>NC_089504.1:87948286-88679953 GCF_036850995.1 Saccopteryx leptura
CTCAGCTGGAGCCCTTTGCAAAGGCACATACGAGAGGCAATCAATGAACAACTAAAGTGTCATACTACAAGTTGATACTTCTCATCTGTCTCCCTTACTGTCTGTCTATTCGTCCCTGTCTCCATCTCTCTCTTGCACACATGCTAAAAATAAATAAACAAACAATTAAAGGCCCAAACATATGACTCAACAATTAACTTCTAGGTATTTATGTTACATATAATCACGAAAGAACATATTACTTATATACAGAGATATTCATATGATTTGTAGGAACAAAAGATAGTAAAGGACTTAAATGTTTGCTGACAGACTTTTTTTTTTGTTTTTTTCTTTTTTTTGCACCTTTCCGAAGCTGGAAAGGGGGAGAGACAGCCAGACAGACTCCTGCAGGCACCCGACCAGGATCCACCCGGCACGCCCACCAGGGGCGATGCTCTGCCGAGACCAGAGCCACCCCAGCGCCCGGGGCAGAGGCCAAGGAGCCATCCCCAGCGCCCGGGCCATCTTTGCTCCAATGGAGCCTCGGCTGCGGGAGGGGAAGAGAGAGACAGAGAGGAAGGGGGGGGGGGGGCGTGGAGAAGCAAATGGGCGCTTCTCCTATGTGCCCTGGCTGGGAATCGAACCCGGGTCCCCCGCACGCCAGGCTGACGCTCTACCGCTGAGCCAACCGGCCAGGGCCGCTGACAGACTGTTTATGTTTTCCTATATAACAATGGAATGGTTAGCATACAGGTATATACATAGGAAACCTTATATGAACTAGAAAGAACAATATCCAAGACATATTATATGGAAAAAATATGGAATGGACAAGGTACGAAACAGTTTGTACAGAACACTATGCATAAACATATATATATATATAAATAAAAGGTCTACCGGAAAGTTCTGTCTGTTTCTATCACAAGTTTCGACATGTAAGCATGTTTATTTGGTGCATGTGTGCCTCTCTATTTTTATCACTTAACGTATAATACTGACATAGCAAATTAACTAAAACAAAGTTGATTCACGTTAGTCTTATGTGTGAAGCGATAGTGTACCCATGGCTACTGATAAAGTTCATTTACACCACTGTATTTGATACGAATTTCAACAAGGAAGAAATGCTACAGAAGCATGTAGAAATTTATTGAAAGTGGTGAAGGTACAGTTCCTAATAGGACATGCAGAAGATGGTTCAAAAATTTCCAAACAGGTGATTTCGACCTTTCTGATAAGTCACATTCTGGGCGACCATCTTTGATCGATAATGATGTTGTTAAGACCATGTTGGAGCAAGATCTTTTTCTGACAACATTGGAGATCGCAGAAAGTCTTAATTCAGCTTAGCAAAGCATTTTGGACCATATTCGGAAGATAGGATTAGTGTGGAAATATATTATTTAATAAAGTTTATTGACGGTAAGAAAAATTTGTATTTTATTCCTAAAAGGGACAGAACTTTCCAGTAGACCTTATATATATATAAACTTATGGAATATTTCTAGAAGGATACACAAAATACTGGTTTACTGCGGTTGCTTATATAAAATGAGGAAAAGAAAAAGTCTTATTTTCATTATGTATGTTCTAAATTTATTGTAGCATTAACCATTCAAATAAGTTAGCTGTTAAATATCAGACAACAGTTAAATGCCTATGTGGGGAAATGTCCTTATTTTCTGGATATTCTAAAATAAATATTTAGAATCAAGATATCAATAATCTACTTTAGAATACCTCTCAAGAAAACAGAAGCAGATATGAAAAACTGTAATAACTGTTATATCTAGGCAATAGGCGTACAGGGGTTTCATTATATTATCCAAATACAGTGAAGTCCCTTTTATCTCAGATAGTAATGTCATTTACCTAAAAAACTTTTATTTTTTTAAATTTATTTTTTGTTTTATTTATTTTTTTAAATTTTTTTTTTTTTTTTACAGAGACAGAGAGAGAGTCAGAGAGAGGGATAGATAGGAACAGACAGGAACAAAGAGAGAGATGAGAAGCATCAATCATCAGTTTTTTGTCACAACACCTTAATTGTTCATTGATTACTTTCTCGTATGTGCCTTGACCGGGGGGTCTACAGCAGACCAAGTAACCCCTTGGCTCAAGTCAGCCACCTTGGGTCCAAGCTGGTGAGCTTTGCTCAAACCAGATGAGCCACACTCAAGCTGACGACCTCGGGGTCTCGAACCTGGGTCCTCCGCATCCCAGTCTGACGCTCTATCCACTGCGCCACCACCTGGTCAGGCTGTCTTATTTTTTAATTAAGTGAGAAGCACGAAGGCAGAGAGACAGACCACTTCATGTGCCCAACTGGGATCCACCCCGGCAACCCCCATCTGGGGTTAATGCTCTGGTCATCTGGGGCTGTTGCACCTTTACTCAACAACCGAGCTATTTTAGTGCCTGAGGTAAGGTCATAGAGCCATCCTCAGCACCCGGGGCCAACTTGCTCGAACCAAATGAGTCATTGCTGTGGGAAAGGAAGAGAGAGAGCAAGAAGGGGGAGAGGAATGGGTGGAGAAGCAGATGATGGCTTCTCCTGTGTGCCCTGACCAGGAATTGAACCCGGGACATTCACATACGAGGCTGACATTCTACCACTGAGCCAACCAGTCAGGGCAAAAACTTTTTTTATTAACACAGGGAAAGACTTTAAAGTTATATATATAGTTTAGGCATTTTAGGTTAACATAGAACAGAAATTACCTTCATTTATCAATCTTTTAATCTAAGGCCAAAGCCTTACCTTGAATATGAATCCGTGAAAAAGAGTTCAGTCTAGGCCCTGACAAGTTAGCTCAGTGGATAGAGCGTCGGCCTGGCATGAGGACATCCAAGGTTTGATCCCTGGTCATGACATACATGAGGAGCGATCATCTGCTTCTCTCTCCCTCTCTCCTCCTCTTGCAACCAGTGGCTTGAATGGTTTGAGCGTTGGCCGTGGGCACTAAGGACAGCTAGGCTGATTATATTGCTATTACCCCACACCTAATTGACAACTTTTTAGCAACTCCTCTGAATTTTTCCAAGGCATTAAACTTAATCAACTACTCTTTTCATATTGCTACTTCATCTGTGTATACATTAAATTAAATTATGCAACTAATATAACTGAAGTGGAAACAAACATGAGTGACTCTGGATAAGCAAACAGTTCAAATGTTGGGAGAAGTACACAGGAGTATCAGAGAAGAGTCATAACATGTTTAACACACTGTGACCACCAGTGAATTTATTTTTCAAAGGAAACAAAAAGGGCAATTAATACAATGAATTATGTTAAGAGATGAAGAAAAACTTAAAGTTTTAAAACAGAGATGGGGGAACAGCAGAAAAAAAGGGAAAAAAAATGCCAGCTAACATCTAACCTAGTGCTGGAACAGCAGGATAAGCAGTAAACTGACAGAAAAATCACAATAGATAGTTTCAAAATTAGGTTTCTGTAATACAAAGAACATGAAACTTTATGTGTATCTATGTAGGGACAGTTACAAAACAATGCTTCCTAAGTCCCTCAAAGTTCACCGTGGGAACACAGTTGCAGTTCAAATGAAAATTCCATTTAAAACATGAGAAGCTCACTGTTTTCTATTCTAAGAATTGTTTTAGATTCTGGAGAGGTTCTTAACCTTAACATTTAAAGTAACTAGGTCGAGATTGCTTCAAAGTTATCAAGTTGGGAGAAGTTGGGAAGAGGGAAGAGGGAAGGGGGGGCAGAGCAGGTGATAGGGATACAAGGGTTCACTGTACATTGAAAATTTCCGTAACAGTTAAACAAACCAACAAATAAGTAACTGGTATAAAACGGCACTATAAATTCCTAAGTGGGTTTTGTGAGTTGGATGAATCACAGGTCAATTTTTAAGATTTTACTTATCAATTTTACAGAAAGGAGAGCTAGAGAGAGAAAGGTGGGGTGAGGAGCAGGAAGCATCAACTTGTTGCTCCTCCTATGTGCCTTGACCTGGCAAGCCTGGGGTTTTGAACCAGCAACCTCAGCATTTCAGGTAGATGCATAATCTACAGGTCAGACCGAATCGCAGCGAGCCCAGGTCTTAGGTCTACCTGAGGACTATTTTTATATCCATTGATAGAAATGCTTACTTACTTACTGCAGATTTATGCTACCCATTAATCCAGTTTTCCAGAGCACTATGTATTTTATTCAAATATTTTATTGCACTGAAATTTAAGAGCAGTTTTTAGAGGACTATTTTTTTCCCAAAATTCAGGTTTTATTGACACTTACTGAAAGTTTAGCACTTGACTGAATGTTATCGCCCCTTTGAAAGTTATTTATACTTACATATTCATGTAATGTATGTCACTTGTTGAAACAAATCAAATTCTTAGTACTCTACTGACTGAGTTAAACCCACTAGATAAAATTTTCATTTTTCTTCCATTCTCACATCTCTTAAAGGGTCTAAACTGATAACTGACTGTAAACAGAAGTAAACAGGACGCTACTCATTTTAAAGGCTAGAATAACTTGTAGACCATTTTAAAAACATAACTATTATAATTATTAATATCTAGTATATTGTAACTAATAATCAGCACATTGTAAGTAGTAACTTGTTCTAAATGACACCAACTTGCTCTTTTCAACCACTTATATTTTAATACTTATGTATACCATTTTAAACAAAAACTGCTAACATTTCAGATTTTAAAATGATAGAAATTTAAAAATAATTCCTACCAAAAAAATATTCACTTTAAAAAACAATTCCTTGTGAATTCTGCTATTTACATATTTCAGTGAACATAAAATGGTTCAATTTATATGTGTTACTTAAAATCCCTAAGACCTATTTAGGATTATCTTATTTTTTTTAAAGTTAATCATCTAAAATTGGAATTGAATAATAACTATACTGCTCAAAAAAATTAGGGGATATTTTATTGATTCAAATTAATTTTGAAATATCCCCTAATTTTTGTGAGCAGTATACAGGTATTTTAGAACATATCCTTCCTCTGCTAAAAAATAGTAGCAGTGACTAGGAGCAGTAGTTCCAGGACACTCATACAGAACCTGCTTCATAGTGTACCTTCTTTTGAAAACCTGGATTTTTAAGTTTCTTTTTTTTCTAGAACTGTGACATTATCTCAAAATTGCTTATCTGCTGGGAGATACAGCTTCATTTCTACTGATATCTCTCTAAATATCATTTACTAAAAGTATATTAATTTAAAATTCATAAAAAGTTATTAGAGCAATTCTAAAATATTGCTAAGATTTCCCTAAAGTGTATTTTATTCTTTATACATAAAATCTCAATCCTGATTCTTTGATTGCACTATTCAGGACTTAAATTTCATTATAAACATATTCCTTAGAGTATAATCACCTCACATTACAGGACAAGCTAACACCCGCTCCCATTTTTAGTGCTACTTTAGCTACAAATAAAGCTCCTTTTCAAAGCACATCACAAATAGAGATAGCACCCTAATCCCAGGACCTCATATTCCTTATTACTTAAAATTGTCATTTTTCTTAAGCAACTGTCATAATATGTAACATCTGCCAATCTTTTCACAATATCTAAGAGTTTAAAAACTTTTTAAAAGTATAAAATCACAGATGCTAAAGATTTTAGAATATCTATATATTGCTTTATAAACTCACTCATTTGCTTACTTAAGGTGAACTAAAGTGACAATCCCATCCCTCACCTTCTCTGAAATGAAAGGACTTAGAAACTATGGATGTTTTATCTTCATATTTACTAAATCTCATTCCTATAAGTTATGCTAAAATTCATTATTTTCAAGCAGCAAATTGTCAAATATTTCTTATAACTGCCACGTTTTTGTTATTTTAAATAGTAAAAAACAATTACCACATAAAATAACAGTAATCAAATAATCTTTCAAACAGCAGTAGAGCCCTGGCCAGTTAGCTCAATGGACAGTGTCAGCCTGGCGTGTGGAAGTCCCAGGATTGATCCCCGGTCAAAGCACACATGAGGAGCAACCATATGCTTCTCTTCCTCTCCCTCTCCCCCTTCGTTTCTGTCTAAAATCAATCAATTATAAAAAAAGAAAAAAACATAGCAATAGAAATCAAGACTTTGGGAAGAAAAAGATACATCTGAAAGCTGAGAGGATAAATATAACAACCATATAAAAAGCTGGCAATGCCTGACCTGTGGTGGCATAGTGGCTAAAGCACTGACCTGGAACACTGAGGTCGCTGGTTCAAAACCCTGGGCTTGCCTAGTCAGGGCATATGTGGGAGTTGATGCTTCCTGTTCCCGCCTCCCCCCCCCCCCCCCATCTCTCTCTCTCTCTCTCCTCTCTAAAATGAATAAATAAAATATTTTTAAAAATAAATAAAAAGCTGGCAATGTAAGAAGATAATTTTGCAAAACTAGAAATAGTTAAAAACATTTTTTTACTTATGCATAAACATTTGTGTGTATTTATTAAAACTTTTAATGGTTTATAAGCAATTTAAATTACATGACCTTATTAAATATCACATATATATTTATATATATACACATATGCACACACACACACACAGTCCTCATATTGAAAGTTGTCACTTTAGGGTAGCTTAAGGCAGTTCTATTAATATTATGTCCTTTCTGATAAAAACTATAATAAAAGAGCATAGGTTGGTGATTAAAAAAATATACCAAAATTTTCATCTACTGTATTTTTGATAACATCAATTGCTTTATCTAGATCTATTTGAAACTATTTTGTTCATCAAAGTTGGCATAAAAAGATAAAGTGTATGTTTCAGTTGATACAACACTGACAAACTGATATAACTGGTTCCAAGGCCAGCCTCTGCTCTTTATGGATTTTCCCTTCAGCATCTCATTATACAGACCCTTTTTACATTAAACATTCAGACGAATTTCTGTGTGGCATACCAAAATATCTATGCCATACAAAAAGAGAGTAGCTACACTCAACACCGACTACTTTTTTGTTCTCCCAGAAGTTGCTTGACCTGATTTTTCAAACAATTAAGAAATACAGATTTTAGTGAGCAACCATTTGGTTTTTAAATGTTGGATCCATTGAAAAAAATTAATTGTTCAGATCAAACAAAACATCAGTGATGGCTCTTGGCAACCTATCTGTAACTTTGGCTTGTTTCTACATTTTAACAAGCACCTTGCATTAGTTTTCTGTTGCCACTGAACAAATTACTACAAATTTAGTGACCTGAAACAACATGAATTTATGCTCTTACAGTTCTGGAGGGCAGAAGTTCCAAATAAATCTTAGGACACTAGAATCAAGATGTAGGTAGGGCTGCACTCCTGGAGGCTCTGAGGGAGAAATCCATATTCTTGTCTTTTCCAGGTTCTAAGAGGCCACCTGCATTTCTTATCTTGTAATTCCTTTGTTCACTTATTTTTTGTATTTTTTTATTTTTCCGAATTGAGAAGCCGGGGGCGGGGTTGTTGGCAGACAGACAGACTCGCATGTGCCTGACCGAGATCTACCCAGCATGCCCACTAGGGGGCGATGCTTAGCCCCTCTGGGGCGTCGCTCCGCTGCAACCGGAGCCATTCTAGCGCATGGAGCCATCTCAGCACCAGGCCAACTTTGCTCCAATGGAGCCTTGGCTGCGGAAGGGGAAGAGAGAAAGAAAAAGAGAGAAGGGAGAGGGGGTAGGGTGGAGAAGCAGATGAGAGCTTCTCCTGTGTGCCCTTGCGGAGAATAGAACGCGGGACTTCCACTCGCCAGGCCAATGCTCGACTGCTGAGTCAACCGGCCAGGGCCAACTTTGTTCACTTTCAAAGTGCATTACTTCAACCTCTGCTTTCAGCATTCCATCCCTTTTGAACTTTTTCCTTCTGTCCTCCCTCTTATAAGGAGTCTTGTGATTATACTGGTCCCACCTAGATAATCCAGGGTAATCTTCTTATATCAAGAGCCATGATTTAATCACATGAGCAAAGTCCCCTTTTCCACATAAATTCACAGTCTTAGGTTGTGGAGATCAGGACATGGACATCTCAGTGGAAAGGTCATTAGTGTCTACCATGTATGTGCTCTAGAAGAGTTTTTTTCCTAGATTATTGAGACTTTTTTTACATAGATAATTGTGTCATGGTCTGAATGTTTATGTTCTTCCCAAAATTCATATAGTGAAATCCTAACCCTCAAAGGTGATTGTTTTAGTGGGTAGTTCTTTTGGAGGTAAATAAGTCATGAGGTTGGAGACATCCTGATGTTGGAGTGTTGGGCAAATGAGTTTGTAAAATCTGTATTTTCTGGGTTTGCTCACTTTTATTGTTAAAAATGGCACTGCCCACGTGGGGCAGCTGATTACCTTTATGCTTGGGAAGGGGCTTGGTTATGCTAATGTGTGCTGGAGGAGGGACTTTTGTGCCAAAAAGTTTTAAAAGGTGGAGGCAAATTTGGGAGAAAACCACGTTGTTGCAGAGAGAGAGGCCACATGGTTGCAGAGGAGAGGCAGCCAATATGGTGGAGAACTAACTGAAGGAGAAGCCAATTTGTGCAGAGAGAAGATGGGGAACAGAGGTGAATAAGGCTGCTGGGGCCTCTGATTCTAGGAAAAAACCGGAAAGAATGGATTTTGGTGCCCATGTATTTGTTTTCACTCATTGGACGGTACGAGTCTAGAATAAAGGAAAATGGCCCATCAGTTATTGGCTCTGTTGTTTTATTACTGTCTGTTCAAATTAAATGGGAACCTGCATGGGCCAGGCAGCTGTGATGGTGGCCATGGCTACTGGCCCTATGTGGAGCAGTGAACTAAAATAAACAAATAAGAGGATGAATACCCTCACTACCTACATATTTTAAAACTCAACAGCTTTTAGATTAAAGAGGAATTATAAACTAAAAACTAACAACCAGTTTTATGGGATATAGCTAAAGTATAATTAAAATGAACTAATTATCCAATTCAAGAAGTTAGAAAAGAAAAGAAAAAAATAAAGTATATAGGTAATGGCATACCCTTAGGGTAAAGGCCGTACCCTTTCTTTCTGAAACAGGAATGTCTATCTACTTTCATCATTCCCATTCAACAATACACTGGGGTCCTAACAAGTCAATAAGGTAATAATAAAAAAAAAAAATTAAAGTGTCAAAAAACAAAATTCAATCAAATAAATTTGAAGATCTAATTGGCTTTATTATGTGATTGACGAAACAGGCCGAATCCCATTTAGCAAGCAAAAGTGGGCTCAAAGACCTTGTACAAGAAAAAGTTTTTATAGGAAGGTAGGGCAAGGGGAGGTATTAGCAAAAGAAAAGAAAGGATTATTTTTAGGTTAGGATACTTGGAGGCAGGGGAAAAATGGCAAGGGTTTTACCATGTAGTTTGCCTCTTCTTCATTGTGGTGCTGGTTGGGGAGGTGGAGAGAAGAATGGTAATGAACAGGGCCCACATGACAGATTACCTTACCAGGGCTTGACTAGAAAATTCCAGACTGATTAATGAAGATCGAAACTGCAATTAGGTCAAGTATTAAATTTAGGTTTGGTATCAATTACTCTAACATTATATTACTGTAACAGTATCTATTTTAGGCTTTATTTAGCACAAGTGATATCAAATTAGGGCTGTACCTTGACAGGGCTCTACCTGGCAACCCTGTCTGGGGCCATGCTCACAACCAAGCTATTTTTAGCACCAGAGGCGGAGGCTACACAGAGCCATCCTCAGCACCTGGAGCCAATGCGCTCGAACCAATGGAGCCATGGCTGCGGGAGGTGGAGAAAGAATTGGGAAGGGGGAGAGGTGGTGTTGGGCAGATAATACATATTATGCTAACTTTGTTAAAGATGGCTCTGCCCATGTGGAAGCCCGTCGCCCAGGTGATGGTATTGGTTGCCCTTCTTTCTTGGGATGGGCATGATTATATTAATGTGTGTTGGGGGTGGGCTGTGGGCAGGCAGGATCCTTGTAGCCTGGGGCTTGGTTTTGGGACTAAGCCTTTCCCACCCTTTTTGATGTGGGGTGGTGCACTCTCATGAAGAATCCCATTTTGCCTCAAATAAGTGACTTTGTATCAGACTTCCTTATATTGAATTAAAGATTTTGGATTTCTACACTATAAAGTGTGGCAGAGCCTGACCAGGCTGTGTCACAGTGGATAGAGCATCGGGCTGGGATGTGGAGGACCCAGGTTAAAGACCCCGAGGTCACCAGCTTGAGCGCAGGCTCATCTGGTTTGAGCAAAGCTCACCAGCGTGGACCCAAGGTCTCCAGCTTGAGCAAGGGGTTACTCAGTCTGCTGAAGGCCCACGGTCAAGGCACATATGAGAAAGCAATCAATGAACAACTAAGGTGTTTCAACAAAAAACTGATGATTGATGCTTCTCATCTCTCTCTGTTCCTGTCTCTGTCCCTTCCTATCCCTGTCTCTGACTCTGCTTCTGTAAAAAAAAGAAAAAAGAGAAAAAAAATTAAAAAAAATAAGTGGGGCAGACCAGGAGCTTGCTCTGATTGGCATTGGAGGAAAGAGCAGAGAAAGGAGAGCAGAGAAGGACCACGTGGAGGAGAGGAGAAGCAGTCAAGATGGCGGAGTGCTGAAAGAGAAGCCAGTTAGTGCAGAGTTTGTGCAGAGTTTGTGTAGAGAGGAGATGGGGAACAAAGGAGAATGAGGCTGGTGAGGTAGACACCTTTGATTCTAGGAAACTCGGATAAGTCAGTAGCTTTGCGAGCACTGAATGAGTGGGTTTTGGAGTCCAGTGTGTGTTTTTACTTGCCACTGGATGCAAGCTAGGATTAAAGGTAATGGCCCACCAGTTCCTGACTCCGTTGTTTCATTCCCGTTTGTCCGAATCTAATGCAAACCTGCATGTGAATGGCCGCAATGGCGGCTCCTGGCATTTGGCGTGGTCTATGGCAGGATTCGGAATTCGGAATGGAGCCACCACCACCTTTGAGCGGTGGAGTAGAGGACTGGCTGCTGTTATGGTTCCCCGTGTCTGTCCTTTTGGGGGCCGTAGGCTGGCTGACTTTTACAGCAGTGCGAGAGGAAATCGAGAGCTCTGTGGAAGAGGCTGCCTGGGACCTGCAAACCGAGCAGTGGAAGGAGCTGGAGCAAATGTGGGAGAAAGAGATGCCGGCCCTGGAGCTGGAGGAAGCACCCGAGGAGGCCGACCAGGTTTGTGAGATTTGCCTGGAAATCAACAAGCTGCCGGAGAAGGAATCACAGGTTCATGAGTTGCAGCTTGCCCTGGATGTTGTGGAGAGCCAGCAGCGGAGGAGGCCAGGGCTAAGGCTGGGGCTGGGGTGGCAAGGTCCACGGAGCAGAAGGCGGCGGCATCCCGGGGCTCGAGCCCAGCAGTGGCAGCTGATCTTTCCAGTTCCTCTTTGGAGGATGAGGAGAATTGGGCTGAAGTTGCAATCTGCAGTCTCCAGAAGATGAGAGCCCAGCTAGAAGGAGCACCTGCTACGCTCCTGGTAGGTCTGCGATTTTGGGACATAGGGGTGAATACCATCAAGCTCTCCGGAGCCGAGATGGAAATGCTGACTGCCATTGCCATGTGCTTCTCTTTGGGACAGTGTAAAGACCTGCCAGGACGGCAGGGATGAGGGGGGTGGCTGAGGCCCCATGTGCGTGGACTGATTCCTGGACTATGACCGGAGTGGACACTGGCTCCTTTGCTGGATGGACTTATGGATTTTGGACAATGTGAAATACCCTAATGGGAGTAGGGGGCGGCTTTGCTGGAGGCCATTCCCCTGCCCCGGGAAGCCTTTCAAACGGCTAGAAAGAAGGCCAAGGACATTTTGCGCTTTTGGCAAAGTGCTCAGAGACTGGTGAAATGTACCTTTGTAATTGTTGAAATTGTATGATTTGTCAGGTTGTTGTCATTTGTGTAATATGCCTAATTTCATTGCACAGGGATGCCAGTGGTGTAGATTGTGGGTAGTAAAGTGAGCATAGGGGTGGATTGTTGGGCAGATGAAATATATTATGCTCACTTTGTTAAAGATGGCGCTGCCCACGTGGAAGCCTGTCGCCCAGGTGATGGTATTGGTTGCCCTTCTTGCTTGGGATGGGCGTGATTATATTAATGTGTGTTGGGGGCGGGCTGTGGGCAGGCAGGATCCTTGTAGCCTGGGGCTTGGTTTTGGGACTAAGCCTTTCCCACCCTTTTTGATGTGGGGTGGTGCACTCTCATGAGGAATCCCATTATGCCTCAGATAAGTGACTCTGTATCAGAGACTTCCTTGTTTGTATATTGGATTAAAGGTTTTGGATTTCTACACTATAAAGTGGGGCAGACCAGGAGCTTGCTCTCTGTCAGTTCCTGAGATTGGCATTGGAGGAGAGAGCAGAAAAAGGAGAACAGAGAAGGGCCACATGGAGGAAAGGAGAAGCAGCCAAGATGGCAGAGTGCTAAAAAGAAGCCAATTTGTGCAGAGTTTGTGCAGAGAGAAGGAGATGGGGAACAAAGGAGAATGAGCCTGGTGAGCTAGAAACCTTTGATTCTAGGAAACTCGGATAAGTCAGTAGCTTTGTGAGTGTTGAATGAGTGTGTTTTGGAGCCCAGTGTGTGTTTTTACTTGCCCGCCGGGTGCAAACTAGGATTAAAGGTAATGGCCCACCAGTTCCTGGCTCTGTTGTTTCATTACTGTATGTCCGAATCTAATGTGAACCTGCATATGAATGGCCACAATGGCAGCTCCTGGCCATACAGGTGGCGAAGCAGATGGTGACTTCCCTTTGTGCCCTGACTGGGAATCGAACCTAGGACATCCGTACACTGGGCTGATGCTCTACCACTGAGCCAACCAGCCAGGGCTGTTTTCTTTTTAAGAAAAGTTAAAAATAGCCTGACCAGTGGTAGCAAAGTAGATAGAGAGTTGACCTGGAAGGCCAAGGACCCATCCAGGTTCAAAATCCCAAGGTCGCCGGACTGACTACAGGATCATCAACATGATCTCAAGGTCGCTGGCTTAAACCCAAGGTCTCTGGCTTGAGCAAGGGGTCACTGGCTCGGCTTGGGCCCCGTACCTGGTCAGGGCATGTGTAAGAAGCAATCAATAGACAACTAAAGTGGCACAACTCTGAGCTGATGTTCCTTATCTCCCTTCTTGTCTCTCTTGCTCAAGAAAAAACAATTAAAATAAAAAACTGTCCCTACTTGCATAAGACATAGTGCTAAGCCCACTGGGAAATAGAACAAGAGGAACTTACTTCTTAGTTTTCCAGGTTGAAAGCAGGATGCCAGTATGGTCAGGTGTGGTCTCTCTCCCAGCCTTGTACCCTCTTATGGTGTAATGGGGCTCTGAGATCTGCAGCATCTTTAAGAGACCGCTAACCCCAATTTTTACATCTTAGTCACAACTAAGATGGCCTATAAAGCCCCATGTACCATTTTGGCACTACTGAGATTTTTGGAGTATAAAGCTATATAGAAATCATAAAGTAAATTGAAGGCCTATGTATTTATCTTTTCTTACAGCCTGGACTAATTTAAATAGCACAGGAATAATCTGTTTGAAAATAACAACGAATACATTTACTGAATGTTTTATTAACTATAAACATATTACAAGTGTTGATTCATGTATATAATTCAGTTGTAAATGCACCTTGTCAAGGTACTTTTTCAACAGCAGATCTTTACTTAACTTTCTAATTTCTTCTTTTTTAATTTCCTCAAGTTGTCCATTTTTGAGCGAGGTTAATTTGCATTTTGATAAAAACCCCATCTATTTGCTCCTTTGCAGTTTGTTTATACAGTGCTGCACTGGATTTCCATTATGCTTTTAACTGTACACGTCTCCTTCTTCCTTCCTGATCTCAATTAAACTGTTCTCCACTTATTTCCTTAACACAGTGATTGTAAACCTTTTCATCTCATGGCACACATAAACTAACTACAAAAATTATATTTTTTGCTGACCTAAACAAAAAATAATACATGTAATTTTGATTTATTTATACCACGACTGTTGTTGTGTTGGCTGTTCGCTTTTTTATCTAACAATCCAAGGTAAAAAACATCAGTGCTCTTGCCTGATCAGGCGATGGCGCAGTGGATAGAGCATTGAACTGGGATGCGGAGTGATGGACAGATAAAAATTATGCTCACTTTGTTAAAGATGGCGTTGCCCATGTAGAAGCCCATCGCCCAGGTGATATTAATGTGTGTTGGGGGCGGGCTGTGGGCAGGCAGGATCCTTGTAGCCTGGGGCTTGGTTTTAGGACTAAGCCTTTCCCACCCTTTTTGATGTGAGGTGGTACACTCTCATGAGGAATCCCATTATGCCTCAGATAAGTGACTTTGTATTAGAGACTTCCCTATTTTGTATACTGGATTAAAGGTTTTGATTTCTGCACTATAAAGTGGGGCAGACCAGGAGCTTGCTCTCTTGGTTCCTGAGATTAGCATTAGAGGAGAGAGCAGAGAGGAGAGCAGAGAGAGGTCACATGGAGGAGGCCAGGAGAAGCAGCCAAGATGGCGGAGTGTTGAAGGAGAAGCCAGTTTGTGCAGTTTGTGCAGAGAGGAGGAGATGGGGAACAGAGGTGAATAAGGCTGGTGAGCTAGAAACCTTTGCGTCTAGGAAACTCAGATAAGGCAGTAGCTTTGTGAGTGCTGAATGAGTGGGTTTTGGAGCCCAGTGTGTGTGTGTGTGTGTGTGTGTTTTAATTAATTAATTTTTTTTTTTTTACAGAGACAGAGAGTGAGTCAGAGAGAGGGATAGACAGGGATAGACAGACAGGAACGGAGAGAGAGAAGAAGCATCAATCATTAGTTTTTCACTGCGCGTTGCAACACCTTAGTTGTTCATTGATTGCTTTTTCATATATGCTTTGACCATGGGCCTTCAGCAGACCGAGTAACCCCTTGCTGGAGCCAGCGACTTTGGGTTCAAGCTGGTGGGATTTTTGCTCAAGCCAGATGAGCCCGTGCTCCAGCTAGTGATCTCGGGGTCTCGAACCTGGGTCCTCTACATCCCAGACCGATGCTCTCTCCACTGCGCCACCGCCTGGTCAGGCCCAGTGTGTGTTTTTACTTGCCCACCGGGTGCAAGCTAGGATTAAAGCTAATGGCCCACCAGTTCTTGGCTCCATTGTTTCATTACCGTCTGTCCAAACCTAATGCGAACCTGCATGGGCCAGGCAGCTGTGATGGTGGCCGTGGATACTGGCTTTACATGGAGGACCTGGGTTCGAGACTCCCGCGGTCACCAGCGTGAGCGAGGGCTCATCTGGTTTGAGCAGAGCTCACCAGCTTGGACCCAAGGTTGTTACCTCGAGCAAGAGGTTACTTGGTCTGTTGTAGCCTGTAAAGCCAGCAGGCAAGGCCAGGGCCATCATCAGAGCAGCCCAGCCCATGCAGGTTCGCATTGGATTCGGACAGTCGGTAAAGAAACCATGGAGCCAAAAACTGGTGGGCCATAACCTTTAATCCTACCTTGCACCCGGCGGGCAAGTAAAAATACACACTGGGCTCCAAAACCCAGTCACACTCAGTGCTCACAAAGCCACTGACTTATCTGAGTTTCCTAGAATCAAAGGTTTCTAGCTCACCAACCTTATTCTCCTCAGTTCCCCATTTTCTTCCTTATCCCAGATACAAACTCTACACAGACTGGCATCTCACTCAGTACTCCGCCATCTTGGCTGCTTCTCCTGGCCTACTCCACGTGGCCTCCTTCCGCTGCTGGCTCTACTTTCTCTCCGCTCTCTCATGCTAACCTCAGGAACCAAGAAGCAAACTCCCACTCCGTTCCCATTTTATAGTATAGAAATCCAAACCCTTAATCCAATATACATAATAGGGAAGTCTCTTAATACAAAGTCACTTCTCTGAGGCATGATAGGATTGTACCACCTTACACCAAAAAGGGTAGGAAAGGCTTAATCCCAAAACCAAGCCCCAGGCTACAAGGATTCTGCCTGCCTTTAGCCCACCCCAACACACATTAATATCACCTGGGCAACGGCCTCTTTAACAAAGTGAGCATAATACATTTTATCTGCCCAACATAGCCCCACGGTCAAGGCACATATGGGAAAGCAGTCAATGAACAACTAAGGTGCCACAACGAAAAATTAATGATTGATGCTTCTCATCTCTCTCTGTTCCTGTCTGTCTGTCCCTGTCTATCCCTCTCTCTGACTCTCTCTCTGTCTCTTTAAATAAAAAAAATTTTTAAAAAAATTCAGTGCTCTTGACTAACAGTCAGGTATTACATGTTTTAAAAATTATGTGGCACATCAGTTGAAAATTGCTGCCTTATCTAAATCCAACAGTTTATCTATGTTCTGGTCTTCACAAAGGCCAAGTTTATGGATTTTTTTACCTTTTGTTTTTGTTTACTATTTGTGGGAAACAGGCTGCAAGCTGACAGAGTCCTTGCAGTTTGGATTTGTGGGGGACAGAGGTATAAGGGATTGGCAGTAAGTTGACAAAGTCCTTGTGGCCCATCCCCCCACCTCACTTGCTTGATTATGTAGCTAGAGTCTGTGGGAGATTTCAAGCTGACAAAGATCCTTGCAGTTTAAGGGTTAAGCCAAAGGCTAAGCTCTTCCCCATAGCCTCTGATTGTTTCATAAATTGATAAAGACAATTTACATGCCCTACCCTTTGTTTTGAGAAACTCTTGGTTGAAATGTTATGCATGGTGGAGAGATTCCTATTTATGCCTTAAGAGAATTCCTGTTTATACCTTGAGAGGATTCCTGTTTATGCCTCAAATATATCACTTTGTATTGAAGACTTCCTTGTTTTGCACAGGGCTCTGCAGGATATAATAAAGCAAACCAGGGGTTTCTCTTTGCTCTTGCATGCATCAGCCTGCAGAAACCTCCTAATCCCCTTCTTTTTCTATTTCCTAATCCCGCACCATTCCCGCTCTAGACCTGCACAATTGCGAGTCTTGCTGGTCCACAGCAACTATTTCTTTAGTGTTTTTTTTTTAAATAAGTTTTGTAAGCCCTGGCTTGCTAGTTCAGTGGTAGAGTGTGGGCCCAGCATGTAGAAGTCCTGGGTTCAATTCCCAGTCCACGCATAAAGGAGAAGTAACCATCTGCTTCTCCACCCCCTCCCCCCCTCCTGCAGCCATGGCTCTACTGGTTCCAGCAGGTTGGCCCCAGGTGCTATGGATGGCTTTATGGCCTTACCTCCGGCACTAAAATAGCTTGGTTGCCGGGCAATGGCCAGCATCACCCCCAGTAGGGGGCTTGCTGTGTGAATCCCAGTTGGCGCACATGCAGGAGTCTGTCTCTCTGTCTCCCTACCTCTTACTTAATAATGAGAAAAAAATAATAAGTTATGGCCCTGGCTGGTTGGCTCAGCGGTAGAGCGTCAGCCTGGTGTGCGGGGGACCCAGGTTTGATTCCCGGCCAGGGCACATAGGAGAAGCGCCCATTTGCTTCTCCACCCCCCCCCTCCGTCCTCTCTGTCTCTCTCTCTTCCCCTCCTGCAGCCAAGGCTCCATTGGAGCAAAGATGGCCCGGGCACTGGGGATGGCTCCTTGGCCTCTGCCCCAGGCGCTAGAGTGGCTCTGGTCGAGGCAGAACGACGCCCCGGAGGGGCAGAGCATCGCCCCCTGGTGGGCAGAGCGTCACCCCTGGTGGGCGTGCCGGGTGGATCCCCATTGGGCGCATGCGGGAGTCTGTCTGACTGTCTCTCCCTGTTTCCAGCTTCAGAAAAATACAAAAAAATAATAATAATATAATTTTTATAGCTTATTATTTTTTTATTTTTTAGTGAGAGAGAGATACAGGAAGAGAGAGATGAGAAGCATCAACTCATAGTTGCAGCACTTTAGTTTGATTGCTTCTAAAATGTGCTTCTAAATGGGGTGGGGGCTCACGAGCCAAGCCAGTGACCCCAAGGTTGCTGAAGCCAGTGACCCTGGGGTTTCAAACCTGGGAGCTCAGCATCCCAGGTTGATGCTCTATTTGCTGCACCACCATTGGTCAGGCTCTATTCCTTTAATGTTTTCCTTTGTTTTTAATTTTCCCAACTTTCTCTTGGTTTGTTATTTTTCTAGTTCCTCTAAGATGTGGACTAAGCCCCTGGACTTCACCAAGTTTTACCTCAGATCTAAGTTTTTCCTTTCAACTGAGCTTTGTGATATAGTCAAATGGAACACATGAAGTCTAAATGAATCCTGGATCAGAATCAACCAGTTAATTAATTAAAATAAATAAATATAGTATAAAATTCTTTTCAGTAATTGGGGAAATTTTGTATGGCAATATATGAGATGAGATTATTTGAATTACTGCTTATTTTCTTACGAGTGAAGATGGTATGGTGACTATGTAGGAGACTGTCCTTAATTTTAGGAAGTACATACTGATTTATTTAGGCATGAAATGTTATGACATCTGCAATTTATTTTGAAATTGTTCATGGGCTGAACTGTGTTTCCTTCCAACATAAAATCCATATGGTGAAGCTCTTACCTCAGAATGTGATTGTTTTGGAGATATCGCTTTCACAAAGGTAATAAAACTAAAATGAGGTCATTAAGGTGGGCCCTATGGCAATCTGACTAGTGTCCTTATAAGAGAATGGGACACAAGGAAAGACACAGGAATGCACACACAGAGGACAACCTGTGAAAAGGCAGTAAGAACATGGCTATCTGCAAGCCAAGGACAGAGTCCAGGAAAAGGCAACTATGCTAGTACCTCGATATTGAACGTCCTCTAAAACTGTGAGAAAATTCCTGTTAGTGAGGCCTGCTTGTCTGTGGTATTTTGCTATGGCCTAGCAAACTAAAACAAATGGCTCTGAGAAGGAACAGGAAAAATATAGAAAGGGAAAGCAAAAATGGAAAATGGATTGTGTGGCTTAAACAACAGAAATTTATCCGTCACAGTTCTGGAGGTGAGAAGTTATAACATGAAATGAAATTGTCCTTTTCTGGTGATACTTGCCCTATTAGATAAAAAATACTCAATATTTCAGGGTAACTAATTTGTACTTATTTATGCTACTGCCTTTAGTAATCTCCTTATTTGTGCCACTACCTTTTCAAAGAGAGATACTAGTCAGTCTTTGGCAACTACCAAAAAATAATTGTTTTAGTCAAAAATCATCAACAAATAATAAAATTAGTATTGGCAGAGCAGCATAATCTAAAAAGAAAAAATTAGTGCCTGACCTGTGGTGGTGCAGTAGCTAAAGCATCAATCTGGAATGCTGGGGTCACTGGTTCAAAATACCGGGTTTGCCCGGTCAAAGCACATACAAGAAGCAACTATGAGTTGATACTTCCCACTCCGCCCCCATCTCTCTCTCTCTCTCTCTCTCAAATCAATAAATAAAATCTTTAAAAAAAAATTAGTATGTTAGAATCCCTAGTCAGAATCCCCAAACTTTAGTGATTGCAATCATAATAACCAACCTTATATGTACTTATATAAAATAAAACACCTTATTATTATTGTATCTGTAAAATGTTATTTTTTATCTGTAAAATAAGGTTTTTATCACCTAACATTAATAGGCATTAGAAGAACTCAGTGAAATAAAGTGTTCTAAGCTATTAATGTAATACCTGATAGTGTCAGTACTTAATATATAAGTGGTATCATTAGTAATATATGCAAACTCCAAATGAGAGATGTGATTCTGCTGCAAGTGACACTGCTGTTATATCTGAGTAGAGGTTTAAGAAAATCACCTAAGTCCTAGAGCAATAAACTCTATCCTTATATGAATTTAAGAATAATGAGAATACATACATAAAACTTTTGGGTGAATAGCCAACTGGAGGAATATTCTTCTTTATTCTTAAGTGAGAAGAGGGGAAGCAAACAGACTCCTGCAGGTGCCCCGACCAGGATCCAACCGGCAAGCCCCTACCAGGGATGCTCTGCCCATCTGGGGCTGTTGCTCCACTGCTTAGCAACCAAGCCATTATAGCGCCTGAAGTGAAGCCATGGAGTCATCCTTAGCACCTGGGGCCAACTTGCTTCAACCCAGCCATGACTGTGGAATAGAAAGAGGGAGAAAGGGAGAGAGGGAGCAAGGGAGAGGAAGAGAGAGAGACTGAGGGAGAAGGAGAGGGCAAGAGGGGGAGAAGAAGAGAAGGAGAGAGGGAAAGAGGGGGAGGGAGGGAGGGAGAGAGGTGGAGAGGTGGAGGGGGGAAGAGGGGCAGAGGGGGAGAGGGAGAGAGGGGGAGAAGGAAGAGGGGGAGGGGTAGAGAAGCAGATGGGCACTTCTCCTGTGTGCCCTGACCAAAAATCAAACCCAGGACATCAACACACCGGGCCTACACTCTACCACTGAGCCAACCAGCCAGGGCCCTAACTCTTTAGAAGAATAAAATTGTAGAAAATCATTCAATATTGGTTGTATTTTCTTATATGTATCAAAAGGACCAATCATTACAAGTAAATCAATTTTTTATACTGATTATTTTATGTAAATATATAGACAAATAATCACATCATGAGGCAACAAATCACCAAAGGAATAACAAAAAAAATTGGAAATGGAAATGAAAATTTTTTAACTTACTGACTGACTAAATCAGATCCCATCTTAGAGCCATCATCTGCCTCCTCTTCCATATCAGAGTCCATACCATTGTCACCTTATAAATGAAATACACTATTGAAAGTATGCTTACAAAATGTCAGAATAATTTAATCATTACACAAAAAGTGTCATCTTTAAATGTGACATAGATTAAAGAATTTAATCTTAGGTAACTAAGAGCAATGAGAATATAAAGCAGAAAATAAAAAGTTATTTTAGGAGAAGTCATTGCTTTCTCAGAAATTAATTTCATAGTATTTTGGTTAAACATTTTTTATTTCATTTTATTGTTGTGTGCAAACTTACAAGCTTATCTATACTCTTGAGATGGAAAAACTATACACACATCAAAAAGTCTATTCTTGAAATGCTATTCTAACATGTAAACTATAGTTCTCCATATAAAGAGGTAGAAATGCTTTTCAATGATTACCCAACAATGAAATTAAAGTTATAGTCAAATACAAAAAAATAATACCTCAGGATTTATTCTGAATATAGTACTAACTAAAAGGTTACCAGAATGTAGAAATAAGTATTCTTACCCTCAAGAATCTTCAAGATTTTTTTTTCAGACAGGAGCTCTAACTGTTCTTGGCATAGTTTTTTAATTTCTTCTATTGAACAGTTCTAAAGAAAATGACATTTTAAAAATGCATTTATATAATATAATGCCATTGTAAACTAGAAAACAGCAATCAGAAAAAATGTCCAATTAGCAAAATCTTATAATAAAATAAATTAAAAGCCACATAAATTCTTTCATGGGACGAAATCTGAAAAAATGCCAGTTAACATGTAAACACTGTAAGACTTAATGAGAATTTACTACGGCCATTCCACCCTGAACGCGCCCGATCTCGTCTGATCTCGGAAGACTTAATGAGAATTTATAGTCACATTTATCAAAAAGGAACAAACTAAAGAATAAGTCAGGAGTTCACATATTCTCAACACCATCCTATTACGTTAGATAACTCTTCTAACAATTTAAATATTCTGTCCTGGTTCTACGTATCTTAGATATATGATTGTGGGCCTAACTTGTCCAAGACCTATTTCCACAATTCTAAAATAAGAATACTAGGTATTTCCCTGAATAATTTTCAGAAATGCATGAAAACATGTAAATATAATGCAACTGTAAGCCACTATCAAATATCATTGTATACTGTTACACAGCAGTATATTATAATATTTCTTAAAATACCAGAAAGAATCATTATACCTCTAATTTAATTACTAACATTGCCTATATTTAATAGAATTATTTCCACAAAGGTCAATAAATTCCTTATCTAAGCAGAGTAAATTGCCCCATTTTTTTCTTGGCAAATTTTTACATATACAAAGCCATTTATGGTTTTCCAAAATCCCTTTTTTATATGTTTTTAAGTAGTCTGTTTAATGCAAATTGTAATTTACATTAAATTAACCGACTGCTACAAAAGAGGTTTTGTATACTTCTACATATGTGTATAGTGTGACAATGTACGTAATGAAGTACCTTTAACACATCAGGAAGCATTTTCTGTAACTTCTTCTCTCCTATGATACAGAAACACTGCTGAAGCATTTCTTTTCTGTCTGATATATAGAAACTAACTGGTTTTAATGACACAGTCAGGTCCAGACCACCTTCTTCAAGGTCACTGTGCTCTGCCAAAAATAATTCTTTTTCCAACGTTGGTAAAAGAGATTTAGTTTCCTAAAATTAAAGAAGATAAAGAACCATTAAATAATACTACTTAAAGTGTATGAAATATGTATATAATGTCATACATTTTCACTTAATAAATTCTTCTTCATTAAATATTTCCAAATTCTTGGTTTAAATGATTAGTTATCTAAAACCATAGGAAAGAATATTTGTTTAATATTCTTTGCATGTACTCTCCATACCACAATTAACTCATTAAATTTATATCAAGTGAAGAGATAATATCCTAGGGCACATAAATGAAAATACAACCAATATTGAATGATTTCCTACGATTTTATTCTTCTGAAGAACTAGAATATTCCTCTAGTTGGCCATTCATCCAAAAGTTTTATGTATGTATTGTCATTATTCTTAAATTCATAGAAAAATGGGATACCACCAAAATATTACAATTCACAACTATTATACATACTGTAATGTATTACTCCTTATTGGGAGCTATTATCACTTGTAAAACTGTCATATAATTTAATCACAGTCAAATAGAGGAGTGATTTAAGACATTTATGTCAATTTTTCCACCTAGCTTCCAAAACTATCCAGTCTTTCCAAAGCTATTGCCTTAATTCTAGTCCAAATTAACGTTACCTTTTGCCTACAATACTTCAATAGCCATTTAACTATACTTGCTGCATCTAAGGTCTCTCCAATCTATTTTGTATACTGTTACCAGAACACTATAAAATGTACACACTGTACTTTCCCATGTATAAGATGCCCCATTTTTGAAAAATTTGGGGTCTAAAAACTGAGTGTGTCTTATACAGTGGTTGTAGAGTTTTACATGCATTTCCCACTTTTTTGCATGGATGAGGAGTTGTATGAATTTTATGATGAATAAAACTTGAGTTCAATTAACTTTATGTAATACATTTTTTCCCAAATTTCAGGCCCTAAATGGGAGTGTCTTATACATGGGAGTGTCTATAGTGGGGAAATAAGGTATACTTATCTTTCCTATTTACAACCTTTGAATAATTTCCCACTGCTTTTAGGTAAATATGGCCTGTCTGGCCCCTCATGCTCATTCTTTGTGTTTCAGATACAACCACCTTCTTTGAATTTTCATTCACTACTAATTCACCTCATACAGGCAAAACTGTTCTGCCTAGAACAGTCTTTTCCTCTACCCTATTTCCCATACCATACATACCATCTTCCCAAGATTAACAAATCTAGATATAAATTTAAAAGTGATTTACTCTGGAAAATCCCAGCTATACAGCTCAGGTAGATTTCTTTGTTATATTTTCTAATAAAATTGTTTTAAAAATGTTTTTCTTTTAAAAAGCCAATTTTAAAGGATCTTATAATTAGACTGAAAAAGGAAGTCAACTCTTGTTCTAATAGCTCACAAAGTAATTCAAATGTTAGTTAGAATGCAGGGAAAATAGAATCCTCATGCACTGCTAGAAGGAATATAAAACTCGGCAGCCGCTTTGGAAAAACAATTTGGCCGTTCCTCAAGAAGTCACTGTATGCCTGACCAGGTGGTGGCGCAAGGATAAAGCATCGGACTGGGATGTGGAGGATCCAGGTTTGAAATCCTGAGGTCACCAGCTTGAGCATGGTCTCATCTGGTTTGAGCAAGGCTCACCAGCTTGAGCCCAAGAGTGCTGGCTTGAGCAAGGGGTCACTCAGTCTGCTGTAGCCCCACGGTCAAGGCACATATGAGAAAGCAATCAATGTACAACTAAGGTGCCTTAACAAAGAATTGATGCTTCTCATCTCCCTTCCTGTCTGTCTGTCTCTCTCTCTCTCTCTCTCTCACACACACACACAAAAACATTGTATAACCCATCAATTCCATTCCTACATATATATCCAAGTAAATGTAACCATGTCTGCACAAAAATTTGTACACAAATGTTCACAGCAGCATTATTCATAATAGCCAAAAGGTAGAAGCAATCCAATGTCCAAGTGACAAATGAAAAAACTAAATGTGTTATTATTCAGTTATAAAAAGGAAGTGCTAATACATGTTACTACCATGGATGAACTTTGAAAAAGCATTAAGTGAAAGAAGCCAGTCACACAAGTCCACATACAAAGTCAGAGCCAGACAGCCCAGTTGGTTGGAGCTTCATCTCAGCGCATGGGGGTTGCTGGTTTGATTTCCCAGTCAAGGCACATACAGGCATACAGGAACAGCTCGATGTTCCTGTCTCGCTCTTTCTCTGCCTCTCTCTTTCAAAAAAAAAAAAAGTTCACAAACTATATGATGTCCAGAACAAATAAGTCAACAAATCTACAGAGATAGGAAGTAGATTTGTGGTTGCCTAGGGAGGAAACAAGGTGAGAGTACATCTTAGGAATGATAGCTAAAAAGTACACAGACTTTTTGGAGAGGTGATTGAAAATATTTTCAAATTGACTGTAGTGATAGTTGCACAATTCTGTGAATATACTCAAAACAAATGAACTGTATACTTGAAATGGGTAAATTGTATGGTGTGTGAATATTTCTATAAAATTCTCACGAATAAATATATAAATAATGGGAACTCAATATACAACAAATATACTGGCACTCTTGGAATTCTGAGATAATATCTATATGTCTAAATGTATTTTTTCTTCCCTTACAACTACAGTTTCTTCTCACTAGAAATAGGTTTTAGTTCGGCTTGCAAATGTTTACAATATAGCATTACTGGTCTGAGTATCATGATACAGAGTACTAAAGATACAGAAACTATTTAAGATAAGAATGGTAACATCCAAAATTAAATCTAGAAGAGGTGAGAAAACTGATTCTATCAGTAATTATCAAAAAATTTAGAAAAAAACACACACAAAAACCCAGACCCAGGCAGATGTATGTTGTATGGGTCAATGGTCAAGTCCAAACAAGTTTTAGGAAAAGAGATAAAAACTTTTTTAGAACACACCAAAAAATAAAAAGACATGCAAAGGCTCCCAACTCAATCCATGAGGCTAGCAAAATCTTGATACCAAAACCAGAGATGGTAACTACAAAAATAAAACCCACAAGCTGCTTTAACTACTGGATTAAAAGTAAAAAAACTGAATTCTAGCTGAGCACAACCAAACTAACAAACCAAATAGGCTCTATCTCAAGACTGTAAGGACAGTTCAATATTAGTTAATTTATCAATAAAATTACATTATTTGATTATTGGAGGAAAACTATGTGATTAGCTCACAGAATGCCATACGAACATGTGATAAGCCTGACCTGTGGTGGTGCAATGGATAAAGCAACGACCTGGAACGCTGAGGTTGCCGCTTTGAAACCCTGGGCCTGCCTGGTCAAGGCAAATATGGGAGTTGATACTTCCCACTCCTCCCCCTTCTCTCTCTCTCTCTCTCTCTCTCTCTCTCTCTTTCGCCCACTCCCCTCTCTAAAATGAATAAAATCTTTAAAAAAAAGAACATCTGATAAAAGTTGACAACCTTCATCAAACTAGGAATTGAAGAAAATTTCCTTAACCTAATGAAAAGTATCTTTCAAAACCTATGGCAAATATATTTATTGGTAGCACATTACTAATGTTCCCACTTAAAAATGGATTGGGTAAAGAATGTCTGCTACAACTGCATTTGTTAAACACGGCACAAAACTAAGATAATGCCAAAAGAACAAAAAATGAGAAATACAGGCATTGGCAAAAGTAGGTTTACAGTTTTGAGTATGTGAATCATAGTATTCTTGTATTATTTATTAATTATTGTATTGTTTATCTGTATCACAACCATAAACCTACTTTTGCCCACCCCTGTATAATACTGAAAAAGAGGAGACAAAATTCTGTTAGCAGAAATTTTTGAATCAATTTTAACTAGTAAGAGTGTGGCTAGATACAAGAAAATTATATAAAAATAAATGGCCTTCTATGCTTTCACAACTCCCAATGTAAAGATGTAATGTTGAAAAATACAGAATAATTTTATAGTTTTGGATTAGGAAAGAGCTTTCTAAACAACACACAATTCAAAAATCATAGGAAATTAATATTATTCTTAACCATATGAAATCAAAGCTTCAGTACACCATGGCCAAAGGTATAGAAACATTTGCTATACACTTTACACAAAGCATTAGAACCAAGATTTCATGTAGAGAGATTCTTAACTTATAAGGTAAAAGCTGAACACTACAAAAAAAAAAATCACATAAGGTAGATATATCCAATTTACTTAAGGAATCTAACAAAAAAAATGAAAATATAAAAAAATTAACCTCACAAATAATCCAAAAATATAAATGAAAACAAATGCAACATTAATTTCACCCACTAAACTAACAGAAAAAAATTTTAATGGATGTAGTGAAAATTTGCAGATTAGTACACTTCCACATTGGTTTTTAAATCAGTAAAGCCTTTCTGGGAGGGATTTGGTGGTACCTATCAATTTTTTTTTATGTGCATAAACATTGCCCCAGCAATTTCACTTACGAGACTACAAACTAAAGAAAAAATAATTCTTACACAAGACATACGGATGTTCACTTTCGTATCATCTCAGCAATAGCAAGAAAACTGGGCCCTAAATATTCATTAATGAAGATACAACGAAATACCATGAAGTCATTAAAAAAAATACTGTATTATGTATATAAAGACCCCTCATCCCAACAATACAATCATATTATCCAATTCAGTGGGGGAATGTCACAATAAGGCTTATGTGTAGAAACTTAAATATACACGTCTAATAATGAAGAGGCTGTGTATCAAATTATTAATTAGGAGGGAGGTTTAAACAAACTTTTCCCTTTATTTCTGTGCTGTATAAGTATCTATGCACGTTTTATAATATACTATAAGGAAACAACGTTTTAAAAACAGCGGTGTCTTGGCGGGTCGATGGAACATAAAGAACATGTCTTTTCTACAGTAAGATACTGGATACAAATCTAAGTGTTGGTAACAAACTGTGACTGTGGGTAAACTTCCTTAACCCCTTTGATCCCGTTTTCTTGTGCTATAATGTGGAGTTAATCATAACCTGTTAAAGGTGAAGGCGAAGAGAGAATTCAAACGTGGCTTGCAAGGGCATTAAAAACTGGCTTTTAGGGAGACTGAGGAAACCACAGGAGTGGAAGGGACTAAAAGCAAAATGAGTTAGCGAAAAGCAAATCCAGAAACTTGAAGTTCAAAACAAGGGAGCGTGGGGTTCAGCAGGACTTAGGAACCTGAACCTCTGGCACGATTGGCATCTTAGTTTCGCAGCGCTGACGGAGAGCTGCGGCCAGCGCCCCTCCCACCGTCACCGGCATTTCTGCGAAAGCTCAGCAGCCAGGAGAGCGGCGAGAAGCACGAGCACACACCTGTTGCACGGAGCCCGGGACGCTGGGAGATGAGTCCGTGCTCCTCCGCTTCCGGCGCTCGCTGCGATCTCCGCCGCTCCAGACGCAGCTGACGCCGCCACTGAAGCCGCCACTGAAGCCAGCGTTCCCACAGCAGGTGACGCTCCCGCAACCGCTGGTGCTGCCGCAGCCGCTGGTGCTGCCACTACCGCTGCTGGCGAGGGTGGGTACCAGGTCCGGCGCCTGGAGCCCCGCAGCCGCCTCCGGGCCACTTCTTTTGCGCCGCTTCTCCCGGGAAGATTTCTTCCCCGTCATGATCTCCCCGCTGTAACCATCAGGAGAAAGTCCGCCGCATCTAAAGCGACCTAAACCTCCCACCGGCGACCGTGGTAGGCGCTCGCGTCGCTCTTTTGCGTCACTTCCTGCTTCGTCGCAGAAGTAGCGAAGCGTCTCTGAAGGCGGTGCGATTAGTCCTGGCACCGCCTCCACAACCCTTGGCGGTGGCTTGCTTGTGTCACGGTTGGCGAAGCGCGTGGTTAGTTTTACGATCCGGAAGGTAGAGCTTTACAACAATTCTTTGCCGTCTTGATACCGCTTTTTAATCTTAGGATGTAAGTGTGCATGTGAAGGTGTAATTTTTGGTTCTCCAACTTCGTTTCTCTTCTAGTTTTTATTTATGACACAAACAATTCAGGGAAACTATCATCATCGCTGGACACATCTTTTAAAGAACTGTATTTGGCAGAATTGTACAGCAATCGGGTGTTGTGCTTCGTTGTTTTCCCGTCAACTAATTTCTAGGCATGATTTTTTTCATCTTTAAAGGCACGTAGCTCTAATATTTAATTGCATTTTCTTTGTTTAATATTCAAATGCTGATGTTTAGGTTGTTGACATTCTATCACGTTTCAGAATAATGAAGCTATAAGCAGCATGAGAAAAAAAAAGTTGCATTTCCTCATGATATTTTGTACAACCCCCCCCCCCCCCAAATTGATCGAAGGAATCAACATCTTATTTTTCCTGTTCTGTTCTTTCGATCCTTTAGAAAACTGAGCCAACTTAAAATGTCACGCATACAGAAATCTTTTGAAAAACTTGTGCCAATGTGTGAAAATATTAACTTTTAAATTTGCATTTTTGATTTGCAATGTTGAATACTTTACCACTGGTTGGAACACCATTTCCTCATTATCAATAATCTGGAAATAAGTTTCATAATTTACTGAAATCAGTGTGTTGACTTTATAAATGCACACTCGTTGTTGGTGAGATGAGTAAGGGGAGAAGGGATAAAATATTGGCACATCAGTGTTCCTGTCCGTTTTTGAATGTTCTTTGTACACAGCAGTCACTGTTAATGAAGACAGTAGTAGCCTTATCTTTGAAAGGAACGCTTGATAAGCACTTCCATGGCAGACATTTGCTAGGCTTTTATATAGATATCATTTCGTTCTATTTTTGAAATTTCTATGAATATGATTAAACTAGAGCTGAAGTTAAGCAACTTGCCTTAAATTCATTAGCAAGTGGGGGAAATGTCATTGAAATGTATGTATGCCTTTTACTTCTAAAGCCAGTACTCTTTCACTATGCTACATTGCACTTCTGGTTGCTTTTAATGTTGACATTTTAAATGATAAAGAAGCCAACATTTCTTGAATTTATTACCGTATTTCCCCACGTATAAGAAGCTCCCATGTATAAGATGCACCTTAATTTGGGGGCCCAAAATTTGAAAAAAAAATGTATTACATAAATTTATTGAACTCAAGTTTTACTCATCATAAAATTCATACAACTCATCACTGTCAAAACTTCCATCCATTAGCTTGTCCTTATCTGTGTCTGATGACGAATCACTGTCTTCATATATTGCCTCGTCTTCAGTTCCATCTATGGCATTTGAAATGCCACAACTGTATAAGACGGACCTAGTTCTTAAAGGGCGCGTCTTATACATGGGGAAATATGGTAGTTCCTTGAGGACACAGGATGAAAAAAATAATGTGGTTTAGAGCAGTGATCCCCAACCCTCGAGCCACGGACCGGTACTGGTCCATGGGCCATTTGGTACCGGTATGCAGAGAAAGAATAAATAACTTATATTATTTCTGTTTTATTTATATTTAAGTCTGAACGATGTTTTATTTTTTAAAAATGACCAGATTCCCTCTGTTACATTCGTCTAAGACTCACTTTTGACGCTTGTCTCGGTCACGTGATACATCTATCCATCCCACCCTAAAGGCCGGTCCATGAAATTATTTTCTGACATTAATCCGGTCCGTGGCCCAAAAAAGGTTGGGGACCACTGGTTTAGAGCCTTGTTTCAAGCTACTTTTTGCGCTATGTATCAAGCTTATGCCTTTACCAGTAACGTAGTTGAAGTGGCTACCACAAATTTATTTTTCTCCACATATCTACTTTTAGCAATATCATTTATCAGGTATCATCTCTTCTCCATTGTTCTGTTTTTACTCTCGTTATATGAAGATTTACCTGAATTATTTGTTTCTTTACCTGTAAAAGGTTACTAACAGTACATATAGCATAGGGATGAGGATAAAACTTAGAATGAGTTATAAAGTAATTTCTTAATACATGTGTTCTCGTTTACTTAAATTTGTTTTTTACAAAGATACTTAACTGGTTGACTTAAAATCCATTTGCAAAACTTTGTTTAAACATCGCTATATCATGACTTTAAACTTGATAAGAGTATCATTGACAATGGACATCTTTCTTTTCAGATGTATTACAATGTATCCAGGAACCTCAGGTCAAGTTTTAAGTCCCAGGACCTCACCTTTGCCCTATGACCAGTATCAGCTTACCTACTTTGTAGAAGAGTGTTAGCTCTCCTCTGTAACGTTTCCCTTACTCACTGTATTCTGAAGACTATTTTCCTCCACTGAGAGGCATCAAAGTAGCTAAATTGCTGCCCTCCAGCCTTTCTTAATACCCTCAGAAAAAAAGTACCTTCATTTTAAACATTAAACAAAACCTGATAATCACTTTGGCAAAAATTGGACAATGTCAGATAATATGAAATGGGTATATCCATATATTTATTAAGGTGGAAGCATACAAATATATGTCAAGTTTAAAAATCAGGTTATTTGGCCCCGGCTGGTTGGGTCAGTGGTAGAGTGTCAGCACAGCATGTGGAAGTCCGAGGTTCAATTCCCAGCCAGGGCACACCGGAGAAGCTCCCATCTGCTTCTCCACCCTTCCCCCTCTCCTTTCTCTCTATATCTCTCTTCCCCTCCCACAGCCAAGGATCCATTGGAGCAAAGTTGGCCCGGGTGCTGAGGATGGCTCCATGGCCTCCACCTCAGGTGCTAGAGTGACTCTGGTTACAACAGAGCAATGCCCCAGATGGGCAGAGCATCGCCCCCTGGTGGGCATGCCGGGTGGATCATGGTAGGGCACATGCAGGAGTCTCTCTTTGCTTCCCCACTTCTCCAGAAAAATACAAAAAAATAAATAAAAGAAAGTAAAAATCAGGTTATTTAACCATGTGTATCATTCCTTTTTAAAAAATAAAATACATGTTCACATACCTATTGAAAGGCAGTAAGAATGGCTCTCTAGTTGGCAGTATTACAGGCAATTTTTATTTGTGTGTGTCTTACTCAACAAGTATGTATTTTTATATTCAGAAAAATATTAAGGAAATAATGAGAAAACATTTAACTGAAAAAAATATTTAAAATATTACTAAACCACCATTTAACACTTTTCTTTCAAGTAGGATTTTTTTTCCTTTTGCTAAACTGTACTTTGTAACTTTATTCAATAAACCTGAAATACTAGTATAATAAAAAGTTATTCTAAAGACATACACTGATAGGAAACAGTGTTCATAATATGTCACCCCTTAAGATTTTGAAAAGTAAACACTTATTCTTAAAATCAAAACTGTATGTCCAAAGGTATTTACTATTTCAAAATACTGTAGGTAAATTGTAAGTTGCTAAAAAGAAATCCTTGTAATATAATGGAACCAGGCTGACCTGGGCTAAACTCTGAACTTTGCAATTTAACTTTGACTTAAACTTTTAAATTTTAAATGAGCAATAATAGTAAAGCACAGATTTGTAACAGAACAAGCAGAATAGAAAAGTCTGGAAACACACCAGAAAGCTTCAATTTTATACTTAGCAAAATACATATTACCTCTGTTTATATCTACCCATTCTTTTTTGACATTTCAAGTTCTTCCCTGGATTAAGGATAAGCCTCTTTTCCTCCCCTTTTAGGGCATTATTCTTCTTTGACTATAACATGGCATTAAGCCAGAAAATTCAGTTTTACATAACACATATGTTGAAAATACTATTTTATGCAGTTCTCTTTATGAAAAGATCTTTCCTACTTTTTAAAAATTTTTTTATTTATTTTTTACAGAGACAGAGAATGAGTCAGAGAGAGGATAGATAGGGACAGACAGGAACGGAGAGAGGTAAGAAGCATCAATCATCAGTTTCTCCTTGCGAGGCCTTAGTTGTTCATTGATTGCTTTCTCATGTGCCTTGACCACGGGCCTTCAGCAGACCGAGTAACCCCTTGCTTGAGCCAGCGACCTTGGGTCCAAGCTGGTGAGCTTTTTGCTCAACCCAGATGAGCCCGCGCTCAAGCTGGCAACCTCGGGGTCTTGAACCTGGGCCCTCCGCATCCTAATTTGACGCTCTATCCACTGTGCTACCGCCTGGTCAGGCTTACCTACTTTTTAATATAGGAAGTTACACTTATCTTAAGTTCTCAAACACAGTAAGTTATGTAATTAACAGGAGAGTTCCTTCTTGGTGTTAGTTGCTAAGATGTTCACAAATTTGTGATCCACTGTCCAGGAAGTAGAGCATGTTATACACTTTTCTTACTTTTTCCTAATGTGATTCGTTCCATTATCTCTACTTCTGAAGATATAGATAACGTCACAATTTATTTAAGAGGTTATGGAAATTAAGTGTCAAAGTGGTTTGCACAATGCTTGGACCATGTTAGGTATTCAAAATAGTAATTTCACAGGGCAAGCTCTGGACTTGCAACACAGTTTGATATACTCCTGCTTGCACAGCTGCCTAAAATTCAATGCATTCCAAGTTGCCTAAAATTCAGTTAATTCTTTTAAGATAATGGAATTGTCCAAAACTAAACAATCAAATATCAATACTAGAATGAATGATGAAGTTACCTTGGGACCTCATCTCTCTGAATTGATACACAACCTAACTAATAAAGCTTAATAATTTGCTTTTACTTCATCTAAAAATGAGCAATCAATCAAATCAACTTTCTATTTATAAGTGGCTTAATGAATAAATTATTCCATATCTCTTCAATATAGGAAATCATTTACAAAAAACATAATCTTTAAAAAATTCTAAAGTACTCATCTTAAAACATGACTTGGTATTAGTGCTGATGAAAGGACTCAGCAAGGAAAATGAGTACAGCAGAAATTCAATAAAAGATAACCATCAACAATTAACAAGGGGTATAATATTAAAAAATTGATTATTTAAATAAAAGCTCTTGTCCTGTGTGGTTTAAGTACAGAAATTATATCACTGTAGTTGTTGTGTTGATTATAGCTCCTTCGTAGTTTGTTTTTAAACTCTTGAAAACCTACCAACATTATACAGGAAAATCTCACAGTTCATCAGTGCAAAAATTTTATTTCTCCTTTGTTTCCCCTGCCCCCGCATTACAAGATCAGAAATTTTACTTATTCCACAGCATTTTTTTTCATCTGTTACCAGTCATGTAAAATGTGAGAAAAACTACTAATCGATTTAAAATCTCAGCCCCTTTCCCAGTTACAGCAAATTTAGGATAAGTCTACAGCATTCACTTACTTTAGCTGGTTCTGATACCGAGGCATACTTTTTTATTTGAGAATCAACACCTAAAGACTTGGCTAATTGTACAGCATTTGGATCATCACTAATCACTGTTCCAAGAGCCACAAGAAGTCTAAAAGTGGCTTCTAGGTCTTGTACAACTTCAAAGACTGTGCTAATTACTGACAAGCATTGAGCTTTCCCTTCAATGTTATGGTCTTTATGAAAACAAACAGAATAGTTCAGGGTCAAGGTAGCCAGAGCAATGTGAATGTTCTTATTATTCCCTGATTTCAGTTCTATTGCATGGGACATTAGTGATTCCCTCTGGGACATCATGAGCTTTTGTCCTGCCTGTCCAACAAAACAATTGCAGAAAGTCCTCAGAGCAAGCAGCTGGTTTGCTGGCTTTCCTTTAGGGTTCAGAAGACTGATAAGATGACTGCTGAACTGAGCCCCTTCCTTTTCATTGCAGAAGTTCTCATTCACGCTCGGATGTTTTATTGACAACCGAAGAATGTCAAGCGCAGGAAAGACGATATCTGTTAAAAAGAAAAATTCATTAATATTTCTGAAAACCCAGAAAATTCCTAGGACTATCAGTTTTTAAGGCTTTCATTCTTGTTATAAAATTAACACATTAAAAATCATGTGCCTGCTTTAAAGTTCACATATTTCTAAAATTGTGTTAATGATTTTTTATTGTATTGGACTTATTACTAAAAGATTATGTAGGCTTTAAAAATAATGTAACTCTCTGGGGTTATCAGACAGCTGATGCACAGTGAGTTTTCAAAAAATCCCTGTAGATTGATGGTATTGGCACCTTGCTTTTAAAAATCCCATAATAAAACTAAAGAGCTAAAGAGAGAACATTCTTTATAGAAGAATTCCAGTTGACAAATGCTAATAGGATGCTTATAGGTTGGTGGAGAGCACCAAGGAACTGGGTTGACACCACATGAATAAATTAACTAAATAATTTTAAGCATCAAAGTGACGAAACCAGAAATAATGTGCCTTGTGATACAAAGGTAGTTTACAGTATCATTTATAAAGGGTATTCACCTTAAAAAATATATTGAATTAGAATCTAATTATGTCTAGCAGGAACTATAGAGATAGAGCAACACATTAAGTGATCAACCAAATCCACAATATGAGACATTTTGTAGGACAATTTTTTTCCTCCTATAAATCAATAGCACATAAAAAAATGATAGGGGAGAGGGCATTTTTAGAATTAAAAATTAAATGTAATGAATGCAAGCTAGACTTTTGTTTGTGAGCACACTACAGCATATACGAATATCAAACTAATTTTGTATACCTAAAATTTATATAATGTTATAGCAACCAATGTTACCTCCAACATATATACAATGGAATACTATGGGGCTATGAGAAAGAAGGAAATATTACCTTTTGCAACAATATGGAAGGGCCTGGAAACTATTATGTTAAGTGAAATAAGCCAGGCAGAGAAAGAAAAATATCATATGACCTCACTCATTTGAGGAATCCAACAAACTGTGAACTGAGGAATGGAATTGAGACAGAGGAGAGATCAAAGGGACCAGAGGGAAAGAGCACAGAGGGAAAGGGGATGATAGGATGGGATAAACCTGAAGGGAAGGGGGGAGGGCGCTGTGGAGAGGGTAGTAAGGGAAATGTTGAGGGGAATAGGGGGGAGGGAGGAGGCATTCGGGGTGACCCTAGAATCTATGTAAACACAATTAATTAAATCATTAAAAAAAATTTTTTTAGGCCTGACCTGTGGTGGCGCAGTGGATAAAGATAGACCTAGAAATGCTGAGGTCGCTGGTTCGAAACCCTGGGCTTGCCTGGTCAAGGCACATATGGGAGTTGATGCTTCCAGCTCCTCCCCCGTCTCTCTCTCTCTCTCTCTCTCTCTCTCTCTCTCCCCCTCTCTCTCTCCTCTCTAAAATGAATAAATAAAAATTAAAAAAAAATTTTTTTTTAAATAAAAAGTGAATGTACTAAAAAGAAAATCCTTACAGCAATTATTTGTAGCCTTGTGTTAACAGGCCATAAAGAGTTTCTTGGATGGCTTGCAGGGGATCCACAAATGCATTACAACATGGTACATGCAAGGGGCTCTTTACATTACCTTCAGATTCTCCTAACGCGTGTGAGCAACAGACTGTGAAGTGTTTTACAACGTGAATTACAACTACTCCGGTTAACTTTTATTTAAACTAGAAATACCAATAATATTGAGAGAAATGAAAAAATATCCTTCCTGCTTTCCAGTTACATTTTACAGAGTGTTTCTGTACCTTCAGGCCAGTTAATAGCTTTCCACAAAATCTGAAGTTGCTGGGCTGTGGGTTTTTCTGAAGAACTATTACATATTAGAGATAGTATCTTCTCAAGAAGGATCAGGTCATCCTCAGTTAACTTCTTCTCTTCAGGTGCAGTTCCATTAAGTTCCTTCAGTTTACCTAGAACCCAAAACCAAACCTTCAAAATTCTCTAACTTTAATCAGCCAGATACAAGAGAAATGCCAAAATTTATAATAAGTACTCTACCAGATCTTCCGAAGCTTTCTGCTTTGAATAAGTTTCAAAGAATATCATCTTTGTAATCATTTTGAATTGTTTTCAAAGCAGTACCATGTCATATATAGCAACATATAAGTCAACCCTCTATTTTCTCAATGACAAATTTATAAACAACTTTTAGCCCACTTATATCAATTTCCACAATTGTCAATGAAATAGAAAACCTAAATGACTATAATAATTTATTGATTTACAGTATTTCCCCACGTATAAGGCGGACCTTTTTTGAAAAATTTGGGGTATAAAAACTGTGCATCTTATACAGTGGTTGTAGATTATTTTTTACTTGCATTTCCCACTTTCTTGCGCTTGTCTTTGCACTCACTCATTGTTTCGTACTTGTTACCGGTATATTACAGTAGGACAAGCTAATGGTTGTTAAGTTTTGAGAGTAATGAGGAGTTGTCTGAATTTTATGATTAATAAAACTTGAGTTCAATAACTTTATGTAATAAATTTTTTTTCAAATTTCGGGCCCCAAAATTAAGGTGTGTTTTATACAGGGGGAAATATGATAGTTCCATATGAACCTTTCATATCACATTATTTATTTTAAAAACATTTGTTTAAAATGTATTGGTGTTAGAGAGGAAGGGAGAGTGAGAGACAGAAACACTGATCTGTTCCTGAATGTGCCCTGACTGGGGATCAAACCAGCAACCTCTGTGCTTTGGGATGATACTCTAACTGAACTATCTGGCCAAGGCACAAACATTATTTTAAGCATATTAAATGGAAATAATTGCCTTCCCACTTTATTCATATTTCATAAAACAATTTCTTTTAAACTCTAAATATAATTATATACATTCAATATGAGCATCCTTGTCATCACTAATGCTACTTTGGGTCATCTAACACTGTTTTCTCAAAAATCTTTCTCTCAAAACATAAAAACACCCTAATTCCCAGCAGAAAAGTTTTAAGAAAGTAAATTGTCCAAATTTACAGAAATTTATCAATCATAACTGGAATTTCGGACCTGTTTCTCTATTCTTTGGCACTGAAAATTTTAACACTGTCAGAATAAAGAAAACAAAGTTATTAAGAAATACAAAACAAACAAATGCAAAACAAGACCTCTTAAATATATTGTACATGAGTTTAAAAATGTCCAGTTGTAGCCCTGGCAGGTTGGCTCACCGTCAGCCCGGCATGTGAAAGTCCCGGGTTTGATTCCCGGCCAGGGCACACAGCAGAACTGCCCATCTGCTTCTCCACCCTTTCTCCTCTCCTTTCTCTCTCTCTCTTCCCCCCCCCTGCAGCCAAGACTCCATTGGAGCAAAGTTGGCCCGGCCGCTGAGGATGGCTCCATGGCCTCTGCCTCAGGCTCTAGAATGCCTCTGGTTGCAACAGAGCAATGCCCCAGATGGGCAGAGCATCGCCCCCTAGTGGGCTTGCCAGGTAGATCCTGGTTGGGTGCATGCAGGAGTCTGTCTCTCTGCCTCCCCACTTTACACTTCAGAAAAATATTTTCAAAAAAAGTCAAGTTGTTGTAAGTATACGTATACATTTTTATTGTTCAAAATAAAGCAATTAAGAAAACACGATTTTTATAAAGATAGTATGAAGGGTAATTTTGACCAAAAAAATCCCTGTCTTACATTCAGATATATATGTTGCCTCAAATAATTTTCTTGTAGTCTTGGTCCAGAAAAAACCCCCCTAAAAACCTGTCAGTTTGTTTTGAGAAAAACAAATTAGCAGCAAAAGCAATCAAAGTCAACTGAGAAGTTTTACTGTTAATGGAAAATTTAAATAGCCATTTATTATTTCTAAGGACTATTAATTTTTTAAAGCCAAGATTTTTATTTTTTAAATGTCTTAATTACTTTTTTTTTAAACATTAACAGATTAGGGGATAGGAATTTACATTCTTCCCCTTTAGTTTTCTTCTCAGTAAAGTCATAAAACATTTACCTTATATTTGCATAAGGCATCTTACAAAGTATTAAGGGTACATTAATCAGCCTGTGCATTTGTATTCCAGTTATGTAAGGCCACAATAGAAGTCTCTCTCTATCATGGAAACATCCAGTTCCCAGCTCATGCTAGGAGCTGAAATGGTATTAAGTACATGACAAAGAGTCTGTGGACATATGAGAACACTACTTAATTAAAATATACTTACCTAATATTTGTGTAGGGTTTGCTTGGTCAAAAGTAACAGCCTCTTTTTTAGGGAAATAAATATTCACTGTTTTAGATGTAGCTGATCGGTAGGCGCTATTCCCTATTTACAGAAGATGTTGAAAATGATAAGGAATGGTCAAAAATGAGATTTTTCTACTTTAATTATATGATTTTGTTTTCACAATTAAGATGTAACTATTCAATCCATGCAATAACAAGCAAACTCTGAAAAAAAGTTATTCATAATATGTTATATACTATTTATACTTGATATAATAAGTTTTAGTTTTTGGAATGGGAACTTAAATGTAAAATAAACCTTTTTTATTTCAAATTTCCTACTCTCATATTTAAAAAGAATATTTATTGATTTATTTTAGAGAGACAGGAAGCAAGAGAGAGACAGAAATATCAATCTGTTCCTATATGTGCCTTGATACAGACAAATCTACAACCTTTGCATACTGGGATGATGCTCTAATCAACTGAGCTGTCCAGCTGGGGCTATTTTAAAAAATTTTAAGAAATCAAAGAATACAAAATAATAAAATTTCCTATTCCCATCTATCTAAAGCGTATTGATTTTGTTCTTCTCGTGTCTTTTATTGCTTATTCCAAATGAGTAGTAGGCATTGTCATTTTCTACATCATTTTTATAAATCACTCCAAGTTTTTAAGTTCTTGAAAGTCAAAGGTTTTGTTCCAATGTAAAATTAAGGCATTTTGCAAAAATGATGAATAACATTTTCATCTTCTGAGTATATTAGAAATAGAAATTGGTAAGTTAGATAAAGCAAGTAATGAGATACACAAAAGGAATTCTAATTGCTTATAAAACACAGACTATTTACTGACACGATCAAAGATGAGCTATGCAGACATTGCCTGCACTCCTGATTTATTGAATTCTAGTTGTGTAAGGAGAATGCAAATCAAAGTTTCACCCAAACAATTATGTATAATACAAAGTCCTCAAAAGGAAAAGTATAGGATGCAATGAAAACTTATGATAGAGTAGGTAAGCTATGTGAATGTCCAAGAAAGTCTCATTGAGTTCATTTAATAAATACTATACTGCAAAATTAAATAGAAAAGAAAAAAGAGAAACAAATAATAATCTATTCCCTAAGAAACAAAGAGTCCTACTATTGCAAAAGAAAACAGCATGTACAAAGCTCCTGAGGTAGAAAATAGCATGGCATGCTCAAAGAATTGACACAGGCCAGTATGGCCAGGCAGAAAAAAGGCCACAAGGAATAGGATACAAATCGTGTGGATTCAATGGGAAGTCTTGGAAGGGTTTTAATCAAGGAAGGGGCATAAACAATTTAAACTGTAAAGATCGTTAGCTGTAGTATGAACCATGGAGAGACCAATTTGGAGGCTATTATTTCGTTAGTGTAGGTGAGAGACAACAGTAGTATGGACTAAGGTAAATAAACTTCCAGTCTATACACCAGACTGTTAAAGACTGTTAAAAAAGACTTCTGGAAATGGAAGGGAGCCGTTAACTTCAGACACTTTTGAAAATACAACAGGTATAGCTAACAATTACTAGGCATTTATTCAGTATAAAGTGATATTTTGTAATTTTAACATCATAACAACCCTAAGAAATTTTACAAATGAGAAAGAAGCAGAAACAGAATGACTTTCTCAAAGCCAAACAGAATAAAAACTAATGGAACTGAGATTTGAATATAAGCGTTCCTCACTCCAGAGTCCTAAATTTTAATTATTATGTGCAGTACTGCCAAAAAAATGGTACTTTCACAATGAAAAGATAGCTTACAAAATTACAAGTTAGTTCCCAAGTAAAGTTTATGGGTATTTATTTTATTATGCTCAGTAACATATACCACACATTCTCTTATATAAAAGAATAAGTAGGGGGAAATACAAGGTCTACCGGAAAGTTCTGTTCGTTTCTATCACAACAAGTTTTGACACGTAAGCACATGTTTATTTGGCGCATGTGTGCCTCTCTATTTTTATCACTTAATGTATACATACTGATGTAGCAAATTAAGACAAAGTTGATTCACGTTAGTCTTATGTGTGAAGCAATAGTGTACCCATGGCTACTGATAAAGTTCATTTACGCCACTATAATTTTTACGAATTTCAACAAGGAAGGAATGCTACAGAAGCATGTCTGTTGCATCCACCATATGCCCCAGACTTCGAACCCTCCGACTATCACTTGTTTTTGTCCTTACAAAGTTTTTTGAAGGGCAAAAAATTCAAAAATGAAGAAGGTATCAAACAAGCACTGGTTCAATTTTTCGCATCAAAAGATAAAACATTTTTCAAAAATGGGATATACAAATTGCCCTCACGCTGGCAAGAAATCATTAATAATAATGGCAATTATATTATTTAATAAAGTTTATTGACGGTAAGAAAAATTTGTATTGTTTTATTCCAAAAACGGACAGAACTTTCCGGTAGACCTTATATATGCCAACATATCTGTTAAACTTCCAAGAGGTAAACCACAAACTTAGCTCTGCATTTATTTTACTGGTATTCAACATAGAGGAAAGCATGTCTGCATATATTCAACAGTGATAAAGATGATGTGTCAGACTCTAGGTTAGATATTAAGGATAAAATAGCCTGACCAGGTGGTGGCGCAGTGGATGGAGCGTCAGACTGGGATGCGGAAGGACCCAGGTTCGAGACCCTGAGCTCGCCAGCTTGAGCGCAGGCTCATCTGGTGTGAGCAAAGCTCAGCAGCTTGGACCCAAGGTCACTGGTTACTCGGTCTGCTGAAGGCCCACAGTCAAGGCACATATGAGAAAGCAATCAATAAACAACTAAGGTGTCACAATGAAAAAACAGATGATTAATGCTTCTCATTTCTCATCTCTCTCCATTCCTGTCTGTCTGTCCCTATCTATCCGTCTCTCTGTCTCTGTAAAACAAAAGAAATAAACCACTTAAAAATAATATATCAGTTCAGAAAAAGGCCAAATATTCTAGACCTAAATTATAAAAGCAAATTATTTTTAAGAGTCCCCTTAGGAGCACAATGTTAAGGTAGTAAATAACATCTTCAACACATTAAGAATGAATGAAGGAGCCTAGAATAAACTCAGATTTGGTAAGGGTACTGAGGAAATCAGCCACAGCAGAACAAAAGTGTAACAGCAGTTTTCAACCCTGGCTGCATGTTAGAATCACATTGGAAGACTACGAAACTGCTCTTGCCAAGGCCCGAACACAAAGCAGTAGTAAACCAAGTGAGCATTTCTCGGGATAAGGTCTAAGTACTTATTTTAAAACTCCCCATGAGCCTGACCAGGCGGTGGCGCAGTTGATAGAGCGTCAGACTGGGATGAGGAGGACCCAGGTTCGAGACCCCGAGGTCACCAGCGTGAACGCTGGCTCATATAGTTTGAGCAAAGAAAAAAAGGTCACCAGCTAGGACCCAAGGTCGCTGGCTTGAGCAAGGGGTTACTCGGTCTGCTGCAACCCCAAGGCACATATGAGAAAGCAATCAATGAACAACGAAAGTGCCACAACGAGAAACTGATGATTGATGCTTCTCATCTCTCTCTCTATTCCTGTCTGTCTGTCCCTATCTATCCCTCTCTCTGACTCTCTGTCTCTATAAAAGAAACAAATCAAACAAAAAACCCAAAAAACTCCCCATGATTCTTATGTGCAGTAATGGTAATTCTGGCAACACTCTGAAAGACAAGTCAAGAAGTTTGGTCTCGGCCCTGGCTGGTGGCACAAGTGGATTGAGCGTTGTCCTGGCATATGGACTTCCCAGGTTCAATTCCCAGTCAGGGCACACAGTAGAAGCAAGCATCTGCTTCCTCCTCCCCCCAGCCAGTGCCTCAATTGGTTTGAGTGTGGCCCCAGGCACTAAGGATAGCTCTGTTGGAATGCATCAGTCTCAGGCGCTAAATATAGCTCATTACTCAAGCATTGGCCCCAGATGGGTTTGCCAGGTGGCTCCCAGTTGGGGCATACTATTTCCCTTCCTCTTACCTAAAAACAAAAACAAAAAAGAAAGAAACAAACCAGAAGCTTGGTCTTTAGAAAGAAAAGAAATACCAATTTTCTTAATCTTTTATTAAATAAAAGTTTAACAAACTTTAAAAATCTTTTTAAAAAAAGGAAACGAAGAGTATACCTGTAAATGGATCAACTCCAGCCACGGTAGTTCCCATACTTGCAGACCCTGGCACATAACGACCTCCACCTAAAATGTAACATACCTAGTCAACAAAAGAACTGCAAACTATCAAGTTCAAACTGCCCTTTTTTATATACAATAACTTATTTTTATTACCATATGCTTTGAAATGGTTTCTTTATATATAATAAATGGGCTGCATATTTAATGCAGAAAAATGCTGAGAACAGTGCCTGGCATAGTTATGCCCAATAAATGTTAACCAGAAAAATAATCCTCAAGTTTTAAAATAAACATTAGATGCCTTATACATTATAATTATAGAGGTTTAATGAATTACAAAAGCTTAATGGGTTGGAGAAATTAAAAGCCTTCCATAATGAAATCTTCAAAACTGTTCTACTGAATTAGAGAAGCAGGATCTGCCACAGAAAACAAGCAGAAAAGAAACTAGGTAAGAGTTATGGGTGCTAGGCCCTGGCCGCTTGGCTCAGTGGTAGAGCGTCAGCCTGGTGTGCAGAAGTCCCGGGTTCGATTCCCGGGCACACAGGAGAGGCGCCCATCTGCTTCTCCACCTCTCCCCCTCTACTTCCTGTCTGTCTCTCTCTTTCCCTCCCGCAGCCGAGGCTCCATTGGAGCAAAGATGGCCCGGGCGCTGGGGATGGCTCCTTGGCCTCTGCCCTAGGCGCTGGAGTGGCTCTGGTCGCAACAGAGCGACGCCCGGAGGGGCAGAGCATAGCCCCCTGGTGGGCGTGCTGGGTGGATCCCGGTCGGGCACATGCGGGAGTCTGTCTGACTGTCTCTCCCCGTTTCCAGCTTCAGAAAAATACAAAAAAAAAAAAAAAAAGAGTTATGAGTGCTATGACAATAGCCCAGACTCACATTTTAGATTATACTTGTGGTGGTCTAATTGAAAATAGAAAGAAAGAAATATGAAAAGCAAATGTACAGAATCAGCAAAATTTGGAGAAGTTTGGAGTTCTAGACCTGCCTTTCCGGGAAGAAGAAAGATGAGCTATCATTTTAATCCCTGAATTTAATACCTAGGAATTGGTATAAACAGTGCAACAGATGTAAAAAACAAAACACGCAAAACTCAAATACAAAATATTTACACAGATGTAAATAAAATTAAAATGAACACAAAATAACAGGATTTCAGTTTTTACTATATGCTAAGTGTCTTGTATGCATATATAATCATTTAAATATTAATTAAATACATACCACTATTACTTGCAATACTTTATTACAGACTGAATAACTTGCCCAAGGCATTATGAGGCAGAATACAGACCCACACTTTTATAAATATGGTTCTCTGACATTTAGAGATAGTCACCTGTTCAATATGCAGATTCATAGGGCCCACCCCTACTAATCTAGTCGTTCTCCAAAATGGCTTCACTTTAGAAACCTATATAGTGAGCTTTTACAACAGCCTAACAGCAAACCACACCCAAAACCATTTAATTTAATCAGAGCTCATGGGTGAGGGATCAGGGCATGACTATTTTTAACCTCCTCACTAACCTAGTGTGTCAGAATCTGTGGGTAGGACCTGAGGTACTTTAAACAAACATCCCAGATGATCTAAGTAATATTAGAAGTTTGACAACCACATAAATAAGGAAAAGAAAAAAGAATTAAGATGGCCCTTAAGTTGTAAGTCAAATGGGCAAACCTTTTGGCCCCAGTGCTATTGGTAAAACTGGGGAAACAACATCAACAATAATAGTTAACATATTCTGAGGGCTTAAACATATCCTGCCTAGAATACTTTCCATGTATTATATGATTTAATTTTCATAATATCTCAATTTGGTAGGTGCTGTTATCTATTTTTTATAATAGTTGGTTCATTTATCATCATAATTCCATAATTCTCTTGGACAGTTAGTATGCTATCTTGCACATCTCCATTATCACTGCATCTTCTGAGTTATTGACATTGTGCAACAGTGAGACATGCTCCAGTTATGATAGCGTTCTCTTGATTTTGTTGGTATTGTTTGAAGCTTGGTATGTTCTTTCTGTTCCAAAAAATATCTGCCAATGAGATTCGGGAACTCTGTTGTTCTAAGTTTCAGTGCATTATGCTCCTGAATATGCTGACAGAGAAAGTCATCATCTTATCTACTCTTCAGGTCCTTACTATCTTTTTAAATTGAATGTCATCAAAGACTTCCTTAAAAGCCACTGTGCCATCAAAACATTTTAGCTTGATAGTTGGTTACTGTAGTATACTAGGTTACCAATGCACAGGGTGCAGCTATCTGCATTGGTCCATTCACAGAAGAAAGCTCACTGAGAGCAATTCACAACTTCATGACACTGACCTAAGGTTGTATGTTGGTCCAATCTACGATTTAGACAGGACTGTATGTTGGCAAGGCCAATGGGTACCATAAATGCTATAAATCTCTTCCCAAATTTGATATATTGTCCAGGAAATCTGGCTGACGATCCAACAACAGCATCATAAAATATATCAAAACTATTCTGAAAACAGAGACTTCTTCAGCTGCGTTAAAGTCCAAGTCTGGCCACTTTTTTCCAGTAGTGTTGATGCTGAAGCATGCATACCTTGGTAAACAGTCACTTTGAAGAGACACACCACTTTTCAGGGCTTCATGAGGCAATTAGTAACTTAGATTAGGAAGACTAATCCTGGGTAGCTGGTGAACTGTCTCCTTCCACACTAAGGCAAATAGGCTTGGGCAGACTTCTTGACTGCACTGCTCCATCCAGTATCAGGGACGCACATGGCTCCTTCTCTGCTCATGATCTTGCCAGTGATAGCATTCATGATGTGTCTTGGTTGGTGGGCTCCCCTATTATCTAATTTCACAGATAAAAAACATAGGCTCAGACAGGTTAAGTACCTTGCCAACTTCTCATAGCAAGTAAGTAGTAGAGCCAAATTTTGAACCAAAGTCTGACTGGCTCTAAAACCTATGCTGTAAATGACTCCTGGCAGGAAGGACCACTGGAGAAAATGATGAGTTATAATAATATGCTGTTTAAAATTCATGAGAAAGTCACAAAAGAACTCCAGGAAAAAAGCAAAAATTAGAAGAAAAGGAGATCCATCAAAACTGGACATATAGATAAGTATCAGGTATTGAAGGATATCTCCAAAATGTAAAATGCTCTGCACTTAGTGAAGCTATATTAATCAAAACTGTATCCTACCTGTAAAAGGATCTGCTGCAGGCAGTGTGTTAGAAGATTCTGATGAAGAGCCTGGAACATATCGACCACCACCTGTGTGTGCAAAGGAAGGGGTGAGTAGACCAAAATTCTGAATTTCACACAAGACTTATATTAGAAGACTTTAAAGGTTAGAGGAAAATAGAAGAGCAAGGCTGTTACATGGGAGAAAAAATTAGAGTAAAAAATGTCACAGTTGAAAAGACTAGTAAGAAACTAAAATTTCAGTGATTCTCCAAGCTTATTAGTTTTCTTAACTTTAATACTTTAGCCCTGGCCGGCTGGCTCAGCGGTAGAGCGTCGGCCTAGCGTGCGGAGGACCCGGGTTCGATTCCCGGCCAGGGCACACAGGAGAAGCGTCCATTTGCTTCTCCACACCCCCCCCCCCCCCCCCCCCCGCCGTGCTTTCCTCTCTGTCTCTCTCTTCCCCTCCCGCAGCCAAGGCTCCATTGGAGCAAAAAAATGGCCCCGGGCGCTGGGGATGGCTCTGTGGCCTTGCCTCAGGCGCTAGAGTGGCTCTGGTCGCAACATGGTGACGCCCAGGATGGGCAGAGCATCGCCCCCTGGTGGGCAGAGCGTCGCCCCTGGTGAGCGTGCCGGGTGGATCCCAGTGGGGTGCATGCGGGAGTCTGTCTGACTGTCTCTCCCTGTTTCCAAGCTTCAGAAAAATGAAAAAAAAAAAAAATTTAAAAATACTTTATATCTTAGTCCTTGTGTTTAAATATTAAAATAACTAGAATTCCAATATAAAGAGAAAAATTATGGGTAGTCTCTGACCTAAATAATATATATATACAATCAATTCCTGTTCCAATAAAAATTGACAAGAATTCCTGTTGTTGCTTTTGCTATAAAAACCACAGGCATCAAATGTAAATCTTTTAGAGAACCCTGAGTTCATTAATTCATGTGTCAAACAGATGCATTCAGTGCTAGGGATCCAGCAGAGAACATGATTGCTTGTATCCACTGAAGTTTACAACTTACTGGAGGAGAGAATTATAAAGGGGATGAGTACTACAAAGGAAACAGACTTCCATTTATACCTTAAAAATGTGTGATGAGTGCACATATATGTTTTGTCAGTATTTCTAAGGAACTAATCAGAGGTGTTTACAAACTGATAAACATAAGGGTGCTTATAAAGTTAAAGCTTCAGAAGAGCAAAACAACCAAATAGTTGTTAGATTTTCAGACAGAACTAGATGTTTATTATCTATCTTCAGTCCAAAAGTGCAACTTTTGGGAAGGTTGTACCATTTATAGTTCAGTAGTGAGTCAGTGATAATTCTGTTTAAGTCAACATGAAGAAGAGATTTGCTTTATTAAGTGAACTGACAATGGAATGTGAAAAAAGGAAGTAATTTGGGAGCATGAAATAATTATCAGGGAAGAAAGAAAAATATATATAAGGACTTGAGACAGGAAAAGGATATGAGGTGCTTATAAAACAAGAAAGAACAGTAACGTGCAAAATGGAGTTAAAATTGACAAGAGCAAAATGTTAACAGTACAGTACCAATTTCAAAATTTTACTTAGAGCTTGCCCTATACCTAAGAAAAGAGGAAACATTTTGTTCCCTCCTCTTCCATGGCTTCAGTTCCTGGGACTTTGAGCTCAGGCTAATACTACTAGAATAATAATCTATTTCCTAGGAGCTAGGACTCGGAATAATGCTACTAGTATTACAATTTATGGACTGGCATGAGAACCTAATCCCATTTATAATGTTAGACATTGCATACTATGTTACAAACAACTGACTTAAAGTAAGCATGTGGAATATACATCACATATAAAATGAAACTACCCACAACTCAGTCCTATATGTGATACACAAAAACCATTTTAGCCTCATGTAAAAACAGAATTTGTTTATTAAATTTCACCACAAAATGTTTTTAAAAAGAAATGACTATATAAGGAACATAGAAAAAATGTTTTTACTTTAAATTATTAAAGTTTCTTAATTTTATTTATTTTATAACATGGCTGTAATTTTCTTTTTTAATAAAGACAGAGAGAGAGTCAGAGAGAGGGATAGACAGGGACAGACAGGAATGGAGAGAGATGAGAAGCATCAATCATTAGTTTTTTGTTGTGACACCTTAGTTGTTCATTGATTGATTGCTTTCTCATATGTGCCTTGACCATGGGCTACAGCAGACCGAGTAACCCCTTGCTCGAGCCAATGACTTTGGGTCCAAGCTGGTGAGCTTTGCTCAAACCAGATGAGCCCACGCTCAAGCTGGTGACCTCAGGGTCTCGAACCTGGGTCCTCTGCATCCCAGTCCAACACTCTATCCACTACGCCACCGCCTTGTCAGGCAAGTGGCTGTAATTTTTAACAGAACAATTTACAATCATTTTTATAACTATAGAATTACTATAGAATTTGAGCCTTAAAAATATGAATGTGAAGAAAAAACCTATTGTAGACCTGGGTTTTTATTTAAACAGCTACTCATAATGGGTATCCAAACACATCAAAGATGAAAATCAACCAGCACTGACAGAATCACATTAAGACAATACAAACCCTAACTTACCTGTAAATGGATCTGAAAAACTGGTGTTCCCAAGTCCCAGCGGTTGACCTTTTGTGTTATCAATAATAAATTTTGCGACTTGATCCAAAAACATGGGATTCAAATCATTCTTCTGCAAGAAGTTGTATGCAGTTAACCAGGGATCATCGCTGGTGTTATATGGCAATTTATATGATGGTCCACCTTCATTGACATCAATTGAGAAAACATAATCAAATTCCTTTAATAGGAATATAAAAAGGAGATAAATGATTACTACCTCATTTGTTTATATGTGTTAATGACATATATAACACAGCTGTTATGTTTTATTTTAATAATTATAGTACTAAGACTTTTTCCAAAGTGCAATGTTAGAATCGTCCAGTAATTAAGTAACCACTTGAATGCACTGCACGATCAGTATTTCACTGGGGGTGGAGGTGACAGATGGATTATGACTACATTTTGATTCTAAGGCCAAATTAGAGTTTCCAATTGGTTGATCTCAAGGCCAAAAGTATTAGCTGTTACCATGCCCCACTCACCAAAACATTTATTATAAGCACTATCCTTCAGGGCCCCTCATGTCTTATCAAGTTAAATACAGGCATGAAGCATTAGATGAAAGGTGGGATGGAAGCTCCTAATCCCAGATGGTTTGGAACCACTTGTGTACTGTAACTACCAAAAGACAAATTATGCCCAATCTGCCTATGAAGTACAGCTCTCCACACAGGGAAAGAAATTCTTCAAAAATTTATTACAAGACAGGGAAAAGACAGAATTTTCCAAGAGAAATGTATTTTTAAGTGTCAAAACACAGAACAAAAATTTATTAGCATGAAGAAAAGAGAAAAGTTTTAATTTGTCAAATACTTTAAAATAAAGGTAATTAGAAAGCAGAAGTTAACATACTTTCCCTTCATATAAAACTTTTCCAGACGTTTGCTGATTAGCACCAGATGAGCCAACGACATCACCAATTTTTATCCATCTCCCTTCACTAACACTCCATTGATAGGCTTCAACTTTCCCTTCATCTCTGATTAGACGAGTCTGTCCTTCTCTAGTACCTTAAAATAAAAATTTTGAGAATCAAAGATAGAATAGCAGAGTAAAATTAAAAAACATTTCAATAGAAAGTTGTTAACATTAAAATTTATACATAAAAAAGAACCTGTATTTTGGTTTAATAAAAGTTTTGATCAAGCTAAAAATTTTTAAAAATAATTCTACTGGAAAATGGCATAAAAATTATTAAAATAAAACTTTATTAAATAAAGGTTAAAAATTTTTGATTCTAAAACGTAGTTAGCCCATCAAAATTAAAACAAGTTTTATTACTGAGTATCTTCTGACAGCACTTTCATTTCAGTAAACAACTCTCCATTCTACCTGCTTAGGCCAAAATACATGGAAGAGTCGGACTCCTCTTTCTTGTAACCTCACAGCCAATCCCTTAGCTACTTCTATCAGCTCTAGCTTTAAAATATATCTAGAAAACTACTTCTCACCATCTCCATTACTATCTGTTGGTACATGATTCACTGGCCTCCTATTCTTGCCCCAGAACTCCCTCCAGTCTATATTCAAACCAGCAACCACAGAAATTCTTTCAAAACCTTAAGGAGCTCCTGACACATCTTGGTTAGAGACCCTTCAATGACTTCCCAACTCACCCTCGATTAAAGCCTATGTCACTGGAGTGGTATACAAAGCCATCCTCTCTGACCTCATCTTCCACTACTACTTCCCTGCTCTCATCACCCTACTTCAACCATGGAATATTATTCTTTTGTGTGTGTGACAGAGACAGAGAGAGGGACAGATAGGGATAGACAGGCAGGAAGGGAGAGAGATGAGAAGCATCACTTCTTCGTTTCAGCACCTTAGTTGTTCACTGATTGCTTTCACATATGTGCCTTGACCGGGGGGCTACAGCAGAGAAAAGTGACCCCTTGCTCAAGCCAGCGACCTTGGGCTCAAGCTAGCGACCTTTGGGCTTAAGCCAGTGAACCCACGCTCAAGCTGGATGAGCCCACACTCAAGCCCATGACGTTGGGGTTTCGAACCTGGGTCCTCTGCATCTCAGTCTAATGCTTTATCCATTGTGCGACCAACTGGTCAGGCCAGACATGAAGTCTTTGCACTAGCTATTTATTAGGCCTCAGACACTCTTCACACAGGGACTGGAAAGATTTGCTCCCTTGCCTCCTTAAGGACTTTACTTGACTGTCACATTCTCAGCTAAGCCTTCAGTGGCAAAGACACTTAGCTGTCCTCCAGATTCACACTCCTATTCCATCGAGTAGAGCTGTGGCTGTCTATTCAGAAACTATATCATTCACCTCCCTAATATCTTGCAGTCCCTAGATATTACACACTGAGTATACACTCAGTGGCACCTGGGTGAGTGTGATATAAGGCCAGTTCTAGGCGTTCTCCCTCATCCTCTACCCATCCCGTTTGGTGGATTAAAGTTTATATATATATAAACTTTACATATATATATACACCCAAGAAACCTCTGATGTCATATGTTGAAGATGATGCTTTCCATCAACCTGTGTCTCTGAATGACTCTGAGAAGCAAAATTATGTACAAACATGTTCCAGGATACCCTGCATTCAACTGAATTTTAAATGTGCAATAAATAAAGGTTTCTTGTGTTAAGCCACTGAGATTTTATGGTTTATCTGCGTATCTGTTATAACAAGCAGCTAGTGCTATCCTATTACAATTCCCTGACCACTGTATTTAAAGTGACAAAATATCCTCAACTCTGCCTCTGTTTTTCCCATAGTACTTCAACTATCTGACATACTGATATATTATTTACTTTTTAATTCTGTCTCCTCATGAAGAACATAAATCTGTGAGAACACAGATTTTGGTCTTTTTTTATCTGCTACACTCCCCAGACTTAGAATAATGCCTGGCATACATAAGGCACTTAGTAAATATTATATATATATATACATACATAATGACAAAAAGACTACATTTCTAAAGAATTATAAAAATATTACAACATGATATTAATGTTCTCCAAGTTTTGGTTTCAAGATTTCTTTTTTTTAATTCAATCTTTTTTTTTTTAGATTTTTATTTTATTGATTTAGAGAGAAGAGACAGAGAGAAAGAAAAAGGCAGAGAGAAGGAGGAATGGGAAGCACCAATTCACAGTTGCTTCTCGTATGTGCCTTGACCTGGCAAACCAGGGGTCTTGAATGGCAACCTCAACATTCCAGGTTGATACCTTATCCACTGCACCACCACAGGTCAGGCCAAGATTTCTTTATATCATAAAAGATATTCAGAAGTCTAAAGCGTTTTTTTTTTGCAACAGATAGAGAAGGGCGGCGTGGGGACAGACAGGGACAAACAGACAGGAAGAGAGAGAGATGAGAAGCTACAATTCTGTTACAGCACTTTAGTTGTTCATTGACTACTTTCTCAAATGTGCCTTGACTGGGGGCTACAGCAGAGCAGTGACCCCTTGCTCAAGCCAGCAACCTGGGGTTTCAAGCTAGCGACCTTTGGGCTCAAGCTAGCAACCATGGGGTGATGTCTATGATCCCATGCTCAAGCCAGTGACCCCATGCTCAAGCCAGCGTCCCTGTACTGAAGCTTGTGAGCCAGTGCTCAAGCAGGATGAGCCCATGCTCAAGCTGGCGACCTCAGGGTTTCGAATGTGGGTCCTCTGCATCCCAGTCCAGTGCTCTGTCCGTTGCGTAACTGCCTGGTCAGGCATGTGCTTTTTTTTTAAACGTGGGTTATATCAACCAATTTATTGGATATGAAGTTAAAACTCAGAATATATTTACATCATGGAAAATGATTATAGCTCCATTACATACTGACTATATATTCTGATGAAAACTACATTTATTTTTAGAAATTTAGTGAAAAGACTAGAGTGGTTTTCCATTTTTGTAAATCTCTTTAGTGTCTGACTAGAAGAGAGCTGGATTAACCATACCAGCCTGTGCTTTCAATCTGTTACAATCTACTGTTTTGATGGAAGTATATTAAAAATTAATTGAAAATGAGAAGACTAGTTTAATAGCATTTTCGAAAAATGTGAATAGCCTGGCCTGTGGAAGTGCAGTGGAAAGAGTGCCGACCTGGAACTCTGAGGTCACTGGCTCAAAACCCTGGGCTTGCTGGGTCAAGGCTCATAAGACCAGCAAGCAATGAACAGCTAAGAGTGAAGCAGATATCTCATCCCCAGCCTCTCTGTACAATCAATAAATAAAATCTTTACAGAATAATGTGATTGTTGTACAAGTATTAGGTCCTTAAAAATTAGAATTTAGAATCTGAAACCATATCAATGAATTTGTCATATTCTATTAAACTAAAATGCACTGGTCTGTTTTACATTTGAAAAGATCTTTTACCTACTCATGATTTTGTAACACTGAACTGACATTTGGAAAACATTGGTTAAATGAGCTATCCAGGTCTTCCACATGTTCACACATTTTATTATTCAAAATAAAAAATATATACTTGTTAATTTTGCTACTCATATCATTAGAACAGTCTTTAAAGTTTTTGGAAGCTACCAAGCTCCTGATAACAGATACAGATTTTCTAAAATTTCAATTCGCACTTGAAAGTTTGAATTTTATCTTTGGTAACAAATATTGTCAGTTGTTTCCTTAATATAATAAATCTCACTTTATTCATTTTTAAAAACTGCCTGCCAAGCCTGACAGTGGTGGTACAGTAGATAGAGCTCTGAGCTGGGAAGTTGAGGTCGCCAGTTCAAAACCCCAAGGTTGCTGGCTTGAATGAAGGCTCACCAGCTTGAGCATGAGGACACAGCTTGAGTATGGGATCCTCAACATGATCCGATGATGGTCACTGGCTTAAGCCACAAGGTCGTAAGCTTAAAGCCAAAGGTCACTGGCTTGAGCAAGAAGTCACTAGCTTGGCTGAAGCCCCTGTCCTGCCGCCATTAAGGCACATATGAGAAGCAATCAATGAACAACTACCGGTTGATGCTTCTCATCTCTCTCCTTTCCTATCTGCCATCTCTCTCTCTCACTAAAAAAATTAAATAAAAAATTAAAATAAATAAATAATGCCTGTCAAATACTTAACCCTAAATAATTAGTCATTCTGCAAAATATAAATGTCATTTCGTGAAAAAAGGAAATAGTTCAGCCTTCCACTTAATGGACTGCACAGGTGCTTATCCTTCAGACACCATGATACTTTGGGTTAATCTACATGTAATCTACATTCTGTCATCCAGAATACTTTTAAAAAGTACTAAAGGAATGAAGATGTAATGAAATTAATTTTTAATGCTTCACAAAGGACATTTTAGAGTGCAGATAGCAATGTTTTTTATATTTATTGATTGATTTTAGAGACAAAGAAAGGACAGAAGGGAGGGAGGGGGAAAGTAAGAGGGAGGGACAGGGAGAGAATGGGAAGCATTCATCGTTCCACTTACTTACCTATTCACTGGTCGCTTTCCTGTATGTGCCCTGACCAGTGATCAAACCTGTAACATTGGTATTTTGAGACAAAGCTCTAACTGACTAACCGGACAAGGCCACAGCATGTTTTTAACTACAACTGCATGCCAGTGAAGAACACATGACTACCAGACAGTCTGGGGCCACCACTTTGATTTGGTACTAGGAAGCCAGCAGTTTTACCCACCATTGCTTTTGCACTATATGTCCAATGTTAATATAGTGTTATTTGGTTTTTAAACTAAATGATTAGTGAAACAACTTTTCTTATTGCTTTAATTATTCTAAAATTTTAGAATTATTGGTAACAATTTTTACTACTAGTCACACTGAAATATTTACCAGGTTCATTCAGGTGTTCCCTCCCAGGAAGCTGCTCAGCATTAATGTCCCCTAAATCACCAGTTTTGGAATCAATGGTTGCCTGAGACAGTTCTTTTTCAAAAACTGTGATTTCCTCAGCACTCGCTGTCCGATCTGTTGATTCCGTAAACACTCTAATAACACCATCACTATAAGGAAAAACAAAGTGATTTTAAGTTATTGCCATAGTGTATTAACATTATCATACCTGAATGATCCAAAGCAAAAATAATCTTTACTTGTGAATATGAGAAATGTTACTATATATTTATTGCCAAGGAGAGCACTATGCTAAATTGAGTATACACTACCCTCTATTACTTTCTAAAGATGTATATAGGGTGAAAAAGACTAGGAAAAACTTACTGGCAAAGGACAAAGAAACATGTACTTAAAACAATTTTCAATCCCAAGTTAAATATTTTCCATCATAAAAATCTAGAGATAAACTGTATGCTTTAAAAGTTGGTATTATAGCCTGACCAGAGAGTGGTGCAGTGGATACTGTCAGACTAGGACGTGGAGGACCCAGGTTCGAAATCCTGAGGTCGCTGGCTTGAGCACAGATCACCAGCTTGAGCGTGAGATCACACAGACATAACTCCATGGTCATTGGTTTGAGCCCAAAGGTTGCTGACTTAAAGCCCAAGGTCACTGGCTTAAAGCCCACAGTCACTGGTTTGAGCCCAAAGTCACTGGCTTGAGCCCAGAAGTCACTGACTTGAAGCGCAAGGTCGCTGGCTTGAGCCCAAGGTCACTAGCTTGAGCCCAAGGTTGCTGGCTTAAGCAAGGGGTCACTCGCTCTGCTGTAACTCTCGGTCAAGGCACATATAAGAAAGCAATTAATGAATCACTAAGGAGCCACAACAAAGAATTGATGCTTCTCATCTCTCTCCCTTCCTGTCTGTCTGTTCTCTCTCTGTAACAACAACAAAAAAAAGTTGATATTATATAAATGTTACGTTATAAAGAAGGATAGTGGTTGTTTTACTTTTTTAAGGGCTTCAATACTCAACATAAGACTGAACAACTAGCAGATGGTCAATATCTGTTCCTTAGGGAAACATGCAGTCTGCCTGTCATATGCAATTAACTAGCAATGTAACCCCAATCAAGGATAAAACAGTCTTGCCTTTGGACTAGATGGCAGATCCAACCTCTATTCTCAGAAAAAGAACTTCATTTCCATGATTTTCAATTCTAAATTTTGATTGGGGAGCTGTTAAGTCACTTTCAACTGTACTAATCCTAGAGAAAACTGTTTCTTTACATAATAGTCCACAAATAGCAATTTCAATTCATTTATTTTTCTTCCACTTTAAATATGCTAACACCACAAAAACTAAGCCAGTAAATTGCTGGCACAGCCGGAAAGTAAAACACTTCCATTTTATTAGACCCTCTATCCCTACTGCTTTCTCTTCTTGCCTTCAATGTCAGATTAGTCAATAATCTACATCCACTGTTATCTCTTACTTACCTTTTATCATTTTCTACCAAAATTTGGTGTAAAAGTCACTAATAACATCTTTTAAACCAAATCCAAAAGCTTTTCCAACTTTCGATCCTTAATCCCTCATGTACTTGAACTGATCACAATCTCCCCCAAAATCTCTCCATTACCATCTGAATAACATCTGGATTTCTTTTTCTGCTTAACCTACTGGCTTCTTTCCATACTCATAGCATACCACATCAGTCTCTGGTTCTCTGTTCCTTCCCACTGTGCTTCTTCCCTCAGAGAAAGGTGGCCCACCACTTGACTTTTGACAGTTCTGTGCAAATCGTTATCTTCAGTCTCAGTCATTAGTCCAGCTGCCCATGATGCACTGGCATGGGCATGAGTAACCATCACGTGGACCTCACAAACTCTAAAACCAAAGTCATCACCTTCTGCACCAAACCAATTCTCCCACATCTTCGTTTTCATTTATGCAGACTTCCAATCATGGTAAGTTTGAAACTTTATCCTTTTCTTTCATCCCATTTCTGATCATTTTCTTCTGCATTATCTTATTTTTGGTCTCTCATTTAGTAGCATCGTGGGGCCATTATTTCATAACTTACACCATTATTACTGCAATTGCTTTCTAACTGGCTTTCCTTCCCATTGTCACCACTAATAAAACCTACAAATTTAATTATTCACAAGTTCTGTTTTAATAATATCACTTCTTACTCTCAAGATATACAACCCTTTAACCCCAAGTACTGAATCTAAAATCTGCCTGGCATTCAAGTTCTCCATCATTACGCCCCCCCTGACATATTATCCACTCTACCCAGCACTGCTCCTTCACTATTTTCTTCTACCTCTTAAGACATCACTTCAATTCCCATGCCATTCTATGGGTCATTCTATGATTCCACACTTAAGCCAACAATCCTGTGCTCAAGCTGATGAGCCCATGCTCAAGCCACATGAGCCTACACTCTAGCTGGTGACCTTGGGGTTTCAAACCTGGGTCCTCTGCATTCCAGGTCAACGCTCTACCCACTGTGCCACTTCCTGGTCAGGCTATTTATACTGTTTCTTTTGATAAAATTTCTCATTTTCCTTTTTACTCATATCTTTTAAAATCCCATCCAATTTCTTCTTCTTTAAAAAGTTTTCCAACACCAATCTCTACCTTCTCTAACTTCTTCTGCATTCAGTGTTTCAACTGCACAAGCTGGAGTACCATTCTGTTATAATATATCCTACATCATTAGTGTAAAAGCTGTTATACCTGTTACTATTATTTTCAGTAACAGAATTGTGCATATTGTCTCTCCAATTCACCTGAAATTCCCTATGGCTTATCTCTGTGCACTCTAATGCTTACCAAAGTCCTAAACACCTATTATTTATTGGCTGACTAGAATGTAAATACCTCGCACCAACCACAATGTCACCATTGTCTAGCACACAGCAGCACCATATAGACTGAGCTGGAAGTCGAATTGTTTGAGCACATTCCCCATGTTTCCAGATCCTCAGAGATCTGTCTTCTCCTGTAGTCACAAAATCTAAAATTAATGAATACAGGAAAATTAGTTTGAATAAATAAAATTAAGTACATTGTGATAAATCTAATCTTTCTAGATAGGCTAGATTAGGCCCAGTTTTAACCCCAGTTTTAGGCCCTGGCCGGTTGGCTCAGTGGTCGAGCGTCGGCCTGAAGTGCAGGAGTCCCGGGTTTAATTCCCGGCCAGGGCACACAGGAGAAGCGCCCATCTGCTTCTCCACCTCTCCCTCTCCTTCCTCTCTGTCTCTCTCTTCCCCTCCCGCAGCCAAGGCTCCACTGGAGCAAAGTTTGCCGGGGCGCTGAGGATGGCTCTGTGGCCTCTGCCTCAGCGCTAGAATGGCTCTGATTGCGGCAGAGCGACGCCCCAAATGGGCAGAGCATCGCCCCCTGGTGGGCATGCCGGGTGGATCCTGGTCGGGCGCATGCGGGAGTCTGTCTGACTGCCTCCCCGTTTCTAGCTTCGGAAAAATACAAAAACAAAACAAAACAAAAAAAACCTAGTTTTAAATTTCATGTATTTGTCACTTCTATATAACCTTAAAAATCATTTTGATACATTTCACAACTTACATACATACTATACTTAACATAAATAAGTTATGCAAAGCCTTTCCTCAGATACCTAAGAACTTTTTACAACATACCATTAATTATAAGTTAATATAAATATGACCATATAATTTTCTCCTTTAGGAAGAAAATACTTATGAGATAAAGTTAGTTAGTAAACTGATTTAAGTCTTCTGCCCTCCTTGCCTCATCTTAAAAATGTTGATGGAACAATGGTTAATACAAGCTTCAATACACGGTCTAAGATAATCTCACCTTTACAATTTGGAAAGACAGATATGCTATAAATATAATTTGTATGTCCATAATATACTTCCAGACACTCGCCAGTGATCTGCCACCGTCTAACACTGGCATCATTTGCACAAGAAAGAAATTCTGTTTCACTCAAAATTGCCAAACCTCTCACACAGTCTTCGTGCCCTGTATTAAAAAAACAAAGTAAATCAATAAAATGCATTCCTTGGTTGATGGCTCTATATATTTCACTAACATTGTAAACCATATCAGTGAGTAGTAAACCCTGATTTCAAGTTAGAGAAATTCACTTTTTCTCCAGAAAAGCCTGGTAACCAAAATTTGTACTTAGGTTTGGCAGAGTCCTTTTTATCGCCAGTCTTGGTAATTACTTTATATTTATCTTATCTTCTCCAAATTATTTCTTAAAATCATGCAGAAACAGAATTTTGATCACAAGTCTCCTTTTTTTACCTGATAACTTTTCTTCCTCCAAAACAAGAATAATTCATAACATACACAATATTCAAATATAACAGAAATATAAGGGATAAATATCCCTTAAATTTCACAACTCTGAAATTAATATACGGTCTACCGGAAAGTTCTGTCCGTTTTTGGAATAAAACAAAATACAAATTTTTCTTACCATCAATAAACTTTATTAAATAATATTATATAATTGCCATTATTATTAATGATTTCTTGCCAGCGTGAGGGTAATTTGTATATCCCATTTTTGAAAAATGTTTTATCTTTTGATGCAAAAAATTGAACAGTGCTTGTTTGATATCTTCTTCATTTTTGAATTTTTTGTCCTTCAAAAAACTTTATAAGGACAAAAACAAGTGATAGTCGGAGGGTGCTAAGTCCGGGGAATATGGTGGATGCGACAGAATTTCCCAGCCTAGTTCTGCAATTTTTTGACGAGTCCCCAAAGCAGCATGTGGCCTGGCATTATCATGATGCAGTATGATGTTCTTCCTATTGAACCATCGCCGGCCTCTTTTCTTGGACTGCTGTCTTTAAATTATCCAGTTGCTGACAATACTTCTCCGAATTGAGCTTTTCGTTCAGTTTTAAAAGCTCATAATGTATTGGTCCTCGAATGTCCCACCATATATAAAACATTCTCTTATTCAGAGTCAAATTTGGTTTAGAGGTGGAAGGGCTAGGTTTTCTGGGTTCACAATATGCCCTTTTCCTTATGATGTTTTCATAGGTAATCCACTTTTCATCCCCAGTTATCATCCAGTTCAAGAAGGGCTCGATTTTGTTCCGAGCAAGCAGAGATGTGCATATGACGACTCGATCATCCAAATTCTTCTGACTTAATTCATGACACCCATCTTGAATATTTCCACACCAATCCTATCTTCCGAATATGGTCCGAAATGGTTTGCTGAGCTGAATTAAGCCTTTCTGCGATCTCCTATGTTGTCAGAAAAGGATCTTGCTCCAACATGGTCTTAATAACATCGTCATCAATCAAAGATGGTCGCCCAGAATGTGGCTTATCAGAAAGGTGGAAATCACCTGTTTTGAATTTTTCGAACCATCTTCTGCATGTCCTATCAGAAACTGTACCTTCACCAAACACTTTCAATAAATTTCTACATGCTTCTGTAGCATTTCTTCCTTGTTGAAATTCGTAAAAATTATAGTGGCGTAAATGAACTTTATCAGTAGCCATGGGTACACTATCACTTCACACATAAAACTAACGTGAATCACCTTTTTTTAGTTAATTTGCTATGTCAGTATGTATACGTTAAGTGATAAAAATAGAGAGGCACACATGCGCCAAATAAACATGCGCTTATGTGTCAAAACTTGTGATAGAAACGGACAGAACTTTCCGGTAGACCTGATATTTATAAAAACACCAGAGAAAATTAAGAAAAACTAAGATTATAAAAGACTTGATTATTTAAGACTTTAAAATATTAAATCTACCCTAGAAAAGTAAACTTTATTAATATGCAAGAATAGACCAAAAGACATTAATGTCTTTTTTTCATTTTGTTTTTATGTTTGTGACAGAGACAGAGAGAGACAGAGACAAATAGAGGGAAAGACAGGCAGAAAGGGAGAAAGATGAGAAGCATCAGTTCTTTGTTGCGGCACCTTAGTTGCTCATTGATTGCTTACTCAAATGTGCCTTGCCCGGGGGGCTACAGTGGACTGAGTGACCCTTTGCTTAAGGCAGTGACCTTGGGCTCAAGCTGATGAGTCTTGCTCAAACTAGATGAGCCCATGCTCAAGCTGGCTATCTTGGGGTTTTGAACCTGGGTTTCCTCCGCGTCCCAGTCCAATGCTCTATCCACTGCACCACCTCCTGGTCAGGCCTGAAAGACATTAATTTCTTTCTTTTTTTTTTTTTTTACAGGGACAGGGAGAGTCAGAGAGAGGGATAGCCAGGGACAGACAGACAGGAAGGGAGAGAGATGAGAAGCATCAATTCTTCATTGTGACACCTTAGTTGTTCATTGATTGCTTTCTCATGTGCCTTGACTGCAGGCCTTCAGCAGACCGAGTAACCCCTTGCTTGAGCCAGCGACCTTGGGCTCAAGCTGGTGACCTCGGGCTCTTGAACCTGGGTCCTCCGCATCCCAGTCCGATGCTCTATCTACTGTGCCACAGCCTGGTCAGGCAAGACATTAATTTCTTTTTTTATTTTTTTTTAATTTTATTTATTCATTTTTAGAGAGGAGAGAGACAGAGAGGGAGAGAGAGGGGAGAGAGATAGAGAGAGAGATGGGGGGAGGAGCTGGAAGCATCAACTCCCATATGTGCCTTGACCAGGCAAGCCCAGGGTTTTGAACCGGCGACCTCAGCATTTCCAGGTCGACGCTTTATCCACTGCGCCACCACAGGTCAGGCGACATTAATTTCTTAAAACCACAAAATTGGTGGCAAAGCTAAAACAAGAATTCAAGTTTTCTGACTCATTCTACCTCTTTTGATTCAACCAAATCTTACTTCTTCTACCCCTCTGATTCAACAAAGTGCAATACAAAGCCAAACACTGCTGATTTATCATTGGAAACATTTCACAATTTATATTAAATGAAAGCATTAAACAATAAAAACCAGTGACTACTGATTTTTTTAAATGACACTAATTTATGGAGCAAACATTTTGTATAATGTTCTTAATTATGTTACTGGGGATATACTGGATATAATTCTATTTCTTTCAACATTGATTGAAGCTTTGTAGAAAATATAATTTTTTACAAGACATTTTCTGAAGCTTGTGATCTAATAAAGATTAGAAATCATAACCTTTTCCATGTACAGTATTTGCTAATTTAGATTAGCTATCAGAGATTAATAACAACTTGATACATATATGTATTCATGGAAGCAAAAATCAGAAAGATGCCTATTATAACTCATTGTCCATTTTCCATCTAATGATAGTTTTATCTTCACAAAGGGAAAAGGGACTCCTGTTGTGCTGTCAACCAGGGAGGGGATCAACTTTAAAAAAGTAAATAAATGCAAAAAAATTCACACCAAAAATGTAAGTGCCCCACAGATAAACTAGCAATACATTACTAATATTACACTGCAGATGCTTGAGTGTAGGAATTAATAGCTGAGGTTTAAAAAGACTACCATATAAACAGAGCCTGAAATGTATTATTAAACAATGGGCTTCGCCTGACCAGGCGGTGGCACAGTGGGTAGAGCGATGGACTGGGATGCCGAAGACCCAGGTTCGAGACCCCACAGTCACCAGCTTAAGCGCAGGCTCATCTGGTTTGAGCACAAGCTCACCAGCTTGGACCCAAGGTCGCTGGCTCCAGCAAGGGGTTACTCGGTCTGCTGAAGGCCCACGGTCAAGGCACATATGAGAAAGTTATCAACAACCAAGGTGTCGCAATGCGCAACGAAAAACTAATGATTGATGCTTCTCATCATTCCGTTCCTGTCTGTCTGTCCCTGTCTAGTCTATTCCTCTCTTTGACTCTCTCTCTGTCTCTGTAAAAAAAAAAAAAAAAAGAAAAAAAAAAAGAAGTTTTAAACAATGTGCTTCAATATTAATAAAAGTACTTACAATGTTTTCCTCAATATAGGAATATAACACTAATGCATAATCAATAAGACTTATGTTTGGAAGTTTCAGACTGAACGTGTTCAAAGGACAAGCAAAAACATAACTGCATACCATAATTTACACATATATAATTCATAGAAGCATATACACATTATTATAGCCTACCAGGTACCTATTTATTAGTCATATCTGGTTGTTTAATGAGGTCTCATTTTATTTCTTACAAAGATATGTGGGTGACATTTTTCAAATACTACTTTCAAGACCATCTGAGTAAATATGAAATGATGAGATTATAAAAGTTGGCTACTATTCTATTACCTGAAAAAGTCCGCTCACATCTTCCAGCTTTCCACAGTTTAATAGTCTTGTCTGCTGATCCAGTTAACATTAAGCCCTGTTCAGGTAAGATTTTTACTGCCCATACTGCAGCTGTATGGCCCTGTGAGTAAAATGGGTATTAATCCAAGCTGCCACAGAATTACTGCCATTCAATTATTTTCCAGAAGATACACACAGACTGACTGTACCTGTAAGGTCATCATGCATTTGTCATTCAGCCAAACTTTAGCAGTGGTGTCCCATGAGCCACTAAGTAATGTCCCAAATTTTCCAGATGAAAGACTACAAACTAAAGGAAAAAAGAGCATTAGTTAATACATTTCCATATAGAAAAATGTTAGTTGTTAAAGCATTGCAATTTCAAAAGCACCGTGGTAGTTTACTAGTCAATTAAGGCTTAACTCAATGGAGGTACAGAAGTGTACAATGGTTAAGACTCTGTTGTCACCTGACCAGGCGGTTGCACAGTGGAGAGAGCATCGGACTGAGATGCGAAGGACCCAAATTCGAGACTCCAAGATCGCCAGCTTGACCGCGGGCTCATCTGGTTTGAGCAAAAGCTCGCTCGAGCAAGGGGTTACTCAGTCTGCTGAAGGCCCATGGTCAAGGCACATATGAGAAAGCAATCAATGAACAACTACGGTGTCGCAATGCACAATGAAAGACTAATGATTGATGCTTCTCATTCCTTCGTTCCTGTCTGTCTGTCCCTGTCTATCCCTCTCTCTGACTCTCTCTCTGTCTCTGAAAAAAAAAAAAGACTCTAGTTGTCAGGCTGCCTGGATGCAAGTATAAGAGATGCCACTTATGAGCTGTCTGACCATAGAGATACTACTTAACCTCGTCTGTAAAATGAGGGACCAGGACTAAGCAGATTGCACACGCCCTTCCAGTTCTAAGAAACTATATAGAAAGACAATGCAAATGACTTAAAAATGCTATTTATATAGATATTTAGGGTCACTTTAGTTAAAATGACAAAAAACTGGAGCCAAGCTAAATGTTCAAGGGAATGGTTAATTAAATATTTTATTGATGTAAAATTATACAGGCTAAAATTATAAATAAAAATTTATCTAAAAACATGGTAACAAAAATACAGTACTCTGATTAAAAATGGGAGATTGTCTCCAGTAATGCTATAATGGTATTAATCTACAAGGACAAAAAAGCAAACCTGAATAACTGGCTTAGCAAAATGGAATAGGTTATAATTTAAACACCCATAGAGAGGAATTCAAAAACAGTGACTGGGCCCACACTGTGAGACTTAGTATGAGTATGTAGCCAGTTGGTTCCATTAAGGATGGGGCTAAGTAGAGGACTTGAAAAATAAGAGGGATTCAAAGTCTGCACATGAAATAGTAAAACACTAGATCTCTCCTCTCAGCCTACGGTGTTGGGAAAGTATATCCTCAACCTCTGTAGGAGATGGAGATTTATTCTCTGGTCATAGCGGCTAATTTAAAGAGGATTAAAATGGCCAAATATAGGACAATTTGAGAATGTTTTTTTTAAAAAGGAAGGATATTAGGTAACCAACTCACTTTGAAAACTAGTAAAAGATGTAAGAAGGGGGCAATGAAAGCATTTAACCTGTCTTCTCTAAAAAATTCTCACACTGGAACCAAAGAGTTGATGTGGGAAAGTTCTGTATAAAAAAATGCCAGTGCCTGACTAGGCAGTGGTGCAGTGGATCGAGCAATGGACTGGGACATGGAGGACTCAGGTTCAAAACCCCGAGGTTGCCAGATTGAGCATGGGCTCATCCGGCTTGAGCACAGGCTCACCAACTTGAGCGTGGCATCACACACATGACTCCATGGTCACTGGCTTAAGCCCAAAGGCCACTGGCTTGAAGCCCAAGGCCGCTGGCTTGAGCAAGGGGTCACTCGCTCTGCTGTAGCTCCCTACCCCCGTCAAGGCACAGATGAGAAAACAATCAATGAACAACTAAGGAGCCACAACAAAGAATTGATGCTCTTCACCTCTCTCCCTTCCAGTCTGTCCCTATCTGTCCCTCTCTCTGACCTGTCAATAAAAATAATAATAATGTTAGCTATTAAATGCAGAAATAATGGTACAATTAAGAGTACTAGCATTTTGCAAATATTAATGCACTATTGAATCTATGCAATGATCATCAATAGATGCTAATAAAAAGGCTGATGGGAATTTTATAATAAATTGATTACAACATTTGGACCCACTGATCAATCTGAGTATCACAAGAGATATTATGTGTCTCTTGATGTGCTAAACAGAAAGTACACAGTACTACCTATTAAGTGTTCTTGCCAAAAACACGAATCTCAATTTTATCAAGCTTCTAGGTCTAACTAATAGCTTACAAACATATAGCGGATTGAGGAACATGTTCAAGGGAACAAAACAAAAGATGTTTGACTCTAATCATCAAAGTTGAGATTGTGGGAAATTCTATAGGTATAAAAAGCTAGCTTCAAATGAAGAAAGGGAAAAGGAAACAAACTGATAGACTCAAAAGATGTGGACCTTGTTTCAGGGACAAAACAAATTAAAAATACTTATGAGACAACTGGGTAAAGGTAAATATTTACTGGATATCTGATAATATGAAATGAGGTTTTGTTTTGTTTTAGTTGTGAGAATGCTACTGCTTATAAAAAGAGAATCCTTATCTCTTCGAGTAGTCAGCAAACTATGGTCCATGGGCCACTTGTTTTTGTACAACACACAAAGTGGTTGGAAAAAAATAATCAAAACATCCTTACTGACATGAAAACTATATAACTTCCCAATTTCAATGCCCATAAATAAAGAGTTACTGAAACACAAAGAGGCTTATTTATTTGTCAGTGGCCGCTTCTGAACACAATGGCAGAGCTGAGTAATTGTGAAAACAACCATATGGCCTGCTAAGCCTAAAATAGTTACTATCTGGCTCTTTGCAGAAAAAACTTGCCAAACTGTGTTTTAGAACTGCATATTGAAGTATTTACAAAATAAACACTATACTGGAAATGTCCTTTAAAATAATGTTTTATTTTAAAGAGGGGAAGATGAAACAAAATAGAGATTGTATTCATAGTCCTTGAAGCAATGTAAAATACATGGGTGGGAGAAATAATATTCCTTATTAGATATGGTTATGAAATTCAATATAAAGTACCATGTTTCCCCATGTATAAGACACTCATGTATAAGACACACCTTAATTTTGGGGTCTAAAATTTTTTTAAAAAGTATTACATAAAGTTATTGAACTCAAGTTTTATTCATCATAAAATTCATACAACTCTTCATCTGCATTGAAAAAAGCATGAAATGCAAGTAAAAAAATCTTCAACCACTATATATCATGCACCCAGTGTATAGACACCAAATTTTTTGAAAGAGAGCATCTTACACATGGGGAAATACACTACTGTCTCTATTTTTGCCTATATTGAAGATTTCTAAAATAAAGTGAAAAAAATATGTATCACTCTGTACTGAAGATTTCACATACATACAAACAAAACATTTTACAAACTCCTCAAAGAAATTAAGTTTAAAGTGTCTATGGGCTATACTAATTGTTACAGATGTCCCAAAGTATTTCAGATACATTAAAAAATAGTATACATACTGCAATGATTAAGTAGATCATTTTATAACAAAGAGCTGCCAAGTTATATACAAATCCAGAAATATCAGAGAATCAGAAATAATTTACACAAATAACAGAAAATGACACTCAAAAGTATTCCTCTTCAATGATACCAGAGTTCTAAACACATTCAATTTGTTATATAAATACATACATAACAGTCAAATATAAAGAAATATTCTTAGGTTTTCTGAGTAAATTCCTTGCACAAAATAGATAAAAAACCAAAATCATAAAGTATATCAAAATTATACAGCCTTTTCATTTCATAACTGAACAACTTACTTTTTAAATATACAGGGTCAGACAGTAGGTTTACAATTGTGAGTACAGAAAACAGTTTATTCTTTTATTATTATTTATTAATTACTGTATTTTTTAAGTGAGAGAAAGAGAGAGACAGAAAGGGAGATGAGAAGCATCAATTTGTAGTTGTGGCACTTTTAGTTGTTCATAAATTACTTCTCTTATGGGCCTCAACCGCAGTTCTCCAGAAGAGCCAGTGACCTTGGGTTCACCACAACAATCTTGGGCTTCAAGCCAGCGACCTTTGGGCTCAAGCTTGTGACCATGGGGTCATGTCTATGATCCCACACTCAAGCCAGTAATACCATCCTAAAACTGTATGAGCCCGTGTTCAAGCCAGCAACCTCCAGATTTAAAATCTGGTTCCTCAGCATCCCAGGTCAACAATCTATCCACTGCGCCACCACCTGGTCAGTCTAATTACTGTATTATTTGTATTACAACTGTAAAACTACTTTTGCCCATCCCTGTATAAGCATGAAAAACTTTACGGATAAGAGTAAATCTGTAACAGAATATAAGAACAATGCTGATTCAGAAAGGTTTTTACTATAAAGCCTATTAGCTATATAGGTAAACAAACATAATAAAAACCAGTGAATATGTAAATCTTACTTTTAAAAGGATAATTTGTTTTCAAACAGAGAAACACCAAAATGTTATACTTACCAGTATTTTTGTGACCTTTTAGTATATAAAGTGGTGCTGGACTCTCCAGCGAGAAAATGCAAATATTGTGGTCATTTCCTCCAGTGGCGATTAGTCCATGAGGGTATACATCACTTGAAGGAATGATGCATACACAAGATACAAAATTGGAGTGTCCACTCATACAGTGCATTTCTGTAAAGCCTCTGTTAGGACTGGAAAGACATGATAATAGATAAGACATACATTTGTTCCCTAGCTTAGCCTAGGACATAGTTGTTTATTTTCACTTAGTGTCTAGGTTGAACTTATAGAGTACATACTATTTCAAGTCTATTTTTGAGGGATATAAAGATATATACCTTAAAAAAATAATTATATACCTGACTCAAGCTAAATCAAGTTTTCAATCTAGTTTGAAAGAGATAAGACAAGTACACATAAAGACATTAATATTCCTGGGTAAAGACTGAACACACTCATGTATTTTCACTCCCTTCCCAAACACCAATATGTGAGTGTGTATATACACACATTCCTGGAAGCCAATAGTGCTAACTCAGGAGCCTTTTGGTGACTGATTGATAAATTGGTTCTCTACTTTCCCTGACACCTGTTTAGAACTCATGTTTCTCATGTCTCCCAAGACCTTTATGACTTTTCTGTCAGCTTCAGCACTGAAAGTTATAATCCTGCTCTATTTTCTCATTCTTCCTAGCTTAGTGGGTTTATGCTTTTCTTAAATATATATGTACACATATATACACATATGTATGTATGTATATATGTATCTACCTAGCTACCTATATAGCTATGCAGCAGGGAAAGTAGAGAACCAATCTACCAATGAATCCCCAAAAGGCTAAAGAATTAGCAGCATTATATATTTCTCTCTAAAAATGAGAAAAGATAGGAACTAAAATAGACTAGTTGAAAGTCTTCAGAATCAGTCAGAAGCTGAATCATATAAAAATAACCTTCAGCCTGACCAGGCGGTGGCGCAGTGAATAGAGCGTCGGACTGGGATGTGGAAGGACCCAGGTTCGAGACCCCAAGGTCACCAGCTTGAGCACGGGCTCATCTGGTTTGAGCAAAAAGCTCACCAGCTTGGACCCAAGGTCACTGGCTCGAGCAAGGGGTTACTTGGTCTGCTGAAGGTCCACAGTCAAGGCACATATGAGAAAGCAATCAATGAACAACTAAGGTGTCGCAACGCGCAATGAAAAACTGATGATTGATGCTTCTCATCTCTCTCCGTTCCTGTCTGTCTATCCCTCTCTCTGACTCTCTGTCTCTGTAAAAAAAATAAAATAAAATAATAATAATAATAATCTTCAAAGGGAGGTATTTGGTATTAACTTTTTAATTTGTCTTCCTTATTTTGGTAGGTTTTTTAAAATGTGTTTTTAAAAACCATTTTATCAAGCCTGACCGGGTGGTGGCGCAGTGGATGGAGCATCGGACTGGGATGCAGAGGAACCGGGTTCAAGACCCCAAGGTCGCCAGCTTGAGCGCGGGCTCATCAGGTTTGAGCCAAGCTTGAACCCAAGGTCACTGGCTTGAGCAGGGAGTTGCTCGGTCTGTTGCAGCCCCACGGTCGGGGCACATGTGAGAAAGCAATCAATGAACAACTAAGGTGTCAAAACGAAAAACTTGCCCTCGCTGGTTGGCTCAGTGGTAGAGTATCGGCCTGGCGTGCAGGAGTCCCAGGTACGATTCCCGGCCAAGGCACACAGGAGAAGCGCCCATCTGCTTCTCCACCCCTCCCCCTCTCCTTCCTCTCTGTCTCTCTCTTCCCCTCCCGCAGCCGAGGCTCCATTGGAGCAAAGATGGCCTGGGTGCTGGGGATGGCTCTATGGCCTCTGCCTCAGGTGCTAGAATGGCCCTGGTTGCAACAGAGCAACGCCCAGATGGGCAGAGCATTGCCCCCTGGTGGGCGTGCAGGGTGGATCCCAGTAGGGTGCATGCGGGAGTCTGTCTGACTGCTTCCCCGTTTCCAACTTCAGAAAAAGAAAAAAAAAAAAAAAAAAACCCAGGAAAAAAAAAACACAAAATGAAAAACTAATGATTGATGCTTCTCATCTCTCTCTATTCCTGTCTGTCTGTCCTTATCTAACCCTCTCTCTGATTCTCTGTCACTGTAAAACAAAACAAAACAAAAAAAAGAAAAAACATTTTATCAATATACCCAAAGATATTTAAAAGGTAGGCTGTAATTTATTATTATTATTATTTTTTTTACAGGTACAGAGAGAGTCAGAGAGATGGAAAGAAGGAGAGAAGGAGGGAAGGAGAGAAGAAAAGAGGGAGGGGGAGAGAACAGATGGTTACATCTCTTGTGTGCCCTGACCCGGAATTGAACCCGGGACATCCATATGCCAGGCAGACACTCTATCCACTGAGCCAACCAGCCAGGCCAGTCTCTGAAATGCTTAATGGCAGCCTGACTAGTGGTGGCACAGTGGACAGAGTGTGTCAACCTGGGACACTGAAGTCCCCGTGTAGAGGCCCTGAGGTCTCGTGTATTTTTCCGGCTTGAAGCCCCTGAGGTCACTGTCTTGAGCAAGGGGTCACTGGCATGGCTTGAGTGCCCCGCCCTACCCCATCAACGCACGCATGAGAAGCAATCAACGAACTAGAGTGATGCAATTACAAGTTGATGCTTCTCATCTCTCTCCCTTCCTCCCCCATTCTCTCTCAAAAGAAAAAAAATTCTTAATGGCAGAATCCAGACCTCTTTCTTCTTTTATCATCACAAATTCCCAGCACAATATTCTACATGGTAAGGATTAAGTTGAATTAGTGATAAATACATTAAGAAAGTAAACAAATAAAAACCAAAACAAGGCAATTGGTAGTTATAAGATCATAAAATTGTTGAAAAAAAGTTATCAGTTTATTCTACACCTTAGGTATAGGCAGTCTCTGTAGTCACAAAATTCTGATTCAGTTTAAATTAATTTAAGGGCCTAGAAAGGGTGCAAATGTGATGGGGGTTGGGAGAAGGTGGAATGATGGAGGGATTGGTAGAGAGTGGAGAGAGAGCTAAATTCTCACATTCTACGATAAGAACCTCAGAAAATATCAAAGATAAAAATTTTTAAATAAAGGAAACAACCATACCATCACGCTCTGCGTGTTTCGGTCAACAATTGATCACATATGGGATGGTGGTTCCATAAGATTACAATAAAGCTGAAAAATTTCTCTTGGCTAGTGATGTCACAGCAGTGGTAAGCTGTCAGCACAATGCATTATATGCATGCGGTGAAGCTGGTGTAAACAAGCCTACTGTGTTGCCTGCCATTCATATACAAATATAGGACATACAATTATGTACTGGAGCCTGACCAGGCGGTGGCACAGTGGATAGAGCATCAGACTGGATATGGAGGACCCAGGTTCGAGACTCCGAGGTCACCAGCTTGCGCGCGGGCTCATCTAGCTTGAGCAAAGCTCACCAGCTTGGACCCAAGGTCGCTGGCTTGAGCAAGGGGTTATTCGGTCTGCTGAAGGAAGGCCCACAGTTAAGGCACATATGAGAAAGCAATCAATGAACAATTAAGGTGTGGCAACGAAAAACTGATTGATGCTTCTCATCTCTCTCCGTTCCTGTCTGTCTGTCCCTATCTATCCCTCTCTCTCTCTCTCTGTCCCTGTAAAAAAAAAAAAATGTACTAGATAATGATAATAAAAGATCATGTACCTGGTTTATGTATTTACTATACTATGCTTCTTATTATTAGTGTACTCTTCCTACTTGTAAAAATGTTTGCTGTAAAAGTTATGTTGTGTTCCACTTAAAGTAGCCTCATACATCTCCTGTTTACTATTTTTCTTGTGCTTGATTTAATCTTGTGTGGTTTTGTACAGTAATCTGCTGTGCAGCAGGGGTAGTCAACCTTTTTATACCTACCGCCCATTTTTGTATCTCTGTTAAGTAGTAAAATTTTCTAACCGCCCACCAGTTCCACAGTAATGGTGATTTTTTTTTTTTTTTTTTCTTCTTTTCATTTTTCTGAAGCTGGAAACAGGGAGAGACAGTCTGACAGACTCCCGCATGCGCCTGACCGGGATCCACCCAGCACGCCCACCAGGGGCGATGCTCTGCCCACCAGGAGGCGATGCTCTGCCCATCCTGGGCGTCGCCATGTTGTGACCAGAGCCACTCTAGCGCCTGAGGCAGAGGCCACAGAGCCATCCCCAGCGCCCGGGCCATTTTTGCTCCAATGGAACCTTGGCTGCGGGAGGGGAAGAGAGAGACAGAGAGGAAAGCGCGGCGGAGGGGTGGAGAAGCAAATGGGCGCTTCTCCTGTGTGCCCTGGCCGGAATCGAACCCGGGTCCTCCGCTCGCTAGGCCGACGCTCTACCGCTGAGCCAACCGGCCAGGGCCCAGTAATGGTGATTTTTAAAGTAGGGAAGTAACTTTATATTATACTTTGGTTGCTCTGCTACTGTCCACCATGAAAGCTGGAAAGCCCACTAGTGGGCAGTAGGGACCAGGTTGACTACCACTGCTGTACAGGCTTGTACTGTAGGAGCAATTCGTTATACCATATAGCCTAGGTGTGTAGTTGGCAGTATCATTTAGGTCAGGTGTCCCCAAACTACGGCCCGCGGGCCGCATGCGGCCCCCTGAGGCCATTTATCCGGCCCCCACTGCACTTCTGGAAGGGGCACCTCTTTCATTGGTGGTCAGTGAGAGGAGCACTGTATGTGGCAGCCCTCCAACGGTCTGAAGGACAGTGAACTGGCCCCCTGTGTAAAAAGTTGGGGGACCCCTGATTTAGGTAGTGTAAGTGAATTCTGAGGTTCACACAAGGAAACCACCTATTGACGTATTTCTCAGAATGTATCCCCTTAGTTAAGCAGCACATAACTATACAGCATTTTACAGCTATGGAAATAAAATAAGCAGTTAAGAGATGTTAATTTTGTCTCCAAGAAAGGGAAATGGGGAGTGAGAAAGGACTGGCTCTGATTTCTTAACAAACCCTATAAAACTATTTTATGAAGGACCCAAAGTGCCGAGCGTTTATGACATCTTGGCATGGTCAGGAAAGATTTAATGATGTAAAATCTGGGATTGCATCTTTCAAATATGTGTAGTTTTCAAAAAGTAAAGCGATATTTGATGACAGACTTGAGAAATCCAGTTTAATATGAAGAAGGCATATAGAGGCCTGAAGCAGTCTCAAAGAATGGCACACTGACTGGTTCAGTTTAATGTACAACCAAAAAAAAAAAAAAAAAGAAAAAAAGGAAAAACAAAAAGTTGTCTCCCTTCCGAAAGAACTTCAGAAGGCCTAGAGACTCTCTGGGTTCTCAATGGACTTTTGTGAAAGACAAGTTATCCGGTTTAGTCCATCCTAGAACTATTTTACCTCTCTGAAACTAAATTCCCCCATCATTTGCAGTCCATCCTTGTACTAACTACCCTGATCCACAACCCTACGGAAAAGAATTTTTATTTATTACTTGGTTCCAAACATTTTATAGCACTTCATTAACTGTATTAATATACAATGAAATAGAAATTGTCAGCAGGACACTTTTATAACAGTAAAAGTGTGGCTGAGACACTCTAGTTTGAGATGCATAAAAGACTCATCAGCCAGGGACAAAGAAAAGCTCTACCCAAAGCAACTAGAAATGAGGTTAAAAACAAATAAATAAAAACTATCTCATCTCTCCACTTACCCACTGTCTAGCCCTGTGAAGGCTTTCCATCAGTGTTAGGTGAATAAATACATGAATAAATTTTGGAGAAGAAAACCGAAAAACAAAAACAAAAACAAGTTAAATGAAAAGAACCAGTCTGCAAGTAAAGGATCATTTACTCAAGTTCTTGGTAAATGCAACCACTTCAGTGATTTCAATTCTTGTCATCCTAGCATACTTATCCACAACAAAAGTTTAATGACGGTCCTAGCTGATAGCTCAGAGCATCGTCCCCATATGTAAAGGTTGTGGGTTCAATCACTGATCAGGACACATAGTGAAACAGATCTGTTTCTGTTTCTCTCCCTTCTCTCCCTCTAAGTCCATAAAAAAGTTTTTTTTTAAGTTTAATGACAGGATTTAACTATGACAACCGGCATCCCGTTTACATACTCCTTATTACTGCAATGTTTATATCCTACCATGCATATGATTCTACTGAGCTTAATTTTAAATCAAATACACAGAATTTATGTATTACTGTTACTAAGTGGTTTGGAATAGAACAATCTTAGAAGAGAACTTTAGAAGTCATCTCACCCAATTCAATACAGGAGTTTGCTCTACAATATCCCTAGTCTAATCTATCATGTCTTTGCTGCACTAGTGCAAAAGCCTTCAAACAGATCTACTTCCACATCTACCCCCTGGCAATCCCTTCTCCACCAGCAGCTAGCTGATTTACCTCAACAGGTAAATCAAATCATGCTGCTCCTTGCTTGAAACTCTTTAAAGGTTTCTAACTACAGTAACTCCCTTCTTCCGCCCTCCATGACTTGCCCACCTCACAGCTCATTCCTCCTACATAGAGGGGCTTTCTTCTTTCTCAATCCAGGGCTTCTGTGTTTGTTCCTCCTACACCTACAGTACTCTTTCCATTCAACCTTCCTCATTTCTTGCTCTATGACAAGCTCCATCTTATTGTCAGACTTGAAAAAACAAAAACAAAACAAACAAAAAAATCTCAGAGAGGCATCCTTCTTTAAAAATCTCTCTACAATGAACTCTGTATTAATATGTTTTCTTCATAGTACTCATGTCAAATATGCAATTAGTTTTTTATTTTTATTTTTTATTTTTTATTTTTTTGGTATTTTTCCGAAGCTGGAAACGGGGAGAGACAGTCAGACAGACTCCCGCATGCGCCCGACCGGGATCCACCCGGCACGCCCACCAGGGGGCGACGCTCTGCCCACCAGGGGGCGATGCTCTGCCCCTCCGGGACGTCGCTCTGTCGCGACCAGAGCCACTCTAGCGCCTGAGGCAGAGGCCAAGGAGCCATCCCCAGCGCCCGGGCCATCTTTGCTCCAATGGAGCCTTGGCTGTGGGAGGGGAAGAGAGAGACAGAGAGGAAGGAGAGGGGGAGGGGTGGAGAAGCAGATGGGCGCTTCTCCTGTGTGCCCTGGCCGGGAATCGAACCCAGGACCCCTTGCACGCCAGGCCGACGCTCTACCACTGAGCCAACCAGCCAGGGCCTTGATTGTTTTTTGATCCATCTTCCTTTCCACAGTGCTGATAATTCTATGTACATAGAGAACTTGTCTGTCCTCTTTTTCTTCAAGTTCCCAAACAATTAGGAGGCACTCAACAGTTATCTGAATGCATGGATGTTAACCCACACTCTGAGTGAAACCTCTACTGACGGGAGGCTAACAAAGCACTCACTTCAATTTTTCTTTCTGATAGGAAATCTGTTATCAGGTCACAAATTTTCTGTTACCATCAGTCAAATCAGGGCTGAACTTTTGAACTTACTGGATTTGATTTAGACTGGAGCTTAACCTGTTTCCTACCCTTTTTGTTGTTGTTGTTAGCAAGCAATGAACTTTCTCTCCTCAAGAAAAACAGCACATTCTGCACATATTCATAAAACATTTGAGAGGTTTCATACCCTCCATCTAAGCCCATCACAGACCCCAGACTAAGAAACTCTAACTTGGATAACGAGAAAAGAAGCAAAGCAACTTTTTGTAATGTAATTTTGGGGAACAAAGGTTCTCAAATTTGAAAATAGACTACAGAGCAAATTCGAGGGGGAAAAAGATCTTAGTTAATGGCAGATGCTTTTTCGGTGCCTCGTTTAGGACGATGCACCCGGCATCAGTAAATTTCCAAATCTGAAAGAAACATGGGAAATCATCATGCAAAAACTGAAGCCCCAAAAGGTAAGAGGTTCGTTCAAGGTCACCCACTCGCATTAAAATAGGTCTCTGTTCGCCTAATCTGGTGCTCTTTCAACCAAACGGTGCTAGTTTCTCACTCTTCGCCCCCGAGTGCCAGTGCTCTCAGAACTGGGAGCGAATGCAGACCTGACTGAAGACCGGGGAGAAAGGGATGGGGCAGGGCAGAGCAGGGAGGTTCCCTCTTCCCACACGCGGTAGGAAGCCTGCAACACAGCCAGGAGGCTGCCAGGCTCGCAGCGCTCACCTGTCGGGGACCCAGAGGCGGGTGGTGCGGTCCCGGGACACGGACACAAAGGCCCCTGGCGGATAGAGGCAGCACACCAGGCCCCGCACGTCCAGCTCGTGGCCCGGGAGCGAGCAGCTCAGCCGATACCTGGCGGCGCCGCTCGCCATGGCCCTTGTCTGTCCCGCGCCCGGGGCGGGGCACCGAACGAGATCAGACGGCAGAAGAGACCGGGTGCGCCAAAAACCGCGGCGGGAGAGGGACCTGCAGGTGAGAGGCCGCGGGAGACCGGAAGAGCCCGAGAGCCGGTGCGGAAGGGCGGCAGAGAAGGGGCGCGCCGAGAGGGCCGAGTGACACAGCAACCCTGACAAGCACACCGGAATTCATCATCGGCCCCAGCCCGCCATGACGCAGAGCGTGTGCGTCCGGCCCGCTGAGTCCGACGTGAAGCTGAGGCTTGCTTGCTTGCTTCCTGCGCTCCCGAGATATGACGCACCTTTCCGTCCAGGTTCACCAAATCCGAGTTTTTTCCAAGTTCTGCCTGCATAGGTCATTATACAGTAATACAGGATGTGGGGTGGGACTACAAATCCCACAATGCCATGCGCCAGTGGGGGCGTGAGTTGCAGTCGCGCGGAAACCGGATATTTTAAATCTCAGTCTGCGGGGCTATCCGCTGTTTTGTGGTTGATTGAAGTTGGCTAGTGATCTGTGAGGGCAGCTTTATCCTGATTTCCCCAAACTTGTACATAGTCTCCTGATATTTTTATAAGTTAAATATTAGTTTGTAATTAAAACGAGAGAGCTTGGGGCCAAATTGGAAACAATTACTTGCTTTAAGTTCTATGAACACTATACTGGTTCTTGGTACTTAAAATTATAATACTTATGTTAAGCACTTCAAAGATTTAAAATAATTTCTCTCAACTCACATCCATATACAAGGACAAATGTTGGGTTCCCCTCCCATATGTTTAAAAGCACTGAGGTGGTGGGTTAATTTGTATAGTACTGTATCAGTAACCTCTCAGACAATGTATGGAATAGTTGGATAAAGAGTGTAGGGGAGTGTAAAGTCAGTATCCACGGCCACCATCACAGCCGCCTGGCCTGTGCAGGTTCGCATTTGATTCAGACAGACGGTAATGAAACAATGGCGCCAAGAACTGTTGGGCCATTAGCTTTAATCCAAGCTTGCACTTGGCGGGAGAGAAATACACACAGTGGGAAAACACTTCCCTTTCGATTCAGGGCTCCCAAAGCTACTGACTTATCTGAGTTTCCTATAAGCAAAGTTATCTACCTCACCAGCCTTATTCACCTCTGTTCCCCATCTCCTTCTCTCTGCACAAATTGGCTTCTCCTTCAGCACTCCACCATCTTGGCTGCTTCTCCTCTCCTCCACATGGCCTTTCTCTGCTCTCTCCTCTAATGCTAATCTCAGGAATCGAGAGAGCGCAAGCTCCTGGTCTGCCCCATTTTATAGTGTAGAAATCAAAACCTTTAATCCAATATACAAATAAGGAAGTCTGATACAAAGTCACTTAGGGTGGGAAAGGCTTAGTCTTAAAACTAAGCCAAAAAACAAACAAACAAACAAAAAAACTAAGCCTTAGGATATAACGACCTTGCCTGCTTACAGCCTTTCCCCCACACCTAATGCAAACTATAAGCAAGCAAACCTATATATTATATTTACAAACTTATTTGACCAACAAATGGGATTCCTCATAAGAGTGCACCACCCTCTATCATGCAACAGTCAAGAGTGTAGAGAGAAGCTTAGTCTTTTTTTTTTTTTCTTTCATTTTTCCAAAGCTGGAAACAGGAAGGCAGTCAGACAGACTCCCGCATGCGCCCGACCAGCATCCACCCGGCACACCTGCCAGGGGGCAATGCTCTGCCCCTCTGGGGCGTTGCTCTGTTGCATCCAGAGCCATTCTAGCGCCTGAGGCAGAGGCCACAGAGCCATCCTCAGCGCCTGGGCAAGTTTTGCTCCAATGGAGCCTTGGCTGCAGGAGGGGAAGAGAGAGACAGAGAGGAAAGAGAGGGGGAGGGGTGGAGAAGCAGATGGGCGCTTCTCCTGTGTGCCCTGGCCGGGAATCGAACCCGGAATCCCGCACGCCAGGCCGACGCTCTACCGCTGAGCCAACCGGCCAGGGCGAGAAGCTTAGTCTTAAAACTAAGCTTTAGGCTATAACGACCCTACCTGCTCACACTCAATGCAAAGTATAAGCGAGCAAACATATATATCATATTTACAAACTTATTTGACCAACAGGGAGGAAATACCTTTTTTCCTTAATACCCTTCTGGGTTTTCTGCTGGGGGGCTGTAACAACTAACATAAGTTTGTTAATAGTGTAACAAAGAAGGCCCTGGCCGAATTGGTTGTGTGTGTGGAAGTCCCAGGGTTCCATTGTGGTTAGGGCACACAGAAGTAACCATCTGTTTCTCCAACACTCCCATTCCCTCCCCCTTCTCTTTCTCTCTCTCTCTCTCTCTCTCTCTCTCATTGTTTGTTTTTTCCCCTCTAGCCATGGCTGGAATGTACAAGCCCCCCACCCCCACCTTGAGGATGGCTCCAATTCCTGCCTCAGGTGCTTAAAAAAAAAAAATATATATATATATAGATATATAGATATAGATATAGATATAGATATATCTATATATCGGTTGCCCAGCAACAGAGCAGTGTTAAAAAATGGGCAGAATATCAGCCCTAGCAGGTTGCTGAGTGGATCTCCCTCAGGTCTGTCCACCTTCCTGCCTCTCTCTTGATTAAATAAATAAATAAAAATGAATAGTTTATCAGAGAAACTCAGGGAGGAGTAACTCACAAATGTGGCAAGAGTTTGAGTTTATAAAAAAAAACAAATTTTTACAGAAGCGACAAAAAGAAAAGGACCTTTAAACTTTAGAGTCATCAAATTATGGGGAGGCAAATATGTGAGAAATTAATGGTAGATAAAGACCATTTAGAAAAATTTGTTATGTATTTTCCTCCTATGAAGTCCCCAGACTGATAAAGGTTCTAAAATTGTCTTAAATGATCAACTTTTGTCCTTCCTGGTAGAGAAGCAAGGAGGAAAATCTTTAAATGTATGTCCTCTTTTCAGTAAATAGAGGAATTGTGAAGAGCTGTTCTTGTATCTGCTTCTTTTCAACTGCTTTCAGCACAAAATAATACTTATACCAAAATGGCACATTTTGAGGTGGTAAATTCTACTACTCTTCACTACAGTGACCAAAAGGAAAAATGACCACTACAAATATATTGGGATCAAGCGGTATAATTTCATGGAAATGTTTCACAAACTTTGATTGATAACTCAGTCACATTATTTTGTATTGCATTGATTTTAAACCACGTATTTACAGGCAGACACATAAGAGAGTAAGTCTGGATATAAATAATGTATGCAAGTTGGAAATAATATGAAAAATCTTCAAAGTCCAATGTGTACTTGTGTTATGAGTGTGGTTGCAATAACATTTAAGCTGTCTACCTGTAGGAAGACCGGAAGAAACAAACTACAAGTAGGACTAGAGAGATGGGATTTAAGATGCAGTAGTTCTTATCTGTGCTTTTTAAAACACTGGTTAAAACCAGTTTACATTTAATTCAGTCTTTCTTACAAACTTGAATCAAAAGAACTCTGAAAAAATATGAAGCTTCCGTCGAAATGACAAAGAACAGATGGCACCAGAATCGCATCCATACTTAGCTGTATTGTGCACGATGTGCAGTCCCAACTGTAAAGAAAATTACCATTAATTAGAAGTAAAAAGTCTGTACAATGCTGCCTCCCACAAAATAACTTCTAACAATTCTTATTCAAAATTTAACGTATTACACGGTAGCAGAGGGTAGATTACAAAGAACTATGTCAGACACACAAATAACTTGCTCTGATTATAAAGTTTCAAATAAAAAAGTTATTTTCTAGTCAACTCGACGTTTTCCATTCCTTGAAGAAAAACCCCGAGTACACGATTCTCGCGAGAATATTTTACTAAAAACAGTTCGCTAATAGGAACTAGGCGCTGAGGCCAAAAATTGACCAATCAGGAGGAGAGGCCTCTTCGGCCCCGCCCCCGTTGCCAGGAAACGCGAAGGTGATGGCCTCGAGCGCTTAGGCCGGAGGAAAGGTGTGGGAGTTGGAGCAGGGAGTGGCGTGGGAGGCTGCTTATCCGTGGAGGTGACTGGTAAGCTCCGCTGTGGTGGCGACTTCCCTCCTTTCTCGCTGGCGGAGGTGAGAAATCTCGGTCCCATCTCTCCCTCTCTAGACCGTATTCTCTTACCTTGGTGATGCCGACTCCCTCCAAACAAAACAAATCGGAACTCAGCTGGTGTTCAGGCCTAAGAGGATGACGATAGTAATAACCGTTGGGAGCCGGTGTTTTATACGTACTATCTGTATATATATTCACACCAGCTCTGCAAGATAGGGGCTGTCGCCCCATTTCAGTTGTACAGGTGAGGAAACACGTCCGGAGGGGATTTTGAGGCTGGTGAGGGTCAGAGCTACAGTTTGTGTCCGTAATCTTTCTGGACCCCAAGACCGGGCTGCTTCTCTGAGTACGTGAATAACCCCGGAGTTAGTGGCATTTTTGTTACTAGAGCCCACCCACCCACCCTTTTATATTACTGTGCTTTTACCGTGAGAGTAAAGGAGTGGCAAATAAAAGATGCGATGGAAATTTGATAGGTTGTATATTTTCTTAAAGTTATCTGGAAAACGAGGGTGTCGTTGACTAATTCTGTCGCAAACAGGTTTATTGGGTTAGCTTTCTTTAGGAGAAACCATTTTATCAGAGACTTTGTCTGCCTATCAAGCAGTTCTTTCATGAAACCCCCTTTTTCATTTGAAATAATAATAATGATTGCCATTCAAAATGGCAAGGAAATAGGATCACGTAGAGGTAGCTGGAATGGGAAGATTTTAAGTTTGGTGTGATCATACTTAGTATGAAGGGATAATGGGATATATGAATAGAAATTTTCAATAAGTTGAAAATTTAGAATCAGTGCTCAATTTAAAGGACGGACCTGGAGACATTCACTTCTGCATCATCAACATAGTTGTAGTTGTAAGAAAAAGGATGAAAGGTTATATAGAGAATAAAAGCAATCCAAGCACTGGTCATGGCGTATAGAAACTGAGAAATCTTTTTACTTAGAGAAAACATCCATTTCATTTTTAATAACTCAGTAAATATTTTGTAATTGGCAGTACCTTCGTGTAGGAGGAAATTCAGAAGGTACAAAAGAGAACAGTTTTTGCCCGGCGCTGAGACAGACACTCGGGATCTAAAGATGAATGAGATCCAGGGTTTGTCATTAAGGGGCAGAAATACTTAAGCAGATCATTTCAATTGATAGAGATGTACCCAGGATGTGTATCAGCATATAATACAGGCCTATAAATTCAAATTGAAGGAGGGATGATTATGAACTGGTTCTGGAAGGATTCCTTGAAAATATAACAGGCAAAATATTTGTTAGACAAGTGGACTGGTAAGGAGGCCAGTATAATCTGAGTTAATCAGGCTCTGAACAATACTGTGGGAATAGAGAGGAAGGAACATGTTAAATATTTTGGAATAAAATAAGTAGAATTATATGATTTGCTATGGGAAATGAGGGGGATAAAGAAATCAAGGACTAAGTTTCTGAATTGTGTGACTAGAAGATGCTACCAAGAGGAAGAGCTGAAAAAGGAAAGGACTGAAAAAGGGGAACTTGAAGAGGGGAGTGTCATGGAAATGGTTTTATATGGGAGTGGACACAGTAATAGATGACATTTACATCTAGCTGCATTTGCAGGGACAATTTGAATGGAACAGTAGAAATTGAGGCGATATTGGAAATTGAAGAGGTAGAGAATTGTGGGTATAAGTGGTTCTCAAACTTTTTGAAGTCGAGGCGCATTTAAAATCCTACATATAAATAATTGTAGGCAGACTATATACAAATTTCTGAGAAATATGTTATAATAATTAAACCAAATATTAAAGAAAAAAATAAAGTCCAAGCATGCTTTTATGGTAATTAAATGATATAAATATGACAAAATTAAATTTATTCTGACATTTAAAAATATTTTTATGTTACATTTTTTGTTATGCTTTTTAGAATTTGTAAAAAAGGGGGGTTAAAAAATAAACGACAAAAAAGTTATCTTTTTATATATATAAATATATTCTTAGTAAGATTTAGTAAATTCAGCAGGTCCCAGCGTGAATGTGTTAAATTTTTTCATTCTTGTGTTTATAAGAAACCTGAGCCTGATGTGTCCTAGCAATTTCTTCAATGTTTGAGCATGTATTTGAAAGACAAACTCTCATTTCCTCATCAATACGTTGAAGAATTCCTCTCTTTCTATCTTAATTGTGTTGAGGGTAGAAAATCTTAATTCACATAAATAGGATGTTGAAAATTGTAGTAAAATGTTCAAAGCTTTTTTAGATATTGCAACATATTCTTCTTTTATAGAAATTCAAAAGGCTTCAAGAGACAATTCCTTGTGTTTAATCATCAATCCACGATCAGTGGATATAGCTGCCAGTTCTTTTTCTTCTGTTAGTGTTAAACCAAAATCCTTGAAGCGTCCATGAATGGGTTTCTAATCCAATAGTATTGTTCAGCAGTGGTTCCCAACCCCTGAGTACTGGTCCGTGTGCCATTTGGTACCGGTCCCAGAGAAAGAATAAATAACTTACATTATTTCCGTTTTATTTATATTTAAGTCTGAACGATGTTTTATTTTTAAAAAATGACCACATTCCCTCTGTTACATCCGTATAAGACTCACTCTTGACACTTGTCTCGGTCACGTGATACATTTATCCGTCCCACCCTAAAGGCCGGTCCGTGAAAATATTTTCTGACATTAAACCGGTCTGTGGCCCAAAAAAGGTTGGGGACCACTGTTGTTCAGTGTTAAGTGATGGGAAATGCTATAAATTATATTCTGCCCATCAGCCTTCAAGTCCTAATTTATTTACACTTAATTTTTGCTCACTTCCAGAATCGGATTCTTCAATATCAGGCTTCTTTTTGAGAAATCTATCCATTTTATATGGGTGTATTTATCTAAAAATAATATAATGATGTGTTAATAATAAATATAATAATGATGTGTTAACAAAAGAGAGGTATTTTTATAATGAAATGGTATAATAGAGTAACTATATTTATTTTTATTTCTGGGCACATGTGAACCAGCGTAGCTAGTAATTCCAGATCCCAAGTGGGAATGGTGCGGAATTAAGAAAATATGTGAAATTAAAAAAATATGGGGTCTGGAGGGCCCTGTAATTGCTGTTGGCAAGAACAAAGCACGCCCAAAAACCACATCTTGCTTTATTTATAGGGAAAAGTGAGGCCATTAGCAAATCTTAACTTTACATCAAACAAATTATAGAAGAAACTTGCCTCCAGTCTTTCCAGGGAACATGGGGGGGGGGTAGTATAAACAATCCAGCACCACTGCTTAACAGCCTTTTGCAACCTAATCACACAAGTGAGGTGGGGGGTTCGGCAGACTGTTTACAGCCAATTCCCCACACCTCTGTTCCCCAAAAATCTAAACTCCAAAAACCCTGTTGGTTTTTTTGGTCCCCAACAGGCACCTATTTCTCTGGAATACCATAGAGAGCACCTGGAAATCTTCTAGAGTGCACCAGTGCACCCTGGCGCACACTTTGAGAACCACGGGAATAAAGGAATGATGGATTTAATGCCTCTCTAACACAGGCTGTGTTTCTGTGGTTGTGGTCCTTGCTATTTTTTGTCTCGATAATTTCAAACATTAAGGATTCATTGGTCTCTAGCCACTTGATTTTTAGAGAAAATTTCCAAAAGAATGTTGCTTTAATCCTTCAGCTTAATCATACTTTGAGAACCACTGGTATAAGCTATTTAGAGTTTGGCTGCATAGGAAAAGAAATTTTTCATGTTAGGAAATAATTGAAGATAACAGACTGAAAGAATGGTGAAAGTTTAAAGATATAGGCGGGAGTAGATAATTCCAAAGGAGTTTGTGGTGGTGGGAGCAGGCAAGGAGAGGGAGTCTAATGTTCCAAAGAAGATGGGATTGAGAAGGTAAATCAGAATAGAGACTGATCTGAAGAGAAAGGATGGCTATTGAGATTGGAGGGCAGGGTGGATATAGATAGGTTTATGTGCTCCACATGTGATGGATTTCAAGTCCTAATTTTTTGAGATTAGTAGGAAACTGAGGCTGCTGCTAAGAGTGGCAAAACAGAGTTTAGACAGCAAAGTGGCTAAGGATTGGAATCATTTAGAAGAGAGGTCACTTAGCAAGGATGAATAAAATTTTCTTAAATGAGGGTCCAGCTAAGTTTGGTGACTATGAGTTTGCAGTACTCCAGTCTGTACAGTTAGTTTCTGCCAGCAGTGTTCACTAGTCCAGGTTGAATGTAGAGGAGAGGCAGATTGGGTTGAGGAAAGTTCAAGGATATGAATTAGTTGATGATGCTCATGAGATAGTAGTTGAGTATAGAGAAGGGAAGGAGCCCTTGAAACTGTGCCTTGTCCAGGTCTTTCATGGCTTCTTCCATGGGGATTTCAGTGGACATTTTAGTATTCATCTTGTTTGAATTCCCATCAGTAAATGGCATTGCTGACCATTCCTGCTTTCTCTTGGCATACTCCTGGTTTTACTATTTGCTTTCTTGGCCTTCATTTCTCATCTCTTATGCTATCTGTCTGATCTGAATGCAGTGACATTCTTCAGGCCAGAAGCTTTGTGCACTGTTTTCTTTATATTCTTTCTCTAGATCAATATCTTTAAAACTCTTTTGAACATGACCTATATATAACAGGACATACATTTTACATTACAGATCAGTACAAACATGTAAATTTATATAAATATAACTAAAAAATTTAATGAAACAATAAATGGAAGTACTTGATAACAGGATTGAGAATATAAAGGAGTTAATCATGGACCAGAAAGCACAGGGAAAAGATTGAAAGATAAGAAAGAGGCTAGATATGTCAGGAGAGAGAAAACTAACTAGAGAATGGGATAAGAGCACAAGAGATAACTAGAGGGGCTTGTATTTTGATAATAGGGAAATGAGGAAGGCATGTTGTAGTAAATGCTTTCATGGTTCTAAATGGAACATTAAATCAGGCTCAGTCTTGTAGTGGTACCTGGAATGGCAATTTGCAAGAAAAATGATTGTGGATTAATGCTTGAAGTAAAGGTATGTGGGTCACTAGTGTCTAGCTATAGAAGATATCAAAGGAGAATTGAACTATTTCTTGTTTCCAAACAGTAGTTAAAGTGAACAATGACCAGTAATCACAAACCTTCAGCAGCTCGCCCTGTTTCACGAGGTGGAATTGGATTGACAGGGAGGCCTCCTTCTGGAATACGACCTCCATCAGGAAATATTCGAGTGGCAACTGGAGTAAGTTTAAAACTATTGAGTTCTTGTGTGTATGTCTTAGTAGAAGTTGGAAAGACTGTGTGTAATAAGAAATTGTTGTTTTTTTTAACTTTTTTTATTAAAGTATTTTTTTAAGTCTTTATTTTTATTTATTTATTTTTTACAGAGACAGAGTGAGTCAGAGAGAGGGATAGACAGGGACAGACAGACAGGAACGGAGAGAGATGAGAAGCATCAATCCTTATTAGTTTTTCATTGTGCGTTGCAACACCTTAGTTGTTTATTGATTGCTTTCTCATATGTGCCTTGACCGCGGGCCTTCAGCAGACCGAGTAACCCTTGTTGGACCCAGCGACCTTGGGTTCAAGCTGGTAGGCTTTTGCTCAAACCAGATGAGCCCGCGCTCAAGCTGGCGACCTCGGGGTCTTGAACATGGGTCCTCTGCATCCCAATCCGACGCTTTATCCACTGCGCCACCGCCTAGTCAGGTTTGTTTGTTTTTTATTCTATGAGCATACTATAACATGTTTGTTTTTTGGAAAACTGAGAAGTACAAATGTGGGATAATGTCTGAAATACACTGTGGAGAGAACATGCATGTTCATGCTGATAATCAAATTTATTTTAAAACTACAATTATTCAAGTGGTGTAGTGTATTGGTGTCAAAATCAAATCAAATGGATAGACCAGAAACAGAATCAGACATTTGTAAGAATTTATTTAATGATTAAAGTGGCATTTCAAATTAGCTGAAAGAGCATGGAGTATTCAGTAGTGCATTCAAATAACTGAAAACTATTTGTTTTTTAAAAATTGATTTCTCGGCCCTGGCTGGTTGGCTCAGTGGTAGAGTGTTGGCCTGGCGTGTGGGGGACCCGGGTTCGATTCCCGGCCAGGGCACATAGGAGAAGCGCCCATTTGCTTCTCCACCCCCGCCCCTCCTTCCTCTCTGTCTCTCTCTTCCCCTCCCACAGCCAAGGCTCCATTGGAGCAAGGATGGCCCAGGTGCTGGGGATGGCTCCTTGGCCTCTGCCCCAGGCACTAGAGTGGCTCTGGTCGCGGCAGAGCGACACCCCGGAGGGGCAGAGCATCGTTCCCTGGTGGGCAGAGCGTCGCCCCCTGGTGGGCATGCCGGGTGGATCCCGGTCGGGCGCATGCAGGAGTCTGTTTGTCTCTCCCTGTTTCCAGCTTCAGAAAAATACAAAAAAAAAAAAAAATTTGATTTCTCCGTCACACAGAATTCTCTATATCTTAGAAAACTTAAATAAAGGAAACTATTGATATAAATGTACTAGGAGAAAGTATAGGCAAGTATTTCATATAAACTTAGTTGGGGCTAGGCTTTTGTAAACAACACAAACACCAAATACTGAAAAGGAGGGTATTTTTATATTTTAAATTATAAAATTGAAAACACCATTAAAAAGTTAAAAGAAAAATGAAAAACTGGTAAAATATATATATATATATTTGCAATATGTATATCATGAGTAGAGTTCACAATCCATGAGAGCTATAAACCAATCTAAATTTCATGAGATTTCTTCTGAGGGCAATGTGTCTGTGTGGAGGGGGAGGTATCATTATAAAACAATTCTAGAATTTTTCTAAAACAATAAAAAAGCAAAAATAAGAAAGTACAATAGTTTTAATATAAAAATATGTTATAGGCCCTGGCCAGTTAGCTCAGTCGGTTAAGAGTGTTTTCCCGAAACAACAAGGTTGTGGATTTGACCTCTGGTCAGGGCACACACAGGAAACAACCAAAAAATGCATGACTGAGTGGAACAACAAATACTTCCCTTCTGCCTCCCCTCTTTCTTTCTTTCTCTCTCTGTCTTTATCTTTTTTTTTTTTTAAGAGATGAGGAGGCAGAGAGACAGACTCCCACATGCACCCTGACAGGGCCCCTATGGGATGATGCTCTGCACATCTGGGGTTGTTGCTCCGTTGTTTGGCAACCAAGCTATTAGCATCTGAGGAGAGGCCATCATGGTGCCATCCTCAGTACCTGGGGCCAACTTGCTCTAATGAGCCATGGCTGCGGGGGGTGGGGAGGGGGAAGAAAAAAGAGGGGGAGGGGTGGAGAAGCAGATGGTCGCTTCTCCTGTGTGTCCTGACCAAGAATTGAACCCAGGACTTCCACATGCAGGGCCAATGCTCTACCGCTGAGCCAGCCAGCCAGGACCCTCTATCTGTCTTTCAAAAAGTGAATAAAAATTAAGCCCTGGCCAGATAGTTCAGTTGGTTGGAGCGTCATCCTGGAGCACAGAGGTTGCCAGTTCAATTCCCCAGTCAGGGCACATACAGGAGCAGCTTGATGTTTTTGTCTCTCAAAAAAAAAAGGGGTCGGGCGCATGCAGGAGTCTGTCTGACTGCCTCCCCGTTTCCAACTTCAGAAAAATACAAAAAAAAAAAGTGTGTGTGTGTGTTATATATATTATATATATATATATGTGCATATATATACACATATATGTATATATATATATATATATATATTACAAAAAATAAGTAAAACAATGTTCTGGTTGCCACAGCAGCCTAGAAACAAACTCTAAATATTAAGAGCTTGTGTGTAAGATAGAGAATGTCATATATCAGTGAATCAGTAAGAGAAAAATACCATATTAGAATTAAGTGTATAAACTTTATAAACTCATAATTCTAAGCAGAATACTATTCTATAAAGATAATTATTGCATTTTTATTATAACAGTGAAATTTGAATTCAACCTAAATGTCTTTACAACAGGTGAATCAAGTAAATTTTATCTGTATTCCTATTTTAGACTATGAAGTATCCATTACAATTTTTTAAAAAAATAGTTGAGGAAATAACATATGTAGCACAGTATTAAGTGAAAAAAGCAGTGTGGCATCATTTTATTGTAAATGTATATAGAAAGAAATGAATACACCAAAATATACATATTTATAGGCATTGCTCTGGCGCTTAAACAGATGGTTTTGACTACCTCATAAGGTGCAGATGAGGTATTCAAGCTCAGACAGTAGAGATAAAGTTGGGTCCTATACTTAATTCATGAACAATGGCAGCATTTTGGGGGGGAATAAATTTGTTAAAGTCAGTTTTATATTTTTTAGATTTTTTTCAAGAGTTTAAGTAATTTTATCAACATAACAACTTACACTAAAATGCTTTTTCTAAAGTCACTAAACTAGCGTATTTTTTTCTCTTTTTCCAGTAAGAATTTATGCTTGTTAATTAAATATTTGTAAAAGGAATCAGACATTTATCAGCCACCTACTATTTGCCAGATGCTTCACCTATTTAATGTTTGCAGTTTTCAAAATAATAATGTTTATTGTAAAACATACAAACAGAGAAGTATTATAGCTTCTGTAGTCTACCCCAGGTATAATCATTGTCTACAGTGTGACATGTATCCTTGTAGACTTTTACCATCTATTTACAAACACTGACACACATATATAATTGTATGGCTTTACCATTTTCCAAAATTAAGGTGATAGTATATATATTCTTGTACTTTACTTTCAGTAATATATCATAAATGTATATGTCAGTAATATATTAAACATTTCTATATGAATATATGTATATCTGTTTGATTCTTTTTAAAAAATGTTTTGAATTTTTATTAATTGATTCTAGATAGAGGAAGAGGGAGAGAGAGAAAAAAAGAAAGAGAGAAACATCGACTTTTGTTGTTCCACTTAATTATGCATTCATTGATTGATTCTTGTATATGCCCTAACCAGGGATTTACAGGTTATTGAACCTGCAACCTTGGTGTATTGGTCAATGCTTTAATCAACTGAGCTACCCAGCCAGGGCTGCTTCATTCTTTTTAATGTGTGCAGTTTTAATTTATACTTTCTTTTCTATACTTTCATCTAGATGATTTAAAAAAAAAAGTAGCATAGTTATTTGAGTAGCTGTCATGATTATGCTTTCATAGAGCTGAAGAGGAAATTAGTCAGAATTACCCAGGGAGAGATTTAGCATGCTCTCACAAAGATCATTAGAATAACCTTGAATTCATTTCATTTGAATTTGTAGTTGACAGTGCTTCTGTGTCTTAACATTTTCTCTAGAGCAGCGGTTCTCAACCTGTGGGTTGGCTCAGTGGTAGAGCGTCGGCCTGGTGTGCGGAAGTCCCAGGTTCGATTCCCCGCCAGGGCACACAAGAGAAGCGCCCATCTGCTTCTCCACCCCTCCCTCTCTCCTTCCTCTCTGTCTCTCTCTTCCCCTCCCGCAGCCAAGGCTCCATTGGAGCAAAAGATGGCCTGGGCGCCGGGCATGGCTCCTTGGCCTCTGCCCCAGGCGCTAGAGTGGCTCTGGTCGCGACAGAGCAATGCCCCGGACGGGCAGAGCATCGCCCCCTGGTGCGCGTGCCGGGTGGATCCCGGTGGGGCGCATGTGGGAGTCTGTCTGACTGCCTCCGGGTTTCCAGCTTCAGAAAAATACAAAAAAAAAAAAAAAAATTACCAAGTAATTCTCAATACCACTTTAAAAAAAGAACTATGTGGCCCTGGCCGGTTTGTTCAGTGGCAGAGTGTCGGCCTGGCGTGCAGGAGTCCCGGGTTCAATTCCCGGCCAGGGCACACAGTAGAAGCGCCCATCTGCTTCTCCACCCCTCCCCCTCTCCTTCCTCTCTGTCTCTCTCTTCCCCTCCCGCAGCCAAAGCTCCATTGGAGCAAAAGTTTGCCTGGGCACTGAGGATGGCTCTGTGGCCTCTGCCACAGGCGCTAGAATGGCTCTGATTGCGGCAGAGCAACGAACCCCCTGGTGGGCATGCCGGGTGGATCCCGGTGGGACGCATGCAGGAGTCTGTCTGACTGCCTCCCCGGTTCCAACTTAAGAAAAAAAAAAAAAAGAAGAACTATGTTAGCTGATAGTATTACAGGCAACCAGCTAACAAAAACAATCAAAATGAGTAACAATGGTTGTACCTAGCCCCTGTACAAAATTTCTACTGCATATTTAATTTAGTGTACTACTTGACTCTTCGGAAGTCAGGGGGGAAAAGAAAAGTGACAAAGGAAGATAACAAAAGGATCACTTAGCAGTTTCAGGTTATCTTTTATTACCTTCTCATGTCTATACATACAATATATGAACTGACAAGAAGGAAGTCTTGTCCTATCTTCAGGCTGTATAATGTTATATTGGATTTTGTAGACCTGAAGTGATAATATGAATGCTTGTTGAATGATGTAAGCCCTTTGATACTTAATGTGGTTATCTTGTGATGGCATTATATCTAGTGTTTTTTTTTCAAAATGAAAATTTCTTTTTTGTCTGATTTTAAAGGTAATATTAATTTATAGTAATAATGCTGAAAATACCAAATTATAAAAATGATAAAATAAAAATTAACTGTAATATCATTATATAGAGATAACCATTTTTACTATTTTTAATATAATCCTCCAGACTTTTTGTTTTACGAAATGAAATTATAAATACTGTTTTGTAAACTATTTTGTTATGTCCTATAACTTATTTAACCATCTTCTATGGTTATATGAGGGCAAATATGTAGATATTTAACTCCTCAGTTTTGGAGTATTATAAATAATATATACATAAAGAATTTAAATTTTTAAAGAATTTTATTTAATAATATTTTATATTTCAAACATTAAAAAATATGGGGATATTTTACAAATTATGTCAAATTAAAATGTCTTAACATTCTTTTTGCAGTCTTTTTTTTTTTTTTTTTGACAGAGTCAGAGAAAGGGACAGATAGGGACAGACAGACAGGAAGCAGGAGAGATGAGAAGCATCAATTCTTCATTGTGGCCCCTTAATTGTTCATTGATTGCTTTTTCATTTGTGCCTTGATGTGGGGGGCTACTGCAGAGCGAGTGACCCCTTGTTCAAGCCACCTTTGGGCTCAAGCCAAGCGATCATGGGGTCATGTCTATGATCCCGCACTCAAGCCCGAGACCTTATGGTTTCGAACCTGGGTCCTCCACGTCCCAGTCGGTCCTTTGCGTCCCAGTCTGACGCTCTGTCCCCTGTGCCACTGCCTGATCAGGCTCTCTTTACAGTCCTAACAATGGTAGAGTTATAGTGTTTTTCTAGTTTATTAAAACAAATCTTATTTGTTTTTTAGATGCCACTTGGAACAACAAGACCAGGCTCTCGTGGTGGTCCCATAGGGACAGGAGTTCTGTCCTCTCAAATTAAAGTCACAGATCGCCCTGTAACACAACAAGGTTTGAGTGGAATGAAAACTGGGATTAAAGGTATCTATTTTAAGTAGATGAGTATATATTTTTTTATAAGAAGTGTTATAGTACCATATTACTAAATCAGAATTACAGAGTGAAAGAGGCTGTTTTACTTAATTCTTATTCCTTGATTCACAAAATTGTTGTGAGGGTTAAATAAGAGAATGAGCGTGAAAATACATTGTTAATGAGGGTTACCTATATATATGGGATATTTGGATCTTCATTTTTCTGAATATGGAGGTTCGCTACAACTTCAGCAAATTTGAAATAATTTGAGGAAAAGCTCAAGAATGAAAATTAGATTTCTAGTACTCTATGGAAATATCATGAAATACTTTTTATTGTTTGTATATCAAAATTACGCCACTAAGATGCCTATGTATTTATGAGAAGTGAATCAAGAAGTGTTCCTTTTCTACTTAATACTTATGCAAGGAAATGAGACTAACATGGATTTATTCCACATTTCATTTTATTTCTCTGTATGTGTTTAGAAAGGCATAAAAGTACACTATATGATATGATTCAAAGAATTGATCTGTAGATACATACATAAATCAAAGCATGGTGAACTGTTTTATGAGTATTTTGTTTTCTGTATTTATGACAAATGACTTAACAGGAATAAAGGTACTTTAGTGGTAAAAAATATATCCTACTACCTTTTATGATATATCATCAGGAGACTTAAATTTTATTACTTGTATTATACACTTAGCTCACTAAATATTAAAAACCAATTGATTATTTAGAAGTGCTTGGTTAATAATTATCAATACTATGAAAAAATGAGCCATAATTACACAGTTGTTTTTAAAACTGTATTTATGGAAATGTTTATATATTTAATATTACTTATTAAACATTAGAAAAGGTAGGAAAATACTGAAATTCTATAAAGAATTAATTATGGTAAATATTTATATTGTATTAATGTGTCCTTGAAATCAGAACCAACATTTAGTCAATTTCTACTAATATATTCAATACTTCAAAGTCTTACGTGAAAGAGTTTTGATTGTTACCACTATGCAGCACTCTGTTGTGACTTTTACCTGTTCTAGTGTCCCATTTCGCATTCTAATAAGACATTCTCTCCCTCTTCTCAGCTCTTAGACCTCCCTTACCTTCCATCTCCCACCTTGCAGGGTACTTCATTTCTCTCAAGATTTGGGATATTAACTCAGGAGTACTTTCTTAGTCCAACTGAAATATAAACTCAGGTTTATGAAAAAGTCTCTGAGATAAATTAAGAAAAATGAATCTCTAGCTTGCATTAAGAAATACAGTCTAAATCTGCACTGTCCATTATGATAGCTGCCTGTAGCTATTTAAATTTGAATTAAGTAAAATAAAACTTCAGTTTCCCAATGGCACCTGCCACATTTCAAGTGCTCAGTAATTTCATGTAGTTCATTTATTGGCCAGTACTGATATAAACTACCGTTGTTGAAGAAAGTTCTCTTGGATGGCTCTGTTCTAGATTCCCTTAGACCCAGTTTCCATTCATTCAACCTGACCTGTAGAGTCAGTCTATCTTTATGGCCCTACGTCTAGTCCCATCCTTTTTTTTTTTTTTCAGAGAGAATGGGATAGACAGGGACAGACAAACAGGAATGGAGAAAGATGAGAAGCATCAATCATTAGTTTTTCATTGCGCGTTGCAACACCTTAGTTGTTCATTGATTGCTTTCTCATATGTGTCTTGACCGCGGGCCTTCAGCAGACCGAGTAACCCCTTGCTGGAGCCAGCAACCTTGGGTTCAAGCTGGTGGGCTTTTTGCTCAAACCAGATGAGCCCGCGCTCAATCTGGCGACCTCGGGGTCTCGAACCTGGGTCCTCTGCATCCCAGTCCAATGCTCTATCCACTGCACCACCGCCTGGTCAGGCTAGTCCCATCTTTGAGGTCTTAATTCAAACTTCTGTTATATCATGATACTAAGATATTAGTTCTCTTTTCTATTTCAGTGGTTCTTCTTGATTGTCAGATTTATTGGAACATTCATGAGGACTGACAGACAATTATATGGTGAAATTCTATTTGTTTTTTTGATTTGTTGTTATGATGGCATGTCCAAACTGAACACTAATACTTTAAAAATTTGTTTTTTAGGTCCCCAGAGGCAAATTTTAGACAAATCTTATTATCTTGGGCTTCTTCGGTATGTTAAATAAACTTTTCTTTCTATGCATGGTCATGAAGTTTTAACTGTGGTTTTTGTTAAAATAATTAGGTATCCTTGATTTCTAAGAATTATTTGTATTCTAACATAATTTTTGGTTAATTTGGCTGTACTACAAAATAGACATATTACAATTAGGCTGAGATTTTATATTTTACATATTTGAATGTATGTCAGTTCACTTCTAAAAACTCTAATGATAAGAATAGCCTTTTATGCTTCTTTCACTAATTGTTCTAAAATGTATTATTTGTACTATTGAAATGTCACCAGTTATAGCTAATAAGAAAGGGAATATGTATATATTTATTTATGAACATTAACGCAGAATTTTATCTAAGTATATATTTGGTCAATTGCTACAAATGTGGCCTAATTTAAATTAATTCATAAAGTTGTTATATATCTCTATGCAGCTCTAAATTAAGAACTTTTTTTTTTTTAATGAGAGGAGGGTAGATAGAGAAACAGACTCCTGCATGCACCCTGACTGGGCTGCACCTGGTAACCTCCGTCTGGAACCAATGCTCTGACCATCTGAGCTATCCTCAGTGCCTGGGGATAACGCTCAAACCTGTCGAATCACTAGCATGAGAGGGGAAGACAGAAGGAGAAAAAGGAGGGGAAGAGAAGGAAATGGTCGCTTCTCACGTGTGCTCTGACTGGGAATTGAACCTGGGACGTTTACACACCATGCCGATGCTCCATCCACTGAGACAACTGGCCAGGGCCAAGGACTTTTTAAAATTTTCTACCTAACTTTTTCTCTGCTCAGATGTCCTACTGTATTAACTCATTTTTCCATTTTACTTTATTTTCTTCTTGGTTCCTCATCTATATCTTCTTTCTGTCTTGTTTCCACTTCACTTAATCCTTCCTTCTATTGTGTCCAAAAAGTTCATTTTTTTTCTGAGTCCTTATTGATTCTTTTGTTTTTCAATTACCTGAATTTTTTGAATCTCAAACTTTTAGAAGTAAATAGAGAAGTGTAGGTTTCCCCCAACTATCCTTGAAGCTAACTTCAATGACAAAGATAGTGAGGCTATGGTTGTATGGCATCTCTTGATATCCAGCTACTTTTTAATGAAAAGGAAGTAAAACAGTGCTGTTGATCATCGCATTGTCTCTTTTCTCCAGAATTTGTGCATCTGCACCAAAGAGTAGTTCTAGCTTTTTGTCATTCTAGCGATGGTAGGCTGGTGGTGATTTTGCCCACAAAGGAACATTTGACAACTTTTAGGCACATTGTTGGTTGTTACAACTGGGGTTCGGAGAATATGCTACTAGCATCCCGATGAGGGATGCTGTTAAACATTCTACAAGTGCACAGGACACTTACCCCCCATCTCCCACCACCAAAGTATTCTTTAGTGACCAAAAATACCGATATTTCACTCTAAACACTCTGTCCTAGAGGGTGTCAGGAGCTATGAGGGTGACAATTAGGCATTTACTTCTTTGTATAGACTGTACCAGTTTGACCAGTTTTCCATTCTGGTCCTGTGTCATCTTTCTTGCTTCCTTTTTTTCAATGTCATCTTTTTTTTTTTTGACAGAGACAGAGTCAGAGAGAGGAACTGATAGGGACAGATAGACAGGAAGGGAGAGAGATGAGAATCCTCAATTCTTTGTTGTGGCTCCTTAGTTGTTCATTGATTGCTTTCTCGTATGTGCCTTGACCAGAGGGCTACAGCAGATTGAGTAACCCCTTGCTCGAGCCAGAGACCAAGCTTGGGCTCAAGCTGGTGAACCTAACTCAAACCAGATAAGCCCGCGCTCAAGCTGGCAACCTCAGGGTCTCAAACCTGGGTCATCCACGTCCCAGTCCGACACTCTATCCACTGCGCCACCGCCTGGTCAGGCTGATATCATCTTTCTTAATGATTAGAGAATCTATATCAGCTTCTTATCAGTTGCAATATGCCTCATTCTCATCAAATAAGTGATTTACATTTTTAAGTGAAATTTCACAGAATCATATTATTATTAACATTTATGAAAAGTTTGTTTGACTTGAAAGTTTTTCTTTACTAGAAGTATTGCTAACTTATTTCTTTTATTTTAGAAGTAAAATAAATGAACTTACAACAGAGATTAATAAACTTCAGAAAGAAATAGAAATGTACAATCAAGAAAATTCAGTATATTTGTCATATGAAAAGAGGTGAGTAATTTTGTAGTTAAATTGTGCAAGGTCTTTTTTTTTTCTTTTTTTTAATTACAGGAGGGAGAATATAGAGAGACAGACACCTGCCAATGCTCTGCCTATCTGGGGCTGATGCTTGCATCCAAGTTATTTTCAGTGCCTGAGGCAGAGGCTCTAAAGAACCATCTTTACCTAGGGCCAACCTGCTCCGTCTGAGCCATGGCTGTGGGAGAGGGAGAGAGAGAAGGGAAGGGGAGGGGAGAAAAGAAGCAGATGGTTGCTTCTTCTGTTTGCCCTAACCGGGAATCGAACCCAGGATATCTACACGCCAGGCCAATGCTCTAACACTGAGCCAACCTGCTAGGGCCAAATCTTTTTTCTTAATAAAATTTTTTTTTTTAACGGAGACAGAGAGAGGGATAGACAGGGACAGAGAGAATGAGAAGCATCAATCATTAGTTTTTCGTTGCGCATTGCGACACCTTAGTTGTTCATTGATTACTTTCTCATATGTGCCCTGACCGCGGGCCTTCAGCAGACCAAGTAACCCCTTGGTCGAGACAGGGACCTTGGGTCCAAGCTGGTGAGCTTTTCTCAAACCAGATGAACGTGTGCTCAAGCTGGTGACCTTGGGGTCTTGAACCTGGGTCCTTCCACATCCCAGTCTGACACTCTATCCACTGCGCTACCTCCTGGTCAGGCTTTTCTTAATAAAATTTAATGTGGTATGTTTAATACTGAATTCAGGAGTTTAATACTGAATTTGTTTGTATTGTTTATTTGCTTATTTATCTACTTATAAGTGTGTTCATTTTATTCTTGCAGAGCTGAGACTTTAGCTGATGAAATCAAAGAGTTTCAAGGACAACTAGCAGACTACAACATGGTATTTGCTTTTTCATAGAGAATTTCCTTTGAATATTTTCATTGCTTTTTATCACTTTAAAAAATGTATTATTTTAAATACCAAATACAGGCACTCCCCAGGTTATGAATGAGTTAAGTACTGTATATTTGAAAATGTTTAAGTATTTATAGACACAGAAAGATAAAAATAAATACTATGTTAAGACAGACATCTCTCTAAGTTGCATTTAATAGGTAAATGCACCTGTTCAAATTACATACAAATTTGATTAAGAACAAACCTACAGAACTATCGTTTATAACCTGGGGACTGCCTGTAATACATGAATACATGCATATTATGAAAGTTGAAACTAAAGAAAATAAAGTGTCCTTTTGCTTTCTCCCTTATTACCCTCGCCCAGAAATAATTTGATTTAATAGATTGATAGTTATTCTTCAGTCCTTTTTTAATGTAACAATTTCAAAAGTAACTTAAATTTATTAGATACCAAAATGTTAGATTAAAAAATACCTTACTATAGAGTGTTGTCATCATGAAATTTAAAAAATTAAATTACATAGTATGTAGATTACCTCTATTTATTTGTTTCATTCAAAGTAAGTGTTTTCCTTCTGTCAAAATAGAGTGTAACATAAACATAATTCCATCAAGGATACTTCCTAATGTGAATTTTCAGAAGAAATAATTATCTTTGTCATGTTGATAACTCCCACAATATTTGGGGTGATGTTGGCCCCATGAAAATTCTAGTGTCAGAATTTTCTTTCTTGCAACTCTGTAGATTGTTTTGGTAGTAAAGGTATATGGACTTTACTAAAAGAGAAAATGATTATCTCACTTCTATTAAAAAATAATGTTATGCAAAATATGAAACATTTTATTATAATAGGTAAATTATGACATACCTACTGGATATTGTTATATTGTACATACAAACAAAATTTTGCTGAAATTATCGTTTTTAAATTTGTTGGACTATATGTAATCCATACTTTTTAGCATTTTGTATGGCTTAATAATATTCAGTGCAAATTTTATTTTATTTTATTTTATTTTTAGGAAATGATTTTCTGTTCTAAATGTGAGAAAAAATAAATTTTTGTGTAATGTAAAATTACATTTTGTGTAATGTACATTAAAGGAAAGGAATTTTTGTACTAAAATACAATAGGTAAATTATTTAGTATAAAAATACTAATAACTGAAAATATGCTGGTTTTAGATTTAATGAGCTAATATCTGATGCAGAGAAAGCACTTAGCCAAGTTTCTAATGCATAATAAGTGCACAATAAATGTTAGGTTTTATTATTTATATCACAAGTGAAAATGGGATATATACTAATATAGAGTTATTATATTAATAAAGCTTAGTTTTTTAGAATCAATTACACCCACATACTTTGCTCTTAGTAAACCTCCTATTCAAATTTTGGCTTCACAACTTGCTAAATTTCTTTATCTACAAAATGTGGACAATAATATCTACTTCATAGACATTGTGAAAATTAAGTGAAATAATACATATAACAGATTCCAAACTCAAAATATATTAGCTATCGCTATCATTGCATAACTTAATATAGGTTTACTAGTGTTTTGTTTGTGCTTTACCATGTTCATTGTTTTTTAATTTTCAGAAGACCAAGAAAATTATTTTTTATTTTTACTGGTGTAAATTGGTAAATCTGTTAACAGCCATCTCCCCTGCGGGAGAGGGGAGGGAAGGAAGGACAAACGGGTAGGGGCTTAAAAGAGAGAGATCTTCCCCAAACTTTTGTCTCTCTGGATCCTTCTTTATAAGCTCAGACATCTCCTCAGAACAGGCAAAGCTCTTAAAGGTACAATCTGCAGGGACAGGAGTAGTGCATTACTGCTTACTTTTTAACATTTCTAAAGATGAATTTTATTGGTTGGCCAAATGCACAGTCTGTGCTTACCTAGGTAACTCAATATTTGTTTTTCTCTTAGAAGATAAAATACTTGCAAATATTAATACCTAAATGACTATTCATTATTTGTAAGGTTCAGTACCTTATATTATTGATTATAGAGAAAATTTTGGACTAATAGAATGGTTTCTTTTTTGTATTTTTGTTTTTAGTTGGTTGATAAACTTAATACCAATACTGAAATGGAAGAAGTAATGAATGATTACAACATGGTAAGAAAATTTATAAGCAATAGATCTTGCATAGAACTATTCTCCAAAACAAAGCATTTATAGCTAGAAATAATTTGATAAAACTTTATGGACCTTACAGATAGGTATTACTCTGATTGCTAAATACCACTATTATAATTCAGTTTCCATAGTTGTGCTTTAAAATTTTTTTTTTCTTCACTGAATCTCCCAAGTGGATACGTTAATGCCTTTCCCAATGCTATGTTTGAACTGGTCCTACACTTAACACTAGTTAGGGAATCCCATATACATTTCTTTGTATATAAATTGGTTTGTATTCTGGTCTACTATTTGCACAAGTAGAGCTGAGTACTCAGTGGACATACTGTGGCACTTGTACAAAGTTTTATATGAAAAGGAGGAAAGCAAATAGTTATATGATGCCAGACATAATTAGATGTTAACAGCTAGCTTATTTTGATTATAAACACTGGGATAAAAATAACATACAACTTGTAACTTACATAGCTTATAATTTACACAATCAAATAAGTTTAGTGAAAGCATAGAATTTATAAAATGATTCTTTTGTAAATTGGGGTTCTAAAGCATGATAATTTAGTGAGATTATTCTTGGGTTTAAGAACACAGGAGAATTCCCAAACTGCAAATTTTTTAATACCAAATGTAAAAGATAAAAACTTCTCTATGTGTTTGTCAGTTATTTGGGATAGGTCCAAAATCTAATCTGAATATACACAGGTAGAGTCAACCAGGAGTGCTCAGGTAAAATCCTGAATTATTTAAAAATAAAATTTCTGTTGGGTCTAAATGTAACTTATTGAGCACCCATATATTCTTTTAATTTTTTTTTTTTTTTTTTTTTTTTTTTTAGTGAGAGAGAGACAGATAGGCAGGAAGAGAGAGAGATAAGAAACATCAACTTGTAGTTGCATCACGTTAGTTGTTCATTGATTGCTTCTCATCTGGCTTCTGTGCCTTGACCAGACTCAGGCCAATCCACTGAACCCTTGCTCAAACCAGCAACTTTGGGCTCAAGCCCGACACCAGGGGATCAAACAGATGAGCCACAATCAAGCCTGCTACCTCAGAGTCTCAAACCTGGGACATCCCAGGTCAATGTTATATTCACTGCCCCAATACCATCAGGCTGACCACCCAATAAATTCTTGAAATTTTGTTTACATAAAATAAGTTTACATTGGATTATTTGACAAACTGAATATATTTGATCTGAGATTGCATTCATTGCCTATGAAAAAGACTTTTTATCTGGATAGTGATGTGTTAATTAAACTAAACACTATATATATTTTTAAACTTTGCACGTGACATTAGGATTATTATAATAATTTTTCAATTATTTCATAACCTGAATAAACTTTAAAGAAATAGTTTGATTTAATGGTAATTCTCTCACACATTTTTTAACTCTTTATGTTTAGCTTAAAGCTCAAAATGATCGAGAAACACAAAGTATGGTTGTCATATTTACTGAAAGACAAGCGTAAGTACAATTTATTTAAAAATAAAATAGATTTATAAGTGAGCTGTATTACATAGTTTAACTTCTCAGTCATTTATTTCCTTGCAAATCTTGTATTACCCTATTGTATTATACTTTTTTATTCTTAATTTATTTTCAAGAGAAAGGGAAAGAGGGAGAAACATTTGTTTCTGATTTGTTGTTTCACTTATCTATGCATTCATTAGCTGATTTTTTTTTTTACAGAGAGAGTCAGAGGGATAGAAAGGGACAGACAGACAGGAACGGAGAGAGATGAGAAGCATCAATCATCAGTTTTTTGTTGCGACACCTTACTTGTTCATTGATTGCTTTCTCATATGTGCCTTGACCACGGGCCTTCAGCACACTGAGTAACCCCTTGCTCGAACCAGCGACCTTGGGTCCAAGCTGGTGAGCTTTTGCTCAAACCAGATGAGCCTGCACTCAAGCTGACGACCTCAGGGTCTCCAACCTGGGTCCTCCGCATCCCAGTCTGACACTCTATCCACTGCGCCACCACCTAGTCAGGCCATTAGTTGATTATTATATGTGCCCTGATCTGTAATGGAGTCCGCAACCTTGGAGTATTGGAATGTTGCTCTAACCAACTGAACTACCCCAACAGAGTCCTGTTGCATTTTTTTTATTTAAAAAGGTTGAATATTTTCAATACAAATTTTGTTTAAATATGTTATCTGTATTTACTATTAAGTACCCAAATCCTGTACAAATAAAAGTACTACATAGATTAGATAAATAAAATTTCTATGTCTGAGAGTTTAAAAAATCTAAGATGGATAAGAGCATCTTTGTCTCTACCAATTATAATTTTAACCTGGGCTTTTAACTAATTTGAATTATCAGATTTAAGCCCCAGTCTACTGAAAGGCACATTATTTATAGTATTTCGTTATTTTATATACTATTCAATTAGTAATTGATAGTTAATAGTTATATTAGTAATCCACATCATAGGTATAGATTATGTGTACATCTTTGTATATAACCTCGTTAAAGATCAGATACCAAGGTAACTGTTACAGTGATAGTAATGCCTACAAAATAAGTAGATGTCCATTCGAGCTGCTATAACAAAATAGCATAGACTGGGTATCTTAAGAAACAGGAGGAGTTTATTGTTCACAATTCTGGAGGCTGGGAAGCCCAAGATCAAGGTACTAGTATGGTTGCTTTCTGTTCAAGGCCTTCTTTCTGGTTCATACTGGCACCTTCTTGCTGTGCCCTCACATGTTGGAAGGGTCTGGGGAGCCCTGTGAGATCCCTTTTATAAAGGCACTAATCTCATTCATGAGGGTTGTATTTATAATGGTGACCTAATCATCTCCCCAAGGCCACACCCACTAAAATAGCATTGCCTTTGAGAATTAGGATTTTAACATGAATTTGGGAGGAATGCAAATATTCAAACAGCAGTGGTTAATGTAATATTCTATATCTACTTTTTGACTTTAATTGAATATTGTCTAAGGTATTAGAAACATCAAAGATGAGCTGCTGTATACATCCATGTACCACATATATTTTCCAAAAATTTATCAGTAATAATCTCTGTAAAAGCAAGGACAGTAATCAAAATTACCAAAATTCTACAACACAATGTATACTGTCATGTTACCTCTGCATGTACAGTAAGTATTTGATGAAGAATAGGATGTTAAAATATGATAAAATATTTGAAAGATAAATATAATTCTTATGTTAATTTAAAAAAATTTTCTTTTTCCCCATCTCTCCTTTGATGCTGCTGTAAAGTGCTATCTTAAAAATTACATGTACTGGCCCTGGCCGGTTGGCTCAATAGTGGAGCGTCAGCCTGGTGTGCAGGAGTCCTGGGTTCGATTCCCGGCCAGGGCACACAGGAGAGGCACCCATCTGCTTCTCCACCCCTTCCTCTCTCCTTCCTCTCTGTCTCTCTCTTCCCCTTCCGCAGCCAAGGCTCCATTGGAGCAAAGTTGGCCTGGGTGCTGAGGATGACTCCATGACCTCTGTCTCAGGCACTAGAATGGCTCTGGTTGCGACAGAGCAACGCCCCAGATGGGCAGAGCATCGCCCCCTGGTGGGCATGCCGGGTGGATCCTGGTTGGGCGCATACGGGAGTCTGTCTGACTGCCTCCCCGTTTCCAACTTCAGAAGAAGAAGAAAAAAAAATTACATGTACTGACCTGCCCTTTGGTGGCACAGTAGATAAAGCATCAACCTGGAACTCTGAAGTCACCAGTTCGAAACCCTGGGCTTGCCCAGTCAAGGCACATACCTGCTCCTCCCCCACTGCCTTTCTCTTTCTCTCTCTCCTCTCTCTAAAGTCAATAAATAAAATCTTTTTAAAAAGTTACATGTACTGGAAGTCTCTTCCATTTTACAAAGAAAATTTTATATTCATGGTAACCAAGCTCTCACATGAAAGTTTTCCTTTTTGCTGTTTTTCTCTTTTTAAACTATTTATGCAAATATTTATAATTTACTTTACATAAAATACTAAGGAATAAGAAATAGTAAGCTATAGCCCATTGAATACCATATAGCATTTACGACATTTAGGTCCTCATTTGTTTCATCATTTAACTGCAGTTATATAATAAATACCCAGCTCAGATTTGCAAATATTCTATGTACATGTTTCATAGATAGCTCAGATTTGCAAATATTCTATGTACATGTTTCATAGATATTTCATCCAAAATGATAAATTACAGATTATAAGTTTGAGAGTGTCATAAGTTTTTATGTCTATTTGCTTTATTTGGTTAAATAAAAAGTTCTTAAAATATTTATATGATAGTGTGTTCTGAAACTGTCAGCAGTTTCAAAACTTAATATCTCTACTTAATTGAGGCTAAGTGAAATAGGTTCTCCTAACCCTTTTATGAAGAAATTTAAATTAAGAATAAATGTGCCTGACCAGGCAGTGGCGCAGTGGATAGAGCGTCAGACTGGGATGTGGAGGACCCAGGTTCGAGATCCTGAGGTCGCCAGCTTGAGCGCGGGCTCATCTGGTTTGAGCAAGGCTCACCAGCTTGAGCCCAAGGTCGCTGGCTCGAGCAAGGAGTCATTCAGTTTGCTGAAGGCCCGTAGTCAAGGCACATATGAGAAAGCAATCAGTGAACAACTAAGGTGTTGCAAGGAAGAATTGATGTTTCTCATCTCTCTCCCTTCCTGTGTCTGTCCCTCTCTCTGACTCTGTCTCTGTCACACACAGAAAAAGAATAAATGTTATTTTTATGGTTTCCTTTTATATGCAGCAGGTGGATAGATTTATCTTAAGTGTTAATCAGATAACCATAATCTCAATAACACAATAATCGGCCTTGATACTCTTCATTCAGAGGGAGTAGGAAATGCTATACCTTGCAAAGGCAGAAACAAAAACTTCTGTTTTCATTCTATTCTATTATAGTGCCACTATTTAGTGTGATAAGACCATCTGTTACAGAACACCTGTTCATAATAAGGTAGTTGTGATATATAGCTTCAATATATTGCTATAATATTTATGCTTAGCCACTGGCTTTAATTCAGTTTCACATAGATGTATAACTAAAGATTCTCTTCCAGTTCTTATGTGTATACCTTTCTACTTTGATATTAATCAAAATAAATTATCTTTTAAAAACATGTAATTACAATTTAAACTCATTTATTTTTGTTTAGTCATATTTTTATTGAATATCCAATATTCGTTTATAAGAAACTCTTGGCTAAAAGTGATTAATGTAGTCTGTGCTGCTTCATAATCATATTTTATTTTACTGTTTCTCAAATATTAATATTTGCCTCTTAATTTCTTAAATAATCTACATAATAGATTATTTAGAAAAAGATGTCTCATGTTTCTATTATCTTACTCATAATTGAGATTGAAAACAATGAAGTATATCAGAAAATATTAATGTAAAGCTTTTATATTTTTCATTTTCATGCTTTTTTTTTTTTGCATTTTTCTGAAGCTGGAAACGGGGAGGCAGTCAGACTCCCGCATGCGCCCAACTGGGATCCACCCGGCACGCCCACCAGGGGGCGATGCTCTGCCCATCCAGGGCGTTGCTCTGTCGCGACCAGAGTCACTCTAGCGCCTGGGGCAGAGGCCAAGGAGCCATCCCCAGCGCCCGGGCCATCTTTGCTCCAATGGAGCCTTGGCTGCGGGAGGGGAAGTGAGAGACAAAGAGGAAGGAGAGGGGGAGGGGTGGAGAAGCAGATGGGCACCTCTCCTGTGTGCCCTGGCCGGGAATCGAACCTGGGACTTCCGCACGCCAGGCCGATGCTCTACCACTGAGCCAACCGGCCAGGGCCTATATTTTTTATTGAAAACATGTTTCTATAAACAAACAAATATGCATGATAAATGAGGTTTTTTTATTTCACAGAGTGTATCACATTGAACAGTTTTTATTTTCCTCAGTAGACATTTAAACTGAATTTAGTATTGCTATAACCTTTAAAATGATTTTCCTGGTCCTGGCTGGTTGGCTCAGTGGATAGAGCGTCAACCCAGCATACAGACATCCCAGGTGCAATTCCTGGTCAGGATACATGTGAGAAGTGACCATCTGCTTCTCTTCTCCTTCTCCCCTTTCTCCTCTCGCACCCTGTGGCTTGATTGATTTGAACATCAGATCCGGGCACTGAGGATAGCTCAGTTGGTCCAAGATTCAGCTTCAAGTGCTAAGGATAGATCAGTTGATTTGAGCATCAGCCCCAGATGGGGGTTGCCGAGTGGATCCCGGTCAGGGTGCATGTAGGAGTCTGTCTTTCTACCTCCCCTCCTCTCACTTAAAAAAATGATTTTTTTGCAGCATGTAACATGCATCTACATTATTTTTAGTCTCTTTTCTCTAAGACAGTACCAGGTAGATATATTTTTATTCCTTTTTTAATTAAGTTTATTGGGGTGACATTGGTTAATAAAATTATATAATCTTAAGTGTACATTTCTATGATAGATCATCTATATTGCATACACATTTTAAAAACTATTATAGGGAAATTGAATATACAAAAAAACACACAAAATAATATACTATAGTTCTTTGTAGCTGTATCCCAGCTTCATCAGTTTATATTCAATCCTGCTCTATCCACATCTGTAGCCATTGTTCCCTTTCCTGTATTATGAAGAAAATCTAAAACATCATTTCACCCATAAATACATGTTAGTGTTTTAGAGATATTTTCCTGTAAAACATATAGGTAAATACATTCAGTCTTTCCACATATCATATATTTTGCTAGTGTTAGTTTTGGGGGTTCTTTGGTTTTGTTTGGTTTTTCTTTAGTGAGAGACAGAGATAGACCAGGAAGGAAGAGATAAGAAGCATCAGCTCTTAGATGTGACACTTTAGTTATTCATTGATAGTGCCTTAGACTGTGGGGCTCCAACTGAGCCAGTGACCCCTTGCTCAAGCCAGCAACTTTGGGCTTCAAGCCAGCGACCTTTGGACTTAAGCCGGCAACCTCAGGGTTTCAAATCTGGGTGTTCAGTCTCCCAGGTGGACGCTCTATTCACGCACCACTGCCTGGTCAGGTCAGGCTTGTTCTTTTTGTTTTTGGAGGGAGAGAGAAAGATCGATTTCTTATTCACTCACTCGCGCATTCATTGGTTGATTCTTTTTTTTTTTTTCCCCTAAACTGGAAACGGGAGGCAGTCAGACAGACTCCCGCATGCGCCTGACCGGGATCCACCCGGCATGCCCACCAGGGGTCGATGCTCTGCCCCTCTGGAGCGTCACTCTGTTGCATCCAGAACCATTCTAGCGCCTGAGGCAGAGGCCACAGAGCCAACCTCAGCGCCCAGGCAATCTTTGCTCCAATGGAGCCTTGGCTGCGGGAGGGGAAGAGAGAGACAGAGAGGAAGGAGAGGGGGAGGGGTGGAGAAGCAGATGGGCGCTTCTCCTGTGTGCCCTGGCCAGGAATCGAACCAGGGACGCCCGCACGCCAGGCCGACGCTCTACCGCTGAGCCAACCGGCCAGGGCCCATTGGTTGATTTTTTTTTTTTAATTTTTATTTATTCATTTTTAGAGAGGAGAGAGAGAGACAGAGAGGGAGAGAGAGGAGAGAGAGACAGAGAGAGAGAAGGGGGGAGGAGCTGGAAGCATCAACTCCCATATGTGCCTTGACCAGGCAAGCCCAGGGTTTCGAACCGGCGACCTCAGCATTTCCAGGTTGATGCTTTATCCACTGCGCCACCACAGGTCAGGCCATTGGTTGATTCTTGATGTGTCCTGACCAAGGATTGAACTCGCATCCTTGGCACAAAGGACACTGCTCCAACCAACTGAGCTACTCGGCCAGTGCCTATTACAGTTTTTTTTTGTTTTTTTTTTTAAACTTTTTGCTAGTTTTTTTTTTAAATTTTTTATTTTATTTTATTTATTCATTTTTAGAGAGGAGAGAGAGAGGGAGAGAGATAGATAGAGAGGGAGAGAGGAGTGGGGAGGAGCTGGAAGCATCAACTCCCATATGTGCCTTGACCAGGCAAGCCCAGGGTTTCAAACGGGCGACCTCAGCATTTCCAGGTCGACGCTTTATCCACTGCGCCACCACAGGTCAGGCCTATTACAGTTTTTAATGCCACTTTTGGAATTGAGTTAATAAAATTATGTTTACAAATAATTGATTATAAGGAATTGGCAAATAATTCACTTTCAGACTATTCCTGTAATAGTCTTAAGGCCAGTGTTTTCCAAACTATGTTCTTTGTACCCTTATTGTACTACTAACTCTTAGGCATACCTCAAAGAAAGGATTTATTGTCAAGGGTGGAAAAATCTTGATACTTTGCTTCTGAAGATCAGAGAGCAGTTTAGCTTAGTAAAGTTTTGTATGAGTCTTAGAGTAAAGAATTTTGGTTCACTTTGTTTAAACCCAGTATTTCCTATAGTAATAAATTAATTCTATGGTAATTTGACTATGTACCTTTTTCCTCCCTCTAAATATTTTTTTTTAAGTGAGAGAGAAAGAGAGAGGGACAGAGAGGAAGCGAGAGAGATGAGAAGCATCAACTCATAGTTGTGGCACCTTAGTTGTTCATTGCTTCCTCATATGTGCCTTGACTGGTGGGCTCCAGCTGAGCTAGTGATTCCTCACTCATGCCAGCAACCTTGGGTTCAAGCCAGTGACTATGGGGTCATAGCTATGATCCCACGCTCAAGCCAGCAACCTTGGGGTTTTAATATTAACCTTGGGGCTGTAAATATACTTCTTACAAAAATTAGGGGATATTTTATTGCTCCATATTCATTTTTAAGGATTCCCTAATTTTTGTGATACTTCTGAATGTCTCGCGAAGATAATGTTCTAGAAAACAATTTGGGAAGCATTCCTCCATCTATAGGATCCTGAACAGCTGTTCACGGACCTACTAAAGGTTTCTCAGCCCTACCACAAACTCATTTGAATAAAAATCTCCCAAAGAGAGGCAGAAATATGTATTTCTTTTAATAAAACTTATGGATAATTGTGATACTTTGGACACCACCATACTATGATATATTTATTCTGTTGTGAGAATCCTGCATTATGTTGACAATTTTTTTATAATCCAAATTCTTAGTAACTTATTAAGGTTTGTACCTGTTCATTGTGCTGTGCTTTAAATTGTTAACTAAATTTTCAGGAAATTTATTGTGCTACTTCAGGAAGCTTTTAAAAAAAATGTTTTCCAATTTTATTAATTCATTCTGTGAGCATAAAAAAAATCCAAGTGTATTGTCAGTATAAGTTATCTCTGTTCCTTACTCTAACTTGTGATATAAATTCAAAACCTTTATATCTCTACTGATTCTAATCACTAAAACTTAAATTTGTATGTATTATGTCAAATATCTGACCTAAATGATAATCAGTTCATTATAATTAATAATTTACTTTAGGGTTTTGTTTTTTTTACTAATATGTATGGTCTCCTAAATACTGCAGAGAATAGTAATGCTAGTATTATAATTGTTAGCTACCAAGGAATGTCAGTTACTACTATTTGAACTTTTTCAATTCCAATAAGAAAAACATAATTTTATGATATTTAGGTGTGTTGCAATTAATAAGAAGGTCTACCAGCTATAGTTTAGTATGACATATGAAAATCTCCAGGTCTAAACTCTGAGTGATCTATTACATTTTTTAAAGAATCAAACATTAAAAGAAGTTAATTTTCTTCATGTAATTTATGAGTATCTATATATATATCTTCAATAAACCCATCGTCATCTAGTACAAATGAATGTAGTTGTTCAAATATTGTAGTATCTTCAGAGTTTGTATCTGGCATCTGTGAAAGAGAACTTGGATTTTCGGTAAAACCATTTTCATAGGTTTCTGCTTCATGCTCTTCAAGGCGATGATGATTATAACTAAGCAGAAAATTATACCATATTGGGCATTTGACAGCTAGAAAAATGAGGAGTGAAGTCATCAGCACAGAGACTACAACACCAACAAGAAAAGCCCAGCTTTTTCCAAGAGGTTCATATTCTGAAATAGGATAGAAAAGAGAGAATATGATAAAGGGAGAGAAGGAAGATATTTTGTTAAATTGACAAAAAAATTTACATATCCCAACTCCCCAATGTTGATATCGGAAATGAATGTACATTATAATTTTCTTTAAACAAAAGTTACTAAAACTACAATATAAAAATATTTCATGGACCGGTGTAAGAATATCTTTTTTTAAATAATGTGTATCTTTTCAGGTATTGTTGATTTGTTCACCTAGGAACATTATTGATTTATACCTTGACTAGTTAAAATTAAGGCTAAGAGAAGTTAAATAATTTGCCTAGTAGCATTTGGGTGGTAACTAGCAGAGCGTGCTTTGGAAACCAAGTATTTTGTAAGTCTTTTGTTGAGATGAAGAATTATACTTTTACATTGTTTCTAGTAACTTAAAATGCAGAAAAATGAGAACTACCTTAGTTCATTTAGTATGCTACCTACCTTTAGCACTTGATATTCAAAACCAGTATATTACCTGAATTTCTTGTTAAGTTATTCAAAGAGTTATTAAATGTTGAATTGCTAATGGACTGAAAATTAAGATGAAGGTCTTCAGTTACAGGTGAAAGAAATTTTGAGTAACATTCAGCCTTAAAAGGTACTGTTTTGATATTGTAGCACTTCAGGATATCTGGGTACTTGCACAGGGTGATGTTCTCATTTTCTAGTAAATCAAATAATAAATTAAGATATATTATGGGAAATAAAATTATGATTAACAACATTTTATAATTATTTTTATTCATAATTTTTTGGCATGTCATTATTAGATTCTATAAGAAAGAAACTCAAATTACCTAACAACACAAGGGAATGATGCATATTCCTGTTTATAAAGTCATTTGATAAATGTAGTTTAAGTACAGTATCTGTTTATTGTTTAGTTTGTGTTAGTAAAGATGTTATGATTAAGATTGTGATGAAAATCTTGATCTCAGTCAGAGTATCATTTGCAGTTAAGAAAGTGAGGCACCTGTTTTCACCTACTTTCTGACAGAATATCCTAAGAAAAGGAAGTACTTAAAAAAATTAGTCTCAGGTATTAAAAATGCAAACTTAACACATGAAGTGACAGTATCATTTTACATGTATAGAAAACTTAAATTTCTTTTTCTCGTTCTTTCTGGAGAGGCAGAGGGAAGCATCTATTCAGCAATTGTATTTCAGTGTTTCTTCCTGTTCCCTTAAACAGGAATAGTTTATTTTATTGTATTTTATTTTTGCGAGAGATACAGGAAGGGAGAGAGATAAGAAGCATCAACTCATAGTTGTATCACTTTAATTGTTCATTGATCGCTTCTCATATGTGCTGCTTTTTTTCTTTTTTTTTTTTTTTGAGTAGGGGAGGCAGAGATAGACTCCTGCATGCGCCCTGACCGGATCCACCTGGCAAGCCCACTATGGAGTGATGCTCTGCCCATCTAGGACCTTGCTCTCTTGCTCAGTGACTGAGCACTTCTTAGCACCTAAGGCAGAGGCCATGGTGACATCCTCAGTGCCAGGGGCCAACTCACTCTAGTTGAGTCATGGCTGCAGGAGGGGAAGAGGTAGAGAAGCATATGAGTGCTTCTCCTAAGTGCCCTGTCCGGGAATTGAACTCAGGATGTTCAGATGCCAGCCAATGCTGTACCACTGAGCCAACTGGCAGGGTTATATGTGCCTTGACCAGGGGGCTCCAGCCAAGCCAGTGACCCCTTGCTCAAGCTAGCAACCATGGGATCTTGTGGATGATTCTGTGCTCAAGCCGGCTACCCTGTTTTCAAGCTGGCAAGCTTGCACTCAAGCCTGGACCTAGAGATTTCAAACTTGGTACCTCAGTGTACCAGATCAATGGTCTATCCACTGTGCCACCACTCTTCGGGCAATAGTTTCTTTTATTTAAATAAATGAAATAAGGCCCTGGCCGGTTGGCTCAATAGTAGAGCATTGGTCCGGCGTGTGGAAATCATAGATTCGATTTCTGGCCAGGGCACACAGGAGAAGTGCCCATCTTCTCCATCCTTCCCCCTCTCCTCTCTCTCTCTCTCTCTCTCTCTTCCCTTCCCACAGCCAAGGCTCCATTGGAGCAAGGTTGGCCTGGGCACTGATGATGGCTCCATGGCCTCTGCCTCAGGCGCTAGAATGGCTCCTGTTGCAACAGAGCAATGGCCCAGATGGGCAGAGCATCGCTCCCTAGTGGGCATGCCAGGTGGATCCCGGTTGGGCACATGCAGGAGTCTGTCTCTGCCTCCCTGCTTCTCACTTCAGAAAAATTAAAAAAAAAAAATGAAATGAGAAACATTTCTGGGGTGAAACAACTAAAAATCAATCACATTGTGGGTTTGATTAAATTATGATAACTTACCTAGTGTCACAGTTGATGTGTTTAACCAATTCTGCAAATTCAGTAAACTACAAGAGCAGTTCCATGGATTCCCATATAAAATGATTGACTCCAGATGAAACAGTTGTGGCACATCAAAGTAGCTTATCAAATTGCCTTGCAGATTCAGAAGTCTCAGGTTTTTGAGAGGCATAAATATGTCAGGATTCAGTTGTAATATTTTGTTTTGGCAGAGATACAATTGTAGTAGTTTATTTAAACCTATAAATGCACCCTGTTGAATTACGTGGATGGAATTTCTACAAATATTTAAAATTTTTAGATTGGAGAGGTTACCAAAACTATTATTATGTAAGATACTGACATTGTTCTCAATCAGATAGAGCTCAGTGAGTAAATAATACTTTTGCAGAACACTTGCATCCCTACTATTCAGAGTAATTTTGTTATAACTGAGATCAAGTATAGTAACATCTGTACTGATATCCACTGGAATCAAAGAATAATTCTTTTCAGTGAAATTACATTTGACTTCCTAAAAAAGAAAAAAATTAGAAATGCATTAATCAGAAAAATATTAACAGAATTTTCAAAATTTTATATTCTGGCAATTAAACACCTGAAGGAAACTGTGTGAAAAAAACTGTATCATTTTTTATTATTACAATTTGAAAAAGGAAAGGCAAATACTTTTCTTTCTTTATTGGGAAAAAAATACTGAAGAGTAAGGAAATTACATAGATTTGAGCAAGGAGATTCTAGTTTGTCATATAGGCATCTTCTGTTATATAAATATAAACATTACAGAATGAAAAACTTGGTATAGTCCCATTGGTATGTGTGGAAATACATGATATATACTAATTGATTTAACTTATTCAGTGTGTGGGATTGACATTTATAATGAAATTATTTTAAAATATGTAATTTAAAAAAAATATGTAATTTAAAAATATGTGGTGGCTCTGGTCAGGTGGCTTAGTGGATAAAGCATTATCCCCACTGACCAAGATCTCTATTTCAATGCCCAGGAAGGGCACTTAGGAGAAGCAATCAATGAGTGAACAAGTAAATGGAACAATTAAATAGAACGAGTTGATGCTTCTCTCTCCCTCTCCCTCCTTCTCTCTTTCTCTCTCTCTCCTTCCCTCTCTTCCTCTCCCTTCTTCTCCCTCTTTCTCTCTCTTCCTCTCCCTCTCTCATCCTCTCTCTCCCTCTCTCTAGTCCTTTCTTGCCCCCTCTTTTCCCCTCCCTCCCTCTTCCTTTTTTCCTCTCTCCCCTCCTCTTTCTCTTAAATCAGTGGAAAAAAAGTTCTGGTATTACTATTTTATCTTTTAATATTTTTCAATTACAGTTGATATACATTATTATATTAGTTTAATGTGTGCAACATAGTGATTAGAAATTTTTTAAATATTTTATTTATTGATTTTAGAGAGAGAGAAGGGAAGAGGAGCGGGAAGCATCAACTTTTAGTAGTTTCTCTCTCGGTTGTACCTTGACCAGGCAAGCCCAGGGTTTTGAACCAGTGACCTCAGCATTCCAGGTTAATGCTTTATCCACTGTGCCACCACAGGTCGGGCTATAGTGATGAGAAATTTATATAACTTACAAAGTGATCATCCTAAGTCTAGTACCTATATGACACTATACATAGTTTATAATAAGGAATTTTTAAAAATTAGCAGAGCTACCAACAGTATACCTAGAGTTATTAATTAAACATAGTACTTAATTATATTGATATAACTTTAGAAGCTTAATAGCTCAAAGTTGGGTATTTTAAAAGAAGATATTTATCGTATAACAAAAATTAAACCATAGATTGAATTTAAAGAGCCAAACAGCATGAAGTACTTTCCTTATATGGATATAGAAGTAAAGAAATTGTTCTTATTTTGACTGTTTTTGCCATTGAAATGTCACTCCCCCTTAATAATAATAATGCAGCAACAGTATTTCTCATAAATGGGATTTAAAATTTCCTCCATTTTTAGTGTGTGTTTTTTTGTTTGTTTGTTTTGTTTTTTTACAGAGACAGAGAGAGAGTCAGAGAGAGGGATAGACAGGGACAGACAGACAGGAACGGAGAGATGAGAAGCATCAATCATTAGTTTTTCGTTGCACGTTGCAACACTTTAATTGTTCACTGATTGCTCTCTCATACGTGCCTTGACTGTGGGCCTTCAGCAGACCGAGTAACCCCTTGCTTGAGCCAGCGACCCTGGGCTCAAGCTGGTGAGCTTTTGCTCAAACCAGTTGAGTCCGTGCTCAAGCCGGCGACCTCAGGTTCTCCAACCTGGGTCTTCCGCATCCCAGTCCAACGCTCCATCCACCTCGCCACCGCCCAGTCAGGCTTTAGTATGGTTTTTATGTCTTGAAACTATCTCTGCCCTGACCAGATAGCTCAATTGATTAGAACTTCGTCCCGAAGCACAGAGGTTGTTGGTTCAAGCCCCAGTCAGGGCACATACAGAAACAGATCAAATTTACAGATTTCTTTATTTCCCCACCGCTTTATTTTAAGAGAGAGGAAGGGGGAGAGAGAGAGAAGCATCAACGCGATGTCTCAGTTATGCACCCATTGATTGCTTCTCATATGTGCCCTGATGGGCTCAAACCTGAGACCCCAGGATTGAACCAGTGACGTCGGTGCTCCAGTATGACACTTCATCCTCTGCGCCACTGGTCAGGGCACAGATTTCTTCAACTCAGTTTTTAAAAAATGAAGGCTGCTTCTGTCAAATTAGAATCTGGCTCAGAGAGGACAGATTTTGTATAATCAAACTGACTAAAGAGTTTTGATTGCTTGTTTTTTGTTGTTGTTTGGGTTTCTTTTTCTTTTTTTTTTATTGCCTTGGTATATTCAAAGTGTATCTTTGAAAATATTTCACTGTCTTGATTTTAAAAACTTACTTTTATAAACTTTTAAAACTTTTGCCCTGGTTAGATATCTCGGTTGGTTAGAACGTCATCCCGAACCACAGGGGTTTCCAGTTTGATCCCCAGTCAGAAACAGGTTGATGTTCCTTTCTCTCTGACTCTCTCTCTTTCTGTCTCCCTCCCTTCTCGCTAAAACCAATAAATAAAAATAAAATAAATAAAAAACTTATAAAAATGCAATCAATACTTCAAATGCTGTAGAAATGTTTACCTGAACCGTATGTACAGTACTCTATCAATGTCACCTCATTAAATTTAATTTCTAAATAAAAAAATAAAACAGTTTATTCAGTCACAATCCCAAAGAGGCATATTTTGGGGGCAGCAAAATCTTTTCCAATTCAGAGACACACATAATTCATAAATACATATATATATATATGTATTTCATGCAATTTACTAAAAAAGAAAGAAGAAAAACTTACTGTTTTAGAGGTCTGGACTTCATCTGATAAAAACAACATGGAGAGGGGCCAAAACAAGATCAGGATGCATGTAGTTTTCATATCTCAGGCCTGATAGAAAAGAGTATTTTCTTCTCAATAGGAGACTAGAACTTATGAATTGTTGATGACATTTTGATTTCCTTTTTCTCCTTTTAATATCTATTTTTTCTTAAACTATATAAAATATGAAACAACTACATGTCCCCTCACCTTCCCTATACTCTAATCTTAACAAACTAGAAAGCTTCTGTGGAGAATGAAAGAGTATTTTTTAGTGACTCATTACTTCCTAGATCTATTGAAAGGAACTTTAAAACAATTGAAGTGTTTGTACACTTTAAAGTTTTAGTATAGGTACACAAAATAAAGTCCAGAGGAATATATATATGTGTGTGTGTGTGTATGTGTGTGTGTGTATATATATATATATATATATATATATTTATTTATTTATTTATATGTGTATGTAAATATATTATATTGCTACTTATTTTTTTTTTTTTTGTATTTTTCTGAAGCTGGAAACGGGGAGAGACAGACAGACTCCCGCATGCGCCCGACCGGGATCCACCCGGCACGCCCACCAGGGGCGACGCTCTGCCCACCAGGGGGCGATGCTCTGCCCCTCCAGGGCATCACTTAGCCGCGACCAGAGCCACTCTAGCGCCTGGGGCAGAGGCCAAGGAGCCATCCCCAGCACCCGGGCCATCTTTGCTCCAATGGAGCCTCGGCTGCGGGAGGGGAAGAGAGAGACAGAGAGGAAGGAGGGGGAGGGGTGGAAAAGCAAATGGGCGCTTCTCCTATGTGCCCTGGCCGGGAATCGAACCCGGGTCCCCCGCACGCCAGGCCGACGCTCTACCGCTGAGCCAACCGGCCAGGGCCATATTGCTACTTATTGATCTTTTAATTTTATGTGTTCTTTAAATGGTATTATCTATTTACCTACAAATGTGGAAGATGAGCCTGAAGCTCTCCTTCAAACTCTCCCTTACCTTCATCTCTAACACAACAAATATTTATATATATATGTCTTGTTTGTTCATTCTTCAAACATAGTTACTTACCTATAATTTTGGTAAGATGAGTATTCAGTGTTTATTCTATCACAAATGTATAAATGCTACCAGTGACTGAGCCATTAACAGGATTACTTTTCTGTTCCTGCTCCCATTTTTTTTTTAGGGTTTTTTTTTTGTTTTGTTTTTTTGTATTTTTCTGAAGCTGGAAACGGGGAGAGACAGTCAGACTCCCGCATGCGCCCGACCAGGATCCACCTGGCATGCCCACTAGGGGCGACGCTCTGCCCACCAGGGGCGACGCTCTGCCCACCAGGGGGCGATGCTCTACCGCGACCAGAGCCACTCTAGCGCCTGGGGCAGAGGCCAAGGAGCCATCCCCAGCGCCCGGGCCATCTTTGCTCCAATGGAGCCTTGGCTGCAGGAGGGGAAGAGAGAAACAGAGAGGAAGGGGGGGGGGTGGAGAAGCAAATGGGCGCTTCTCCTATGTGCCCTGGCCGGGAATCGAACCTGGGTCCCCCGCACGCCAGGCCGACGCTCTACCGCTGAGCCAACCGGCCAGGGCCATATTGCTACTTATTGATCTTTTAATTTTATGTGTTCTTTAAATGGTATTATCTATTTACCTACAAATGTGGAAGATGAGCCTGAAGCTCTCCTTCAAACTCTCCCTTACCTTCATCTCTAACACAACAAATATTTATATATATGTCTTGTTTGTTCATTCTTCAAACATAGTTACTTACCTATAATTTTGGTAAGATGAGTATTCAGTGTTTATTCTATCACAAATGTATAAATGCTACCAGTGACTGAGCCATTAACAGGATTACTTTTCTGTTCCTGCTCCCATTTTTTATTAGGGTTTTTTTTTTTTTTTTTTTGTATTTTTCTGAAGCTGGAAATGGGGAGAGACAGTCAGACTCCCGCATGCGCCCGACCAGGATCCACCTGGCATGCCCACCAGGGGCGACGCTCTGCCCACCAGGGGGCGATGCTCTGCCGCGACCAGAGCCACTCTAGCGCCTGGGGCAGAGGCCAAGGAGCCATCCCCAGCGCCCGGTCCATCTTTGCTCCAATGGAGCCTTGGCTGTGGGAGGGGAAGAGAGAAACAGAGAGGAAGGAGGGGGGGGGTGGAGAAGCAAATGGGCGCTTCTCCTATGTGCCCTGGCCGGGAATCAAACCCAGGTCCCCCACACGCCAGGCAGACGCTCTACCGCTGAGCCAACTGGCCAGGGCCTGCTCCCATTTTTTTGTTGTTGTTGAATTAATTGTAGTTTTTTTTATGCACTTAGTTTTCTTTTTTTTAATAAATTTATACCCATACTCTTACCTAACAAATTACTCAATAGTTTATGCATTTTAGATATTTAATCTGTGTAATCTGCTCAAAGAAGTCTCATCCGGAGCCTGATGCCATGCTGTACCCTAAATGAGTTGATGATGACTAGGCCTCTACACAGCTTCTGACTTCCACTCTCCTTTTGCCCTCATCATAGACATTCCCTTTTGTTTTTATTACTGGATTCCTGTTTTCTAGAATGCTCTGTTTTGTATTACTGCTTTTTTAAATAAAGTTGCCTGCAATAACTTCCTGAGAAGGTGTATAGGTGGGAAACTATTTTAGACCTTGAAATAAAAGTATAAGTAGAAAATAGTTTTCCCTTAAAATGTTGATGGCATTGCCCAATTGTCTTTGGATTTCTAGTATTACTGTTAAGAACTCTGAAGCTATGCCATTCTAATTCTTTATTCTCTAATGTAACTCGCCTCTTAACCTTCAAAGCTTTTAATAGTCTGAAATTTCACAATCTTCTGTGAGAGTCTGTTTCATTCATACAACTGTGTACTCAGTGGGTGCTTTCAATATGGAAGCTATGTCCTTCAGTGCTGGGAAATTTTCTGAATTATTTCATTGATGATACTGATAATTTTCTTCCTCATTTTTTAAAAGTCTCACTGTTCTTTCTAGAATTGCTTTAATTAGGTGTTGGTTCTCCTGGAATGATTGTCTGATTTTTTCTGTGTCATTTCTGTGTGTTTTCACCCTGCTTTCTGGGTGATAGCCTCAACTTTATCTTTAAACTCTTAAATTTTTTTTTTCCAGTCATCATTTTAATTCTAAGAGCTCTCTTCGTTCTCTGAAAATTTTCTTTAATAGTGTCCTGTGGCATAAATTATCTTTTCTTATTGTGTCTTGTATCATTTGCTTTCTTTTTCCTTGAATAGCCCCTATGTCTTCATGTTATGCTTTTCCACTTTATTTTGGTCTGTATCTTTTATATTTGAGACTTTCTTCATATATCTGTTAATATTTGGTTTGGAACTTAAAGATAAGACTGGGAAACAAAAATCTAATTGAAAACTGCTTTTGTGCAAGTCTTCCTTTAACGTTAACTGTAGAGTAAACCTGCTGGACTATTTTCTTGGGTAATTCCAAAATATCATTATCTTTAGATCTTTTCTCTTGGGCTAGTTGGATTCCCCAGAATGACTTTTCTAATCTACCTGAACAGATATGGCTAGGTGGTCAGCATTTTGAGAGCTGAGTGATGAAAAGGTGGATTTATCTTGATAATTAGTATATAAACTTTAACTCACTTTCCCTGTTTTTGGCACAACAGTCTTGCACACCCTTGTGCTTAGTGCCCAAATTTCCTTTATTTTCCCCAGAGGAAAAAAGCCGTAATCTTCTGTGTATGTAGGAGAGGACCTTTACCTGACTGGGCAGAGGCAGGGAGGAAGACTTTCAAATATGTTTTATTTAGCCTTCTCTACTTCGGAACACCTGGTGCTGTCAGTTTCTGGGCCCTGTAAGAGTTTTGCAGTATAAACCAAGTGGCTTCTCATCTCTCTTCACTACTGGTTTGGGAATATTTTCTTTCCAGTTAGTTTCCACTTAACTTTATAGTTTCTAAGTTTTATTGCTGTTGCCTCATCTTTCATTTTCTTTGTTCTTATGAGTTTATACTCTTTAGTACCTTTTATTTTTATTTGAGTCAAGTTTGGGGCAGGAGTCTGGGTTAATGGGTCATTTAAGTATGCTATCTTTCACTGGAAGTCGCCATTTATTTGAATAAATTCTTGCTAAATAGTACTTTCCATTTATTGATTTTATTCATGACCTTCATGTTTCTTTTAATCTGATTTTTAAAAGTCTACACTAAAAACTATGCTGCAATCAAATGATCCGTTTGAAAAATATGACTATATCCTGTTAATATCATTCTTAGTGGCTTTCTAAAATTTGAGTCTTATTTTTCTTTTGAGCCTTTTTGTGGCTTATGCCACAATTAAGTTACTTATGATTTTTAAGGAAAAATTTGTTCTAATAGAGAAGGAAGTAGAAAACTATTCACAATGACCAAGTCTCCTTTTACCTTACCAAGTCTGTTACCTCATTAGCAATGAGGTACTTAATGTTATTCTGATACTAGTCTATTCTAGTTAATCAACTCTTTACCTTCATTTTGTTGATCTGTTTATGCCTATTCCCCTTCTTCTTTCTCTATTTCTGTAGTTAAATCAAATTTATTAGGAGAAAAGCCATTGTTTCTCCTAGATTTTACAACTTGGATGTAGATCATAACAGAATTCCTTTTAGAGTCAGAAATGATTTCAAGTTATCACTAACTTCAGACTATTGCTCACAGAAGGGGTCCCTAAATCATACATAAAAGGTATTTGACCCATGTTTTGTGATCTTTAGGAATCTGTGCAGCCCCTTCATTGGTTTGTTTCAGTGTTTCTCAGTGTTGTAGTGAAGTTCTTACTGATGTCTCAGGTGGGGTGCAGATGTGGGTAAAATAGTGATGAATGAGGAAGAAGTAAATAGGATAGGATCATAATAAAAAGAAGCAGATAAGCTACAGAGAAAATTAGCTGCCCTGGCCTCTGGCTAGAGCTTTAGCCCAGCATGTTGACATCCCCAGTTTGATCCCTGGTCGGGGCACACATAGGAAGTTGCCATCTGCTTCTCTCCCCCTCCCTTTTCCCCTGTTCTCTCTCTTCCCCTCTCATAGCCAGTGGCTTGACTGGTTCAAGTGTTGGCCCCGTGCACTCAGAATAGCTCAGTTGGTCTGAACTATTACTATTACTTAGAGCCTTAGGCTCTAAGGATAGCTCAGTTGATTCGAGCATTGGTGCCAGATGGGGGTTGCTAGGTGGATCCCGGTTGGGGCACATGAGGGAGTCTGTCTCTATCTCCCCTCCTCTCACTTAAAAAAAAAATGAACTGAATTTAAAAGTTGATATGTAATAGAAGTAGCTGAAGAAGGTAATGAAGGTTAAGCAGGATGATGAGCCTATGTAGAAATAGAGACAGGATCCTCTTGTATTTATTATCTTTGTCATCTGTTTAATATCAATACTAATGATGATTTTCTCCAGTTTGCTAAAGGAAATAGAATTATAAGGATTAGAAAAGAAATATTTGTTCTATTTGATAAATTTTAAAGTAAGAAGCAGTATATGCTCAGAGTTTAAGGTAGATTCTATACAAAAAAGCATTCAGCAATCTAAAGCATTAGGTCTAAAGCTATGAAATGCATTGATTGAGCCCCATGATTAATGGGGGTTTTCGTATATTTGTTTGTCTTTTGAAAGGGGAAAGATTGAGAGAAGGGAGTAGATATTGACCATCATGACACTGAATGATAAATCCCTAGACAGAAGAAACATTTGCTATCATTACTGGCTGTCTTGAAATCAGACTGGAACAACAACTGGCTAGCCAGTAGATTATGAAGGAATTGTTCTTAAGTCAGTTTACCCCAGGGGTCTCAAACTCGCGGCCCACGGGCCGCATGCGGCCCGCCGAACAATTTTGTGCGGCCAGCAGACTAATCCACGAAGTTCAAAATATTTTGGATAAAATTAAGTAAGCCTAGGGGCCTACTTGTACTTTTCATTTCTCTAGCATCCTAGCTAGATATTAGCTTAGTTAACAGCAGTTGTGATGCGAACTACAGTTTCTGGTTGTTTTGTGACACTGAGTAAACTGCATGTATGATTGTGCTTGTTGTACTGATTTTTTTTTTTTCAACTGCAGTGAGAAAAGTGTTGCGTAACAGTTGCCTTTTGTAGACCTAGTTAGGCCCGCCGAAAGGCTGTGATCTTGCTCTGCGGCCCACATGCTGAGTTGAGTTTGAGACCCCTGGTTTACCCCATTTGAAAAAGTTGATTTAAAGAGAAGACAGTTGTTACCAACTTTTTCTCCCTATAGGATTTTTTCTCAATTTGAAATTTATTTTTGAAATTGGGTTTAAATTTATTGATTGAAAAATAGAGAACAAATAGAATATCAGTTTCTTTCAATTATTTCACAAACTGTGCCCTTTTACATAGTCTACAACCTATATAAAGAGAAAACGCTTTATACAAGAGGAAATGGTAGATAATTGAAAATGAAACTGTTGTTCTTAGTGCAGTTTTTAAGTACAAGTTTCTTAGGAGTTTTTGGTTATTTGCTTTATATGACTACTATATACTATGAAATGAAAATATGCCGCAATTGCCCTGACCAGCTAGCTTTGTTGGTTAGAGCGTCACCCTGAAACACAGAGGGTGTCGGTTCAATCCCCAGTCAGGGCGCATACAGGAACAGATTAATGTTCTTGTGTATGTCTCTCCCTCCCTCCCTCTTCTCCCTTCTCCCTTCCTCCCTCTCTAAAAATATATGCTGCAATTATTTTGGTTTTGTTAAATCATTCTGCCATGAAATATTTTAGATATTTATGCTAAATATCAATGTACCGTATTTTGCAATAAGGTGTTAATAACTCACAATTAACTTCACCCTTGTAATTTACCATTTTATAGGTGGAGTTTTGTTTTGTTTTGTTTTATTTTTTCAGTTTAAAAACTTTTATAATGGAAAATTTCAAGAAAAAAACCTAAGTAAGGAGTATAGTTACCATCCAATTTCAACAATTATCTACTGGTAGCCAGTCTTTTATTGTACTACAAATTTGTTTTTAAGTTAATTTCACTTCAGAATGCTCTGTGATTAACATGTTTCAAAATAAAAAGATCTGGTAAATTTGATTAGAGGAAACCTTTTATGAAAAAAATAATTTTATTACATTATAACTTTTTTGGAGAAAGATTGTTGGCCATTCTAAGGTTAATATCTCTAAAATAGTGTATAAAAATTAATATTTTCTGCTCTTTCATCACATAGTAAAGGCAAAGCTTTTTGTACAGACAGCAAACAAATATGATTTTTTTAAAAATTTCAGCAACAACTACCAAACCTGTAAATATATAAGATCTTACCTTTATTTTTCTTGTCTCTGAGACTGGTGTGCCAAGGAATCCATTCTGTTTCTCCTGAAAAGTATGTCATATGATTGCATTTCACTTTGTTTTAACCTTTGTACTCAGTGAACTGATGATTAAAAAAATTAAAAACTGGACTTCCTTAGCAAAAGATTGACTAGAAGAATAATTTCTTAAAGTCATCTTTCACTTTTTTTAATAGAACAAGGTAGTTTGCGTAACCTTAATGCTTACTCTTAAAAAATTTAAATATTAACAAATTTACTTTGTGAGTTAAAGTATATAAGTTTGAGAATGCATACTTTAAAGATATGTAGCTAAATTGATTGAAATGTTACTCCTAAAGGTATTTTGTGTTTGGAAAGATACTAGTTGAAAAGATACCACCAAGTTTAGCACTACACTTAGTTTCAACTTTGTTATTTACTCATTTTTATGACACCATGATTGGTGATTTACTGCCAAGTTATTACAGGAACAAAGTGCTCAAAACATTTGACAGTTGACCATTATGTGGACTTCAGAAAATTAGTTAGCTTCCTTGTGCTGTTAACTTCTCTGTAAAATGGAATGCTGTACACTAGTTCCCATCTAACTACACTGAAAGACCTATCAGGCAAAAATAAGGCTAAGAGTAATTTTTGGAGACAAGTAATCCTGGAGTTCAGAATAAGTTAGTTTCTCAGTATCCTTAATCTATGAAACATAAAGATGAAATAGCTGATCTTTTCTACCTGAAAGTTCCAAGATAACATAAAATATAAATAAATACATTTTCATATGTAGAAGGCTTTAATGATTTTTCTGTAATGATATTTGTGTTTTCTTATAAGAATGTAAATAAAAAGGAGAGTAAGGAATTGAAAAAGACACAAAATAAGTCTGTGCTGTTGGGGGCCAGATTTCATCCAGTTCAAATAGAATTATTTTGTACATCTGTAAGGACTTTTAGATCATGAACTATGGTTGAATACATTTAAGTACCCTACTGAATTGAGACCAGGACCTGAATAAAATTATTTTTTCCCCTCAGTATAGTAAGTAATATTACATACATTTGATTTCAGGAAGGAGAAACAAATTAGAAGCGTAGAAGAAGAAATTGAACAGGAAAAACAAGCAGCAGATGGCATTATCAAAAATATGTCTCCTGAAAAACAAGTCAAGTACATAGAAATGAAAACCACAAATGAGAAATTGTTGCAGGTAATACTAATTACTACTTTGGGCCAGGCATATAGCACTCTTGCTACTATGGACAGCATTGGCATCCGCTGAGAGCTTGACTAGACTTACTGATCAGTCTTCATTTTAACAAGTTGGGCCATATACATTTGACAAACACTGATCTAGAAACCTTTATTTTTTTATGCTGCATGATGGACCTAGTAGCTTTTACTATGTTCTTTATTCAGTCCTGTGCATTCTTCATTTTTTAATGTCTTAAAGACATATGAAAATGCTTGTTTTTTAATGAACTTTTAATGGCAACATTAAAAAGCCTCATATATCTGAGCTATATGAATATATTACTTTCCTTTTCTTCCTGCCTAATAAGCAGCAGATCTTTTACCTACTATAAATTGCTCCTGCTATAAATTGGTGTTTAAATAACCAATTTAGGTGCTTGCTGAGGGGTTATTGAGAATCCTCCCAATATTCAATCTTGGTGGTGACTCAGATTTGGAAGTTAGTATTGTTTTATGCCCACGTGTTCCTTAACCAGTTGACAGATAATTAGTCACCACAGTTGCCAATAGTAAAAGTAGTTATAGTTTCTCAGGTATTCCTTCATTGCCAATTTAATATACCTTTTATTTTAGACATGATTTATAAGATACAATGAAACATGGAAATAAGGATATTATAGAAATGCCAAAATATTGTTAATCCTGCGTGGAAGCTTTCAGATGAATAATAATGAATTTAAGGGTCATATCCCTTATAAGAGTGAGTCATGTAAATTGCTATTGGTCTGGGCCCTAAAGGAAATTAGGGACATGTTAAGTCTTCTTATTACAATAAAATTTTTAAAAATAAATTAATAAAAAGGAATTAGGCAAAAGATAGGAAAACATGGTTTAAAATTCAAAATTCAAAATTTTAACTTTGAACAATGACATAACAAATTTGAAGGCCTCTGATACTTAATAATACGATTACAGTGATATGATGATTCACTGTGTAAAGGTCTGGCTACCTTGACAAGCTTTAAAGTATTTTTAAAGGTGGGTCTGGCAAAGTGTTTAAGAATAATGAAATAAATTGACAAAAACAGAAGAGAATATTAATAAATTCTGGTCATCACAAGTTATGTATTGAAGATGTTTACAAAATTTAGTTTGTTATATATTTGAAATATTGGAAAACAGAAACAAATATATTACTGATACAACTTGCATATGTATTTGCTTTTTTTCTCTTCTTTTTAGGAATTAGATACACTTCAGCAGCAACTAGATTCACTGAACATGAAAAAAGAGAGTTTGGAAGCAGTAAGTATAAAATCAAATAAGAGTTCTTATTTTTTTTTCTTTTTATTGAGACAGACAGAAAGGGAGGAAAATGAAAAGCATCAACTTGTTGCAGCAGTTTGTTCATTGATTGCTTCTCATGTGTGCCTTGACCGGGGCCTCCAGCCAAGCCAGTGGCCCCTCACTCAAGCCAGTGACCTTGGGCTTCAAGCCAGCGACCTTTGTGCTCAAGCCAGTGATCATGAGGTCAGGTCTGTGATCCTATACTCTAGCTGGTGAGTCTGTGCTCAAGCCAGTTGAGCCTGTGCTCAAGCCAGATGAGCCCGTGTTCAGGCCAGATGAGCCCGGGCTCAAGCTGGTGACCTCAGGGTTTCCACCTGGGACCTTAGCATCCCAGGTCGTCACTATCCACTGCATCACCACTGGTCAGTCAAATAAAGGTTCTTATTACTCAACTACAAAAGACAATTCAGCTATATACATTAATGGAACTCATTTAGGTACATATTTATCTAGCAGTTTACTTACAGGAGTTTAATAATTTTCCCACTGAAAACCATAAACATTCTAATTTGATAAGAAATTAGATTTATGTAATTATTGAGTACTTACTGTATATAAAACAAGTTATTTGGTGTGCTGGAGCTAGTGGTAATTTAAAGAAATATGCAGGATAAAAATAAAGGTCCAGAAATTAGTTGAATTTTTATACACCAATAATAAACTATCAAAAATGGAAACAATTTCATTCATAATTGTTTCAAAAATAATAAAATACCTTAGATTAAATTTAACCAAGGATATAAAAGACCTGTATTTGGAAATTATAAGACACTAAAGAAAGAAACTGAAGAAGCCGCAAATAAGTGGGAGCAAATACTGTGTCCATGGATAGAAAGAATTAACATCATAAAAGTATCCATATTACCCAAAGCAATCTATAGATTTAATGTGATTCCTATCAAGATACCAATGGCATATTTCACAGAACTAGAACAAATATTCCAAAAATTTATATGGAACCACAAAAGACCTCAAAAAGCAATAATGATCTTGAGAAAGAAGAACAAAGTTGAAGGAATCACAATACCTAATATCAAACTATACTACAAGGCCATAGTAATCAAAACAGCATGGTACTAGCATAAAAACAGACATATAGATCAATGGAACAGAATAGAGTAACCAGAAATAAACCCACACTTTTATAGTCAATATTTGACAAAGGAGGTAAGAACACACAGTGGGGTAGAGATAGTTTATTCAGTAAATGGTGTTGGAAAAATTGGACACATATATGCAAAAAAATGAAACTGGACCACCTTCTTACACAATACACAAGACTAATCTAAAAATGGGTTAAAGACTTAAATAGCCTAAAAACCATAAAAATCCTAGAAGAAAACAGGCAGTGAAATCTTGGACATTGCTTATAGTATTTTTTTCTGATTATTACATTGGGCAAAGGAAACAAAAGAAAAACAGATAGGATTACATCAAACTGAAAATGTTTTGCACAGCAAAGGAAACCATCAACAAAATGAAAAGACAGACCACTGAATGGGAGAGTGTAGTCCTCAATGATACACCTGATAAGGGCTTAATATCCAAAATAAGAAATGGGCACAGGACCTGAATAGACACTTCTCTGTAAAAGACATACAGATGGCCAGTAGACATATGAAAAGATTCTTAACATCACTAATCATCAGAGAAATGCAAATTAAAACCCAATGAGACATCACCTCAAACCTGTCAGAATGGCTATCAGTAAGTCAGTAAACAAGTGTTGGTTAGGATGCAGAGAAAAGAAAACCCTCATACACTGTTGGTGGGAATGCAGACTGGTGCAGCCACTGGAGAAAACAGTATGGAGTTACCTCAAAAAATTTTTAAATGGGACTGCCTTAGGACCAATCAATTCCACTTTTGGAAATATATTTGAAGAAACTCAAAACTAATTCAAAAGAGTGTATGTACCCCTATGTTCATTGCAGCATATTAAAATAGCCAAGATATGGAAACAGCCCAAGTGCTCATTAGTAGATGAGTGGAGAAAAAAGCTGTAGTACATTTGGAATACTATTTAGCCATTAAAAAAAAAGGAAATCTTACCTTTTGCCACAGCAGGGATAGACCTGGAGATTTTTTTGCTTAGTGAAATAAGCTGGACAGAGAAAGACCAGTATATGATTTCACTTATATAAGGAATTTAATGAATAAAATAATCTAATAAACAAAAAGAAACATACTTAGAAATTTGGAGAACAGATTGACAGCTTTTGAAGGGGAAGTGGTTTGGGGGGCTGGGTGAAAAAGGTGAAGGGATTAAACAAAGGAAAAAACATAGACACAGATAACAATGTAAGGATTATAGTGGGGGGGTGTAGAGGAGAGTAGACGTGTATAGATGGTGATAGAGACTTGACCTAGGGTAGTGAATACATGGTGTAATATACAGATGATGTATTGTAGAATTGTGCACCTGAAACCTATATAATTTTATTAACCAATGTCACCCCAATAAATTCAATAAAATAAGCATATAAACAGCCTGACCAAGCATTGGCATAGTGGATAGAGCGTTAGGGATGCAGAGGACCCAGGTTTGAAACCCCAAGGTCGCTGGCTTGAGCACGGGCTCATCTGGTTTGAGCAAGGCTCACCAGCTTGGACCCAAGGTCGCTGGCTTGAGCAAGGGGTCACTTGCTCTGCTGTAGCCCCATGGTCAAGGCACATATGAGAAAGCAATCAATGAGAAACTAAGGTGCTTCAATGAAGAATTGATGCTTCTCATCTCTCTTCCTTCCTGTCTCTCTGTCCCTATCTGTCTCTCTCTCTGTCTCTCTGTCTCAAAAAAATAAAAATAAAGTAAAACATGAACAGGAGACTAAAAACAAATGAAGAAGAGATCAGTTTCTCACTAAAGATGTGAAAGCTTGCATTCATTTTCATATTTATTTAAAGCAGTTTTAATTCATAAAACGAACCATGTTTATGGTATAAAATTAAAATGACATGAAAGTAAAAATGCCTGATATTTTGCCCTCTTTCTAGAAAGAACTACTCATACATTTATTGAGTGCTTACTATGTGCTTTTTAAAATTTCTCAATGTATTTCACCAGCATTGTCACTAAATCTTCCCAACAATCCTATAATCCTGACGTGGTTTTACTGTTGTAGAAAACCGTAATTGGGATTCACACTTAATATACTCTGCAACTTTTTTTTTTTACCTAACATTCTCTCTTGACTCTGTTCACAACAGCTCTTATAAAGCTCCCTTATTATTTTGATTTTTAAATTTTATTTTAGAGAAAGAGAAATATTTATTGTTGTTCTACTTGTTTATGCATTTATTGGTTGATTCCTGTATGTGCCCTGATCAGGAATTGAACCTGCAGCCTTGACATAATGGGACAGTGCTCTAACCAGCTGAGCTACCCTGCCAGGGTGCTCCCTCATTTTTTTAAAATTACTTCATTGTTTTACACTGTATGACTATAATGTAGTCTTGCATTGAATAGGTTGTTTATAGTTTAGGGGGTTATATTGAATGCTGCAGTAAAAAAATATATATTTTATGCAAAGTTATATGAGTATGTCTTAAGATAAATTTTTAGTTCAAAAATTACATACTCTTAAAATGTTTTAAGAAAGACCTGGCTATTTAGCTCAGTTGGTGAGAGCACTGTCCCAATACACCAAAGTTCCAGGTTCAGTGCCCAGTCAGAGTACATACAAGAATTAACCAATGTATGCATAAATAAGTGGAAGAACAAATCATTCTCTCTCTCTATCTAAAAATCAATCAGTAAATAAAATGTAAGATTGCCAAATTGCCTTCCAAAAAGACTGTTGCATTTTCTACTTCTATTCCCAACATATGAGAGTGCCTATTTTCACCAGCACTTAAAGCAAGCATTAACCACCTTTTCCATTTTTGCAAGTTTAATACATAAAAATTACTATATTGTTTTAATTTTCATTTACTTATACATAAAGTTAACTCTATGTAGTTGTTGGTCATTGTATTTCTTTTTCTGTGAGCTACCTTTTCATATTCTTTGCACTTCAATATATGGCCTGTACCTCAAACTTTGCCTGCCTTTCCAGATTTCCTACCGTCAGGCAAATACTATGATGATAAGATTAGTAACAATTCTGCCTGACTTGCGGTGGCACAGTGGGTAAAAGTGTTGACCTGGAACGGTAAGGTTGCTGGTTCAAAACCCTGGGCTTGCCTGGTCAAGGCACGTATGGGAGTTGATGCTTCCTGCTCCTCCCCCCTTCTCTCTCTCGGCTTCTCTCTCTGTCCCCTCTCTCTAAAATGAATAAATAAAATCTTAAAAAAAAAAGATTAGTAACAATTCTAGATTGACATGATTGTTGTTACCTAACTTGCAAAAGAAATGAGTATTTTGAATCATTCTTTAGGAAATTTGCTATTAAAAAATAGTTCGCTGCCTGACCAGGTGGTGGCGCAGTGGACAGAGTGTCAGACTGGGATGCGGAGGACCCAGGTTTGAGACCCCGAGGTCGCCAGCTTGAGCACAGGTTCATCTGGTTTGAGCAGAAGCTCACCAGCTTGGACCCAAGGTCACTGGCTCGAGCAAGGGGATACTCGGTCTGCTGAAGGCCTATGGTCAAGGCACATATGAGAAAGCAATCAATGAACAACTAAGTTTTGCAACGCGCAACAAAAAACTAATGATTGATGCTTCTCATCTCTCCGTTCCTGTCTGTCCCTGTCTATCCCTCTCTCTGACTCTCTATCTCTGTAAAAAAAAAAAATAGTTTGCTTAAAAATATTAAGATTTTTTGTATCAGATTTCTCCTCTTTGTTGGGTGCACATAAGTTTTCTTTTTCTTGGGTCTCTATAGTAATAGAAATATGCTTCTAGAAATAAGGATATTTAATGTTATCACAGCTGGCTTATAGATTTCTTACTCTTTATTTTAGGGTTTTAGGGCAGCTGGGGGGAAAGTAGTCTTATTTCTCTTGGATAATTTAGTTTCTACAGGAAAATGTGTAAGCTGTAACTTTAGATTTAGTATATGTATTGATAGTACATGTTTTTGGCATCAGTACATATATTCCTAAAGTAACATGAATTTTAAAAAATTTTCAGTATTCTCAAATTACTAATTCTATTTAATTTTTGCCAGATTGCTTTTATTTTTTAACCTGTTCTTGAAGAAAACATTGTCAAATATTAACCAACTAGTTATTTAAATATCTACTGTGTGTTCACTACTATGCTAAATATTACTAATTCAGTTCATAGTGGGATAAAAATCAGGTGAAGGGTCAATATGAGCTTGCGTCTCCAGAGACAATTTTATCATAATGCAGTTTGAATAAATCTATAGGATAGTTAAACAAAAGGAAGGGGAAGATACAACAAAAGAGATACTTCAAAATAGCTGCATTTCTTTTATCTATATTTTATTGTCATGCCTTTCACCTGAAGCTAATCTATTACTAATCTATATATATCATATAACCCTTTGCCTAGAAACTTTTAAACATTCACTTTTTCCTTTTTTAAAAAATTCTTTCTCTTTTGCTTTCAAAAAGAAGAATGTCTTCTCTTAAAAATATGATCTTTATAATGTGGGACCTGGTTTCAGATGTTATCGTTAACTTTTATTAATTTACTAGGTGATTGAGGAGTTTATTTAGGAGATGGTAATTAATTATATTTTTTCTTCTTTTGGAAGGAGTCTTCCAACAATACCAAGGGAAAGGGAAAGGGTGGAGCTCTAGAGAGGAGGGGGAAAGGACACAGCCAGACAAAATGACAACATATGGTCACAGGCACTACCAGTGGTCACAGACAAAGTAGAAGGTGTAGGATAGGGGATCCACATGGGGCCTCCAATCACCCTGGGAAGAGTAGGGTGTGGAGGGAGGGAGAAAGCAGGAGAAGGGGAAGATGAAGGGGTGGGCCAGCTCCACAGGCCTTTGGGCTCTCTTATCTGGTTACCCGTCTGTCCCATCCTGAGCATGGGCAAAGGTATGTGTGTGTGCTTCTCTGTGGATCCCAGTCCTTTACCCGCAAGTCATACCTCTCAGCTCTCCCAGGCCCCCTTAAACACTAGCCTTGGCCAGAGTTAGTCCCTCCCACCCTTAACAAAATCCATCACACAGGCCCTAGCCACTGCCAGACCTGCCCACTTTAAAGCATTTTCTTCATTGCTCCATTGTGGGGTGGGTCAGGCTATCCATTCAGAAACCACCAAGTGCTCCCCACTCTGAGCCCTGCCCCATCTAGGACCCTGGCCACGCCCTCACCCCAGGACAACCCATTTATTGAATTACTCTTTTGCCTGTCCACTTTAGAATCAAACTAAGTTTCTTGAATGTTCCATGCCTTATAGACTGTTCCTAAACCAAGACTGGCCCATTGCCTATTTAAAACCCCACCCCTCTAGAACTCTCAGTATTCTTCCAAACCCTGCCCCCAGGCCTCCAAGTCACAGGGCTTACATAGAGCCAAGTCTATACAAGCCCTGACTACTCTGGCTCATCTGCTGCGTCATTCACAGCTCTGATCTTCCTAGAATCACAGCCTTAGTCTCCTTCCAGGGTACCTCTCATCTTTGGACTCCACTTTCGATAGGTCTGGAACCCAATCTCCTTGCTTACTAGTTCCATCTACCCCACAGCTCCTCTCCAAGACCACCTTGAGTTCCAAGCCCTACAATCTCTGTCTTTCTCTCCTCCCTTCATTTCCCCACCCCTACTTAGGGTTGAATTTTCTGTATTGGCTCTTTGTTCAAACATTCCTTGAGAAATCAAGGGACCGGGAATAAGAGAGAAGTGAAGCCCACCCTCTCCACAAAGCCAGGGTCTGTTTCTCCCTGGCCCTCTTTCAGAGTCTTCCCCAACCTGAGGTCCCAGGCCCAGGAAACAGAGGGGCCAAGGAATGAAGGGAAAGAGCTTAGGGGTAAGAGAGAAGTCCACTAAAGGTTGGGCTCCTAATGCATGTAGGGAGGGGAGGGGAGGCAGGGCTCAGACACACAAATAGATATCTATATCTACATTATATATCTGTATAAATCTCATATTGGAATAAGGTCCGCTGTAATGCCTTCATCTTAACTTGACTAAATCTGCAGAAGCCCCATTTCCAAATCAGGTCACATTCACAGGTACTGGAGATTATGACTTCAGTATATTTTTTAGGGGGATACAATTCAACCTATAACATTGTGGGAAAGTAAGTGACCTATTCAGGGAAAATATCTTTTCTCTGGTAATCAGTTCTTTTTTCTTTGAGTTGGATATTATGGTTAAAGTTGTACATTTTCTTGATTATCTTTCCATTGGTAGAGATGTCCTTATCTCTGTTCATGCCTTATATTTAGAAAATAAAGTAAGTCTAACCATCTTCTTGTAAATGTCAGACTAAATAGCTTATGAAAGTATACAAGGATTTATTTTTATTGTTCCAGTTCAAAAATGTGCTTTGTAGCGTTAGTGAGTACAAGATACCTGATATTTCTACTTAAAGATGCTGGTGTTTTAAATTGTTCTTATTCTTATAAACTGAAACCTATTTGAAATAGTTTTTGATAAAATAATAAATCTTTCTTTTTTGTTTCCTTCAGGAAATAGCACACTCCCAGGTAAAACAGGAGGCTGTATTGCTGCATGAGAAACTTGATGAGTTAGAGTCCCATCGAGATCAAATGATTGCTGAAGACAAAAGTATGGGCTCTCCAATGGAAGAGCGAGAGAGATTACTTAAACAGGTAGGAAAAACAAGCATACTCATTTTAATATGTCAGGATGTGATAATATGTTAATTTATTTAAGACTTATGAATTGAACAGAAAGTTGATTGTCTTAAAAATAAAATGGCCCTGGCTGGTTGGCTCAGTGGTAGAGCGTCGGCCTGGCGTGCAAGGGGTCCCAGGTTCGATTCCCGGCCAGGGCACACAGGAGAAGTGCCCATCTGCTTCTCCACCCCTCCCCTCTCCTTCCTCTCTGTCTCTTTCTTCCCCTCCCGCAGCCGAGGCTCCATTGGAGCAAAGTTGGCCCGGGCGCTGAGGATGGCTCTGTGGCCTCTGCCTCAGGCGCTAGAATGGCTCTGGTTGCATCAGAGCGATGACCCAGATGGGCAGAGCATCGCCCCTGGTGGGCAGAGCATCGCCCCTGGTGGGCGTGCCGGGTGGATCCCAGTCGGGCGCATGCGGGAGTCTGTCTGACTGCCTCCCCATTTCCAACTTCAGAAAAATACAAAAAAATAAAATAAAATAAAATGAAAAGTGAGCTTCACCTAAATTGATCTGAACTACTTGACCAAGAAAATCGAGTAAAGGTCATTTCTCACATAAATTGTTTTTTTACTTAAATCCTAATTTTATATGGTATTCATTTATATCTTGTCCATTTTTTCCTGTTTTGGATCCTTATAAGGAAAACTTAAAATTCTTCTTTATTAGTAAATAATTAGATAATCTTACTGAAGATCTGTTTCATTATTTGTTTTGGGCTTCATATATTGAAAATGAAGTGCCCCCTGGCTAATGACTTTTTGTGGTTATTACTTTCAGTGCTTCCATGAAGTGAAAGGAATTAAAATCTCCTGTGAAATCACAATATGTCACAAGGTCATGTCACATGTATTCAGTAGCCTTCTTACTACCCCAAGGCTGGCTTTAATTTAGTACTAAGTTATAATTAGCCTATTATTTATTTTGAGGTGCCCTAACTATCGGGCTCTTAGGAGAACTGCATATATGTTAGGGAACAGCTCCAGTCAGGACCCTACAAATGGAATGCCTTTGTGGTCTTAGATTGAACCCAGTGTGAACCATAGGGATCAACTCAGGAACTGTTTTATTAGAATCACTGTAGGAAGGTGTTAAATCTACACAGAATCTCTGAAGTTCCTTGGAAAGAGATCATTGGAGCAGGGAAAGAATGGTCTTGGGATAGGTTTGCCAGATAAATTACAATAAATTTGAATTTCAGAGAAGCAAATCTTTTAGATAAATTTTTATGGGTGATACGTATATTTCATATTATATGATATATATACCATAACATTTATTGTTTACTCGAGATTCAATGTAGTGGGATTGCTGTGAACTCTACCTTGTGTGGTGGGGGAGTATATCCTCGATGTTCATGTAAACTGATCCAATCCTGAAGACATGTTAACCTCATAGTGCCACATGGATCAGTATGGAAATAAAAATTTGTGAATAGTTTCTTAAAGATGTTTCTTTTAACTTCAATGTTTAAATTTTAAGAAGTTAATTTCAAGAAAGAAATAAGATCTGACATTTTAGTACATCCTACCTTGGAAAGAAATTCTCTTTAAGACAGCCTAACAATGTCTAATTCTTCAAATACTGTTTTGTTTTTATGCCTTTATAGGTTAAAGAAGATAATCAGGAAATAGCCAGCATGGAGAGACAGTAAGTACATTTTACACTAGGACATTTTGCCTCCCTTTTTCATCTTTTAAGTTATATTCTAAATGTATAAGGGGTGCATATTGCTACAGTAATTTTTTTGTGGTTCACATAATATTGACTCAACATTCAATCTTATTTTCAGCCTTAACTACAGTTCATACAATTCACACATTTAAAACTACAATCCACATTTCCAGCAAAATGGTGGATCTTGATAACATTATACGAAGTGAAATAAGTAAATCAGAAAAAAACAGGAACTACATTATTCCATACATAGGTAGGACATAAAAGTGAGACTAAGAGACATGGACAAGAGTGTGGTGGTTACGGGGGGAGGGGGGAGAGGGAGAGGGAAAGGGAGGGGGAAGGGCACAAAGAAAACTAGATAGAAGGTGACAGAGGACAATCTGATTTTGGGTGATGGGTATGCAACATAATTGAACGACAAGATAACCTGGACATGTTATCTTTGAATATATGTATCCTGATTTATTGATGTCGCCCCATTAAAAAAATAAAATTATTATAAAAAAAATAAAAATAAAATAAATAAAACTACAATCCAGTAGTTTTTAGTACATTCACAGTTATTGCAAGCATCACCTCATTTACTTTTAGAACAGTTCGGTCACTCCAGTTATACCCCACACCCCTTAACCATCCCCCTGCCTCATCCCCTCCTCCCAGCACTACAGAATCACTCATATTTTGTGTCTTTGTACACTGGCCTATTCTGGACATTTTATATAAATGGAATTATCTAATATGTGGTGCAGTGTGACTGGATTCTTTCACTTAACACAGTGTTCTCAAGGTTCATCTGTGTTGTAGCATATTATCAGTACTTCACTTCTTTTTATTGCCAAGTATTCCATTATGTGGGTATACCATATTTAATTTTCTGTTCATTATTAATGGACATTTAGATTATTTTCATTTTTTGACCATTATCATGCTGGTGTGATATTCATGTATAACTTCTTGTGTGGACATATGTTTTCACTTCCATTGAGTGTATACTTAGGAGTGAAATTGATGGCTCAAATAGTAACTCTATACTTAATTTTTTGAGGAACTGCCAGACTATTTTCCAGGACAGCTGTGCCATGTTACATTTCTTCCAGCAGTATATGAGAGTCTTAATTTCTCTATGTCCTCACCGGCATTTTTTTTATTATAGTCATCTTAGTGTATGTGAAGTGGTATCTCATTATGGTTTTGATTAGCATTTTCCTGATAACTAATGGTGTTGAGCTTCTTTTCCTGTGCTTACTGACTGTATTTATATATTCTTTGGAGAAATGTCTGTTCAGATACTTTCCCCATTTTTAATTGGGTTATTTGGCTTTATTATTGAATTGCAACAGTTCTTCATATATTCTAGATACAAATATTTTAACAGATAAATGATTTGCAAAATTTTTGTCCTAATCTCTGGATGGTCTTTTCACTTGATATTGTTATTTTGAAGCAGAAAAGTTTTAAAATTTGATGTCTATTTTATATATTTTTTTCTTTTATTGCTTGTGCTTTTGATGTCATATATAAGAAACCAGTGCCTAATCCAAAGTCACAGAGACTTATTATTATGCTTTATTCTAAGAGTTTTATAAGTTAGCTCTCACATTTAGATATATAACCCATTTTGAATAAACTTGTGTACATAGTGTCAAGTAGGACTTCAATTTTATTCTTTGGTAGTATGTATCCAGTTATCCCAGCACCATTTGTTGAAATATTCTTGAACAAATATTACTTTTATTTCTTCTCTTGTCTTGTATCTTTGTCAAAAATCAATTATATATAGGTTTTTATTTCGGAACTCAAAAAATTCTATTCCATTGCTACTCTTTACCATTATCTGAACAATGGTCCTCTCCTCTATTGGGGAAGGTTGTCATCTTTGACCTAGCACACAGCTTCGGGAGGGATGCACACGGAGCGGTGAGGGAGGAAGGGGACAGACACCTGCCTAGCCAGCCAGATCAGCCGAATCAACCCTGGCAATCAATGGGGTGACTGATGTTGCAGCCAGATCATCCTCACATCCAACCTTTATACTTTAGGACAAGGTCATGCTCAAGTAATCTGGGGAAGAGTCGTCTCTTGAAGTTAGGCAACCTAACCTTCTAAGAATATACTTACAGTCCAAATGTGAATCATGAAAAAAGATCAAGAAAAAATTTTTCTCTCTAAATCTGTAGTATTATCCTCAGAATTGGCCATATTATTTCTAGATATTGTTTATGCAGCTTAGAAAAGATTTAAGATTTTCTAGCATCATAATTATTTTCACTGAATACCTATCCAGTGGTCGGCAAACTCATTAGTCAGCAGAGCCAAATATCAACAGTACAATGATTGAGATTTCTTTTGAGAGCCAAATTTTTTAAACTTAAAATATATAGATAGGTAAATTCCTTATCGAGGTAGCGCCCACATGTGGTATTTTGTGGAAGAGCCACACTCAAGGGGCCAAAGAGCCGCATGTGCCTCTTGAGCCGCAATTTGCTGACCAAGGACCTGTACTATCTGTCATAAATTCATTAATAATATTTTCAACAGGTTAACAGATATAAAAGAAAGAATAAATCAATTTAATGAAGAAATTAGACAACTTGACATGGATTTAGAAGAACACCAAGGTAATTTTTCTGGTAATTTTATATATATATTAACAGTTGCATAGCATTATTGATAACAGTGTTAATTGGGGCCTCAGAGACTATTTACCTGGGATTTATTATTTAATTCTTTATGATATCACTACTTTTAACTACTAAAATACTAAACTATAATACTATTATAATTAATAAGCCATATAAAAACTTAAAATAACTTAAAATTATTATATAATAAGAATTTCTTGAGCAAAGCAATTTTTAAAATGGTTTCAAGTTGTTACAGATTTCTAAGTTATATTTTCTTAATATAGCCAATTATTAATTAACTCGGTTAACTGGTAGAGTTAAGGGGGAGTGAAGATCAAGTCACAAATAACCCAGAAAGAAATAATTTCTAGGGGACCCAGTAATAAGGTAGCAGCAATTACTGATGTTTCTGATCTTCCAATTTTTTCTAGCAATGGGATTTGAAGAGCCAAGGCAGGAACCAGAACTTCAGGCCTGAAGTCTGAACAAGTATTAATTCTGTAGTAGGGATTTGAGAGCTATAGTGGAAGTGTAGTCAGGGGAAGAAGTTAGGTATTAGAGTTTCTTAACCAGTTTCTGTCTAGTAAGGAGAGAAAGGTTGGTTTCTCATGGTACTTTAATCATAGTTTACTTGCAAACTAGTTAGTAGGCTCTTGGATTATCAAGGATTTTTTTGAGTCAGGTATTGTATTATAAACAGTGTGCATATGTATGTATATCTACTATGGCTAAAGAAACATTTGTAGCAGGGAAAAAGGGTATTCTTTTCCCAAAAATTTTTACTTCAAATATAAATGCAATATATTAGTTTATTTATACATTTTATTAATTTATGAATATAGAACTAGCTACTGTTAATTGATTACTTTCCTAATCTTTACAAGAACCCCTTGAAGCCTCGTAACCTGTTTTATAACTGTTGAAGCTCAGAGAAGTTTGTGAAATTTCCATAGCTAATAAGGAGTAAAGTCTATACAGTGTGTCCATAAAGTCATGGTGCACTTTTGACCGGTCACAGGAAAGCAACAAAAGATGATAGAAATGTGAAATCTGTACCAAATAAAGGGAAAACTCTCCCAGTTTCATACCTATTCAGTGCAGTTCGATGTGTGCTCACGGGCAGATTTTTTAGGGCTCCTTAGGTAGCTATCCCGTATAGCCTGTACAGACTTATCACTGACTGATGGCCTACCAGAACGGGGTTTCTCCACCAAACTGCCGGTTTCCTTCAACTGCTGATCCCACCAGGTATTGTTATTCCTATGTGGTGGCGCTTCGTTATGAGTGCCTATATTCACATTGCACTTTGGTCACAGATTCGAATTTAACGAGCCACAGAACACACTGAACTTTCCTCTACCGTCCACATCTGGACTGGCATGGCCCTGGGCTGCTCCGCTGTATACACAGTGTGACGTCATCATCTGCGCATGCGCACATGCTGCCACTTCATCCTACAGAAACTGGGTTGTTGTTTTTTTATTTGGTGCAAATTTCACATTTCGGTCGTCTTTTGTTGCTTTCCTGTGACCGGTCAAAAGTGCACCATGACTTTACAGACACACTGTATTTAAACCAAGTTAATTCTATTGCCTTGTATATAATCTTGGTTTTCTGATATGAAGTTCTGCATTTGTGAACTAAAAATATTTTTATGAAATACTTACATAGTTTTATTTACATATGACTACTAATTCCTTTAAATAAGGCATGTAAAGGCAGACAAACATTTAAGCTCAGTTATTAGGTAAGTAACTTTAGCTGGGATTTTATTTCCTAATCTACAAAATAAATATAATGGTCATATCTCACTAAAGTTTATGAATATTAAATGTTATACACAGCAAGGTAGGTTCACAATAAATTGTTAAAACTAATATCATGTTATTTTCTTTATTAAATTATTTTATTGCTCTTATGTAGATTTAGTTCTTTGTTAATATCTTAAATTATTCTTGGAAATCTTATAATTTTCTTGGTTTTAGATACTTTATAGAATACATTTTAAATAATTTTCCTCTTTATAAATATAAATTTCTAGCAACATTCAATTTATTTTTTAATAAAATAACTCATTTTAGTGATAACTAATTATTAATTGGTAACTCTAAGATAAATAGAATGTTTTGAATTTTAGCTTCCATTTTTCCTTTTTGTTTTGTAACTACCTTTGTCTTTTTTGTTTAATGTATAAAAATAATTTAATGTAATAGCAAAAAGTGCTTATATATAAGAATTTATAAAAATATGCGTTATATAAAAATTATGCATATATGTATGTTCATATATATCATTGCATTAGTTTTTTGGTGTTTTGTGTTTTTTTTAAGTGAGAGACAGGGAGGCAGACAGACTCCTACATGCAAACCAACCAGTACCCACCTGACAAGTCCCCTATGGGGTGATGCTCTGCCCATCTGGGACACTGCTCTGTTGCTCAGATTCCTGAGTCCATGGAGCCATCCTTAGTGCCCAGGGCCAGCTCCTTTGAACCATCAAGCCCTGGCTGCAGGAGGAGGGGAGAGAGAGAGAGAGGGAGAGAGAGAGAGAGAGAGAGAGAGAGAAGGGAAACAGGTAGAGAAACATATGGTCTCTTCTCCTGTGTGCCCTCACTGGGAATCAAATTCAGGACTTCCACACACTGGGCAGATGCTCTACCACTGAGCCAACTGGCCAGGGCCTGCATTATTTTTTTATTCTTCTGCTACACTGTGATCATCCTGTATTATTGGTACAGCAGCAAAGGGGATTTTGTTATAAGGTTACTTGTTAGAAGTTTACTTACTAATTCTGGACCTTATTATTTCCTGCCTGCAGTAGCCCCCTAACTGGTCTCCCTACTTCCAACCTCTTGCCCTTCCTAGATTTATTTACCACAGTATTAGCAAATTGACTAGTGAAAAATGTTATTTTGTATCATTCTGCTTAACAGTGGGTCCCCATTATCTCCAATAAAAAGTTTTAAGAATTTTTGCTTGACCTTCTTTGTAGTCTGGTCTATATATCATCAGCCTCCTCTCCGACCCCCATCATCTCTATCCTTATATATTAATATAATCTACCTGTGGTACCTGACACCTCACCCTCTTTACCATGCATTGAACTGTGTCCTGCTCAGTCCACTACTCCTTTGTCTTGAATGTTTTTACCTATTATTTACCTTATTAATTTCTTATATTTTAATATCTGGCTCAGGTATTCTTTTATTTAGTATAAGAACCCTAATTTCTCTCCCTAACCTGTTTCTGGTCTGGGCATAACTATATCACTGCATTGAGCACATTGTCTTAGCACTGTCTCCTTAGATGCTTGACTTTCTCTTTAGGCTGCAAGTCCTCAAGGACAAAGACTGTGTTCTTACTCACTTTGGTAACCTCTTTCATAAAAAAAATGTCTAGGGCCTGACCAGGCGGTGGCGCAGTGGATAGATCATCGGACTGGGATGCGGAAGGACCCAAGTTCAAGACCCCCGAGGTCGCCAGCTTGAGCGCTGGCTCAGCTTGGATCCAGGGTTCCTGGCTCAAGCAAGGGGTTACTCCATCTGCTGAAGGCCCACAGTCAAGGCACATATGAGAAAGCAATCAATGAATGACTAAGGTGTCGCAACGAAAAACTAATGATTGATGCTTCTCATCTCTCTCTGTTCCTGTCTGTCTTTCCCTATCTATCCCTCTTTCTGACTCTCTCTCAGTCTCTGTAAAAACAAACAAACAAAACAGAACAACAACCCAAAAAACATAAAACAAACAAAAATATCTAGGAAAATAAACACTTAATAAATGTGGAATGACTGAACAGTTCTTTATTTAGCAGGAAAAGACTTATCGAATGAACTAAAGTAAAAGTTGGGCCCTAGTCACTTCTTTCGGTCCTCTATGTATGCACTCTTACTCGGGGAAACTTGGATTAATTAGCAAGGTTTTATCACATTCTAGAGAATGCCTACCTTGGATTGATGATTTTCAGTAAATTGATGGGTTCTTATCTACATCTGCTTTCTCAGTAGTCCTCAATTCAAATTCTGGGTAATCTACTCTTTAAGATATAGTAGAGGATAATCAAATTATTTTGACTTTCTGACCCACACTAAGCTTTACCTCTGGCTTTATACCCTCTGGCCCTCTTTATTAACATCTTTGATGCCAGTTAGCTTCTTCCATTTATGGTTCCTGTATATAATTCAGCTGGGCCACCTTTTGCCTTGTAGGTGTTCTGGTTAAAATAGCATGAAACCATAAATAATGTTTATACATGTCTGACTTTGTTAGTAGTTGCTTCAACCTTTTAATTTTCAAATACACTTTTAAAATGTTTCCCTAATTCATTCTAAGCTCAAACGTATCCTTAGATATTGGGTAAGGTACAGTTATGTTCTCTGCTCAGGGTTAATGATGGCCTTATAATCCAGCAGCTTCCTCAAGTGCATTATATATATTCATTTTAATAAATTTTGTAGTTACGATTCATAAAAGTTACCTTGAATAATTGTGTCAAAGTTAACTAAATAAAATTAGTTAACAGTTATTTCAGTACTCTATGAAAATCTTCATTGCTTCACAATGCTGGGTTTTATCAGTTCATGTGACAATCTGGAAAAAAAACAGAAAAAAATCCTCGTAATACACTTAGGCTTTTGACCAATTATAGATGGGCTTCTTTGCTCTCAAATCTTTGGTTAGTCTTTTTAAATGACTTAAAAAGAATAAAATAGATCATATTAACCAATGCCACACCAATAAATTTAATTTAAAAAAATTATAGACCCTAAAAAGTAATTATCTCATAACAGAAAATATTTATTATAATAAGAATATTTTTTTAAAAAAATGCTGGGGGATTTAATTCTATCATGTTGGGTATTAGACTTAACCCATATAGTAGCTTTATTGATGGATCAGGTAATTTTGTATATGGCTCTAAATACAAGGTGGAACAAAAGTAGGTTTACAGTTCATATGGGAAATAATACAATAATTAATCAACATTAATATAAAATATAAACTCGGTCTTCCATACTCACAACTGTAAGCCTACTTTTGCCCTTCCCTATATATTTTGATTTAAATATAGTATATATACTATCCCATATTTTAGTGGGGAAGAAGTTGTTACTATTTTTGTTAACTAGAAATAATGAGAATTTGCTCTATCAAAAGTTCTGTGATGCCCTGGCTGGTTGGCTCAGCGGTAGAGCATCGGCCTGGCGTGCGGGGGACCCGGGTTCGATTCCTGGCCAGGGCACATAGGAGAAGCGCCCATTTGCTTCTCCACCCCCCCCCCCTCTGTCTCTCTCTTCCCCTCCCGCAGCCAAGGCTCCATTGGAGCAAAGATGGCCCGGGCGCTGGGGTTGGCTCCTTGGCCTCTGCCCCAGGTGCTAGAGTGACTCTGGTCCCGGCAGAGCGACGCCCCGGAGGGGCAGAGCATCGCCCCCCCTGGTGGGCGTGCCGGGTAGATCCCGGTTGGGCGCATGCGGGAGTCTGTCTGACCGTCTCTCCCCGTTTCCAGCTTAAGAAAAAAAAAAAAAAAGTTCTGTGATGTTTTAGCTACAAACTGCATCATTATTGGCAGGTGCCATGCTGCTTTTCAGAAGAGCCCAAACTCATCCTGATTTCTCCTTTCTCAGAGAAAGTTCCAACCATTAAATATTTGCTTAATTTTTGCTTTTTAAAAGTCTGCATCTCTATGAGAACCGTAAAGTAATGGAAAAAGCATTGTTGCCCTGGGTAAAGAAGGCAACAAAAAATAGATAATAGTAGACTGATATTCTCACTGAATACATGATATATTTAATGAAAATCCTTTAACCTCAGGCTTTACTTATCACTTATGGCTGAGTAGTTTGTTTTTGATAAGGTAATTGTTGACTAAGAAAGTTTTTATTCTCAGCACAAATTAATTCTTGAGTGTTTATATATCTCCTTTTGAAGGTCCCTCAAAGTAAATGTTTCTTGGTTCACTTAAACCAAGTCCTTGCTTTACTTTTCACTTTTTTACGTGAAATTCTGTAAGGAACAGTGTTACTATTTTAAGATATGACAAAATCTTAATAAAATAAGTGATCAGTCTTCTGTGCAGAATTTCTGAGCCTTTTGAAATTGGGTTGGTTCTCAACTTTATCTGATGCTGTCTTATGTTTATGTAATGTACAGTCTTCCATATGAGTAGGTAATACCTCATTCTAAAAAGTATAGTAGAGTGGCTCTAAAGCCAGACCAAGAATGGTGCCTGGCACATATTAAGCACTTGCAACAACTATTAGCTGCTGTCATTATTGTTGTTGTTAAATAGTATTTGCTGTATCCACATTGACATTTAGGTTGTTTCTAATTTTTCACTACCAAGAGCAATGCTGTAGTAAATAACCTTGTTACATAGATGTTTATTAACTTGCATATTTCTAATGGGTAAATAAGATGTACAACTTGCAAGTTATAAAAACCGTAATGGATATCAAGTACAGCATTGGGAATATAGTCACTATTACTGTAATAACTATGTTTGCTGTCTAATGGAAACTAGATTTATCAGTGTTCACTTCTTAAATTATATATGTGTAAATGTCTAATTACTAGGTTATACATCTGAAAATAATAATTTCTAGAAGTGAAATTTTGAATAGAATTTTACTTGTTTTTACAATTTTGATTATCTTTGCAAATTTATTTCAGAAAAATTGTATCATTTTATACAACCTACAATAGTAAGTGAAAGTGCTTCCTTACCAATGCTAGTTGTTACAATTTCTTTGTTTTTGTCAGCCAAGATAATGTCCAGTTTTCAGACAATTCACTGTTCTCAAAGGCTTGAATTTGTAGTACTACCATGATCCACAAGGTGGAGCTAATTTTCTGGATTTCAGTACTAGGTTTGATGAATAATTAGTAAAATACAGTCACATACCTCCCCAAGAAGGAATTTTGAGCATTACTTACTATTACTTATAAATTATTTCTTCACTTTTAGAGTATAGTATCTTCTCAAAACTAGATTAAATTGTAAAACTATCATGTGATTAATATATCACAGATATCTAAATATCTTTAACTGCTACAGTGTGATAAATATGTATCATAATAGACTTGACATAAAATGCTGTACATCATTCACTTACTGTCCAGACGTCTGAGTGAACTCATTGCAATTTATTCCATAATTTATTTTTCTTTCAAGAGTAGTAAAAATATAAAACCTACTTTTTTTTGGTTGTCAGGACACTTCTTTATACTCAGAATTCCAAGGTCTAAGTTAGAAGCTTTTATCCTTGGTTATTTTAGGTAAAATTTAGAAAGACAGAATAGCTCTGTGTTAGAGCACAGTTTCCTCATCTTTACAATGGAGATAATAACAGTAGTTACATACCTCTGTATCTCTTAGGGCTGCTGTGAGAATTAGATGAATGGAGTGTGTGTGTGTGTGTGTGTGTGTGTGTGTGAGAGAGAGAGAGAGAGAGAGAGAGAGAGAGAGAGGGAGAGGGAGAGAGAGAGAGAGAGAGAGAATAACTTTCCTGGTGGCTTTCTGAAAGCATATTTTGGGAAATATTTTCTTATTAATATTTTCCCAAGAATATACAAAATAATCTTAATTTCAGTGTGGTTTATGTTCTGTTATTCAGAAATTTTAAATGGCATGTATTCATTGCTATTCTACAATAGTTTCTCAATATATATTCAATGAAGAAGAATGGATCATTGCATATTGTCCTATCTAGAGATTAGTCAAACTATATATCTTTCATTAGAATGGTGGTATTAACTCCAGACTAAATGAATTGGCACCATCTGAAACTTACTAGAAATCAAAATTCTTAGTCTCCACCCCAGTGCTACTCGATGTGGAACCCTGGGGATAGGGCTTAGCAGTTTGTGTTTCAGCAAACCCTCCCAGAGATTTCAGTGCGTGCGGAAGTTTGATAATCACTGCTTTAGGCAATAGCTAAGAATTTGTGTAATTTTTAGTACATGCTAACAATTCCTCATTAAATCATCTGATATTATTGACATTACTCTGTTGAAACAACTTCTACATAGTCCTTTTTCTTTTCTTTAAAATTATGAAGCTTGTAGCAATAATTTAGTTTATATATAATTTTTAAAGTGCCTCTAGTGTGTAGAAATAGAATTATCGGATCTTATCTGCATAGCTGTTAAGAAACTGTCCTGATAAAATTTAAAATATTTTGCAGAAAAGGTATGATTGGTAAGTTGGGTTAAACCTAAAGGTAAAAGGTAGTTTAAAACATTAAATTCATATGTACTCATTTTAATATACCAGTCTAATAGTGATTGACTATTATTTACTTCTGTACTGATATGTGAAGCGTAGGTGGGGGAGAGAGGCAATGCAAAAGGATGGAATTCTTTAGGACCTCAAAACTAATTAACATTGAAATAGGGGCAGGAGAAGGTGTGCTGGCTACTATCATAGGTGAAAATGTTAGAGGGGGTTCAGATAACAGCTCAGTATGAATCAATGTGATAGAACCTCCCAAACAGCTAAAACCCTAGTTTGTAGTAATAACAAAAAGATGATTTATAGATTATGGGAAGTGAAAGTCTCCTTGGAATCCTAAATTTCTTGGCATCATATTTAAAAGACATAGAGAAGAACTGGAACTCACTGAGTAGAATGGACAGAATGATAAAGAGAATGAAACCATGCTACACAAGGAACACTGGAAAGGAAAGAACCTGGATGTGAGAAAGTCCTTTAGGGTTTATTCTTGCCCCACCCTTCCAATCATTTTTTTTTCCTTTTTTTTTTTTTTTACAGAGACACAGAGAGAGGGATAGACAGGGACAGACGGACAGAAACAGAGAGATGAGAAGCATCAATCATTTGTTTTTCGTTGTGCGTTGCGACACCTTAGTTGTTCATTGATTGCTTTCTCATATGTGCCTTGACCATGGGCCTTCAGCAGACCAAGTAACCCCTTGCTCAAGCCAGCGACCTTGGGTCCAAGCTGGTGAGCTTTTGCTCAAACCAGATGAGCCCACACTCAAGCTGGTGACCTCGGGGTCTCGAACCTTGGTCCTCTGCATCCCAGTCCGATGCTCTATCCACTGTGCCACCACCTGTTCAGGCCACCCTCCAATCTTATTTGCTTTCTGCTACCCTTTTACCTCCAAAATCAGTAGGTCTGCCAAGTTGGGGCCTTTGAGGCCAGGGGAGTCATTAACCCTTTGAGCAGTATGAATGTTCATGTACATCCTCATGCCTCCTGACTCTCCAGCGTCCAGAGCATGATCATACAAAAATTTTTATTTTAAAAATGTGTAAGGCAACATTGAAAAAAGGCAAAGGTATGTTCTTCTTGTTTCTATAAATTGGTTATCAAACAAACATGATTTTAAGTTAATAAAACTGGAACTGGAACTAATTTCATTTTTTGAAAAAGAACTCACTCCCTGGGGGTCAGTGAGCATGAAAAAAACTCACTTCTCAAAGGGTTAACATGTGCCTTGTTGGGTAGTGATCAGGAGAGATTTGCGGTAGCTACCTGTTCTGGAAAATGGCAGTCAGACCTTATCAAGGGTCAGAAGTACTTCTCAGAGTATAAAAGTAAAGGTAGCTCTGTAAGCCCTGAGTTAAGAGAACATCATTTGATGGCAGATAAGTAAGAGTCAGATGAATGTACTGACAGTGAGGACAAAGGCAGTTGCGATGGTAATCAGCCTCTTGGTAGTGCCAAAAGGTTATATCTTTCTTACTCCACTGGCTGGCTAGCAAAGAGTATCAAAAAGCGATAGTATCAAGCTTGGCCTGTGGTGGCCAAGTGGATAGAGCATCAACCTGGAATGCTGAGTTCACCGGTTTGAAACCCTGGGCTTGCCTGGTCAAGACACATGACAAGCAGTCGTGAACAAGTGAAGCAACTAAGAGTTTATACTTCTTGTCATCGTCCCCCGCCGCCACCCTCCTCTCTCTGTAAAATCAATAAGTAAAATTTTTTTTAAAAAAAGCAATAGTATTTTTTTTGCAATGTCCCAACTCTTTTGTAATAGTCCATTTATATTTTTTCTTTCCTCCCTGTAAGGGGAGGAAAAGCCTGTATTTATAGTGTAAATTTTGAGGTACTTGAATTAGTAGAGTATACATTTGTTGAAGGAAAATATATTATGCATTTTTATAATTTCTACATTACTTGCTGATATGATACATTCTTTGTAAAAACCTTCAGAACTCTTTTTCACCCATCTAGTTACTATAGTATAAAATATATATTCCGTACATACCCAGTCACAACATTTATGTTTCATTGTAATTAAAATTTTTTTTTAATTTATTGATTATTTAGAGAGAGAGAGAGTCCGCAACATAGATCTGTCCCTGTATTTGCCCTGATGGGGGATCGAACCGACAACCTCTGCGCTTCCAGAAGGTGCTCTAACCAACCAAGCTATCTGGCCAGGGCTGTTTCATTGTAATTTTTTATTTTTGAACACCTAATAGATTGTAAGCCCATTTAGCACAGACTGGTAGCTATAGTGTTCATTTTTGTATTCATAGCACCTGTTACATTACCTGGCACATAGTAGGTACTCAGTGAATTCGGAATACATTAATGTACAATCGTGATCACAAGTGCTCAGAATTGAGGCTAGCTCTGAAATCACCCTGTATCCTTTTCCTCTACCTGGTCTCCTTATTCTTAATTTACTACATTAGACCCTTTGCTTGCCTGCTTTGTATATCCAGTAGGATATACTGACCAGTTTTCCCATATCTGTGATCTTGTCCTCTCTTGTGCATATCTAAGGATTTATATGGAAACTCCCCTACCTTAGGACTGCCCACATCTGGACATTACCTTTCATGAGCCCCTCATGTATTAATCCTCCAACAGAGAAATCACGAAATAGAGCAGTTCACTTGTACCTGCTCTCTTCTTAACATGACCTCTCTCCTTAATAACAGTGGTATGGGAGGAGGTTTTATGAAGCTTGGGAATCTGCTAAGATGCGTGGGAGCTCTGTCCTATCTAATTCAGCTGGCAGCTGTATAGCTGGAGACGTTGACCAGATATGTCTTCCAGCTCACTTTGATGGCATCTAAGAGTATGGATTTGAGAGAAACAGAAGGGAAGACTCCAGGTTTCTGACTTGCATGATAAGTGCATGGTGAAGGACTTCCATATGTAATAGGGAGCACAGAGGGGTGCAGACTGTAAGAAGGAAGATTGATGAGTTTAATTAGGAGTATACTAGTATTAGAATACTGAAAGGTAACCAGATGAATATATCTGGTAAGCAATTGGATAAAATAACCTGAAAATTGGGGAAAAGGTCATATTTGGGAGTTCTTAAACTACAGGAGTAACTGAGATTTTCTTGACTATAATATAGCATTAGAAGTCAACTAACAGCAGAACACAGAATTTAAATGGAAAAAGAGAAAGACACGAAGAGAAGACAGAGAAAGAACATCTGAGAGTAAGAAGACCCAGAAAAGCTGCCCCACAAAAAAACATAAGGGAAAAAAATTGAAAGAAGGAAGGATTTATCAATAAATAGTGTTACATATTGCACAGTAAGATAAGAGTTAGCAACTGCACCTTGGATTTGGTAAATAAGTAAGGAGTCATATAATCTTTTTTTTTTTTTTTTGTATTTTTCTGAAGCTGGGAACGGGGAGAGACAGTCAGACAGACTCCCACATGCGCCCGACCGGGATCCACCCGGCACGCCCACCAGGGGCGAGCTCTGCCCCTCCAGGGCATCGCTCTGCCGCGACCAGAGCCACTCTAGCGCCTGGGGCAGAGGCCAAGGAGCCATCCCCAGCGCCCGGGCCATCTTTGCTCCAATGGAGCTTTGGCTGCGGGAGGGGAAGAGAGAGACAGAGAGGAAGGAGGGGGGGGGGTGGAGAAGCAAATGGGCGCTTCTCCTATGTGCCCTGGCCGGGAATCGAACCCGGGTCCCCCGCACACCAGGTCGACGCTCTACCGCTGAGCCAACTGGCCAGGCCATATAATCTTATTGAGAACAATTTCATTGGAATGGCAGGATAAGAAACCTCATTGTGATGTCCTGAGGTCTAATAGCCAGATGAAAAATGGAAACAGCGTATGTTGGACATTCTCTTAAGTTTAGAAGAGGAAAGAAAAAGATGACTTAAATTTCTGTGAAGCCTAGATTGCAGGCCTCCTCCTAACCCCTCCATGCCTGACTAATCTCCCAAGGTGCAACTTCTCAAACAGCCACAGTGAACTAGGACTTTCTTAGAAACCCTGGCCATGACACGTTCAGCAGATAATAACTTTTCTGCTACTTTTCATAGTTTATATAACATTTACATGCACATCAATCACCCTTGTATGAAGGTATTCCAGATCACATGTGCTACAAACGCCAATTATTTCTCTTTGTTTCCCAATCAAAATACATTGCCATTACATAAGTGAATGGTGACGTTATTGTAGGACTAATCTTAATTTGTTATTATGTATTTCTTTAAAACTTAACCATTTACAAAGTTTGTCATTAATAACAAATTTTCTCTTTCCTCCCCCTCACAACTAATCATGTTGCACATGTGTGTTGAGACCATTGTTGATCTTTTGAACTGAGTAGTTCGGTATAGTTAATGCATTCAAAGCCTTAGCCTTAGTGAGTGCAGTTTTCCTGTTGGTTCTGGATGTTTCCTAGCTAGGAATTCATGATCAGGGTATTTACTATCCTTAGACAATAGCTTTCACTTTCAGCTTTCTACTAATAGAACTTTTTCGGTAACCCTGACAAGATTTTCTGTGTATCAGGGCTGTCCTCAATGATCTTGGGTAAAATATTTTCAGACCAGCAAGAAAATAGCTGTTTGCTGACCCAGGTCTCTGACTTTGCCTTCACCTTTGTGTACTTACAACTCACTTCCAAGCAAGTCTATATACAAGTGGAAATCCATGCCTCCTGTAACTAGAAGCTCTACCTGATTATCTTCCTCCACTCCCAAACTTTATTGCTACTATAGCCAGTACTTGGAAAAACCCTGTACCTTATAAGAGGATATATGGAACACAAGCTAATCATTGGGTTTTAGCCTCTGGACTCTTATCAGCTCCCCCATTTTCTTTGAACTCTTCTTCCTAAAGTCCTTCTAGATGTTGGCTCCTTATTACAAACCCCCGTAGGAATCTCTAGCCTGCTATTCCTCCATCCTTGCTGGAAATCATCCTAATAAGCTCTTTTAGTTTCTCCAGAATGGACAAAACACAAATTTATTTTGCTTTCTCTGCCTTGGTCCCTGGGAAGACAGGGCTGCTGCTGTCTCCTTAGTCCAAGATAATACTATGTGTCTCCAAAACTCAATTTTGTCTACACTGAAAATCCTGTTGTCGTGAAGTAATTAGCCTGTGCTAATGGTCCTGTTAATGCAGCTAAAGTGTCAGATTTTATCCATTTGTCTGGCCCTCAGATTTTTGCCCTTTTAAATGTGTCTGTTTCATATATTAAATGGAACCTGTCAAAAACTGCTGTAAGCAACTTCTCCAACTTGTTTCTCTTTTCACTTATAATACCACCATGACCTCAGTTACTCAAGTAGAAACCTGGGAGTCATATTTGACTTTTCTCTGTCTAACCTTCACCAAAATCCATTCACTTTGTCTTTTAAATGTCTCAAACAGTATTCACACTTTTGTAAATCCTAATTTGTCACCACTCTACTCCACGCAACCTTCATCTTTCATCATTACTGTGACAATTTCCAACTGGTCTTATTACCTCCACCTTCTCTTTTATTCTCCAGACCAGAAATACTATAATTTCAGAAATGCAAACTGACCGTTTTATTTTCCTGCTTAAAGATCCTCAGATCCAAAGATGCTCATTGTCTTTGATTGTAAGTGTCCGGTAAGGTCTCCCATAACCGCCTTCATCTCTGTGCCACTTTTTCACTTCCAGTCTCTGCCTCAGCCACACCACGCTGTCAGTACGTGTGCTTTCAGATTCATCCTCATCTTCAAATTTCTATACTTGTAATGCTTTGAGTTTGAATTTAATCTTCTATATTTTGACTTGGTAACTCTTACTCGTTTATTCTATATAATGCAGCCTAAATATTACTTCTTTAGAGAAAATTTCTGTGAACCTTTCTACTAAATTAGTTGTCCTTGCTATGTACTTCTGTACTACCCTTTGTTTTTCATATGACAGCGCTTAATACCTAGACTTTAAGCCTTGCTATCTTGCTTGCCAATGTGAGCTACTCAAAGATGAAATGAACTTTCTTGGGAGCTTATGTTTCCCATCACCAGTAGTGTTCAGGTATAAGCTGAAAAACTCCTGAGTAAAATAGAAAACCATTGAAAAGCCTTTAAGTTCTTTTCAGTACAAAGATTCCTTTTTATATACAAATAATCAAACATCCATATATAGCCGTTTTCAAAAGATTCTATAAGTCAGTGTACAATTATTATGCCTAATTGGAAATACTGATATTTGGTGACTGATGACATTATAGAGAACCTAAGGGATATTTCTAATCTAGAGTATTGTATCCAGTTTTTTTTAAATTGTTATATTTTGTATCTCTTATAGGTGAAATGAATCAGAAGTACAAGGAGCTAAAAAAAAGGGAGCAACATATGGACAGTAAGTGGTAGTCTTACAGATATGAAAATATTATATTTTCAGGTAGTTGTTCATTTATACCAAATCAGACATCTCATTTTGGGAAGATATAATGGCTAATAAATGCAGAAGCGTGAACATTCAAAGCATTTGCCTTGAAGGATTACTAAATATATATAATAGCATAGTTAGGGGATAGGTGAAGAATTCTAAAAAGGTTTGTACATGTATACATGTGTGTATGAGTATATGTTAGGGATAGATTCTAAATCTAGTACTTTATTTATAGTCCATAGAGAGAGTCGATAGACCACTTACTGATTAAGTGTAGAGTATTCTCTTTTATATGCTTCACTATGTTCACCTTTAATATCTTTCACCATTTTTAACTTTTTATAATATTTCTTTAATTACCTATTGTTACTTGGTTCTGTGACTGAAACTTTAGTAGCCTTCAGTTGTAGCTTCTCTTCACTTTTAAAAAAATCTTGACTTTGTAAATTGATCTTCACTTAAACTTATATTATACATTTAGAAAGTTTTCAAAATTGACATATTAACCATTTCTGGTTTCCTTCAATATCATTTTGCTAGAATCTGAAGTTTTATACGTTTGATGTCAATACTTACCTTCATAGAAGCATGCTATAAAACAGTAATTGCCTATTGTGATTTGCCAATATACCAAGATTTCTTTAAAATCTCAGCAAGTATCAAAAATTATTTAAAAGATTAATTCCTTATTTTATGCTAATCATAAAGTTATTTTTAACTGAAAGTTTTTATTTTTGGAAGATCCATAGAAATATTTTAAGAATGTAAATAAGAACAAGTTATATACTGGTTCTATATTAGGCAAGAAAAAGATTGATTACATAGAATATTTGTAATCTGAATAAATTATTAAACTTATTTAGCTGAGATTAATGCAACATTGTAAGTAAAATCCTCATATTCATATAATATAGGAAACTAGTAATATTATTTTCAAACGTAAAGCTAATTAAGGCTAATTACTTAATTAATGTAATGTTAATAATTGTAACTGTATCCAGGAGATACTATGTAAACACAGATTTTTTTTCCTGATCTCTTTATCAACTGTAACTCCTGGGCCTATATAAATTTTTAGTTTACTTGTAAGTTATAAGGTCATAACAAATGTTATGAAAGTATCTAGAAATATGCTCATTGAGTAATTACCCTTAGGTTAATAAAATGTTAAACATTGATACTTTAAAATTTACTTTGAATTTCTAAAATGTACTCTTAAGACCTACAAATCAGCCTGACTGGGCAGTGATGCAGTGGATAGAGCATCGGACTGGGATGCGGAAGACCCAGGTTCGAGACCCCAAGGTCGCCAGCTTGAGTGAGGGCTCATCTGGTTTGAGCAAAAACTCACCAGCTTGAGCCCAAGGTCGCTGGCTTGAGCAAGGGGTTACTCGGTCTGCTGAAAGCCCATAGTCAAGGCACATATGAGAAAGCAATCAATGAACAATTAAGGTGTTGCAATGCGCAACGAAAAACTAATGATTGATGCTTCTCATCTCTGTCCCTGTCTATCCCTCTCTCCGACTCTCTGTCTCTGTAAAAAAAAAAAAGAATTAAAGACCTACAAATCATCAGAATTTATAGTGTTAACTATATCAAAAGTAGCCTCTCATCATATTTCTCAACTGACAGCTTTTATTCAGACTTTTGAGGAAACTAAGAATCAGGAACTGGAACGGAAGGCACAGATAGAAGCTGACATTGTTGCACTTCTGGAGTATAGTAGTCGGGTGAGTACTGTGTACATGTCCTGGTGTCCTCATTATTTTTACTGATTACCTTTTCCAATGCAACTCAAAAAATCCAGTGGTTTACTATTGCATTCATTCATTTAAACTGTTTCCTTTACATTCTCTCGCTTATTTTTTGTTTTGTTTTGGGTTTCTTTTGTATTTTTCTGAAGTGAGAAACTGGTGCCCGCATGTGCACCCGCATGACTCCTGCATGTGCCTGACCGGGATCCACCCAATCTGGCTTGCCCACCAGGAGGCAATACTCTGCCCATCTGGGCTGTTGCTCTGTTGCAACCAGAGCCATTCTAGCACCTGAGGTGGAGGCCATGGAGCCATCCTCAGTGCCCAGGCCAACTGTGCTCCCATGGAGCCTTGGCTGCAGGAGGGGAAGAGAGAGAGAGAGAGAGAGAGAGGAAGGAGGGGGGGGAAGGTGGAGAAACAGATGGGCACTTCTCTTGTGTGCCCGGACCGGGAATCGAACCTGGGACATCTACACACCAGGCCAACGCTCTACATATGAGCTAACTGGCCAGGGCCTAGTATATATTTTTAAATATATTTTTATACTGTAATTTGTATTATAAATGAAAGAAATTCTGTTCTTATGGAAATCTACAGGAGTACAAGATATCTAGAATATCTTGGTTCATCAAAACATGCTTATTGAGAAGCCACTAGTGTATGGTATGATGGGAGGGAAAAACGCAGTTTCTTTTCAGTATTTTTAGTTTTTAAGACTCAAATTAGTTTCTGAAACAGTGTTGAATTTTTTTGTGTAATGCAATAAAAAGTAAATTTTTAAAAAATATTTTGATTTGTAATTTAGCCTGTCTTATTGAGAAAACTTGATTTAATTTCACTCTCTTCTATAAAACATATGTAATGAATGTTATATTTAAAAAAGAATACCCATTCAAAACACCCCAATCCTTATCAATGTTTTCTAAGAGTTTTATTGGAGAGTTAAATTGGTGAATTTTTTTCATTTTTATTTCACTGCAAACACAGAATATAAATCGTATGAAACAGATATCCTCTATCACCAACCAAGAGCTGAAGATAATGCAAGATGATCTCAATTTCAAATCTACTGAAATGCAGAAATCACAAAGTACGGCTAGTAATTTGACTTCAGGTGAGAAAATAATGTAGATTTTAAAAATCTTTTTTTTTTTTGGAACAAATTGGAACTTTCAAAATGTACTAATTTTTTTTTGAAATATTAATGATATAATTTATGAATGCCTGTTGCTCCACTCATTTATTGTCTTATAATTTTCTGTGATTTTTCACATCAACTAGATAGTATTTCATTGGATGGTCTCATTCATTTAACATTTATTGAAAACTTCTTCTATGCCTGTGCTATAACTTGGGTATTCCCAGATTTTTTTAAAAAACAGTCTCTTTCCTCAAGGAACTGTCAACCTGGTAGAATGACAAGTAAACAATTAAAATATAATGTAATAGTGCTATGATAGAAGCATAGGAGCAATAGAAGTACGTACTATATCCACCCCAGTCGTGGGTAGTCAGGAGAGGTATCCTAGTGGAGGTAATGTTTTAATGTTTTGATTGTAATTAGTTTCAGACATGAATGACTAATATGAAAATAGAACAGCACTGTCCAACAGAAATGTAATGCCAGCCAAATATGTAATTTCAAATTTCCTAGCAGCCATGTTAAAAAAGTAAAGGGAGGCCCTTGCGGTTGGCTCAGTAGTAGAGTGCTGGTCTGGCATGAGATGTTCTGGGTTTGATTCCCAGTCAGGGCACACAGGAGAAGCAACCGTCTGCTTCTCCCCACTCATCCTCCCCCTTCCCCTCCCTTCTCTCTCTTTCTTTCTCTCTCTCTTTCTTCTCCCACAGCCATGGCTCAATTGGCTCTAGCACTGAGGATGGCCCCATAGAGCCTCCACCTCAAGTGCTAAAAATAAAAATAACTTAGTTGTGAGCATGGCCCCAGATGGGCAGAGCATCGGCCCCAGACGTGGGTTGCTGGTGGATCCCTGTCAGGGCACATGTGGAAGTCTCTTTTTCTCCCCTCTTCTCAGTTGGAGAAGAAGAAAAAAAAGTGAAAAGAGATAAATGAATTTTAACAAAATATTTAATTGAACCCAGTGTATTCAAAATGTCATTTTAACATATAATCAATATAAAAGTGATCAATGAGATTTTACAATCACAGCCCATCTAACTCTGGAAGCAGTACATTCAAAAACCGTATGTGGCTAGTGGCTGCCGTTTGGATAGTACAGACAGAGATTAAAAACAAATATACAAAATTAAGTTTAAAGAGCCTGGGATTAAGTTTTGTAAAAATTAGTATGGAATCTTTGATTTTTAGACTAGTGAATTCTAACTATGAGTGTTTTTTTATGCTAACATATGTGGTGACTTTAAATTAGCTATGTTTTTATTTTCTACTTGGAATTACTCTGGCAACTAGTGAAATCATGGGGAATAAAACCTGGTATTTGCTAACTTAAAAATGTTGAAAGATTCTTGAAATATAATAATGGACTCATGATATCCATTTATCTGGGATCCCAGAATCTAAAAAGCTCTTGGCAGCAAAACTGAATCTGAACTGAACCGACATGAGGCTATTTATAGTCTTAATTATCCTACCTAGTGTGACTGCTCATACTTTCTGCTGCAACAGTTTTCATATACTTGATGACAGGATGCTGCCTCTGACCCAGCTGGGGGAGTTGTACAGTAATTATTATGTGCACTATTTTCTAAAATCAGAAGAATTCTGCATTCTGAAACACAGACTCCCTATGAGTTTTATTTAAAGGATTATGGACCTATAAATACACATTGAATGTTATTAATAAACAATTGAATTTAGAGTGATGATATACATGCACAATTGTTATTCTACATATTTAAGTATATATATTTTATCTGCCCAGATGTGTTTAGGGTTTGTTTTTACCTAGTTTTATTTGCAAAACAATTGGAGGAGTAATTCTAATTTTGATTATTACCTTCGATTGGTTTGATGACAAGTGTTTTTTAATTGTGATAAAACACATACAATTTATCATCTTAACCACCTTTAAATGTACAGTATAGTAATTTTAACTATATGCACATTGTTGTGCAACAGATATCTAGAACTTTTCCATCTTATAAACCTGAAATGTACACCTATTGAAAAACAACTTCCCCAAGCACATCACACTTTGTTTCTATGAGTTTGATGATTTTAGATATCTTATATAAATGGAAATGTGCAATATTTGTCTTTTTGTGAATGATTTATTTACTTGTCATAATGTTCTTGAGGTTCATCTATTTTGTAACATGTGACAGGACTTCCTTTTTTGAGGCTGAGTAATATTCCATTATATTCCATTCCACATACTACAGTTTCTTTATTCATTTATTTGTTGGTGGACCTTTAGATTGTTTCTGCCTCTTGGCTATTGTGAATAATACTGCATTGAACATGGGTTTGCACATATCTCTTTGAGGTTCTTTATTCAATTCTTTTGGGTATGTAGGACTATGAATGTTTTTACATCTATATTTTCTTTTTTCTGTAAGCTAAAGAATTAAATGTTCAATTACTCCATCTGAGAAATCTCTTTTTTTATGTTTTAGACCATAATTTTAAGTTTTTCATTTATCTAAGGACAATATTAATTCAAGTTTTTGCCTCATTTAAGCTGTTTTTTATAAATGTTTGTTGAGCAACATACATTGTAAAAAGGTAAATAACAATACCAGGAAATGAATTCAATAATCAGGACTTTGTATTTCTTTCATAATTTTATGCTTTGTGTTAACATTTCCTTTTAAAACCTAGACATATTTTCTCCAGAGATGTAGAGTTGAAAAAGAATTGAAACAGGCTTTAGTAGAGATAAGAATTTAGCTTTTTATTGTGATAAGATTTTACTGAAAACATTCCATATTAAAGTTTGAATTCTTTGACCCCTACAATTAGTTTCATTTGCCTCAGCTATTTTTAAGTGTTAATTTAAACCAAACATATAAGTTATTTTTTTTCTTTCCTTAACACCATCCCCAACAAGAAATTTCTTGTGTGTGGATATAACAGTAAGATGTTTATATTTTTTTCACTTTTTAGAGATAATATGTTTTACATTTCCCTTTTGTGAATTGCCTCCTTTTTTGGCCCTTGAAGTTAGAGACACAGAACTCACAGGATTTTCCTAGTGTACATAGTCTGTTTCTTAATAGAACAGTACCACCCCTAATGGGCAAATTTCTTTTGGGGGGAGAGTAAAAAAAATCTTGGGTATCATTATAGTTTGTGGCCCTCCAAAGGTTCCTTTACATAGGCAGATCAAAATTACATCTGTAATCTAAAAATTTTCATGGAGGAGGCAATTGGGTTAAAAAAAATAGTCTTATAAAAAGTCTCCTTGCCTGACCAGGCGGTGGCGCAGTGGATAGAGGGTTGGATTGGGATTTGGAGGACCCAGGTTCAAGACCCCGAGGTCGCCAGCTTGAGCATGGGCTCATCTGATTTGAGCAAGGCTCACCAGCTTGAGCCCAAGGTCTCTGGCTCAAGCAAGGGGTCACTCAGTCTGCTGTAGCCCCCCAGTCAAGGCACATACGAGAAATCAATCAATGAACAACTAAGGAGCCGCAACGAAGAATTGATGTTTCTCATCTCTCTCCCTTCCTGTCTGTCTGTCCCTATCTGTCCCTCTCTCTGACTCTCTGTCTCTGCCACAAAAAAAAAGTCTCCTTACGGGGACAACAATGGAAAAAAAGGTCAACCTATAATTTTCTTTTTTTGTTGTGTTTTATCTGGATTTGGAATTAGGATAATACTGGCCTCATAAAATGAGCTTGAAAGTGTCTTCCCTCCTCTTGCATTTTTAGAACAGTGTGAGAAGGATAGGTATTAGTTCTTCTTTAAATGTTTGGTAAAATTCTCCTTTGAAGCCACCCAGGATTTTTGTTTGTTGGGAGTATTTTTATTACTGCTTTATTTCATTAGTTCTGATGGGGACAGGGCTCTTTCACTGGTATTAACAGTGCATGTGTCCCCATCGGAGAGGTCAGCCACCATCTGACTTATACTGGTGTTTGCACTGCCTCTCATTGGAAGTGCTTGTGTTTGCCCTCTGTCCCTTTAGAAAACATCAACTTTAGGGAGATTTTTGCACCACAGGGATGTGAAACCTCTCTCTGGCCTTAAGTTGTGAGGAATGCTTTCCAGCTTGTGGTTTGTCTTTCCAGATTTCTGCATTTTTCTTCTTTTTGTTTCAGACACAGGAAGAGCCAGCCATTGCCTGACTGGCTTCTGGCCCTGGGGTCACACTTAGCACAGCAGTCTCTACTTCAAGATGATGCCCACTTACTAAAAGGGCAATTTTTTTTAACATCTGATTTCTAATTCTTTTGGGATTTTCCTTTTAAATACCCAAAATGCTATTTCAGATTAAAGAAAACAGAAGTATGAGACTGTACCCCAAAAGGCACTTATAATATTCCATTGATAGGAAGCACCCAGAATAGGTAAAGGAGCAGAGACAGAAAGCAGGTGAGGAGTTTCCAGGGGCGGGAGGAGTGGGGAGTGAGTGAGTCCTTTTGGTGCAGGGTTTCCATTTGGGGTGATGGAATATTCTGCAACAAGATAGCGGTGATGTTTGCAGAGCATTGTGAGCATACTCCATGCTCAGGAATGGCACACTTTAAAATATAAAGAATTGCTTTTATTTATTCCTTAAAATCATGCCATTGAAAAATGAAAGAAAAAAAACTTCCTGCCCCAAATCCCAAATAATAAAAATACAATAAAACTGAATCATGCCATGGAGAAAAGAAAAACAACAATGGCTGAAAATAAAAAGATCAAAGAGGGGAGTAAAAAAGATTCCTCTGATGACGACACCAAGCAGCTCTTGAGCTGGCCCTGATGCATTGTAAGGAGGCAGCTCCTCTCGTCTGTCCAGAACACTGGTGGGGCCTCACTGTGGTCAGGATATGTCACACAGGCTTTAGAGCTCTAGCTCTGTAGGTGGCACGGCCGCTGGAGTCAGGCGCCCCTCCAGGGCTGATTCAGCCTTCAGCTCTGCCCATGCAGACAGCTCCTCCAGAACCCCCTTTCATCCATACATGAGGAGGGACATTAGGCTGTTCAGGTGAAATCAGATTTGTGGCCTGGTCCAAACAAAACTGCCCTAGGCCTCTCTGTGTTAACTCTGTGTCCCAGCATGTAAAGGGCCACAGGTGTGTGGGCAGTGCCCAGACCCATTGGCAGCAAGTGGAACATACCACCATGGTTAGCTTTGTTTGTTGGGAGTTTTCTGATTACTGCTTTGATTTTATTAGTTATATTGGTCTATTCAGATTTGCTAGTTCTTCTTTACTCAGTTTTGGAAGATTGTTTGTTTCTTTGAATTTATCCATTTCTTCCAGATCTTCCAATTTGTTGGCATAGTGTTGTTTGTAATACTATCTTTAGAATCCTTTGTATTTCTGTAGTGTCAGTTATTCTCTTTTATTTATGGTTTTATTTATTTGGTGGACCACCTTCTTATACCATGTACAAGAATAAATTCATAATGGGTTAAAAACTTAAATGTTAGACTCCAAACCATAAAAATCTTAGAAGATATATGCAGTAAAATCTAAGAAAATTGTTGTAGCAGTATTTTTTTTCTGATATATTTGGGGGGGCAAGGGAAAAAAAATTAAAAAGTGGGACTACATCAAAATAAAATGTTTTTGCACAGCCAGTGGTACCGTCAGCAAAGTGGAAAGACAGCCCAATGAATGTGAGAAAATATTCATGAATGATACATCTGACAAGGAGTTAATCTAAATTTATAAAGAACTTATACAATTCAACCCCCCCCCCAAAAAAAGGCAATGTAATTTAAAAATGGGCAAAGGAACTGAATCAACACTTTTCCAACTTCTCCAAGGAGGATATACAAAGTTGCTCAATGTCATTAATCAGAGAAATAGAATGAAAACCACAATGAAATACCACCTCACACTGTCAAAATGGCTATCATCAATAAATTAAATGCTGGCAAGGATGTGGATAAAGCGGAACCCTCATGCACTGTTGTTAGTAACGCAGATTGGTGCAGCCACTGTAAAAAAACAATGTGCAGTTTCCTCATGAATCAGTGGTTCCACTTTTGGGAATATATACAAAGAAACCTGAAACAGGGATTCCAAAGAATATATGCATCCTTCTGGTAATTGCAGTGTTATTTAAAATAGCCAAAATTTGGAAGCAGCCCAAGTGCCAATCAGTAGATGAGTGGATATAAAAGCTGTGGTACGTTTACACAACGGGATACTACTCAGCCATAAAAAAGGAAGGAAATGTTACCTTCTGTTCCAGCATGGATGGATCTAGAAAGTTTTATGTTATGTGAAATAAGGCAGAGAAAAACCATATGATTTCATTTACCCTATGTCCCTATGTATAAGATGCACCTTACTTTTGGGGCCCGAAATTAGAAATAAAAGTGTATTACATAAAGTTACTGAACTCAAGTTTTATTTATCATAAAATTCATACAACTCCTTATCACTGTCAAAACTTCAATCCATTAGCTTGTCGTCATCTGTGTCTGATGACAAATCAGGGTCTTCAACAATGAGCGCAAAAAAAAGCAGGAAATGCAAGTAAACAATCTACAACCACTGTGTAAGAAGCACCCGGTTTGTAGACCCCAAATTTTTCAGAAAAGGGTGCATCTTATACATGGGAAAATGTGGTATATGTAGAATCTGATGAACAAAATAAACAAGCAAACAAAAAAAAGTCATAGATACAGAACAGACTGACTTCTGTCAGAGAAGTGGGTGGTTTGGAGGCTGGGTGAAAAGGGTGAAGGGACTAAGCAAAAAAAATAAATAAATAAAAACCAATCTCAGACTCAGATAACCATATGGTGAGAAAGGGGAATAGGGGAAACAAGAGGGTAAAGGAGGGATAAATGGTGACAGATCTTGACTTTGGATGGTGAACACACAGTACAATGTACAATATGTAGTATAGAATTGTACACTTGAAACATAATTTTATTAACCCATGTGACCCCGATTAATTCAATAAAAGTTTTTTTAAATGTTCAAGAAACACTGGTGTGTTGCATGAGTAAAGAGGCAAAGAACCTGTCAGCAATAGTTTTTATTTATATTTTTGGAAAGGAAACTCCAAGGAATAAACAAATGCACTGATTGCAGAATATTTGAGGTACATTTCCCCAGGTCAAAGCGGTTCCTTCTTAGATTTTGCTACTGTGTACACACTGCTTGGTAAACTTTGCAACTTCAGAGCATATCAGAAGGAACTAGTCTGCATCCTCTTCCTGTCTCTTCCCTTGGAGAAGCTTTTAGCTTTTCATGGGGACCTGCTGTTAAAGGAAGATAAAGTTTACCCTATACCAACCAACCATTTTCTCCTGTCACTAGGAAAAGCAGTTTGTATAGCTCTTAAATGCATTTCTGTAATATAATTTCAGATTAAACTTGTTAAATTTCTGTATGTAACTGTTATTACCAGTCAAAATATACAAGCTAAGTACAATTCCTATTTAGAACATTGAAACCATAAGTGTAAGTGACTTGGTTAGCACCTTAATTCTCATCTTAACTATTTTCAACCTTGGAAATATAAAAGCAACTAAAGAAAACCCTATCAACATTTAAGTTCATATACATTTATTTTTAATAACATATCAATATGAGTCTTAAGACTTTTGAAGGTATAAAAAATGTTCAAGTTTAGTTATACCAACTTAAAAGAAATTTTGTTGCTAACACCTTGTTTCTTAAATCAATGTCTTTTTCAACCTTTTAAAACTATTTGATATTTTATACTCTATGTGATAATTGTTATATTTGTGAGTCACCCAATTCTTGAACATGAGATTTTTTATTATAATGTCATCTTACAAGTATATATTTTTTTTTTTTTTTTTTTTACATAGGCAGAAATAGACAGGGACAGACAGACAGGAACGGAGAGAGAGATGAGAAGCATCAATCATTAGTTTCTCGTTGTGCGTTGTGACCTCTTAGTTGTTCATTGATTGCTTTCTCATACGTGCCTTGACCGCGGGCCCTCAGCAGACCGAGTAACCCCCCACTGGAGCCAGAGACCCTGGGTCCAAGCTGGTGAGCTTTTTGCTCAAGCCAGATGAGCCCGCGCTCAAGCTGGCGACCTCGGGGTCTCGAACCTGGGTCCTTCTGCATCCCAGTCCGATGCTCTATCCACTGCGCCACCACCTGGTCAGGCTTACAAGTATATTTTAATCAATAATCTTTCTGGTATATTGGGTAGAAGAGAAAGGTTTTATAGAAGCTTTGTGTCTTTACAGATAATAAAACTTAATTGCAAGTAAATTTTGCTAACTCTTATATGAAGAGATCAACTAACATACTCATTGCCTTCCTACATATTAGGGCAGGGGTCCCCAAACTTTTTACACAGGGGGCCAGTTCACTGTCCCTCAGACCGTTGGAGGGCCGGACTATAAAAAAAACTATGAACAAATCCCTATGCACACTGCACATATCTTATTTTAAAGTAAAAAAACAAAACGGAAACAAATACAATATTTAAAATAAAGAACAAGTAAATTTAAATCAACAAACTGACCAGTATTTCAATGGGAACTATGCTCCTCTCACTGACCACCAATGAAAGAAGTGCTCCTTCTGGAAGTGCGGCGGGGGCCGGATAAATGGCCTCAGGGGGCCGCAGTTTGGGGACCCCTGTATTAGGGAGACATGGGAGACTGAGTGCCAAAACTTTGTACAGGCATGCCTTGCTTTATCACATTTTGCTTTATTGCACTTTGCAGATACTATTATTTTTAATCAACATCAAGGCAAGATCACCAGCACTAAGATAATAACTCAGAAGGCTCAGAGGATGGTTAGCTGCTTTTAATCAAAGTGTGTATATTGTTTTTTTAGATATAATGCTACTGCACACTTAATAGATTATAGTTTAGTGGAAAGATAACTTTTACATATACTGGGAACCCAGAAAATTTGTATGGCTTGTCTTATTATGATATTTGCTTTATTATAGTGATCTGGAACCAAACCTGTAATATCTCCAAAGTATGCCTGTATAAACTACCCAGATTCTGATCTGACTGCTGAGCTATGTATGCATTGGGTAGACTTCTAGGAAAAAACAGTTGCTAGACGTTGAAAGACTCGAGTAGAGATTTCTGGTGCTACCCACTTCAAAGAAGTTTTTAGAGTTTTAGTTCAGTGAAGTTTGTTGCTCATTTATAATACAAACCATTCTTGAAAGGAGCAGCAACCTACAACATATAACTTAAAATGTCCATTTTACTGTAAAAACTTAAAGACGTGAAGAAATAGGAAACTGTGATTCAAGAGAAAAGCAATCATTATTGATGGAACCTGAGAAAACCCAGATGTTAAAATGAAAAGGACTTCAAAAGTTTGTAAATATATTTAAGGACTTAAAGGAAAATAAAAGTATAATAAATGAATAGATAGAGAATGCCACAGAGAAATGGGAATTAGAAAAAAAAACAAGTAAAAATTCTAGAATTGAAAATTTAAGTGAAATTAAAAAAACATTGAATGACCTTAATTAAAGATTGAAGACAGCAGAAAAGAAGAGTGGGGGAACTTGGAGATAAGTTGATAGATATTATCCAATCTGAAAAAGAAATAAAAATGAATGGAGCCTAAATGACCTATGGGACAATTTCAAGCAATCTAACATGCATATAATTGGAGTCCCAGACAGGAAAGAGAGACAGAGAATGGGGAAGAAAAGATAGTTGAAGAAATAGTTCTAAAAAAATTTCCAGATTTGATGTAAAACTTGATTTTGTAGTTCTGAGAAGCACATTGTACCCCAAACATGATTAATATAAAAATCTCTCACCTAAGCACATCATAGTCAAACTGCTGAAATAAGCAGCAATAAAGAGAAAACAATGAAAAGAGCTAGAGAAATATGTATGGAATAATACATTTCACTATAAGGTTAAATTTTATCTTTAAAAATTAATATTAATTTTATATTTTACTCTAAAATTTTTTAATATAAAAATCTTTCATCCCTAAATCTGTATGTAGGAAAAGGAAGTTGTTTATGTTTGGCTTCAACACTGAAATACCATCATTATTTTTCTGAGAGCACTCATATTCCTACTTTTATTTTTTTTAAGTCAGAGGAGGGGAGATAGTAAGACAGACTTTCACAGTCACCCCAACTGGGATCCACTTGCCAACTCCTGTCCGGGGATGATGCCTGAATCAACCAAGCTATTTTTAGCACCTGAGGCTGATTACACTTGGACCAGTGGAGCTATCCTTAGCCCAGGGCTAGTGCTCGAACTCATCCAGCCACTGGCTGTTGGAGGAGAAGAGGGAGAGAAGCAGATGGTCACTTCTCCTGTATGCCCTAACCGGAATTCGAACCCAGGACGTTCATATGCCGGGCCAATGCTCTATCTGCTAAGCCAAAAGGGCAAGTCTTGCTCCTACTTTAAAATAAAGGAAAAGGGAAGGCAAAATGTTCTAAAATGAAAATGTATAACTGTACGCCTACCTACTGTAACTGCTGAATATATATAGTATTATTAACATGCCCAACTGAGAACACAGGAGAGAGGAACTTGGCCAAGGCAGGTTTGAATTTAGAGTCCTTCATCTGGATATGCAAGTTAGGTATTTCCATTTCATATTAGCATCCAATTTTTAGTTTCTTCTAATTGGATTTTACTTTGGTAGCTAAAAGAAAAGCCAAACAAAGAATGATGCCTTGAGGAAAGAAGCCTGCAGTAGCAAAATCAACCAAGTGTTCTGTTTGCTCTTCACATAGCTCCTCATTGCTCAAAGAAGCATCTTTTTGTTGATCATAAAATAATATTTGCTATTTTAAAAATGGACCTTTCATAAAGATCATAATATTACTGAGCACCAAAGCCTGAATGGTTTCATGACCTTGGGCAAATTATTTTTGTAACTTCAGTTTCCTCATATAACATTTTCCCCCTAGGCGATTATGAATCAAATAGCAGATAAAGCCAGAAACACTTCAGCTATTCAATAATACTGGTTCTCTTTTTGCCTTCCTTTTCCTTTAAAAAAAAAAAGGACTTTTAAAGTCAGAAGCATAAAGTTAAACAATTTGGGGAATATAGAAGGTAGTTATATAATTCTATTAGAACAGACTTAAAAATAATGTTTTTTTATTATAAATGTAATTCATGTTTATTATAGAGGATGTGGGAGATATAGAAAAGCATAAATAAGAAAATTAAGAATATTTATAATCCTGTTATCTAGAATTTATTACTAGTAAAATTTTGGTTTTTATCTTTCCAGTCTTTTTTCTATGTTTGATCTCATCTTTAAAAAAAAAAAAGCCTTTCCCGAATATTCCTGCCCAGTTATCACCAAACCCTTTTGAAGGTTTCACAGCCAGATGTCTTTAAACCTTCCTCTCACTCTTAGTCCGGTTTCTTTCTAATTTATTATCAACAGATACATCAAGGTCCTTCTGGTCAGTACATCCAACATATTTTGCAGTCTTTTTATTTTTTTAATATCTAAATAGTATTCTGCAGTACAAACCACTGCAGAATGTCTTTCCCCCCCAAGGCTTCTGATTTTACTCATTTCTTCGGTCATTTCTTATTCTTTTGTATAGGATCCTTCATGTTAATTTGTTTATATATATAGGTCATGTCATGAATCCTTTTCTCTTAATGATTTCAACCATTTCCATAGCTTTAGTCATCTTTATGCTGATGATTTCAAAATCTATATTTTCAGACCTCACAGGCCCATACATGGACATCTTATTTACTTATCTCTATTTGGATATTTCTGAGGTAGCCCAAACTCAACATACCTTTTTTTTTTTTTTTTAATGTTTATTGTATGGATTTTAGAGAGGAAGGGAGACAGGGAGAGAGACCAGAACATTGATCTGCTCCTGTATGTGCCCTGACTGGGGATCAAACCAGCAGCCTCTGTGCTTCGGAACGATGCTAACCAACTTGAGCTATTCGACCAGGGTTCAACATATCTTAAGTTGGTTTCAACGCATCATCTTGCTTTCTTTCTCAAATAAAAGTTTGTCTCTGTCTCTGGTAAATGCACCATCCATTCATTTACTCATGTTGGAATAGAATTCTGCATTGACTCTTTGTTCAACCACTGTGTCCAGTCAATTGTTTGATTAATTCCAAGTCCCTAATATGTTTGAATCCCATGAGATGTTTCCTGCATTATTTTCTTATTTATTTCCATCTGACATAACTGTATATTTCACAGTTCTGTGCTTTCTTCATTGCTGTATCCCCCAGGCCTAGAAGTTTGCCTGGCACATAGAAAGCATTTAATAAATACTGTTTTAATAAATAAATAAAAACCCAAATTGACTAAACCAGTCTAAGATTTCTTGCCTAGATCACTGAATCAACCATTAACTGGTTGTCCTGCACATAGTTAATGCCATTCCAATTAATTGTAACCACATTGCAAGCAGAACAAACTTTATGAAATTTAATTGTGCCCTCTCTGATTTAAAATTCATTGATGACTTGTCCTAGCCCTTAGTATAAAGTCCCAGTGCCCTATCTTGACTTAAAAAGCCCTTCTAACTGAAATCCTTCTAATTTTTCACTTCTCTCTCTCATCACCATGCACTTTGAACTCGGAATTTTAGTTATACTGAACTTATGTTATTTGCTCAAAAGTACTATGCTTTCTTACCTCTAGACTTGCACATGTTGATTGTCTTCTCTGGAACACTTTTACTTTCTCTTTTATTTGGTTGATTCCCAATCCTTAAGGTCTGAGTTAAAAAGTATGGTTTAGAGCAGGGGTCCCCAAACTTTTTACACAGGGGGCCAGTTCACTGTCCCTCAGACCATTGGAGGGCTGGACTATAAAAAGTACTATGAACAAATCCCTATGCACACTGCACATACCTTATTTTAAAGTAAAAAAAACAAAACGGGAACAAATACAATATTTAAAATAAAGAACAAGTAAATTTAAATCAACAAACTAACCAATATTTCAATGGGAACTATGGGCCTGCTTTTGGCTAATGAGATGGTCAATGTCCGGTTCCATATTTGTCACTGCTAGCCGTAACAAGTGATATGATGCACTTCTGGAGCCGTGACGCCTGCGTCCCGTGTCACTGGAAGTAGTACTGTATGTGAGCGATGCCGCACTTTGCGGTGCTGCCACATACGGTGCTCCTCTCACTGACCACCAATGAAAGAGGTGCCCCTTCCAGAAGTGCAGCGGGGGCCGGATAAATGGCCTCAGGGGGCCACATGCGGCCCGCGGGCCTTAGTTTGGGGACCCCTGGTTTAGAGCTCTTTTGACCTTGCTCTTATGATATGATTACTCTTTACAGTAGTCCCCCTTGATCTGTAATTTTGTTTTCTGTGGATTCGGTTAGCCATGGTCATCTGTGTCCAAAATATTAAAAAGCAAAATTCCAGAAGTAAAAAATTTTTATTTTTTAAATTGCATCCCTTTCTGAGTAGTATAACTATCCTCCTTCTCCTGCCTGGTATGTGAATCATCCATGTTATATGTTACCTGCCCGTGAATCATTTATTAGCCATTTTGATTATTAGATCAACTGTCTTGGTTCTTAGTGCTTGTGTTCAAATAACCCTTATTGTTATAATCATTGTATTTTATTATTGTTGTTTATAAATTAAATACTTAACTTATAAATTAAACTTTATCATAGGTATGTATGTATGTATTGGGGGAAATCATAACATATGTAGAGTTGAGTATTATCTGCAGTTTTAGGTGTCCACTGAGGATAAGAGGAGACTACTATAGTTATCCAATATATTGTAAAAGATTAATTAATTGCCTGGTTCTACTTCTAGAATTAGCTACTTGAGCACAAATAATGTTTCTATTAATTTCCTTTATATCATCAGCAGCTGGGACATAGTAGATGCTCAATAGTTAGGAAACAAAGAAGGAGACACACATATGAACACATGTTCCTCATTATTAGTGGATTCTGTATTTGTGAATTCCCCTACTCACTAAAAGTAATTTGTAACTCCAAAATCAATTCTTGCAGCACTTTCATGATCATTTGTGCACATACATAGACTGGTGAAAAATTTTAATTGCCTGACATTCACACTTCAAGTGGAGGTAAAATAAGGCAACACTTTGCCATCTTGTTTTAGCTCTCTTACTGTAAACATGGCCCTTTTGTGGTATATTTAGTGTCACTTTTTCCCACATTTTTGTGCTTTTTGTGGAGATTTTGCTTTTTAAAATGGCCCCCAAGTGTAGTGCCTAAGTGTTGGCCAGTGTTCGTGAGCACAAGAAGGCTGTGATGTGATCTGGTTTATGGATATAAACTTTTTTCAGGCATAGATTGGCAGTGACTTCAATGTTAATGAATCAAATATATTAAATACGGTGTGTTCAAAAAACACATAAAACAGGGTTATATGTATATATATTAGTGGGTTGAAAATACTGTGACCAGAGGCTCACAGGAAAATAACCCTGTATTTCCCCTAGGAGCAATAGTTCAGTGTTCATGCTAACTTTATAGATTATAACTACCACAAATAATGAGAATTAACTGTATATGTAATTATAAAATTAGGCTTAACTATATATATCACATATATATATACACACACATACACGTATATATATATTGATATGTATGTGTGTACATATATATAATGTTTTGTAATTTGCTTTTCCCCTATATAACTATGTATATGTGTCATGTTCCTATTTAAAATAATGGCTCTATATCACATAATATATGTGATATTACTAAGTAAGAAAACAACTGTGTCTTCTCATATGTTTGTATGTGCATGGAAGCAAATATGGCTGATGTACATTACACATCAGGTTATGTTAATTACCTGGGGGGTGAGTATATTTTTCTTGATTTATCTTTGTATTGTCTCACTGATTGTAGTGAATATGTTTCTATTGTCAGTACTCTTATAAAACATGATTTTAATGGTTGTAGTGTGTTTCCTTTTGTAAAAGAAATAAAGTTTTGACTAATTATGGACTTGAATTTTCCTGTTTCAGATAGTCAATGTCTCCAGTTGGATCTACAGAAAATGGAGCTTCTGGAAAGTAAGATGATTGAGGAACAACAGTCTCTACAAAACAAAATTAAGCAAATGTTAATTGATCTGGAGACATTTAATAATTTGCCAGCTTTAAGGTCATCAAGTGAAGAAAAGAAAAAGGTAAATGGTAAAAGAGTATTACATACAAAATTATGATTTTTTTATCAGATTTTATATATATGTTGTTTATAGAATTTATTATTTCCAGTTGATTATTAGACATGTAGGAAGAAAAAAATAAAGATGTTTACATATATAATAGGAGTTACAGTGATTTAAGTTTTAAACCAAAGGCAAAAATTGAAAAGAGATACAGCATTTCAGCAAATATAGGCTGTGTTAAGAGCAGATTTGATTGTGCTATTTCCCTATTTAAGATTTTTCATGACCTTTCATTGCCATTTTACATTAATGTAAATTTGCTAGGGTAGGACTAGAGATACCAGCCTTCAGAGAGTTAATATAGTTAATTTAGCTTATTGTAGTTCAAAGGATACTTTTATAAACAGGATTTTAGAATAATTATAGCCTTGGGTAGAATTTTATCAGAGTATCATTGAAAGTATTAGTCAAATTCAATTTATATTGTCTTAGTTGATATCCCTAAAGCTATTATTTACTTCTGTTTGGTTCTGTCTAGAAATTACATGAGGAGAGTACAGTATTATCAACCCGCAGAAATGTTCTGAAAAAAGTAACGGGAAATCTAAACAAAGAATTTGAGACACTAAAAACACAATTGCAAGAAAACGAGACACATTCTCAAGTAAGAAGAAAAAAATACTCTGAAATTTATTTTTATTTCAGATTGTCCTCTTCTCTTTATATTTTAACCCCAAAATAATTCTTTTTTTTTTTTTTTGTCCTACCTGTTTTATTTACCGTTCAGATTTTCTGGCTTAGACCTGTGCTGGCGCAGTGGATAAAGCGTCGACCTGGAAATGCTGAGGTCGCCGGTTCAAAACCCTGGGCTTGCCTGGTCAAGGCACATATGGGAGTTGATGCTTCCAGCTCCTCCCCCTGTCTCTCTCTCCTCTCTCTCTGTCTCTCTCTCTTCTCTAAAATGAATAAATAAAATAAAAATTAAAAAAAATTATTTAAAAACAAACAAACAGATTTTCTGACTTAGCAGATAGCCAGATAATCTCCACTCAGAAAGAATTTGCTCCTGCTTTCTTGCCTTCTATTAACCTATCTGGAAGGCCTACTTTATGCACTCTTCTGAGTACAGCCATTAAGATAATAGCTTTACATTTTTTTCAAAAGTAAAGCATTTTTAATGCAGAAACTTTGCTAACTCATAAAAGCTATAAATAAAATAAACCCTAATGACTAATATTCCACCACCCAGAAGAGAGAATTCTTATTTTTGTGTGGGTCTTTCTAGTCTATATGTGTATATTTTGTGAACACACACTTTATACATATATATAAGTACACTTTTACTTTTATATATTATAGAAATGGTATAATTTTGTACATTATTGAGAAACTTATTTTTTCATTTTTTTAAATTAAATTTATTGAGGTAACTGGTTAATAAAATTATATAAGTTTCCAGTGTATGTTTCTGTGTACATCATCTGTATGATGCATTGTGTGCCCACCTCCCAAAATCAAAATTTTTTGTCACCATGTATTTGAGCCTCTTTACCCTTTACTACCCCCTACCCCTCTTCCCACTGGTAACCACCATTCTGTTTTCTGTGTCTGTGAGTTTTTGTTTATTGCTTTTAGTTTTATGTTCCACGTATGAGTGAGATCATGATTCTTAACTTCTTTGTGTCTGATTTATTTTGCTAAGCATTATATTCTCATGATCCATCTATGTTGTCTCAAGTGATGGCTTTTCATCTTATGTCTGAGGAGTATTTCATTGTATATATGAAGCACATCTCTCTTATCCAGTCATTTTTTGAGGGACACTTCAATTGTTTCCTTACCTTGGTCACTGTGAATAATGCAGTGAACATAGAGGTACATATATCTTTGCAAATAAGTATTTTCAGATTTTTCAAGTAGATACACAGAAGATGGATTACTAGGTCATAATGGTAACTTTATTCTTAAATTTTTGAGGAACCCTGATACTCTTTTTCATAGTGGCTATACCAGTTTACATTCTCACCAGCAGTGAATGAGGGTTCTTTTTCTCTACAACCACTCCAGTACTTGTTATTACTTGTCTTGTTAATTCCATTCTCACAGTTGTGAGGTGGTATCTCAAACTAAAAAGCTTCTGCACAGCAAAAGAAACTGCCAGCAAAACTAAAAGACAGCCAACCAAATGAGAGAAGATATTTGCAAACAACAGCTCTGACAAGGGGTTAATATCCAAAACCAATAAAGAACTCATACAACTCAAACGCAAAAAGTAAACAATCCAATTAAAAAATGGGCAGAGGACCTGAACAAATAGTTCTCCCAAGAAGACATACATATGGCCAACAGATACATGGAAAGATGCTGAACTTTGGTAACTTTTAGTGAAATGCACATCAAAACTATAATGAGATACCTCACATTTGTTTTTCATTATTAATTACACATTATAAGTACTTACCCTTGTCAATAGATATTTTTTTAATATGATTATAATATTTGACTGACATGGATATAACATAATTTACTAAATCAGTTCTGTATTGGATATTTAAGTTGTTTCCAATTTTCAAAACTATTCAAGTAATGCTGGAAACAGCATCCCATCCTTGAACTTCTTTGTTTTCTTTAATTTAAAAAGTATATATTTTTATTGATTTTTGGAGGGGGGGAGAGAGAACAAATGAGGGACAGTGAAAAATGGGGGAGAAGCGGGAAGCATCTACTTGTAATTGCTTCGGTATGTGCCTTGACTGAGCAAGCCCAGGGATTCAAACCAGCGACCTCAGTGTTCCAGGTTGATGCTTTATCCACTATACCACCACAGGTCAGGCCCTTTTTTTTTTTCTTTTAAATTTTTGACAGAGACAGAGAAAGAGAGAAGGACAGATAGGGACAGACAGGAAGGGAAAGAGATGAGAAGCATCAATTCTTCATTGTGGCGCCCTATCAGTGGTTGGCAAACTCATTAGTCAACAGAGCCAAATATCAACAGTACAACAATTGAAACTTCTTTTGAGAGCCAGATTTTTTAAACTTAAACTATATAGGTAGATACATTGTTATTAATTAGGGTACTCCTAAGCTGGCCACACTCCAAGGGCCAAAGAGCCACAGTTTGCCAACCACTGTCCTAGTTCATTGATTGCTTTCTTTTTGTATTTTTCTGAAGTAAGAAGTGGGAAGGCAGAGAGACAGTCTCCCAAATGTGCCCGACCGGAATCCACCTGGAATGCCCACTAGGGGGTGATGCTCTGCCCATCTGGGGCATTGCTCCGTTGCAACTGGAGCCATTCTGGCATCTGAGGTAGAGGCCATGGAGCCATTCTCAGCACCTGGGCCAACTTTGCTCCATTGAGGCCTTGGCTGCAGGAGGGGAAGAGAGAGAGAGAGAGAAAGGAGAAGGGGAAGGGTGGAGAAGCATATGGGCACTTCTCCTGTGTGCCCTGGCCAAGACTCGAACCTGGAACTTCCACAGGACAGGCCGACGCTCTACCACTGAGCCAACTGGCCAGGGCCTTGATTGCTTTCTCATATGTGCCTTGAGCAGAGGGGCTACAGCAGAGCAAATGACCCCTTGCTCAAGCCAGCAACCTTGGACTTCAAGCCAGCAACCTTTAGGCTCAAGCTGGTGGGCCTGCACTCAAGCCGGTGACCTTGGAGTTTTGAACCTAGGTCCTCTGAGTCCCAGTTTGACTCTATCCACTGTGCCACCACCTGAGGCTCCTGAACTTCTTGATTTACATCTATGACACCTACAAGCCCCCTTTTTATATCGTTCATCCTACTAATAATGACCTGAGCAATGTCTGAGGTCTTTTAGATTGAGAGCACTGCCCAAGATAGCAGAGATGGTGTTTGTTCCATTCTCATTTTCTCCCCTGTTCTAGTGGTGGGCATAAAATAGGAGTTGAATAAGTATTTGGAGCATTAAATGAAATACGGGGTCATATACAAAATCAGTAATTATAATCTTATAAAGATAGGTCACTCTTATCTGATTAGTCTATATGAGCAATTTACAACTATGATTTATTAATGCTAAATGAATTAATTTTTCTTTTTGTAGTAATATGATCATGGTAGACAGTCATTGTTAACATTTTGGTATAGCATTTTGTAAACTTTTTTCTTTGCAATTAATATACCCATTATATTGTTTTTACAAAAAAAATGAAATTCTATTCATATAGTCTTTAAGCATTTATTTTCTTAAATATTTTCAAGCTCTTTTGATGACATTTTATGACATCAGCTATTTCATTGTGTGGATATACCATTTTTTTAAAGGTATACCTCTTATTCTTCTTGAATGAAGTAGGGGCTTACCAGAGTTTGCCACAACCACTAAAAGCTTAGAAATCACTAATTTACATAATTTAGATTTATCAGTTATTCTCTCTCTACTTCATAATATGAAAATCTCAAAATGGACTTGTAAGTAGTAAAATTATCCTTAGATGTTTACAGTGGAGATGAGTGCTAGAGAAGAAACTTTAAAAATGTTTGTGGGAGCCCTGGCTGGTTTGCTCAGCAGTAGAGTGTCGGCCAAGCGTGTGGAAGTCCCAGGTTCGATTCCCAGCCAGGGCACACAGGATACGTGCCCATCTGCCTCTCCACCCTTCTCCCTCTCCTTTCTCTATCTCTTTTCGCTTCACAGCCAAGGCTTCATTGGAGCAAAATTGGCCTCTGCACTGAGGATGACTCCATGACCTCCACCTCAGGCACTAGAATGGCTCCAGTTACAAAGGAGCAATGCCCCAAATGGGCAGAGCATTGCCCCCTAGTGGGCATGCCGGGTTGATCCTGGTCAGGCGCATGCAGGAGTCTGTCTCTCTGCTTCCCTACTTCTCACTTCAGAAAAATACAAAATAATAATAAATGTTTATGGGATCATCATCTTAATTGGTTCTTAGGAAAAAAGATTGTTTTTTCCTAGAGAATATCGGCCCTCCTCCACTGAATAGATGACTTAAGGAGAAAACACTTGACAAACACAATTTCTTAGAGCCAGTTAATAGCTACCTTGTTTATTTCCACAGTAAGTGCTAATCATGTTCTTAAACCCATATGCTGATAATAGGAATTCATAACATTAACAATGTATAGCCTTTCTCTGTATTTGTTGCCTTTTGTGAATCCCAAATAATCAAATCTTGGTTCTCCTTATGTTTTATAACTTTTATAGAAAACTAGTTTTTGATATCTATAAATAACTTTACATCACAGCTGGGTTTTTTTTAATGAATGACTGTTAGTTATTTGAAATCATTTAACATGTCTATATGGGAACAACTGTGAAACTCGTAGAAGAACACGTAGAGACATTACATTAGTCTTGGCAACAACTTTTTGGTATGACACCAAAAGCACAAGCAACAAAGGCAGAAATAAGTAAGTGGATCTACATCAAACTAAAAAACTGTTCCTTTTGCAATCAACAAAATGAAAAAGCAACTTATGGAATGGGAGAAAATATTTGAAAATCATGTATTTGATAGGGGTTAATATATAAAGAATTTATAAGAGATGTTTTTAAAAAGTAGAGAAAAAAAAAGTTTTGTGCTTCATGATAGCCTCGGAGGTTTAAAAGCAAGTCTCTAATAAAGATGTGTAATATAGAAAAAAATTTAACCATCTGAGATAGTATTGCTATTTTTTTAGGTGAGGGGAGATAGTATTTTATAGTAGTATTCTTGTAGCAGTCAAGAGGTCTGCTGCTTTATAATAAGTCTACCTGTTTGAGTAAAACTAAGAGGGAAAATTTTGGTACTTCACAAAAGCTTATTAGAGCTTTATTATCAAAAAGTGAAGACTGCTTTTTGAAGTCCACCTTCACTTCAAGGTCCTATCTGGGGGAAATAGATCTGATTTAGCAATGTTAACTCATAGAACATAAATTCATGTAATTTATTAGTTATGATTCATCCTAATGTCTGGATCTCCTTCTTTGGAGAAAACAATAGGATGATACATTAAGTCTGAACTTATGCCCCAAAAATAACTTAGCATGAAAAGTATGAAGATATATTACTAAAGGTGCTGCAATTACCAGATTTTTAAAAATGATCCTTACTTAGAAATGTCCGGGCAGAACATTTTATATTTTATTTTTCAGATGGTGCTTTGCTTAGGAAAAAAAACAACAACTATGTGCATCTTAAAAAAGAAAGACCATAACCCAGAGTTACAAGGTTAATTAAATCAAAAAAACAGTTTAATTCTATAACAGTAAAATTGTCTTCTGAGGAAGCAACCGTGAATATAATATCCACATTAGCTTCCTGTTGATGCAGAAATTATTGTAACAGTGCCAGCTTTTCACCAGTGCTCTCATAATCTTCACACTGCAGCTCTGCTCTTATCACAGTTTGTGGAGTTAGACAGGAAATTCAGCCCTGGAAATAAGGAAGTTTCTCCTATATAGCTGAACCTTTGGCAGTGTTAGAATATATATTACGTTTGTGGCATTAGACTTCCATATTTCAAGGAGAGATTCCTATTAAGTTCCATTCTTCTTTTTTAAGTTCTTTTAGGAAAGGAAAAACCATAAATTGTCTTTCAGTTGGCACATTCATTGGTATAATAATATTTTAAATATCTCCCTACTAAAATAGAGTAAACCTGTTGTCAAAATCAACATTGTATTTATTAATGTATTAATACTTCCTAAATTTCTTTTTTGTCTATCATAGCTTTATCTTATACAAGGAGTTGATAAGATTTAAAATGGGCCTGACCAGGCAGTGGCGCAGTGGATAGAGTGTTGGATTGGGATGCGGAGGACCCATGTTTGAGACCCCGAGCTCACCAGCTTGGACCCAAGGTCACTGGCTCGAGCAAGGGGTTACTCGGTCTGCTGTAGCCCCCCAGTCAAGGCACATATGAGAAACCAATCAATGAAAACTAAAGTGCCACAATGAAAAATTGATGCTTCTCATCTCTCTCCATTCCTGTCTGTATGTCCCTATCTCTCCCTCTCTCTGACTCTCTGTCTCTGTAAAAAAAAAAAAAAAGATTTAAAATGGGGTATTGTTTTTCTTATCCTCTTAAAAAAGGGTGCATAATAATTTTTGTGAATATGGCGCTGGTTAACATTTTTCTTTTGTGTTTTTAGCTTACAAATCTGGAGAGGAAGTGGCAACACCATGAACAAAATAATTTTGTGATGAAAGAATGTATCCTTTAAAATGCAAATTAACTTGACCAAGTGGTTTTGTTTTCTAGGAATTTCTTTACAGACTGAAATGAAATAATTCAATACACACTCATCAGATACCAAATATTTACAAAACACTGAGCTGAACTATGTGGGAAATAAAGAAATAAGACTTAGTTTCCACTCTACAGTAGTTAGGGTGTTTGTGTATGTGGCAAAGTAACTAATAGAAAGTGGTGTATATAAAGTCATAGTGTGACTACACAGATTATGGAATCAGTAGATAAAATTTTAAATGTTGACTCCACTACTTATAGTTCATGGACTTCAGACAATTTACTTAGTTTGCTTAACCCTCAATTTTATTATATATAGTTAATATTTCCTCTCAGAGTTGCTGGGCAAATTATATATAATCATCTGTATGTTTGTGGTATGGTTGTTATTGTATATACTGCTGTACTTGGATATCTGTGCAGCAAAGGGAGACTAAGTAGTGTTATGAGAAATCTGTCCTTCAGCTCATCTGTGTTTCAGCCAATTCAACTTCATCTTATTTCTACCAAGATGGTACCCTATGTCCCATCTTCTTATTTTTGTTTGTAATTATAGGAGCAAGCAGCTGTTTAGGACATGTATTATGAAGTTTTAAGAAACATTTCCCCAAAGTAGTTTTATATTACCTTCCTTGATCCCATTCAAGGACATCTCTACTTGGAGAATTAGATCCTGACTCATTGCAGCATAGGTTCTGTTCTAGGACACTGCTGAACCTCAGCTCAGGGCAGCAGGGACCACAGCTTATCTCCAAATGAGATGCATAAGGGGCTCTATTCCCAGTGGTCATGAAACTTAGTTTAAAAGCTAAAGACTCCCATTCACAATAAGCTCTAGTTTTTGTGCAACATCAAGTAGGTGATTTTGAAACAGTGAATTCTAGAGACTTGCCTGAAATTCCTTGTGATTCTTTAGAGAACATGGTTCTTTAGAATACTCAATTGTTCTAAGACCAGAATTAGATTGAAATATATAACATATTAACTATAAAAAAGCTTTAGATAGTAAATGATCTTTTTTGAAACCAGTTTTGCTTGGCCTTTTAGGTTTCAGTTGATGCTTAATCTGTTAAAATAGTATATATTTTTTTAAATATTCTAATTGTGCTTTGTCTGTACCATCTTCACTTTTCAATAAGAAAAGATACAAGTATGATTACTATTTTTATTTATAGTGTTTCCCCTTAACTTATGTAATTAGTCATAGCAACCAAGAGTCAAGAGAGTGATTACCAGTCAATTATGAAGAATGTGTCCAAGCAGATTGCAGAGTACAATAAAACCCTCATTGATGCTCTACATAACATGAGCAGAAACTGAGTCAGAACCACCTGCAAGTCTCTATACAAGTGTCCAGTTGCTGTTAAACTACACAAGCTGACTGAAAAAATAAAAAAGCTTACCCTTGAGTCTTGCTATAATTTTTGTGGCCTCTTTGAAGAATGGTGTTGTAAATAGTATAATAGTTCAATAAGTAGTTTGTATTTTAAAAGTATCTCCTTTTATGATATTATATTTTTGTTTTCTGTGAGTGATAAAAATGGCTCAATGAATCAAGAGAGAAAGTCTAAAAGTGATTACAAAGTCATTTGATTGGTATAGTTCATCTGTAGCAGTGATTTTTAACCTTTTCATCTCAAACTAATTACTAAAATTCTGTGACACACCAAAAAATATATTTTTTGTTGATCTAACAAAAAAATAGGTATAATTTTAATTTGGTTTAAAAAACAAATAATAGTATTTACCTATGTTTTTTGTTCCAAAGTGACTTTTTAAAAAATTGGATGCCTGTACTTGTATATAAAGATTTCTGGTACCAAGAATTAACCAATCAGATACAAACTTATTGTGTGATGTGACCAATAAGATGCAACTCGACTATATGACCTCTATATTTCTAGACTAAGATGGCATTCGCACCAGACAATTATTGTTGAGTTGACTGCTGTTATTTCTTCATTTGACAATTTAATGGAAAGAGGTCGGTGCCTCTGACTAGTCAGGTGTTGCTGTTTAAAAAATTAGATGTGCCATGGCACATGGTTTGAAAATTGCTGCTCTTCGACAACAAGTGAGATCTTTTCATGTGTCAGCTCTAGGAGGGATGCATGGAGTATGACTGATGTAGCACTTATAGCACTCTTGTCCATTTTTGCTTCTAGAAAAAGATGGTAAGATTAGAAGGAAGTATTTAGCTTTGAGCTTTACTTCTCAAATAGAGTATATTTCATGTGTTTTAAGGCATATAAAGTAACATATATTCTTTATGTATCTGTTTTCCCTAAAGAATATAAATTGGAAACTTAATGATTGAATTTTAAAAATATTTCCTTGTGTGTATATATCAGGAAAAACATGAAGTTTAAAAGAAATGCTGCACTTATGGTGGGCTGTTTGTAACATGGTTGCTGCTATTCATTTCCACCCTGATGTATGCACTTAATCTTTTGTACTGTAGAGGGCTTGAGAAGATCAATTGGCAAACATTTCAAGAACATTTGAATGGAAAAGTTAGAAGAGATATAATTATGAAGTATGAATCTGGGAGACATCATTGTATTTAAAAATGTACCCTCTCTTGTGGTCAAGAACGAATCACCTTGAACCTCATAAAATATTCTTTAAAGCTATCCTTTTTTTTGCTCCTTTGATCTCCTATTTCTTGTGTTCATCAGGTTACTCTATTTCTCAGTATTCCGAAAACACAAGCATATTGTCTTTCAAATAAAAGGCTTTATTGTGATATAATTAACATAATATAAAATTACCCAGGCATGTTACTTTCTTGAAGTAAAGTTATCAATGTACATAAGAGGAATGAACATTGTTGAGTTTGGTTAACTCTGGATTACTAACGTGGCTGAAGATCCTGTACTGAGATACATTCATTAAAGTGGCCTTCCTAAAATCTGTTCCTTAGATCCTGAATTAGTCAGGTTGTTAATATTGTACCACCAAAGGATCCATGGTCTAAGAAGTTTGGGAAACATTGTTTAAAACAACAGTAAAATGGTTAAGAACCCTTAATATGTTAATGTGCAAGTTCAAGAAGAGTATATACTATTAATATTATACTATTAATAATAAGGATTTCTTCCTGAGTGATAGGATAGTTGGGGTTTAATTTCCCTTGGACTTTTTAGTACATTGAAAATCATATATAATGTACATATAATACTTAGAAATGCAATAAAAATTCAAATGGTACTTTAACTTGTGGGAAGGAGATATGATTGTAAGACAACTGGGTAGTTGTTGAACTACAACTGAACCAGTCTTCATCCAGAAAGCATTAGAAAGATCATCTCTCCGTTAAATATACAGTATGTATTTGCATTATAACTGGGAAGTTTGGCAGAGGAAATAAAAAATTTGAAGAAAAGTAAGGTTTTTATCGTCTGTTCTAAATTTTTCATATATGATATTTAGAGAACATAACTAAGTTGGATTTCTTTAAAATGTGGTATCGGAGGGAAATTCTAACGTCTCTTCCTTCCTCTCAGAGCTTTTTACCAAGTCCAACAAGAATATTCTCTGCTAGGATAAAACGAGACTGCTATCTGCCTGAACTGGCTTTTCCTTGGTAATCACATTGCTCCTTGTGTTCCATTCCTGTTAAAATAACACCTTGTAAGTCACATGAAAAGAAACTGTGGACTGAACAAACATGCTGAGTAGTGTTTTCTTTTTGTTTGTTTTTTATTTTAAAGAAGATCAACATGGGAAAGTTAAGAAGTCTTGTTTTTCCAATCCTTATCCTTTATCAATAAACAAACATGAGTTGTTGATAGTTTTTTTCATTTACCGGTGAGTCCCTTATTTGGACTATATTCTGGTCCCATGGTATAAATTTCAGTGCAGGGTTGCAAAATTAGAGCATAGAGCAGGGGTCCCCAAACTACGGCCCCCTGAGGCCATTTATCCGGCCCCCGCCGTACTTCCAGAAGGAGCACTTCTTTCATTGGTGGTCAGTGAGCGGAGCATAGTTCCCATTGAAATACTGGTCAGTTTGTTGATTTAAATTTACTTGTTCTTTATTTTAAATATTGTATTTGTTCCCGTTTTGTTTTTTTACTTTAAAATAAGATATGTGCAGTGTGCATAGGGATTTGTTCATAGTTTTCTTTAAAATCCGGCTCTCCAACAGTCTGAGGGACAGTGAGCTGGCCCCCTGTGTAAAAAGTTTGGGGACCCCTGGCATAGAGTAATGCCATTCACACTATGGAAGAAACACCAGTTAGTAGATGTTCCAGGAGTAGGTGCTGTCCTGTCCAATTTCTCTATATATAGCTCTTTCCTTTTGCTGTATGTTCCCAGCATAAACAACCTTTGTAAATGAGACATGTAGACTTAAAGTTAGAAGAAATCAAGATGGACTACTAAAGATTGAAGTAATTTTTATTTATTTATTTATTTATTTGTGACAGAGAGGGACAGACAGGAAGGGAGAGAGATGAAAAGCATCAATTCTTCGTTGCAACTCCTTAGTTGTTCATTGATTGCTTTTTCATATGTGCCTTGACCAGGGCCTACAGCAGAGCGAGTGACCCTTTGCTCAAGCCAGCAACCTTGTGCTCAAGCTGATGAGCCTTGCTCAAACCAGATGAGCCCGTGCTCAAGCTGGCGACCTCAGGGTTTCAAACCTGGGTCCTCCGCATCCCAGTCCAACACTATCCACTGCGCCACCACCTAGTCTGGCTATTTTCTTTATTTTTTAAGTAATCTTTGTCAATTATAGTTGACATGTTAGTTTCAGGTGTACAACCCATTGATCAGACATTATGTAACAACTTACTAAGTAATCAAGCCGATAAATCTAGTACCCATCTGGCACCATCCATAGTTATCACAGAACTGACTTAATTCCCTATGCTATACCTTACATCTCCATGACTATTCTGTAACTACTAATTTTTACTTCTTCATCCCTTCACCTTTTTCACCTGTCCCCTAATCTCCTGCCCATGTAGCAGCCATTAAAATGTTCTCTAAAATTTTTTGCACAGCAAAGGATACCATCAACAAAATGAAAGGACAAGCCACTGAATGTGAGAATGTCTTTTCTGATACATCTGATAAGGACAATATCTAAAATTTTTAAGGAACTTATACAACCCAACACATACACACAAGACAATTCGGTTAAAAAATGGGCAAAGGACCTGTATAGATGCTTCTCCAAAGAAGACATACAGATGGCCAATAGACATATGAAAAGATGTTCAACATCACTAACCATCAGATTAATGCAAATTAAAACCATAATGCAATGTCATTTCACACCTGTCAGAATGGCTATCATCAATAAATCAACAAACAAATGTTAGCTAGGATGTGGAGAAGGAATTCTCATACACTGTTGGGAATGCAGACTGGTGCACCCACATAGAAAGCAGTCTGGAGTTACCTCAAAAATTAAAAAAGCATTGCCTTATGCACCAGCAATTCCTCTTCTGGGACTATATCCGAGAAACTCAAAGCACTAATCTGAAACAATACATGCACTCCTATGTTCATTGCAGCCGTTTTACAATGGCCAAGATTTAGAAGCAGCCCAAGCATCTGTCAGTAGATGAGTGGATTAAAAAAGCTGTGGTACATTTACACAATGGAACACTACTCAGCCATAAATAGAAGGAAATCTTACCTTTTACAACAGCATGAATAACTTGGAAATTATTTTGCTAAGTGAAATAAGCCAGTCAAAGACAAGTACCATATATTTTTACTTATATGTGAAATCTAATGAACAAAATGAACTAGCAAACAAAATAGAATCAGACTCATAGATGTAGAGAACAGACAGCTGTCAGAGGAGGAGGGGGTGAGGGGCTGGGTGAAAGGTAAAGGGATTAAACAAAGGGAGAAAAGGCTTGAAACAACTGATTATGGGAGGGAAAGGGGTGGGAGAGGTTGAGGAGGGTCAAGGGGGATAAATGGTGATGGAAGGAGACAACTTGGGGTGGCAAAAGCACAGTGCAGTGAACAGATGATGTATTATGGAATGGTATACTTGAAACTTATATAATTGTATTAACCAATGTCACCCCAATAAATTCAATTGAAAAAATATATTAAAAAATGTTATCTATGACTGTTTCTGTTCTGCTTGCTTGTTTTTTTTAGATTCCACATATAAGTGAAATCATCTGGCATTTGTCTTTTTCTGTCTGACTTATTTCACTCAGCACAGTAGGTCCATCCATATTGTTGCAGATGGCAAGATTTAACTCTTTATGACTAAGTCATTTCATATATGCACCATTCTTCTTTATCCATTCATCTAGTGATGAACATTTAGGTTGCTCCCATATCTTGGAAACGTTACAGGGTCTTCTTTAAGAAGACAAAAATGATTAAAAATATGAATAGTAAAGTGGCAATAAATATATATATCAACAATTACTTTAAATGGAAATGGATTAACTGCTCCAATCAAAAAAATATAGGGTGGTTGAATGGATAACAAAACAAGATTCACATATGCTGTCTGAAAGAAACTCACTTCAGATCAAAAGACACAAACTGAAAGTAAAGGGATAGAAAAATATTTCACGAAAATAGAAATAAAAAACAAAAAGCTGGAATAACAATTTTTATACCAGGCAAAATATACTTTGGAAACAAAAGCTATGTAAAAAGACACAAAAAAAAGACCCAGCAATTCCACTTCTGGACATTTATCCAAAGAAACATCCATATGTAATCCCAGCATTATTTACAATAGACAAACTATAGAAGCAACCTTATTGTTGCCTCAGTATTTTAATATTCTGTAATGAACTGCTATTCTGCAAGGGAATAGGATTAACTCATATAAAAATATCCTACTCGATAACCAAGGCTGGTCTGCTTGGTCATCTTCTCTGTCTTCTTATAAGTCAGTGATGACACATCAGGAGAAGCTGTGTCATAGGAGGAAAAATATACCCATTGGAAGTCTAGTATACAAGAGTTTGGAGGAAGCATGAGTCAGAATAATGCAAGTCGTCTACTGCCTAAAAGAGGCTTTCACAGAAGAAATACAAAAACTAAATTAACATTTTCAAAATAAAATTGCTTTATTGTAAAATCTTTATGTAAAACAGTATTCTTGCCATGATAATAACATAGTAATATGGAAGAAAAGCAGACTTAGTTAAAATTATATTTGGTATAGGATCAAGAAAGAACTATTCCAGCCTGACCTGTGGTGGCGCAGTGGATAAAGCATCGACCTGGAAATGCTGAGGTCCCCGGTTCGAAACCCTGGGCTTGCCTGGTCAAGGCACATATGGGAGTTGATGCTTCCAGCTCCTCTCCCTCTCTCTCTCTCTCTCTCCTCTCTAAAATGAATACATAAAATAAAAAAATTTTTAAAAAAAAGAAAGAACTATTCCTAACCAAACTGAAAAATCTCATTTTCTGTGTTACCGTTTTCAACAGATAAGCTCAGCCTATTAGAGGAAGCCCAGACGGACATGAAGGTGAAAATAACTGATACAGTTCATAAGCTCAACCTGAATTTTTTTTGTATTTTTCTGGAGTTGGAAACGGGGAGGCAGTCAGACAGACTCCTGCATGCATCCGACCTGGATCCACCCAGCTCTCCCACCAGGGGGCAATGCTCTGCCCATCTGGAGTGTTGCTCTGTTGCAACCAGAGCCATCCTCGCGTGTGAGGCAGAGGCCATAGAGCCATCCTCAGTGCCCGGCCAACTTTTTGCTCCAATGGAGCCTTGGCTGCGGGAGGGGAAGAGAGAGAGAGGAGGGGGAGGGGTGGAGAAGCAGATGAGTGCTTCTCCTGTGTGCCCTGGCTGGGAATCGAACCCAGGACTCCTGCACGCCAGGATGACGTTCTACCACTGAGCTAACCAGCCAGGGCAGCTCAACCTGAATTTTATCAAAGGAAACTAGTTCATTTTTTAAAAGCCTCTCTCAATCTTCAATTAGCTTCTTGTTAAAGTGAACTTTCCCTTAATTCACTGGAGTGGGGGAAGGCCACCTTAGTTAGTGGTTGGCCAGCCCCACTCCATACCCCTCCCTGCCAAGGACAAAGCAGGGGCCTTGCCTTAGGATTAAGGGAAATAGTTAAGAAGGAGAGGAAAAGAAAATTGCTTTTCCAGCTTCTCTAACTTCCCATGTAACCTACAGAGAAAAGCAAACTTCCCTTGGGAGGAAATAACAAAAATGCCAAACAGTAGATGGATGAATGAGGCCTGCATCCGTGCAATGTACTGAGGCTCTCACCTTCATAATGTCACAAAGACTCTTGTCCTTTGATCATGGTTATCAGAAATCCAAATGGACACTTATTACCATTTGGCCCAGCCCTCCTTGGGATGTCTACTCTTGAAGCTCAGTTCCTTTTCTTGCCAGAGAACAGGGTGAAGCTGTAAGAGCTCAGTTGCCTTGTGTAAAGCCAGTACACAAGGCCACTATCACAGCAGCCCGGCCCATGCAGGTTCGCACTGGATTCGGACAGATGGTAAAGAAACAACGGAGCCAAAAACTGATGGGCCATCATCTTTAATCCTAGCTTGCACCCGGTGGGCAAGTAAAAACACACACTGGGCTCCAAAACCCACTCACATTCAGTGCTCACAAAGCTATTGACTTATCCAAGTTTCCTAGAATCAAAGGTTTCTAGCTCACCAGACTTATTCACCTCTGTTCCCCATCTCCTTCCTTCTCCCTGCACAAACTGCAGAAACTGGCTTCTCACTCAACACTCCGCCATCTTGGCTGCTTCTCCTGGCCTCCTCCACGTGGCCTTTCTCTGCTCTCTGCTCTCTAATGCTAATCTCAGAAACCAAGAGCGCAAGCTCCTGTTCTGCCCCCATTTTATAGTGTAGAAATCAAAACCTTTAATCCAATATACAAAATAGGGAAGTCTCTAATACAAAGTCACTTATCAGAGACATGATGGGATTGCACCACCCCACATCAAAAAGGGTGGGAAAGGCTTAGTCCTAAAACCAAGCCCCAGGCTACAAGGATCCTGCCAGCCCACAGCCCTCCCCCAACACACATTAACATCACCTGGAGACAGCTTCCATGTGGGCAGTGCCATCTTTAACAATGTGAGCATAATATATTTTATCTGCCCAACACCTTGTTTCCTTCTACAGCACATGATGTAGTCAGAGATCATCAGATGTGCCTATAAGAAAACAAGAGACAACTACTTAAAAAAGGTATCAATAAGAGATAAGCCCTTATTAGAAAATCACTCACCATGACATTATTTTGAAGGTACTTCCACCTCAGCATAAATAAATGAATAAATAATAAATACTATAACTCCCTCCTATAAAATAAACATTCAAAGTTTCTGTGGTCCATTTTCTTTTCACCAAAGGTAGATTAGCTTTCTACCAAGTTTGCCTTACCACACACTGATTTATCTTTTTTTTTTTCTAAAGTGAGAAGCGGGGAAGCAGAGAGACCAACTCCTTCATGTGCACCACTAGGGGGTGATGCTCTGCCCATCTGGGCCGTTGCTCCCTTGCAACCAGAGCCATTCTAGCACCTGAGGCAGAGGCCATGGAGCCATCTTCAGTGCCTGGGCCAACTTTGCTCCAGTGGAGCCTTGGTTGTGGGAGGGGAAGAGAGAGAGAGAGAGAGGAAGGAGAGGGGGAGGGGTGGAGAAGCAGATGGGTGCTTCTCGTGTGCCCTGGCTGGGAATTGAACCCAGGACTTCCACATGCCTGGCTGACACTCTACCACTGAATGATTTATCATTTTTGAATGCTAAGATGCTTCATGATGTCACTGTGCCCTGCCATTCCCCTTCCTCAATAATAACCTGAACAATCATGGCAAATACTGATGCCATATCTCTTAACTATTTTCTCAATAAGAATTGGGGTGTGAACAGATAAGAAGAATTTTTAGAGGACTATATCAAATTGTCTGAAATTCTATACTAAGCTAATGTTTTTTTTGTGTGTGTGGTCACCACCTCAGAAATTGTAATATAAACACAAAAAAAACATTTCCAAATGAAGACTGGAGAGGAAATTTAGCACTAACACATTGCATCCCAATAAGAAAAAAATCCCGGGGATTCTGATTCCCACATGGGTCAAACCCTCTGTCCTGTCTTCTAAAACTCTGACTTTGTACCAGCTTCATTCATCATGATAAAAGCATCCACCACACAAGTATGATTAGACATTTCTTTATCCTGTCTTCATTGAAGCAACTACATTAATCTCTGCAAAGACTTCCCTCTCTTACTGAAAGGAGGTACATCCCTTCGTATTAGCCCAGCTAGTCACACATTTCCCATGGATCTTTTCTTCACCTCCTTACTCCTCGGCTTGTACGTAATTATTGAGGAATGCAACATAACTGAAAGGACATGAGTTGGAAGCATCTATTCTGTTTCACTAGCTGAGCCTATTTCATGGTAATTTTGAGACTCAGGGCATCTAATGCATGTATAAAGTGCTATATAAAGTAGTAGTTGCTATATTTCTTTAACTTGCTCTCATTCACCACTACCTACACACAAAATTCTGCATCAGTACCCACTCTTTCCTCTCAAAAGCATGATTGTCCCTTCTCAGAAGCACAGGTCTTAGAAGCATATATTTTTTTAAATCCCTCTCTGTCCAAGGCAAATTCTTTCATTGATCCTTATCATATGCATTCCAGACTTCTCACCAATCATTTTATGACATCATTGTCACTTAATTTTTCTACCTTCTTCTCCACTTTTCATTCTTTTTCCCAGCATCTCTTCTTTTTCTGCTTCTCAGGGAATTTTAGCTTGCCAAACTAAATTATTTCCCCTTGGCTGTTGGAATCATCACAAAGATCTCCATGTGCTAATTTCAGACCGTGACAGTGATTTTGTGGCTGGAATAATATATAGTAAAAAATGGATCAAGACTACTCATTTTTCATAACTCTCTGAAGTGTCACTGGATGTAAATCATTTTCAATAACTGCTATTAATATGAGTTTAGAACAAGCCTTATCTACAGGTATAAAATGCCATGGTAGCAGCAATAAAAACAACAGAAACCCATGACTAAATGAGTCCTGAATGCTAGTCGTGTAATTGTAAATTACCAGGGTCATTTGAGTATCTTATCCTCATCCAGTACTACTTGGCCACACGCTTTTCTTCCTTCTTCTTTAAGGCAGGTACCGGGTGGTTGGAAGAACTCATTGCTCATTTCTTTCTGCTACAGTATGAAGTTTTTCACCAGGCTGTGGGCTACTTGAAGAGAAGAATGATATTTTAGTAACCTGTGTCCTCTCAGCCAAGCAGATCACTTGGCACATAAACTCAGGGTGAATTTTGAAATTGAATTAGTTTGTGTGGAGTAGACTAAACCAAACTGAAAAGGCATGGGCGATTCTTTGAAAAGTAGTGTGAACGTTTCTTTAAAAGTTAAACACAGAGCCTGACCAGGCGGTGGCGCAGTGGATAGAACGTCAGACTGGGATGTGGAGGACCCAGGTTGGAGACCCCAAGGTCTCCAGCTTGAGCGCGGGTTCATCTGGTTTGAGCAGAGCTCACCAGCTTAGACCCAAGGTCGCTGGCTTGAGCAAGGGGTTACTCAGTCTGCTGAAGGCCCGCGGTCAAGGCACATATGAGAAAGCAATCAATGAACAACTAAGGTGTTGCAATGAAAAACTGATGATTGATGCTTCTCATCTCTCTCCCTTCCTGTCTGTCTGTCCCTATGTATCCCTCTCTCTGACTCTCTCTCTGTCTCTGTAAAAAAAAAAAAAAAAGTTAAACACAGAGTCATCATATGTCCTAACAATTTCACTTGTAGGTGTATGTACCTAAGGAAATTGAAAGGTTATTCACAAAAAAACTTGTATTCAAATGTTCATACCAACATTGTTCTTAATTAATAGTCCAAAAATGGAAACAACCCAAATGTCCGTCAACTGATAAATGAATAAATAACAGGTGATATATATATAAGGGTTGGCAAAAGTAAATATACAGATGTTTGTTTGGGAAATAATATGATAATAAATAATAACAGAAGAATAAACTTGCATACTCACAACTGTAAACCTACTTTTGCCTATTCCTATATAGCCATTGGAATATTATTCAGCCATGAAAAGAAGTGAAGTACTAATGTATGCTACAACACGGATGAACTTTGAAAACATGCTGAATTGAATGATAAAAACCAGTCATAAAAGGCTACATATTGTGTTATTAATATTTATTTGAAGTGTATAGACTGGACAAATCCAGAGAGACAAAGTTAATCAGTAGTTGCCTAGGAATGGGAAGAGACAGTTGAGTGGGTGATAACTAAAGGTAGAATATTTATTTTGGGGATGATAAAAATACTTGAAAATTGATGTTTGCACAACATTGAATATTTTTAAAACATAAGTTTGCTTTAAATGAATTTTATATGTGAATTATTCAATTTTAAATTACATTATCAAACTTAAAAATGCTTAAAAATTAAGGAAACCATATATAAATCTAGATTAAAAGTCTTTAGTTAATATGAAAGAAACTCCATAAAATTACTAGTATATTTTTAAAGGAGTAGGCATAGGAGTTGTGGGATACAGTTACTCAGGAGCCCTTGGAACATTCTCTTAGGTTCTTCTGAGAAACAGAAATGTCTAAAACCACTCTTCTTGCCTTGCAACACTATTATAAAACAAGGGAAACTTTGTGAAGCTCATTGAAAGACAGGCCAGGTTTCTTGTTCTTCTGGGAATGTTTAGAAAGATAGATGATAGTTAGATGATAGATGATGATAATGATAGATAGATAGATAGATAGATAGATAGATAGATAGATAGATATAATAGATAGATACATGATACATAGGTCATAGAATGATGACAGATATACAGAGAGGTGATTATACCTGTTGGGAAATAAACAAATATAAAAACTTGCCTTCTATAAAAATAACTCAGAAAGATTTAGTTTTTGGAGTGTTGGAATTGATGAGAGTATTGATAGCTTTTTCTATTGTAATATTTTTGTCTTGGTTATTTCTAGGTAGGATTTAAAAAAATAAAATAGAAATTAGCCTGACATGGGGTGGCACAGTGGATAAAGCATAGACCTGGAATGCTGAGGCCAGTGGTTTCAAATGCTGGGCTTGTCTAGACAAGGCACATATGGGAGTTGACACTTCCTGCTCTTCCCCCTACCATTCTGCCCCCCCCTAAAAATGAATAATAAAAATAAAATAAAATCTAAAATATACAAAGAAAAGTAAAAATTAAGGCTCTGTAACTTAATCTGGGTACAGACTTAGAATACCCATACAACTTGCACAATCGCCAGTCATTTAATACTCTGTGGAGCTGCATTTGGAAAGTGGAGGAAGTAACTATCTTTCAGAGAGAGCTAATGATTAAATAGATAATGCTTTAAAATATTTTGAATTAAAGATATTTTAATGCATAATTATACTATAGTTCATTCAAAAATGTTCATTAATGGGTGAAGCTTTCTGATTCTGTAGGAGGAGCTACTGCTCTTATGATTTAGAATGGAGCTGTCTATAAAAATATAATGTAAGCCAAATATGTAAATTAAAAATATTTTAGAATCAACATTAAAAAAGTAAAAAGAAAGAAGTGCAATTAGTTATTTAAATAATTCCTACTGACATTAAATATTATATTAGTTTCAGGTGTAAAGTATAATGGTTAGACATTTATATAACTTATGAAGTGATTCCCCCAATAAGTCAAGTATTCACTGACACATAAATAGTTATTATAATATTAGTGACTGTGCTGTACTTTATATTCCCATGATTGCTTTGTAACTGTCAATTTGTATTTCTTAATCCTTTTTTCACCAAGCCCTTCAATCCCCCTCCCATCTGTCAACCATCAGTTTGTTCCTTTGAATCTGTAAATTTGTTTCTCTTTTGTTTATTTTGTTTTAGAGATTCCATATATAAGTGAGATTTATCTTTCTCTGTCTGACTTATTTTACTTACTGTCATACCCTCTAGGTCCTTCCATGCTGTCACAAAAATGGTAAGATTTCATGACTTTTTATGGCCGAGTAATTTTCCATGGTATATATGCACCACATCTTTATTCAATCATCAATTGATGGACACTTAGGTCTCTTGCCACCCTATGTCCTTTGATTGGAGCATTTAATCCATTTACATTTAAAGTCATTATTGATAGGTACCATATTTCCCCATGTATAACATGCTCCCACATATACGACTCACCTTAATTTTGGGGTCCAAAATTTGAAAAAAAAAAGTATTACATAAAGTTATTGAACTCAAGTTTTATTCATCATAAAATTCATACAACTCATCACTGTCAAAATTCCCATCCATTAGCTTGTCGTCATCTGTCTGATGACGAATCACTGTCTTCATATATTGTCTCATCCTCGGTTCCATCTATGGCATTTGAAGTGCCACACTGCTACAATCACTGTGTAAGACGCATCCAGTCTTTAGACCCCAAATTATTTCAAAAAAATTGCGTCTTATACATGGGGGAATACGGTATGTACTTTTGCCACTTTATTATTCATATTTTGTTATCTTTTTATCTCTTCCTCCTTCTTTTAACATTTCTGGTAATACTGGGTCTGGTGGTGATAAAATTCCATTAGATTTTCTTGTCTTGGAAGGTCTTAATCTCTCCTTCCATTCTAAATGATAGTCTTGCTGGGTAGAGCAATCTCAGTTGTAGGGAGGTGCTTTTCATTACTTTGAATAATTTTTACCAAACCATTTTGGTCTGCAAATTTCTGTTGAGAAACCAGTTGACAGTCTTATGAGAGCTTCTGTGTAGTTAATTATGTAATTGCTCTTCTCTTGCTGCTTTTAAGATTCTCTCTTTGTCTTTAACCTTTGACATTTTAATTATGAGTCTTGGTGTGGGCCTCTTTAGGTTCATCTTGCTTGGGACACTCTATGCTTCCTGGAATTGTATATCTGTTTCCTTTACCAAGATAGGGAAATTTTCAGTCATTATTTCTTCAAATAAACTTTCAATCTCTTGCTCTCTCTCTTATCCTTCTGGTACCCTTATGATATGAATGTTGTCCCAGGGTCTCTTAAACTATAGTCATTTTTTTTAAATTCTTTTTTATTTATTGCTTTGAGAGAAAGAGAGAGAGAGAGATGGAGGGAGAGATATGAGAAGCATCAACTCACAGTTGTTTCACTTTAGTTGTTCATTGATCACCTCTCCTACATGCTTTGACCAGGGGACTCAAGCTGTGCCAGTGATTCCTTGCTCAAACCAGAGACCTTGGTATCTTATTGATGATCCCACTCTCATCAAGTTGGCGAGCCCATACTCAAGTTGGTGACCTTGGGGTTTCAAACCAGGAGCTTCAGAGTTCCAAGTTGATGCTCTATCAACTGTACCACCCCTGGTCAGACATTTAATTCTTTTATTTCTCTCTTTTTTTCTTTTTGCTGTTCCAGTTGTTCATTTTCCACTACCTTGTCTTCCAATTAGCTGAATCAATCATCTATCTAATCTGCAGTTAATTGCTTCTGGTGTATTCTTCATTTCAGTTATTCTTCATTTCTGACTGGTTCTTTTTTATGGTTTCTTTGTCCTTTTTATGTTTATTATCTCTTGGTTGGAGTCCTCACTGAGTTCCTCTATTTATTGTCCCCCAAGTTCATTGAGCATCCTTATAACCAGTGTTTTGAGTTCTGTAGATTGTAGGTTGCTTGCTTCCATTTTGTTTAGTTATTTTTCTGTAGGTTTGCCCTGTTCTTTTATTCTGGACATGTTTCTTTGTCTCCTCATTTTGGCTGCCTCCCTGTGTTTGTTTCCATATATTAGGTAGATTTCCTACACCTCCCAGTCTTGGCAGGTCAGCCTTATGGAGCTGTTGTCCTGTGGGGCCCAGTGGTACAGACTTCCTAGTTACTTGAACCAGGTGCTCCAGGGGTGTCCTTTGTATGTGTTGTGTGCCCTCTTGTTGTAGTTGAACCTTGATTGCTGTCGGCACATCAGTGAGAAGGATTGACTCTCAGGCTGACTGGCTATGAGGACTGTCCATGACTACAGCAGACAAGCTATTATGCAGGGGCTGAGCTTAAGGAGAAAAATTCACTTTGCAGGGCTCTGGTGCCGGCAGTCTGCTTTTGTGTATGTTATTTGTGGAACTAATTCGGTGGTGCTGTGGTGTGGTCTGAACCAGTCACTGGGTATATTAGTTCTGGGACCAACTAGTAGGACCTACTAAGTGATCTACAGATGATTGCTGCTTGTGCTGTGTGCTTAGAGGTAACTGGGAGAGGTTGTGCTGCAAATCAAGGCCAGCTGCCACTAGTGCTGGGCTGGGGGCCACTTAGCCTAGAGGTACAGGGCACACTGAAGCTAGCCATTGCTTTTTGGGGTTTGTGGACCTCACAAATTTTAGAGAAAGCTACAGCATGAACAGAGGCCAGCCACTTATGATTAATAGCTTCTGAAAGAGGTTCGGACCTCTGCATAAGCTAGGCGGGTTGATTTCTCAGAGAGTCACCAGGGTGAATGAGTTTGATTGAGACTCAGATTTGGTGCCCACTTGTGCCTGTCAACTGGCTTGGGGAGGTCTCAGCAAAGGAAGAAAATGACAGAGAGCTGCCCCTCCAGTCTACATCCTGAAGCCAGACAGTTCGGTTTCTCCCCATATGTTCCTGAGCTTTTTCAGGCTGCTGTTCATCATTGGACCCCTTAACCCAGGGGTCGGGAACCTATGGTTCATGAGCCAGATGTGGCTCTTTTGATGGCTGCATCTGGCTAGTAGACAAATCTTTAATTTAAAAAAGTAATAACGTTAAAAATATAAAACATTCTCATGTATTACAATCCATTCATTTTCTACCGCTTATGTTCATGGTTGCAGGTGGCTGGAGCCAATCACAGCTGTCCTCCGGGACAACACCAAATTTTTATTGGATAATGTGTAACGTACATGGGTCGTTGTATGGCTCTCATGGAATTACATTTTAAAATATGTGGCGTTTATGGCTCTCTCAGTCAAAAAGGTTCCTGACCTCTGCCTTAACAAGTGTGTCTGTTAGCAACTAAGTCCATGCACAGGTCCTTTAGGAGGAAAGCCTGGGACTCCAGTAGAACTCTCTCTCACTCAGCAATAATCTCTGCTGGTTTTCACAGCCAGAAGTAATGGGAACTTCTCTTTCTGGCTCTGGAATCTTGGGCTGGGTAGCCTGGTGTGTGGCTGAGACTCCTTGCTCCTCAGTGAGGACCTCTGTAGCTGAGACATCACTTCCAATTTTTATCAGCCACATGTGGGTTTGGAACTTACCATTCTGCATCGTTGCCCTCCCACTGGTCTCCACATGTCTTTTTATTTATATCCTTAATTATAAGACTTCTGTTCAGCTGGTCTTCAGGTGGTTCTCAAGGGTGCTTCCATAATTTAGTTGTAATTTGATTTTTTTCAGGTGAAATTAGTTTTAATAATGTAGTATTTATCTCAGTATATCCAAAATATTATTTCAACATATAATTCACATAAAAATTGAGATATTTTATGTTCTTTTTTTTATTCTAACTCTTTGAGATCAATGTGTATTTTATACTTATAACAGGGTTTTTTTGTGTGTGTGTGTGTGTGACAGGGCCAGAGAGAGGGACAGACAGACAGAAAGGGAGAGAGATGAGGAGCATCAATTCTTTTTTGCAGCTCCTTAGTTGTTCACTGATTGCTTTCTCATATATGCCTTGACCGGGGGGCTACAGCAGAACAAGTGACCCTTTGCTCAAGCCAGCAACCTTGGGCTCAAGCCAGCGACCTTGGACTTCAAGCCAGCAACCTTTGGGCTCAAGCCAGCGACCTTTGGGCTCAAGCCAGTGACTATGGGGTCATGTCTATGATCCCATGCTCAAGCCAGTGACCCCACGCTCAAACTAGTGAGCCTGTGCTCAAACTGGATGAGCCCACATTCAAGTCAGTGACCTAGGGGTTTCAAACCTGGGTCTTCTGCTTTCCAATCCGATGCTCCATCCACTGTGCCACCACCTGGTCAGGAATTTATAGCAGGTCTTAATTCAGACTAGCCACATTTCAAATGCAACATTTGGATAGTAGCTACAAACTGGTCAGTGTAGATTTAGAATTTAAAATTTTTAAGTCTGATTATAGTCTCCAGGGGAAGCCAGATAAATGGCTGTCTTATTAAATAAAGGAATACTGTCTCATAAGGATAAGAACTCTTTCCTATGTGAGATTATAATCTAAAGTAGGACTTTTTGCATTTCTTTTGATTATTCAAATTACACACATATTTCATTGATGACTAATCTTTTCCCCCCTTTTTTTCCAAGTGAGAGGAGGGGAGATAGAAAGACAGACTCCCACATGTGCCCTGACCTGGATCCACCTGGCAACCCCGTCTGGGGCCAATGCTCTGCCTACCTGGGACCATGCTCGCAACCAAGCTATTTTTAGCACCCAGGTCTGATGCGCTGGAACAAGTTGAGCCATGACTGTAGGAGAGAAAGAGAGAGAAAGGGAAGGGGGAAGGAGTGGAGTAGCGGATGGTCGCTTCTCCTGTGTGCCCTTATGGAAATTGAACCAGGAACATCCACACACCGGGCCGACACTCTACCACTGAGCCCACCAGTCAGGGACTGAAGAGTAATTTTAATTAGTCTAATATATGTAGTAGTTAGGAATATTTTATATACTATCTCCTGAATGGAACTTCTGAAAGAATCTGGCTAGATCTTCTGTGACGTCAGTAATGGAAAGTTTTAGAGGGTTTATAAACTGTGCTTGGATGTTTAATAACTCTACTATTTAAAAATATTTTGCAGACTATATTATATGGTATAAATATTGTATATGATGCCATTGTAATAATATTTTCTTCATTTATTCATGTACCTAAATAGTAAAATTTAATGTTTGAAATTTAACAACTTTAAATTATAGAGCTTTTCTAAGAAAGCCTCTAAACTGATACCTTCTTTGGAAAAAATATGTACAGGAGAGAGTTTTGTCTTAGTCTCTCCTTCAATGTGCCTACTTCCCCTGTCAATAAATAGTAAATTGAAAAAACCTACTTGACCGAAGACACCTTTTATTTAAAATAATATTTACATTAGGAACTAATATAAGATAGAATTTAAGATAGACGAAGTTCAGACAGTTCTTAACAGGGATTTATTTTAACAATGTAGTTTTTGACACTTAGAATTAGCAAATATTATTAATTAACAGTGCTTAATCTAGGCCAAATCAAATAAACTTACATTGCAGTCTGCTGTCTCTTGAGCCTCTGCATGAGCTCTCCCTGCCCCCTTCTCAGCCACATTCTGGCTTCCCAGGCCTTTCCTTAACCTCACAGATCTCTGGCACTGACACCAGAGGAAGGAGTGGGGATGGAGGCAAGTAGATTAAACAATGGGGAGGGGAAGAAGACAGAGTAGACAAAATACCTTGTGACCTTAAAATAATGGGCCGTGTTTTCCTGTGTGTCTGGTGAACTGTCTCTAAAGATGATTCCAAAAAAAAGCTATAAAAATGTTTCCAATAAAGGCAACATCCTTCGGTTAAAAGCCTGCCCTACAAGGCTTGCTACTTTGAAGCTCAATACACATTCGAACGCAACTGAGAAGCAGATTTCATTGCATTTTGAAGGTAGTAACGGGTGTGAAATGAAGATCAGTTTTACTACCTGAAAACCATTATTTATAACTCGTATTACAATCTTTTTTAAAAATATTTTATTTATTGATTTTGAGAGGGAGAGAGAGAGAGAGAGAGAGAGAGAGGATTAGTTGCTGTCTGTATGTGCCTTGACCAGGCAAACCCAGGGTTTTGAACCAGCCAACTCAAGATACCAGGTTGATGCTTTATCCACTGCGCCACGACAGGTCAGGCCTCATATTACAGTCTTTAGAAATAACTAATGAAAGAAGTAATGTTCTTCTGATCTCATTTATTACCAAAATTAAGTAGGATTTCTTGGTTGAGATAGAAATAAATGTCCGATTTTCTTAATTCAGGGTCAAGCTCTGCTGTGTACCTCTAAATTTTTTTAATTTTTTCAATTTTTACACTGAACATCAACATAGTGAGTAATGAAGACTGAAAACTGCAGCGCAGGTAAGATTTTTAAATAGCCATGGAACAGAGTAATACCCTCCAAAGACGTCCACATCTTAATCCCCAGAATCTATGAATATGTTACTTTACATGCCAAAGAGACACTGTAAATATGATTAAGGATCTTGAGATGGAAAGATTAATTCTGGATTACCTCGTGGGCCCAATGTAATCACAAACATCTCTTTAAAAGAAAGGCCAGAAGGTCAGGTAAAATGTGAGAATTAGAAGCAAATGTTGGACTGAGGCGCTCTGAAGATGGGGGAAGGGGCTACAAGCTAAGAAATGCAGGTGGTGTCTGGACTGTGGGGAAAAAAAGGGACAGAATCTCCCCTAGAACCTCCAGAAGGATTTTAGCTTAAGACCTCTCAGAATTGACTTCTAGAAGTATAAGATAATACAATTGTGTTACTTTAAGCCACTAAGTTCGTCATAATTTATTACAATAACGATATATTCTTCAATCCTCTGCAGCTTTTAGTATTTTTTCTTTGTCTCTTAACTTTGGCATTTTAATTATGATGTGTTCTTGTGTGTGCCTCTTTGGGTTCATCTTTAATGGGAGTCTCTGTGCTTCTTGAACTTGTGTCATATTTTCCTTCATCAGCTTAGGGAAGTCTTCAGTTATGATTTCTTTTTTTTTTATTTTTTTTTATTTTTTTATTTTATTTTTTTTGTATTTTTCTGAAGCTGGAAACGGGGAGAGATAGTCAGACAGACTCCCGCATGCGCCCGACCGGGATCCACCCGGCACACCCACCAGGGGCGACGCTCTGCCCACCAGGGGGCGATGCTCTGCCCCTCTGGGGTGTCGCTCTGCCGCGACCAGAGCCACTCTAGCGCCTGGGGCAGAGGCCAAGGAGCCATCCCCAGCGCCCGGGCCATCTTTGCTCCAATGGAGCCTTGGCTGTGGGAGGGGAAGAGAGAGACAGAGAGGAAGGAGGGGGTGGGGGGTGGAGAAGCAAATGGGCGCTTCTCCTATGTGCCCTGGCCGGGAATCGAACCCGGGTCCCCCGCATGTCAGGCCGACGCTCTACCGCTGAGCCAACCGGCCAGGGCCCAGTTATGATTTCTTCAAAAAAGTTTCTATCCCTGTTCATTCTCTTCTCCTTCTGGAACCCCTATGATGTGGATGTTGTTTCTCTTTATGTCGCAGAGGTCTCTTAGAGTTCCTTACCCCTCTTGAGCTTCTTTTTTTATTATTATTAATTTTTAGAGAGGAGAGCAAGTGAGAGAGAGAGAAGGGGGAGAGAGGAGCAGGAAGCATCAACTCCTATATGTGCCTTGACCAGGCAAGCCCAGGGTTTTGAACCGGCGACCTCAGAGTTTCCAGGTCGACGCTTTATCCACTGAGTCACCACAGGTCAGGCAAGCCTCTTTTTTTTTTTAATGCTCTGTTTATGTTTATCTTGTCCTCTAAATTGCTGATTTGATCTTCTGCTTCATCCAACCTGCTGTTGATTCCTTCTAGTGTAATCTTCATTTTATATATTGTATTTGACATTTGTGACAGGTTCTTTTTTACAGTTTCAATGTCCTTTTTAATGCTTACTATCTTTTTGTTTACATTTTCATTGTGATCATGCATTCTTACTTTCAGATACTTTAGCATCCTGCCTGACCAGGTGGTGGTGCAGTAGATAGAGTGTTGGCCTGGGATGCAGAGGACCTAGGTTTGAAACCCTAAGATCACCAGCTTGAGCACAATCTCACCAGCTTGAGTGCAGGGTCGCTGGCTTGAGCGTGGGATCATAGACATGACCCTAAGGTCACTGGCTTGAGCCTAAGATCACTGGCTTGAGCAAGGGGTCACTGGCTCTGCTGTAGCCCCCCCACCCTGGTCAAGGCACATATGAGAAAGCAATCAATGAACAACTAAGGAACTGCAACCAAGAATCGATGTTTCTCATCTCTCTCCCTTCCCTTATTGTCTGTCTCTGTCTGTCCCTTTCTCTGTCTCTCTCTCTCTCTTTCTCTCACTAAAAAAAAAAAAAAAAAAAATTTAGCACTATATGATAATAATCATTACAGTAAATTCTGCATCTGGTAGTTTGGTTGCTTCCATTTTATTTAATTTTTTTCCCAGGGATTTCTCTTGTTGACTTAACTGGAGCATATTGCTTTGTCTGCCTATTTTGTCTATGTATAGGTACCTGTTGGGCAGATAAAATATATTATGCTCACTTTGTTAAAGATGGTGCCTCCCATGTGGAGGCAGTCGCCCAGGTGATATTAATGTGTGTTTCTGGGCAGGCAGGATCTTTGTAGCTGGGGGCTTGGTTTTGGGATTAAGCCTTGCCCACCCTTTTTGATGTGGGGCGGTACAATCCAATCATGCCTCAGAGAAGTGACTTTGTATTAGAGGCTTCCCTATTTTGTATATTGGATTAGAGGTTGTGAAGCTACAATATAAAATGGGGGCAGAACGAGAGTTTGCCGCTCTTGGTTCCTGGGATGATTAGCATGAGAGAGCAGAGGGAGCAGAGCAGAGAGCAGAAAGAGGCCATGTGGCCAGGAGAAGCAGCCAAGATGGCGGAGTGCTGAGTGAGATGCCAGTCTGTGTAGTGTTTGTATCTGGGATAAGGAAGGAGATGGGGAACTGAGGAGAATAAGGTTGGTGAGCTAGAAACCTTTGATTCTAAGAAACTCGGATAAGTCAGTGGCTTTGTGAGCACTGAATGTGAGTGGGTTTTAGAGCCCAGTGTATGTTTTTACTTGCCCGCCGGGTGCAAGCTAGAATTAAAGACTATGGCCCACCAGTTTGTGGCTCCGTTGTTTCTTTACCGACTGTCCGAATCCAATGCGAACCTGCAAGGGCTGGGCTGTTCTGATGGTGGCCCTGGCCGTGGCTTCTGGCTTTACAGTACCTTTGCTCTGACTCCAAAATTTATTGTGATGTCTTTATGAGGAAGGTGGACTCAGTGGTACTAAATTTCAGGCCACCTGAGCTTCTTGCTCTAGAAATGTTTCTTGAGGGTTATTCGTATTTTCCTGTTGTATGTGAGTATTGGATGCTGTTGGCCCTTTTGTGGGTGGTGTTATCCCTTCAGGCTTCCTGTCTGCCCCACTTTATAGTGTAGAAATCAAAACCTTTAATCCAATATACAAACAAGGAAGTCTCTGATACAAAGTCACTTATCTGAGGCATAATGGGATTCCTCATGAGAGTGCACCACCCCCATCATGCAACAGTCAAGGGTGTGGGGAAAAGCTTAGTCTTAAAACTAAGCCTTAGGCTATAACAACCCAGCCTGCTTACAGCCTGTCCCCCACACCCAATGCAAACTATAAGCGAGCAAACATATCTATCATATTTACAAACTTATTTGACCAACAGATATGCTGCTAGAAAGGCTAGTTGGCCCAGCTCTGATGAATTGAATAGTTTGTAGCTGGGCATTGGATGTGTTGGTTCTGGGTCTCTTAGGAGGGAAGAGAGAGAGAAAGAGTGTCCCCTTGCAACCTTTCTGGGACTATAAGCAAACCAGAGTTTGAGGCTGCCTCTGCTTAGCTTAATTGCACATGGAAGGACCAAGCTGCACACCTAGGCTGGTTTTTACTAGCATTGCACCTGGGGGCAAGTCATCAAAAAGGCCCAAGGTTCTCTGAGCAGTTCCTTCTGCTACCTCTGTTTGCTGGCTGCTTGTTGGTTTTAGCCCCTGAAAAAACTTCTGATAGAGTCTAGAGCCTGGGGAAATTCAAAGATTAGGAAGGGTGGTGGGTGTGGCTCCCACCCAAGGGCCCCAGGTATCAGTCTGTCCTGAATTTTTTTCACAGACCTCAGTATGATGTGGTCACTTGGAGTCCAGTGGATGTGGCCTCTGAAACCCAGAGATTCAATCTGCTCACAGTATGGACAGTTCCTACTGAATCTCCCATGGGGTGGAAGCACCAGTCATATTCTCAGAAAAGTTGCGGTTGCGGGGGAGCTCCAGCCTCAGTGCCAGATAATTGAGTCACTGTCACCCCCTACTTCCTGACCAAGGCTGCTTACTTCTCAGCAGGGCCCAATCTCTGGGGCAAAAGATTCCTGAGGGTAGAGCAGTTGCTTTTCCCCAGGTTGATGCTACAGGGAGGGAACTGTTCCACCCAAGAGAGATGGTGACTACGGTATTGGAGAATGATTTGACACAAGGATTCTAATGGCTGTCCACCACCATGTCTCTCCCTGAGCCACCAATTTCACACTCTCCTCATGCAACTCTAGTCTTCTTAACCTTCCCTATGCTGGAGTCCAGGGTAAGTGGCTGTAAATGAGATTTTCTATGTTGACTTTTTAAGAGGGTGCTTGCTTCTCTAAGATCTCTCATCTCTTTCTTGAAGACAGAAACCTGGCCTCTTTCACTGCCAAATGCTATGTGGGCACCTCTTTTAGTCTCTGGTGCTCTAGGCTGGGCCCTGACCTGGGCTTAGGACCCTCACCTCTCAGGGAAAATCTCTCTCTACAACTGAGAATCCCTTCAAACCGTCTGTTGCAGTTCACTCCTATGAGCGGGGGCAGCCCTTTTTACATCTCTAACCTTCATACCAGTCTCAGTGTGGCTTCTTCTGTGACTCCTTGGTTTTAGACTCCTCTTTATTTAGTCCTAAGTTGTTTTTTCAGGATGATTGTTTTGTGTTTTTTTTTTAACAGAGACAGAGCGAGAGTGAGAGAGAGGGATAGATAGGAACAGATAGACAGGAACAGAGAGAGATGAGAAGCATCAATTTTTGTTGCGGCACTTTAGTTGTTCATTGACTGCTTTCTCATATGTGCCTTGACCAGGGGACTACAGCAGACTGAATAACCCCTTGCTCAAGCCAGCGACCTTGGGTCCAAGCTGGTGAGCTTTGCTCAAACCAGATGAGCCCGCGCTCAAGCTGGCGACCTCAGGGTCTCAAACCTGGGTCCTCTGCATCCCAGTCCGACGTTCTATCCACTGCACCACCACCTGGTCAGGTGGGATGATTGTTCTTAAATTTAGTTATAACTCATTTGATCCTGGGATGAGGCAATTGGAATGTCCTCTTACTTTGTCGCCATCTTGGAATCCTCTTTTATATTTATTTTTTAAAGATTTTAGTTATTGATTTTACAGAGAGAGGAGAAAGTGTGAGGTGGGGAAGCAAAAAGTATCAACTCATAGTTGCTTCACTTTAGTTGTTCATTAGTCATATGTGCCTTGACTGGACAAACCTAGGGTTTTCAACCGGCAACCTCAGCATTCCAGGTTGATACTCTGTCCAGTGTGCCACCACAGGCCAGGCCCAAGCCTTTTATTTTTTTTCTTTACTTTTCGTTTTTCTTTTTTTAAGTAAGAGGAGGGGAGATAGAGAGATAGACTACCACATGCAACCTGATAGGGATTCACCCAGAAGCCCCCATCAGGGGACAATGCTTTGCCCATCTGTGGCCATGCTCGCAACTGAGCTATTTTTAGTGCCTGAGGTGGAGGTTCCACAGAGCCATCCTCAGCACCCGAGGCCAATGCACTTCAACCAATGGAGCCATGGCTGTGGGAAGGGAAGAAAGAGAGAGAAAGAAAGAAAGAAGGGGGGGGGTGAAGGGGAAAGAGAAACAGGTAATCTCTTCTGTGTGCTGGGAATCAAACATGGGGCATCTACACATAGGGCTGATGCTCTACCACTAAGCCAACCAGCCAGGGCATATATTTTTCTTCAGATATTTATTTTAAAATATATATATAATTTATACATATTGTTTTAAATAATGCATAAATGTAATTCTATACATGCTTTAATAATCAAGTTTTTTAAAAAAAATCTCACCTTCTCTTTTCTCTACCTCAACCTTCTTATACCCCATTCCTATGATAATCCAGGTTAACAGCCTAATATGTATTCATCTTTTTTTTCTCTTGATTTATATAATTCTGTGCAGACGTATTCACAACATACTTATATACATGCAAATGCAGAAGTTTTATGATTAAATTAAGAAATGGGACTATATTCTCAAGCTTTGGGAATATGTTGGTTGTCTCATATAACAATACCCAGAGGAAGTATCTCCAATTCATCTGGATACTAACATGAGTTTTTATTTTAATGGATTTTTTTATTTGAGAACATGAGAAAGAGATAGGAAAGAAGAAAGATGAGAAGCATCAATTTATAGTTGCATCACTTTAGTTGTTCATTTATTGTGTCTCACACATGAGTTCATATTTTAATGGCAGCACAATATTCCATAATTTACCTTAGCATTGTCTACTCAGCAGTCCCCAACTGTTGAGCATTTATTTTGTTTTCATATTTTGGTACCGTAAATAATGCCACAATAAACATCTTTATATAAAGTGAGCAAAAGTAGGTTTATAGTTGTTCATATGGAAAATAATATAATAATTAATAAATAATAATATAAGAATAAACTCTGTGTTTCACATATTTACAACTGTAAACCTATTTTTGGCTTACCCTGGATGTGTTTACTGATATGTTTATTTCTTTGGAATAGTTTCCCAAAGTAAGATTGCTAATTTGGTAGAGAATATGTGCATTTTAATTTTAGAAGAGCTTGATAAATATTTTCTTTTTAAAAAAATATTTACTCTGCTAAAGAACAGATTTTATTTTTCATTTTCCCTTAAACACTAAAATAGCACATGACATAGTAATCTAGTACACAAAATAAACTAATATATGCAATTCATAATCCCCAAAATGGTTGTCTTACTTTGGGACTGCTAAAGAATATACACTCTTAAGCGATCTTTATCAAAATTATCAACAAACAACAAAATTTACCTCAGAAAAACTGTAGTGTAAGAGATAACCTCAACTCCTAGAAGCTGGAAGCTTTCTCTGGGGGAAATACTTGAGGTGCCTCTCTATGACTGAGTCTCATGCTCACATCTGTTTCAGGTAATGCTGCTAGGATTCCTAACTGGAGAAAGATTTATTCCAAAGGTAAGTGTAATATTGCAACTTTCACTATAGGGCCTCCCTTAAAATTGCATTTCAAGTGAAAGGAAAGGGAGGTGAGAGGAAAATCCAATTTTGCTAGAGACCAAATTTATTCTATAAAATATGGAAATGGTAACAGCTCCTCATCAACTCAGAAAGGATTAGAGTAAGTACAGAGGGATTGACATTTACAAATACCCACTTCTATTAGATCAGTGGTCCCCAACCCCTGGGCTGTAGACCAGTACCGGTCCGTGGGCCATTTGGTACCGGTCCGCAGAGAAAGAATAAATAACTTACATTATTTTCATTTTATTTATATTTAAGTCTGAATGATGTTTTATTTTTAAAAAATGACCAGATTCCCTCTGTTACATCCATCTAAGACTCACTCTTGACGCTTGTCTCGGTCACGTGATACATTTATCCATCCCACCCTAAAGGCTGGTCCGTGAAAATATTTTCTGACATTAAACCAGTCCGTGGCCCAAAAAAGGTTGGGGACCACTGCATTAGATGATCAGACAACCTGGACGGACAATGTCCGGACAGTCACCCTTCAGAATGGGTAATGAAGGTATGAAAAGAACTTTATGTTAAATCTTTATGATCTAATTTGACATTAATATAGGACATATTCATGTTCTCCAGGAAATGTCCTCCCAATTCTGAATGTCTTTCAAGCACAATTTAAAACATGCTCAAAAGTTTCTTTCCTTATCAATCAGTTTTCCATGAGTTTAAATTCTACTTACTTGAAGTCTGGGCAAACTAGAGCAGGAATTTCATTACTGCACTGTTTAGAACACTTAATGAAAATAACCCCTTCTAAGTCAACTTTTAAACTTAAGCTCACCATTTTTATTGTTCGGCTTGTACCTCCACTATGGCATACTGGCTTTGCAATTTCAAAAGCTTCCATTGCCAGAAACGGCAGTTATCTGCAGATCATTTTAGGTACTTTTTACACTTGGGAGCATTTTCCTGTATTCTGCTGTTTACTCTGAAAACAACCGCCAGGGGAAACACATTCTGTCTCATTATTCAGGAATACTTCGGGATGTGCCTGCAGCGGTGTAGACAGGAGAGAGGATTCCATCTGTGAGCCTCTCCCCTCAAAACAAGTACTTGGTTGATCTTCAGATAGTCCCATTTCTGACCATTCTGATGGCATGGCAGTCCTGACCCCCAAGGCTCTCTTCCGTGGCATTGGCACCGTCCTCTGCGACTGTTCCTGGCCCAGGGCACTCCTCCCAGGGACCAGGGCACTCCTTGGTCCCTGACCAAGGCCTGCTCGACACCAGCAGGATACCCCTGCAAAAAAACACTCTTCTGCGTGAGCAAAAACCAGATCCAGTCTTGCTCTGAGCCACTGTGGAAGCGGGATTTCTTCTTACTGATTCTTCCAAATACAGAAAGACTTTGGGTCACTGTGAAGAAAGAGGTTGGCCTCACTTAGATCACTTTTCATTTTCAATGACAACGTCTCATTTTGTGAATTTTCATGTACATCAACCGCAGGCTTATTTACTAAGGAAAGTGCACCTGATGGGCGAGGGCTTTCCTGTGTTCGAAGGCTACAGGGTAGCTTGTCCGTGTCCTCTCCCTGGACTTCTGAGAGGCAAGTGCCAAGAGTCCCTCTGAGTCCCTCATCCTGTGGTCTCTGATACGGTGAACCCCGAGGAAATACTTGTGTCACTCGGGGGCCGGGGTACAGTCATCAGTGGATCTCAATAGGAACCTGCAGGCGGACGTTGAGCATCATGCAAGCCACGGGGTTAAGGTAGGGGAAGTTGATATATAGCTATCAGAACAGGTTGAAGGCGCTTTGCGTGCGGGTCAGCGCCTTGCAGAAGAGCCCATAGGAGCCAGAGGCGGCGGAGCGCTAGAGCAGAACAGCCAGAGGGGACGGGACCGCTCCACAGACCGGCGCCTGACCTGTCGGCCCGCCGCCCGTCCGCGCGCCACCGCCGGTCTCGAACCCCTGTCCCCCGGTGCCCCGGCTACTGGGCCGCTCCGCGCTGACAGCGCTAGGGACGCTGGCGGGCCGCCTTAAATCTTTTATACCAGCTGCGACTGTGGTAAAAAAAAAAAAAAAAAAAAAAATCTGTCAATTTCATAGAAAGTGTCACTCATACATTACAGTTATGTAGCAATAACTGTAACCTCTTAAAAACAAACAAGAAACTTCTGATAAGTCAGTTTCAAACAAAGACTCGTTCCATGGAGATAAGGCCTCTGCAAATTATTCTAATTGGGAAGTGGAGTTGGATACTGGGTGAGGACTAAAAGAAAACTCTTCAAAATGATAAAAAAAACTTTTAAACTATAATACCTCTTTCCTACAGATCAACAGAAAAAGAGCCTGATTAATTCATGGCCAAGTGAGCTAATTAATATAAAAGGACATGCATCAAGATAAAATTTGAAATAAAGTAGACATAAAATTTAAAATTTTTTCAATATGTCAAACTCTCCTACAAATACATTTAATTAAACATGAAAATATATTTTTTTGAAAATAAATTTAAGTATTTTTATTAGCTTGCTTTCTCAACACGTTAAGAAACTGGGGTAATAAGAATAGTATCTTGATTTCTTTTTATTTTTGTTATTAAAGACTTTATTTTATTTTATTTTATTTTTTTGTTTTTTTGTTTTGTTTTGTTTTTTTCCTGAAGCTGGAAACGGGGAGAGACAGTCAGACTCCCACATGCGCCCGACCGGGATCCACCCGGCACGCCCACCAGGGGCGATGCTCTGCCCACCAGGGGGCGATGCTCTGCCCCTCCGGAGCATCGCTCTGCCGCGACCAGAGCCACTCTAGCGTCTGGGGCAAAGGCCAAGGAGCCATCCCCAGCGCCCGGGCCGTTTTGCTCCAATGGAGCCTTGGCTGCGGGAGGGGAAGAGAGAGACAGAGAGGAAGGAGGGGGGTGGAGAAGCAAATGGGTGCTTCTCCTATGTGCCCTGGCTGGGAATCAAACCCGGGTCCCCCGCACTCCAGGCCAACGCTCTACTGCTGAGCCAACCGGCCAGGGCCCTTTATTTTATTTTTAGAGAGGGGAGAGAGAGAGAAGGGGGGGAACAGGAAGCATCAACTCTCATATGTGCCTTGACCAGGCAAGCCCAGGGTTTCAAACCGGCGACCTCAGCGTTCCAGGTTGATGCTTTATCCTATTGCACCACCACAGGTCAGGCTTGATTTCTTTTTTTTTACAGAGACAGAAAGGGAGAGGGATAGACAGGGAAGGAGAGAGATAAGAAGCATCAATCATCAGTTTTTCGTTGCGCATTGTGACACCTTAGTTGTTCATTGATTGCTTTCTCATATGTGCCTTGACCGCGGGCCTTCAGCGACCAAGTAACCCCTTGCTCGAGCCAGTGACTTTGGGTTCAAGTTGGTGAGCTTTTTTGCTCAAACCAGATGAGCCCGTGCTCAAGATGGAGACCTCGGGGTCTCAAACCTGGGTCCTCCGCATCCCAGTCCGACGTTCTATCCACTGTGCCACCGCCTGGTCAGGTGGTCAGGTTTGATTTCTTATCAATTTTATTTTCTTCTTGCATCACAATTACTCTTCTTAAGATGAGAGCATTCTGGAAATATTTTTATATATTTTACTAAAAAATGTGTCATCTTTTCAAAGCACAGGACAGTCAACTTCATTGTTTTTATCTTTTTAAATTATTATTTTTTTTACTTTTTTGTTGAATTTATTGTTGTGACATTGGTTGATAAAATTATATGTTTCAGGTATACAATTCTATAATACATCACCTGATTAATTTTTGTAATTTGTATTTTGTAATATTGTATTGTGTGTGTTCACCACTCCAAGTCAAGTCTCCTGCCATCACCATTTATCTTTGCTATAACCTCCTCTACCTTCCTCCCTTTCCCTCTGATAGTCGCTACACTTTTATTTGTGTCAATGAATTTTGTTTTGTTTTGCTTTATTTTTTGCTTAATCCCTTCACCTTTTTCACCCAGCCCCACAACCTCCCTACCCTCTAACAACTGTCAGTCTGTTCCCTATTTATGAATCTGTTGCCATTTTGTTTGTTAGTTTATTTATTCATCAAATTTCACAGATGATTGAAATAATATGGTAGTTGTCTTTCTCTGATTGGCTAATTTGGCTTAGCATAATGCTTTCCAGGTCCATCCATGCTGTCATAAAAGGGTAAGAATTTCTTTTTATTTATGACCAAGTAATATTCAATTGTGTAAATGTACCACAATTTTTTTATCTACTCATTTATTGATGGGCACTTGAACTGCTTCCAGATCTTGCCTATTGTCAATAACACTGCAATAAACATAGGGATGCATATATTCTTTCTAATCAGTGTTTCAAGTTTCTTTGGATATATTTCCAGAAGTAGAATTGCTGTGTCACAGGGCAGTTTTATTTTTAATTTTTGAGGAAACTCCATACTGTTTTCCACAGTGGCTGCACAAGTCTGCATTCCCACCAGCAGTGCAGGAGGGTTCCCTTTCTCCACACTCTTGCCAGCCCTTGTTGTGTGTTGATTTGTTAGTGAGAGCTATTCTGACAGTTGTGAAGTCATATCTCATTATGGTTTTAATGTGCATTTCTCTGCTGATTACTGACACTGATCCTATTTTCATATGTCCATTGGCCATCTGTATGTCCTCTTTGGAGAAGTGTCTGTTCAGATCCTTGGCCAATTTTTTAATTGGGTTGTCTTTTTAGTGTTGAGTTTATAAATTCTTTATAAATTTTGGAAATTAACCCCTTATCAGAACGATTTTTGGCTAATATAATCTCCCATTTAGTAGGGTTTTTTTTTTTTTCATTTTGTTGATGGTTTCCTTTGTTGTGCAAAACATTTTTAGTTTGATGTAGTCCTATTTCTTTATTTTTTCTTTTGTTTCCCTTGCCCAAGGAGATATATCAGGAAAAATATTGCTACAAGAAATATTCAAGACTTTATTATCTATGTTTTTTTCTAGAATTTTTGTGATTTCAAGGTTTATTAGTCATTATTCCATTTTGAGTTTATTCTTGTATATGGTGTAAGAAGGGATCTAGTTTCATGTTGGGTTTTTTGCATTTATCTGTCCAATTTTCTCAACACCATTTATTGAATAGACTATCTTTAGCCCATTTTATGTTTTTGCCTTTTTTGTCAAAAATTAATCAACTATAATAACGTGGGTTTATTTCTAAACTCTCTATTCTGTTTCATTGATCTATAATATCTGTTTTTATGCCAGTACCATGCTGTTTTAATTACAATGGTCTTGTAATATAGTTCGATACCAGGTAGTTTGATTCCTCCAAGATTGTTCTTCTTCAATTACTATGTCTACTCAGGGTCTTTTATGGTTCCATGTACATTTTTTGAATATTTTTTATAGCTCTGTGAAATACACTATTGATATATATTTTGATAGGAATTGAATTAAATCTATAGACTGCTTCAAGTAATGTGGACATTTTAATGAGGTTAATTTTTTTTGTCCATGAACACAGTATATGCTTCCACTTATTTGTATCTTCCTCAGTTTCTTTCTTCAGTATCTTATAATTTTTTTGAGTACAGGTCCTTTACATCTTTGGCTAAATTTATTCATAGATTTATTTTTTGAAGGAATATGAATGGGATTTTTCCTTTTCTTATATTCATTATTGGTGTGTAAAAATGCAACTGATTTCTGGATATTTATTTTGTATCCTGCTACTACTTTTCTGAATTTATTTATCAGTTGTAGTTTTTTTGGTGGAATTTTTAGGGTTCTCTGTATACAGTATCATGTCATCTGCAATTTGGATGTCTCTTATTTCTTTTTATTCTTTTTTTTTTCTGATTGGATTTCCAGTACTGTGTTGAATAAGAGTAGTGATAGCAGACATCCTTTTGTTGTTTCTGATAATAAGAGAAATCCTTGTACTATTGCCCATTGACTATGATGTTGATGATGTTGGCTGTGGGTTTGTCATGTATGGCCTTTATTATGTTGAGGTATGATCCCTGTATTCCCATTTTGCTGAGGGTTTTGGTCATAAATCGATGCTGGATTTTATCAATGCTTTTTTTGTATCTATTGATATAATCCTGTGGTTTTATATTTTATATTTATTTATTTATTTATTTATTTATTTATTTATTTATTTATTTATTTATTTTGTATTTTTCTGAAGCTGGAAATGGGGAGAGACAGTCAGACAGACTCCCGCATGCGCCAGACCGGGATCCACCCGGCACGCCCACCAGGGGGCGACGCTCTGCCCACCTGGGGTGTCGCTATGTTGCAACCAGAGCCACTCTAGCGCCTGAAGCAGAGGCCACAGAGCCATCCCCAGCGCCCGGGCCATCTTTGCTCCAATGGAGCCTTGGCTGCGGGAGGGGAAGAGAGAGACAGAGAGGAAGGAGAGGGGGAGGGGTGGAGAAGCAAATGGGCGCTTCTCCTGTATGCCCTGGCCGGAATCGAACCCGGGACTTCTGCACACCAGGCCGACGCTCTACCACTGAGCCAACCGGCCAGGGCTATATTTTATTTTTTAAAAGAGATTTTATTTATTGATTTTAGAGAGAGGTGTGGGAGAGGAGTGGGAAGCTTTAACCTGCATGACCCACTTCTCGCACGTGCCCTGACCCAGTAAGCCCAGGGTCTAAACAGGCGACCTCAGCACTCCGGGTCCATGCTCCATCCACTGCACCTCCACAGTTCAGGCATATGCTTCATTCTATTTATTTGGTGTCACATTTATTGATTTGTGGACATTGTACCTACCTTGCATCCTGAAATAAATCCCACTTGACTACAGTGTATGATCTTTTTAACATTCTTCTGATCCAGTTTGCTAATATTATATTTTGTTGAGGATTTTAACATCTGTGTTCATCAGGGATATTAGCTTATAGTTTTCTTTCTTTGTAGTGTCTTTATCTGGTTCTGTAATTTATGATAATGCTGGCCTTATAAAATGAGCTTGGGAGTCTTCTCTCCAGTTAAATCTTCTGAAATAGTTTCAGAAGAATAGATGTTAATTTTTCTATAAATGTTTTGCAGAATTCACCAGGGAAGCTATCCAGTCCAGGACTTTTGTTTGTTGGGAGTCTTTTGATTACTGCTTCACTTTCACTATTTGTAATCTGTCTATTGAGATTCTCTGATTCTTTCTAATTCAATTTTGGAAGATTATATGTTTTTAGAGATTTATCTATTTCATCCAGATTGTCCAATTTGTTGGCACATAGTTGTTCAAAATATTTTCTTACAATCCTTTATACTTCTTTGGTGTCAGTTGTTATTTCTCTTTCATTTCTGATTTTATTTATTTAGGTCCTCTCTCTATTTTCTTGAACAGTCTGGTTAAGGTTTTCTTAATTTTGTTTACCTTTTCAAAAAACCAGTTCTTGATTTCATTGACCTTTTGTATTTTTTTAGACTATATTTTGTTTATTTCTGCTCTGATCTTTGTTATTTCCTTCCTTCTACTCACTTTGTTCGTCATTCTTTTTCTAGATCCTTTAAATGTAAGGTTAGATTGTTATTTGAGTTTTTTTTCCTTTTTTATTGAGATAAGCTCTCAATTTCTTTTTTAGGACTACTTTTGCTGTGTCCATAGATTTTGGGTTGTTGTGTTCTCATTTTCATTTCTTTCAAGGTATCTTTTGACTTGTTGCTTGATCTCATTGTTAACACATTTATTGTTTAGTGACATGTTATTTAGCCTCCATATCTTTCTGTGTTTTTCAGCTTATTTTTATTTTCTGATTGACTTCTATTTCATACTGTTATGGTCAAAGAAGATGCTTGATATGATTCAATCTTCTTAAATTTATTAAAACTTGTTTTGTGTCCTAATATGTGGTATATCCTAGAAAATTTTCCATATGCATTTGAAATGAATATATATATTCTCCTGCTTTGGGGTAAATGTTCTGAAGGTATCAATTAAATCTATCTGATCTGGTGTGTCATTTAAAGTTGCCATTTCCCTGTTGATTTTCTGTCTAGAAGATCTATTTATTGATGTTAATGTGGTGTTAAAATTCCCTAATATGACAGTATTACTTTCTTTTTAAAATTTATTTATATATACAGTGATACCTCAGTTTTTGTCGATAATCTGTCCAAAAACAATTGACGAAATCCAAAACCGATGAAAACTGAGGCAATTATTTCCATATGAATCAATGTAAATTCAATTAATTTATTCTAGACCCTTCAAAATACATACCAAAACACACTTTATAGAGAATAAATGTAGTGTTTAATACTAAAAAATAAGATATTAATATAAAATGAATATAAAAGACTAATGTAAAGAATAAATAAACTTTTAACATGGCATTTACCTCTCTGAAGACTCTTGGCGTATGGAAGACGGTAAGGATAGAGATGTGCAGATACTGTATACGCAGTAATCACTTACATGTAATTGTAGTATTAGCACTCGCAATCAATTAAAAAAAGCAAAAAGACACTGGAAAGCAATGGAATTGTTTGGCTAGACACGCGAGGTGATGCTCACACAACGAGAAACAATGCCACACTGACCAGGAGAACACGTGGGTTGCTCTTTGTTTTCTCAAAATTAGCAGCGAGGTCATGTGGGTATGCCAATGGAATCCGAGGCAACTGACAAAAACCGAGACAAAATTTTTGCGGAAAAGATCAAAGAAAACCGAAATCAATGATAACCAAAGTTAACAAAAACTGAGGTATTACTGTATATAGCTTAAATTTTTATTTTTAACTTATTGTATTGACATGGTTTCAAGTGTCTCACTCAATAAATACCCTCTACACATCACATCAGGCCCCCCAGGCCCCATGCGAAGTCTTTTTTTATTCCCATTTCCCCCCTTTGCCCTCACACCCCTCCCCCTACTTCCACCCCCCTTCCCTCTGGTTATTGCGACCATGTGGTCTGCATCTATGTGTTATGTTTATATAATTTGGTTAATCCCTTCACCTTCTTTAATCCTGTCTTTTCTTCCCTGTTCCCCCTGATAGCTAGCTGTTCCTCTGTTCTTTGTGACCCTGCCTCTGTTTCTACTATGTTCCTCAGTTTATTGTATTCATCAGACTCCTCATATAAGTTAGATCATATAGTATTTGTCTTTCTCTGCTTGGCTTATTTCACTTAGTATAATAGTCTCCAGGTCTATCCATGTTGTTGTAAAAAGTAAGATTTCCTTTTTTTTTTTTTTTTTAAACAGCCATGTAGTATTCCATTGTGCAAATGTACCACTGTTTTTTTATCCACTCATCCACTGACAGACATTTGGGCTGTTTTCAGATCTTGGTGATTGCAAACAATGCAGCAATGAACATAGGGGTGCATATCTTCTTTTGAATTACTGTTTTAGGATTCTTAGGGTATATTCCTAAAAATAGGATAGTTGGGTCATAACAAAGTTCCATTTTTTTTTAACAAAGTTCCATTTTTAATTTTTTGAGGAAATACAATGCATTATTCCATAGTGGTTGCACGAGTCTGCATTCCCACCAGCAGTGCAGGAGGGTTCCCTTTTCTCTACACCCTCACCAGCACTTGTGTGTTGATTTGTTAATGAGAGCCATTCTGGTAGGTGTGAGGTGGTATCCCATTGTGGTTTTAATTTGCACTTGATGATTAGGGACACTGAACATTTTTTCATATGCCTATTGGCCATCTGTATGTCTTTTTTGGAGAAGTGTCTGTTTAGGTCCTTTGACCGTTTTTTAATTGAATTATTTACCTTCCTGGTGTTGAATTTTACAAATTCTTTATAAATTTTGGTTATTAACCCCTTATCAGAAATATTGGTGAATATGTTCTCCCATTGACTGGGTTGTTTTTTTTATTTCCATTAATGATGTCTTTTGCTGTGCAAAAGCTTTGTAGTTTGAAATAGTCCCATTTGTTTATTTTGTCCTTTATTTCATTTGCCCACGGAGATATATCGGCAAAAATATTGCATCAAGAAATATCTGAGAGTCTTCTGCCTATGTTTTCTAGGATTTTTATGGCTTCATGACTTACATTTTAGCCTTTTATCCATTTTGTGTTTATTTTTGTGAGTAGTGTAAGTCAGTGGTCTAGCTTCATTTTTTTGCAAGTACCTGTTCAGTTTTCTCAACACCATTTATTAAAAAGACTGTCTTTACTCTATTGTATACACTTACCTCATTTGTCAAATCTTAATTGACTGAAAGGCATGGGTTTATTTCTGGGTTCTCTGTCCTGTTCTATTGATCTGTATGCCTGTTCTTATGCCAGTACCAGGATGTTTTGATTAAAATGGCCTTGTAGTATAGCTCGATCTCAGGAAGTATACTTCCCACTCTGTTTTTTAATGTCAAGATTGCCAAGGTTATTTGGGTTTGTTATTGGTCCATATAAATTTTTAGAATATTTTTCTAGATCTGTGAAGTATGCCTTTGGTATTTTGATAGAAATTTCATTGAATCTATAGTTTGCTTTGGGTAGTATGGACATTTTAATGATCTTAATTCTTCCTATCTATAAAGACAGTATATGCTTCCACTTGTTTGATTTCTTATTTCAATGTCTTATGATTTTCTAAGTTTTTTTTTACCTTCTTGATGAAATTTACTCCTAGGTTCGTTCGTTCCTTCCTTCCTTCCTTCCTTCCTTCCTTCCTTCCTTCCTTCCTTCCTTCCTTCCTTCCTTCCTTCCTTCCTTCCTTCCTCCCTTCCTCCCTCCCTCCCTCCCTTCCTCCCTCTCGCTCTTCTTTCTTTCTCTCTTTCTTTCTTTCTTTCTTTCCTTTCTTCCTTCCTTCCTTCCTTCCTTCCTTCCTTCCTTCCTTCCTTCCTTCCTTCCTTCCTTCTTTCCTTCCTTTCTTATTTTGTAGCAGTAGTAAATGGGATTGTTTTACTAATTTATCTTTCTGACAATTTATTATTGCTGTATAAAAACACCATAAATTTTTGAATATTAATTTTATATATGGCCACTTTGCTGAAATCATTAATCAGGCCCAGTAGTTTTTTTTGTGGAAACTTTAGGGTTTTATGTATAGTCTTATATTATTAGCAAATAATGACTGTTTTAGTTCTTTTCCAGTTTGGATGCCTTTTATTTTTTCTTCTTGTCTGATTGCTGTGGCTAGAATTTCCAAAACTATGTTAAATAAGACTGGTGAAAGGTGGCACTCTTGCCTTGTTCCTGATCTTAAGTGAATTGCTTTTCATTTTCGCCCATTGAGTATTATGTTGGCTGTGGGTTTGTCATAGATGGCCTTTATTATGTTGAGGTATGTTCCCTGCATTCCCACTTTGCTGAGAGTTTTGATCATAAACGGGCACTGAATTTTGTCAGATGCTTTTTCTACATCTATTTATATTATAATGTGATTTTTATCTTTCATTTTGTTTATGTGATGAATCACGCTTATTAATTTGTACCAGCCTTGCCTCCCTGGAATAAATCCCACTTGATCATAGTACAGTGGTTCTCAACCTTTCTAATGCCGTGACCCCACAATATAGTTCCTCATGTTGCGGTGACCCCAAACCAAAAAATAATTTTGGTGGCTACTTCATAACTGTAATTTTGCTACAGTTATTATTCAGAATGTAAATACCTGATATGCATTATGTATTCTCATTGCTACAAATCAAACATAATTTAAACATAGTGATTAATCACAAAAACAATATTTAATTATATATTGAGAAATATTTATTACTAATGGACCTCCTTACCTAGTGTATTGGGGCTACCATTCTGTAAATAGCTGCTTAACTAATGGATCTGTTTTTTCCACATTAGTGTCAAGTTTTCTATATAGAACAGTGTGAACTACGTCATAGGATACACTGCAGTTTCTGCACAGCATGGTATCTTTCAGGGCTCTTTGACACTATAAAGCAGCAGTTTCTGCAGTGGAATCCACATCTCATTTACTTCAGTGGGAGACCCGTGGATTCCGCAGAAGAGAGATCCCCTGTATGGCAGAAATGCAGTTCCGACACATTTCTTCCTCTCCTATTCAAGTCAATGGGAGGCCGCAGCAGATTCCGCTCAAATATAGAGCATGTTGCTTAATTTTTTCCACGCTAGAACTTTCCCTAGAGCAGAAAAATTCCAAAGGTGGAATCCGCCACCCCCATTAGACTTCTATAGGAGGCAGATCTTTTACACTGCAGAATCGCACAGTAGATTCCTCAGTGTGAGGCCTCTTTCAATTTATTGGGGGTGGCGGATTCCACCTTTGGAATTTTTCTGCTCTAGGGAAAGTTCTAGCGTGGAAAAAATTAAGCAACATGCTCTATATTTGAGCGGAATCTGCTGCGGCCTCCCATTGACTTGAATAGGAGAGGAAGAAATGTGTCGGAAACTGTCATTTCTCCGCCTCTTATTGAAATCAAAAGGAGGCTGCGGGGGATTGTGTGGTAACCCAAGATTCTTGGGAGCTCTCTTCCACAAAATCCACCGCACTCCCAATGAAATCAATAGGAGACGGATTCAATGCCGGAAACCACTGATTTCAGCAGTTTCCTCATTCAGAATATGGGAAAATAGTGGGAGATATGAAAGATAATTATACATCGAGGAACAGTGTGAACTACATCTTATAGTGGTCTCTTATAGTATAAGACCGATGTAGTTCACACTGTATAAATGTATGGTGCTTTGTGTAAGTGTACGCTGCTTTGTGTACTGTGTAATGATTACACACAAAGCACCTTACACTTACACAGTATTGTGTGTATGGTGTGTGTACTGTTTTTACATTATTAACCTTTTTTACACCAGCAGGCTGTCTCGCAGGCTCTCTTGGCTCTCCGCCTCTTGCCTCTCTGCCTCCTAGGCTTCGGTCCTCCAGCGCTTGCTGCACCCGCCCACTGATGACGTCAGCAAGCGCTGGACACATGTAATGCGCTGCTATGGACTGTGGAGCATTCCCCCTGCTTCCCCCACCCCTTAGGCCCCAGACGGATGATGCAATCACGTCTGCGCATGACCGCAAGCATTCAGTTTGGAACGCACGTCCATAATGGCATGCGTTCAAGCTGAATAGCGCTGCTGCAGACGGTAGCACGGCTTCTCAGCGGCTAAAGCCATCGGAAATATGTATTTTCCGATGGCTTTAGGCGACCCCTGTGTTTTGGTCGTTTGACCCCCGCCGGGGTTGCGACATAGTATATAATCTTTTTAATGTATTGCTGAATATGGTTTGCTAATATTTTATTAAGAACTAGCTGTACCCAGCCACACGTTGCTGTGGCTCAGTCTGGTTAAATGGAAAAGAAAGAAAAGAGAAAGTGCACGTTTCTAATATGTTTAATTTCGCAATGCTTGTGGGTATACAATATTTTTTGTTGTTCCATTGTCTGTGCAGATACAGAGATTGTCTGCTTTGCCGATTCTAGAACACACAACATATAATTGCCCATGTGAGAAGCAATTTGTGTCTAGATCTAAATCACACAATTCTAAAGATTGATCCTGAGCTTTGTTGATGGTGATTGCAAACGCCAATCGAATTGGGAACTGCAATCTCTTAAATTGAAATGGCATATCTGTTGGAATCATAGCCATGCAAGGAATGAGGACATCTTCACCTTTGAAAAGTCCTGTCGAGATTGTTGCTTCTAGGCTCTAGCTGGTTGGCTCAATGGTAGAGCGTCAGCCTGGTGTGCAGGAGTCCCGGGTTTGAAACCCAGCCAGGGCACACAAGAGAAGTGCCCATCTGCTTCTCCACCCCTCCCCCTCTCCTTCCTCTCTGTCTGTCTCTTCCCCTCCCACAGCCAAGGCTCCATTGGAGCAAGGTTGGTCCAGGCACTGAGGATGGCTCTATGGCCTCTGCCTCAGGCACTAGAATGCCTCTGGTTGCAACAGAGCAGTGCCCTGGATGGGCAGGGCATCGCCCCCTGGTGGGCATGGATCCCAGTTGGGTGCATGTGGGAGTCTGTCTGACTGCCTCCCTGTTTCCAACTTCAGAAAAATACAAAAAAAAAAATTAAAAAAAAAGATTGTTGCTTCTACAATGTTGCTCATTAATTTTTTTAATGAAAGTCGCATGCTGTTGCAAAGCTTTGGCTGGTTGATATTTTGCAACATGATAATTGGCATGCCGATTTTCAATTGCAGTACTTGTGGTGGCATCCCTGGCAGGTTGAGTGAATTCAAAATTCTGTTGGATAATTAACCGCTTCATCTGCTTCCACAACAGTGTCGACGGGCAGTATGTGACTGCCTCGCTTTGAATGTTAGACTGAATGATATTGTTAAGTTCATAGATGTCTTTGTTCTTGGCCACAAAAATAGCTCGTTCACTCAGCCAATCGTGATTCTTATAATTGGTTTGAATATTGGGAAATACTTTTTCAACCAATTCTTCTTTTGATGTCACTAAATTGCAGAAGTTATGAGGCAATGAAATTCGTCCTGAGGTCAGATCAACCAGCACCTTTCCGTTCCCAATTTCTAATAATTGATGTGAGAATATCTCAGTTGATCGATAATTTTGCAGCTGGACATGCATATTTGTAGTTAATTTTAACGTCTTTATGTGTCACCACAAATAGAGTATTTCAGGCAAGCATTTATTTCATCCGCTGGTGTCGATCGAGGAATTACAGGTAATGTTTGCCTGAAATCTCCTGCAAGGAATATTAATGCATTCCCAAATGGTCTGATGTTTCCACGCAAATCTTGCAATGATTGACCAAGAGCCTCGAGCGAAATTTTGTGCACTATTGTGCATTCATCCTAAACAATAAGTTTACATTTCTGTAATACTTTTCCTATGCTGGATGCTTTGGAAATGTTGCACGTGGAAGTTTCAATGAAGTGCATGTTCAATGGCAATTTTCAAAGAGGAATGAATAGTTCTTCCACCTGGTAGCAATGTTGCAGCTATTCTGGATGATGCAAAAGCTAAGGCAATGTTGCCTGACCGGGCAGTGGTGCAGTGGATAGAGCGTCAGACTAGGATGCAGAGGACCCAGGTTCAAGACCCCAAGTTGCCAGCTTGAGTGCAGGCTTATCTGGTTTGAGAAAAAGCTCACCAGCTTGGTCCCAAGGTCGCTGGCTCGAGCAAGGGTTACTCAGTCTGCTGAAATTCCACCCGTGGTCAAGGCACATATGAGAAAGCAATCAATGAACAACTAAGGTCTCGCAACAAAAAACTGATGATTGATGCTTCTCATCTCTCTCTGTTCCTGTCTGTCTGTCCCTGTCTATCCCTCTCTCTGACTCTATGTCCCTATCAAAATATAAAAAGAGGCCTGACCTGTAGTGGCGTAGTGGATAAAGCGTCGACCTGGAAATGCTGAGGTCGCCGGTTTGAAACCCTGGGCTTGCCTGGTCAAGGCACATATGGGAGTTAATGCTTCCAGCTCCTTCCCCCCTTCTCTCTCTCTGTCTCTCCTCTCTGTCTCTCCCTCTCCTCTCTAAAATGAATAAAATAAATAAATAAATAAATAAATAAATAAATAAATAAATAGAAAATTAAAAAAAAGCTAAGGCAATGTCATTTTGGGATCGAATTCCTGCCAGAATCAATCTAATTAGGGACGTTTTACCAGTTCCTTTTGGTGCATCTAAGAAAAAGATTTCTCCAACCCCATTATTGGCTGTTTGCATTATTTGATAGTAAATGCCTTTTTGCTCAAGCATTAGCTTAGGAATATTTGCACATACCACAAAAGATCACCTGTGTTGTAATTTTGTTCACGATACAATTCTACATTGAATGAAGCAGCAGCAGATCGATTCAGTGATGGCATTCCCAATTGACCGAGAACTTTGTTTGTGATTTCTAAGCACAAATCTTCAGTCATTATTGATTCTTCATTGTAGATTTCTGATGTGAAATCTATGTTCATATTTGAATTTTCTTTGCGTATTTGATGGAAAATATCTTTAGCCATGTGCAATATATATTTCTCCCATAACATTGAAATAGAATCATAAAATATTTAGTATAGTATGTGTTGCTTTTATGTCCAACAGATGGTGTTTTTTTAAAAAAAGCATGTTTTTACCTGTCACAGGTGTGACATCTATATAATAGTAGGTATATAAAAACATAAAAACACACACATATTTGACTGCAATGTTGTATCAAAGTTTCAAAGCAATCGGTGAAGAACTTTCAGAGATTTAAGATTTTGAACAAACAAACATTTACATTTTTATTTATATAAATTTTAGCATTTATGTTCATCAAGGGTATTGGCCTATAGTTTTTTTTTTCTTTATAGTCTTTACCTGGTTTTGGAATGTGGATAATGCTTGCCTGGTAAAATGAGCTTGGAAATCTTCTCCTCTCATGATTTTTTTGGAATATCTTGAAAAGGATAGGTGTTAGTTCTTTGGCTGTTTGGTAAAATTTGCCTGTGAAGCTATCTGGTCCAAAGCTTTTGTTTGCTGGGAGTGTTTTGATAACTGTTTCAGTTTCATTTGTTGTAGTCAGTCTTCTCAGGTTTTCTGATTTTTCCAGATTCAGGTTTGGAAGATTTTATGTTTTTAGGATTTTATCCATTTCACTAGGTTGTCCAATTTTTTGGCATTTAATTCTTCATAGTATTTTCTTACAATCCTCTGTATTTCTGTGATGTCAGTTATTACTTCTTATTCATTCCTACTTTTGTTTATTTGGGTCTTCTCTCTTTTTTTCTAGATGAGTCTGGTTAAAGGTTTGTCAATCTTATTTACCTTTTCAAAGAACCAGCTTTTTGCTTCATTGATCTTTTGTATTGTTTTTTAGTCTCTATGTCATTTACTTTCGCTCTGATCTTTATTATATCCTTCCTTCTATTTCCTTTGGGTTTTGTGTGTTATTTTTCTAGTTCTTTTAGGTGCAAGATTAGATAGTTTATTTAATTTTTTTTTTCTTTTTGAGGTATGCCTATAATGCTATGAACGTCCCTCTCAGGATTGCTTTCACTGTGTACCATAAATTTTGAGTTGTTGTATGTTCATTTATTTCAAAGAAATCTTTGATTTCTTTCTTGATCTCATTATTTACTCATTCATTGTTTAATAACATGCTATTTAGCCTCCTAGTGTTTGAATGTTTTCCACACTTTTTCTATTGTAGTTGATTTTTAGTTTCATGCCAATGTGGTCAGAGAAGATGCTTGATATGATTTCAATCTTCTTAAATTTATTGAGACTTGTTTTGTATTTTAACATGTGGTCTATCCTAGAAAATGTACCATGTGTACTTGAAAGAAATGTTCATTCTGGTGCTTTGTGGTGAAATGTTCTGATGATATCAATTAAATCCAGTTGATCTAGTGTGTTATTTATGGCCATTGTTTCTTTGTTGATTTTCTATCTGGTGGACCTATCCATTGATGTCAGTGGTGTGTTAAAATCTCCTACTATTTCTATATTGCTGTTGATCTCTCTCTATGTCCATCAAAATGTGCTTTCTATTATATATTTAGTTTCATCAGATGCATAAATATTTATAATAGTTATATCCTCTTGTTGGTTTACTCCTTTTATCATTATGTAGTGACCTTATTTGTCCCTTACTATAGCTTTTGTTTTAAACACTATTTTGTCAGATATGACTATTGCTACCCCAGCTTTTTTTTTTTAATTAAAAAATTTTTTTTATCACCATTTCTCCACCGATCCAACCTATTTTAAAGGCTGTCTGCATTGTGTCCGAGAGCCAGTGTCAGCATGTGCTGGTCCTCTGGCTGCGCGGAGGGCCCTAGACAGCAGCTGTCTTCTCAAGGACAGTGATAGACAGCTCCCCACCTCGACCGCCATCCCTCTGCCCATGCTTTTTTTTTTTTCCATCTGTGTGGGATATTTTTTTTTTATTCCTTCACTTTCAGTCTTTGTGTATCGTTTGTTCTGAACTGGGTCTCTTGTAGACCACATGTTTTCTTATCCATTCAGCTACCCAATGTCTTTTGACTGGAGCATTAATCTATTTACATTTAAGGTTATTATTGACAATTACTTATTTATTGCCATTTTATTCTTTAAATCTTATAATCCTCTTTCACTCAATTTCTATATTGCTTTCCTCTTCTTATAGCAGGCCGTTTAACATTTCTTGTAATACTGGTTTGGTGGTAATGAACTCCTTGAGCCTCTTTTTGTCTGGGAGGCTTTTTATTTCTCCTTCAATTTTAAATGATAGCTTTGCTAGGTAGAGTAGTCTTGGTTGTAGCTTTTTGTTTTGCATCACTTTGAATATTTCTTGCCAATTCCATCTGGCCTAAAGTGTTTCTGTTGAGAAGTCAGATGTCAGTTTATGGGAGCTCCTTTGTAAGAGGTAATTAACTGTTTTTCTCTTGCAGCTTTAGTATTCTTTCTTTGTCTCTTATCTTGGCATTTTAGTTATGATGTGTCTTGGTGTAGGCCTCTTTGGGTTAATCTTTAATGGGACTCACCATGCTTCTTGAACTTGTGTGACCTTTTTCTTCATCAGGTTAGGGAAGTCTTCAGCTACAATTTCTTCAAACAAGTACTCTCTTGTTCATTTTCTTCACCTTCAGGAAACCCTGTGCTGTGGATGTTGTTTCACTTCATGTTGTCACAGATGTCTCTTAGAGTTTCCTCAGCCTTCTGAGCCTCTTTTCCTGTTGCTGTTCTGTTTCTCTACTTATGTTATCTTGTCCTCTAATTGTTGATTCAATCCTCTGCTTTATCTAACCTGCTGTTAATTCCTTCTAGTGTAGCCTTCATTTCACATATTGTATTTGACATTTATGACAGGTTCTTTTTTATGGTTTTAATGTCCTTTTTAATGCTTACTATCTCTTTGTTTACACTCTTATTGTAATTGTCCTTGAGTTTTTTTACTTTCAGGTCCTTGAGTATCCTAACAAACATTATTGTAAATTCACATCTGGTAGTTTTGTTGCTTCCATTTTATGTATTTTTTCCCCAGGAATTTCTCTTGTTGATTTAATTGGGGCATATTTCTTTGTCTACCCATTTTGTCTGTGTATTAGGTAGCTGTGCTCTGACTCCTAAATTTGTTGTAATGTCTTTATGAGGAAGGTGGGCTCAATGGACTCTAGAGCAAAGGCTCTAAGAATGTTTCTTGAGAGCTATATTTACTCTATTCTTGTATGTAAGTCTTGGGTGCTGTTGGCCTTTTTGTGAGTGGAGCTAATGCTTCAGGCTAGCAGTATATAAGGGTCAACCTTAATCTTGTGTATTAGATGCTGTGCAGTGTCTGTCTTCTTGGGTAGTTATTTTCAGCAGGTCTCATGCCTGCTGGACTCTTTCTTTGGGTGTGCCACTTGTGTGGCTAGTTGAATCTTGTATTGTTGTGGTCTGCAATGAACTACTGGTTGTGTTGGTTCTGGGTCCTCTTAAGCAGGTGCAAGGCCAGTAGTTGTGGCCACCATCAGAGCTGCGTGGCCTGTGCAGGTTCACATTTGATTCAGACAGATGGTAAGAAACAACGGAGCCAAGAACTGGTGTGCCATTCACTTTACTCATAGCTCGCACCTGGCAAGCGAGGAAATACACACAGCAGAAAAACACTTCCCTTTCCATTCAGGGCTCCCAAAGCCACTGACTCATCAGAGTTTTCCTAGAATCAAAGGCCCCATCAGCCTTATTCACCTCTGTTCCCCATTTCTTCTCTTTGCACAAACTCTGCACTAACTCCGCCATCTTGTTGCCTCTCCTCTGCAATGCTAATGGAAGGAATTGAGAGAGAGAGAGCCCCTGGTCTGCTTTATGTTATAGTGTAGAAAACCAAAGCCTTTAAGCCAATATACAAATAAGGAAGTCTTTGGTACAAAGCCATGTATCTGAGGCATAAATGGGATTCCTCATAAGAGTGCACCACCCCCTATCATGCAACAGTAAAGGGTGTGGGGAAAAGCTTAGTTTTGAGAAGATCTTTGTTTTAGAAGGGTGGGAAAGGCTTAGTCTTAAAACTAAGTCTTAGGCTGTAAGTACTTTGCCAGCTTACAGCCTATCTCCCACACCCAATGCAAACTATAGGCAAGCAAACATATCCATCATATTTACAAACTTATTTGGCCAACAGCAGGTTTCAGGTATGGGTTGATGTCAGACATTGTTTGTAACCCACCATGGGCTACCTGTCTGGAGCTTCCACTCTGTTCACTGTTTGTGTCTGTGTTTTCTGTGCCTGGTTGTTTGTGGGAGGGGCCAGCCTGTGTATAAGAATCAACTTCCTCCTGCTTAGAGCTGACAGCAGCTCTGTAAAAGGGCCCAAGTTTCTTAAGATTTGCCTTCATCTTTTAACTGCTCCACCTTCTCTTGTAGCTGCCTGGTTTTCCCACAGAGTTTTCTGTAGAAAGACTGTAGATTGGGCACTGATTGGCTTTATCCCACAAACCTCTCCACAGGTTACAAAATTGCTCTGTTAGGGTTACTGAGGTCAGGAAGACAACGTTATTGGGACCCCCAACTTGGGAGATCTCCTAGTCAGGAGCTCAGTACAGGGAAAGTGGCCCTTACTCAAGAGCATAATCCCTCAGCCACTGCTGGATATTCCAACTTTATTTCATCCCAGAGAGTTGAGCAGCAGGTTCAGATTGGGTGGGGCTGATAGTCCCCTCTGCAGTTCTTTTAGCTGACAAACCCCTGATCTCAGGGAGGAATATTGAGTCTTCTACTGGGGTATTGCCGCTAGGGATCCAGTGAGTGTGGCCTCAGGGACCCAGACATTTGGTCTTCCCACAGTCTGGATAGTTTCTATTGAATCTCCCTTAGGTTGGAAGCACCAGTCATATTCTCATAAGAGTGGTGGGGAAAGCTCTGGCCTCAATACCAGACAACCGAGTCACTGTCATTCCCATGCTTCTTGGCCAAGGCTGCTTACTTACCTGCTGGGCCTCATCTACACAGGGTGAGGCATAAAAGATTCCTGAGTATGGGGTCTGTGTACATCTTTCTTTCTGAGGTGGTTCGCTTGTATTAGCATATATATGGGTCTTTTTTCCTTACGTATTTTCCTACCCTATATCTTTTGATTGGAGCATTTAACCCATTTACATTTACAGTGATTATTGATGGGTACATATTTGTTGCCATTTTATTCTTTTAATTATGTTTCTCTGATTTTTCTTCCTCTTCTTGTTCTTTTTTTTTTCTTAAAGAAGGCCTTTTAACATTTCTTTTAATACTGGTTTGGTGGTAACAAACTCCTAGCTGTCTGGGAAGCTCTTTATTTCTCCTACCATTCAACTTCATTTTTTTGTTGTTATTGTTGTTTGTTTTTGTTTTTTTAATGTGAGAGAGGGGAGATAGTGAGATAGATTCCTACATGTGCCCTGACCCAGGATCCACCCAGCAACCCCTATCTGGGATTGATGTTCTAGTCAACTGAGCTATTTTTAGCACCTGAGGTTGACAAGCTTGGACTTTACTGAGCTCTCCTCACACTCTGGGCTGGAGAGTGGAAGTGAGAGAGAGAAGGAGAGGAAGGGGAAGAGAAACAGATGGTCACTTCTCTTGTGTGCCCTGACCAAGATCAAACCCAGGACGTCCAGACACCCAGCTGACACTCTATCCACTAAGCCAACTGGCCAAGGGCCATTGTTCATTGAAAAAATATTACATCAGGAGTGATGTCAAAGAAATGGCACTGTGAGGAGGGTTCCCAATACCTCTCCCCAAAATTTCAATAAGTTTGAGAACTAGAGACAGAAAAACAATCCCAGGAGCATCTGAAATACACATACACTGAACAAAGGTCAGTGATCTAAGAGAACCTGATGGGGAGACATAATATTTTTTAGGGCCTCTTGCTCTGCACGCAGTAGCTGGGGTAACTTCCTCACAGCTGATACAGGGTGAAAACATATTCCTATGGAACAGACCTCAGAGAACACTGCAGAAGTTGGGCAGGCTAGACTGTAGGCTTTTTAACAAGGGAGAAGCCTGCAGAGAGCAATCCCATGAAACACTAAGGCTTATTAGTGTCATTAACAAAACCACCTTCAGATGCCATTAAGGAAAAGGAAATAAAATATCATGGATCCAAAATACAGAGATGTAGCACAGATAGATGAGGAAAAACCTATAGAAAAAAAATTTAATAGATTAGAAACCTTGGAGTTAAATGACAGAGAATTTAAAATAGAAATCCTAAAAATACTCAGAGATATATGTATACAAGAAAGCACAGAAAGGCAATTTAGGGAGCTCAAAAAACAAGTCAACAAACAGAAGAATATATTACCATGGAAATTGAAACTATGGAAATGAATCAAAGAGAGATGAAAAATATATGAACTGAAAAATGAGGTAACAAGCTTAGCTAATAGAACAGGCCAGATAGAAGAGAGAATTAGTGACATAGAAGACAGGCAACTAGAGGCACAACAGAGAGAAGAAGAGAGAGACTCATGAATTAAAAAAAATGAGAAAGCCCTTCAGGAATTGTCTGACTCCATCAAAAAGAGCAACATAAGAATAATAGGTATATCAGAAGGAGAAGAGAGAGAAAATGGAATGGAGAATATATTCAAACAAATAATAGACGAGAACTTCCCAAGCCTATGGAAAGAACTAAAGCCTTGAATTCAAGAAGCAAACAGAACAGTGAGTTATCTTAACTCCAACAAACCTACTCCAAGGCACATCATAATAAAATTGGCTCAAACCAATGACAAAGAAAAAATTCTCAAGGCAGCCAGGGAAAAGAAGAATACAACATATAAAGGAAGGCCTATTAGATTATCATCAGATTCTCAGCAGAAACTCTACAAGCTAGAAGAGAGTGGACCCCAATATTTAAAATTCAGAAAGAGAGGAACTTCCAGCCAAGAATACTATACCTATCAAAGCTATCCTTCAAGTACGAAGGAGAAATAAAAACATGCACAGATACAGAAAAGTTGAGGAAATTTATCACCAGAAAACCCCAACTTCAGGAAATACTAAAGGGGGTTTTCCAACCAGATACAAAGAACAAAACAAAACAAAACCACAGTAAAAGCTCCATTAAGATCACAATAAAATCAAATTTAAACTGTGACAACAAAAACAAAAAAGGAGAGAGGACGAAGATTAACAGTAGCAAAGGAGGATGGAGAGCAGAAGCACTAATGAGATAGTGTACTACAATGAACATGGTAGGTTCCCTTTCCATTACTTAATGGTAACCACCCCTGAGAAAACCACCACAGAAGCACATGACTTGAAAAAAAAAGTAACAGGGGAAAGAAGTACGGATTACAACCAAACAAAAACAAATGATAGAAAAACAAAAGAGAAGAATCAAACAAGATACAAAACTAACAGAAAGCAACATATAAAATGGCAATAGGAAACCCTCAAGTGTCAATAATTACACTAAATGTAAATGGATTGAACTCACCAATTAAAAAAAAACACAGAGTAAAAACAAACAAACAAACAAAAACACAGAGTAGCAGAATGGATTAAAAAAGAAAATCCAACTGTATGCTGCCTACAAGAAACACATCTAAGCCACAAGGATAAAAACAAATTCAAAGTGAAAGGCTGGGAAACAATACTCCAAGCAAATAACATCCAAAAAATAGTAGTTGTAGCAATACTCAAATCTAACAATGCTGACTACAAGACAGCAAAGATAATCAGAGACAAAAATGGTCATTTCATAATGTTTAAGGGGACACTGAATCAAGAAGACATAACACTTTTTAATATATATGCACCAGGCCCTGGCTGGATGGCTCAGCGGTAGAGCATCGGCCTGGCATGTGGGGGACCCGGGTTTGATTCCCAGCCAGGGCACATAGGAGAAGCTCTCATTTGCTTCTCCACCCCCTCCCCTCCTTCCTCTCTGTCTCTCTCTTCCCCTCTCGCAGCGAGGCTCCATTGGAGCAAGGATGGCCCGGGCACTGGGGATGGCTCCTTGGTCTCTGCCCCAGGAGCTAGAGTGGCTCTGGTCACGGCACAGCGATGCCCCGGAGGGGCAGAACATCGCCCCCTGGTGGGCAGAGCGTCGCCCCTGGTGGGCGTGCCAGGTGGATCCCGGTCGGGTGCATGCGGGACTCTGTCTAACTGTCTCTCCCCATTTCCAGCTTCAGAAAAATACAAAAAAAATAATAAATAAATAAATAAATAAATACCTAAAAAATATATATATATATGCACCAAACCAAGAAGCACCAAAATATATAAGACAGCTACTGACTTACCTAAAAACAAAAATCGAAAAAAATACAATCATACTTGGAGACCTCAGTACACCGCTGATGGCTCTAGATTGTTCATCCAAACAGAAAATCAATAAAGAAATATTGGCCTTAAACAAAACTCTAGAAAAATTGGATATGATAGACATCTACAGGACATTTCATCCCGAAGTGCCAGAGTATACATTTTTCTCTAGTGTACATAGAACATTCTCAAGAATTGACCATATGTTGGGCCACAAAAATAATATCAGTAAATTCAGAAAAATTGAAATTATACCAAGCATATTTTCTGATCATAAAGCCTTGAAACTAAAATTCAACTGCAAAAAAGAGGTAAAAATGTAGAAACTAAGAACATACTTTTAAAAAATGAGTTGGTCAAAGAAGAAATAAGTGCAGAGATCAAAAGATACATACAGACAAGTGAAAATAACAATACGACATATCAGAATCTCTGGGATGCAGCAAAAGCAGTAATAAGAGAGAAGTTCATATCACTATAGGCCTATATGAACAAACAAGAGAGAGCCCAAGGTAACCAATTAACTTCACATCTTAAGAAACTAGAAAAAGAAGAACAAAGACAACCCAAAACTAGCAGAAGAAAGGAAATAATAAAAATCAGAGCAATAAATAAAATCTTTAAATAAATAAATAAATAAATAAATAAATAAAAAAAATCAGAGCAGAAATAAATGAAATAGAGAACAGAAAATCTATAGAAAAAATTAATAAAACAAGGAACTGGTTATTTGAAAAGATCAACAAAATTGACAAACCTTTGGCAAGACTCATCAAGGAAAAAAGAGAAAGAACTCATATAAACAAAATCCAAAATTAAAGAGGAGAAATCACCACAGATATCATAGATATACAAAGAATTATTGTAGAATACTATGAAAAACTATATGCCACCAAATTCAACAATCTAGAAGAAATGGATAAATTCCTGCAACAATACAATCTTTCTAGACTGAGTCACAAATAAGCAGAAAGCCTAAACAGACCATAAGCAGGGAGGAAATAGAAACAACTATTAAAAACCTCCCCAAAAATAAAAGTCCAGGGCCAGATGGCTATTCTAATGAATTCTATCAAACATTCAAAGAAGACTTGGTTCCTATCTACTCAAAGTCTTCCAAAAAATTGAAGAAGCAGCAATACTTCCAAACACATTTTATGAGGCCAACATAACCCTCATACCGAGACCTAGCAAGGACGGCACAAAAAAGAAAAGTACAGACCAATATCTCTAATGAATACAAATGCTAAAATACTAAACAAAATACTAGCAAATCAAATACAACAGCATATTAAAAAAATAATACATCATGATCAAGTGGGATTCATTCCAGAATCACAAGGATGGTTCAACATATGTAAAACTGTTAATGTAATACACCATATCAACAAAACAAAAAACATAAACCACATGATGTTATTAATAGATGCAGAAAAAGGGCATTCAATAAAATACAACACAATATTATGTTTAAAACACTCAACAAAATGGGTATAGAAGGAAAATATCTCAACACAATAAAGGCCATTTATGATAAACCATCAGCTGACATCATATTAAATGGCATAAAACTGAGGACTTTTTCCCTTAAATCAGGAACAAGACAGGGTTGTCCACTCTCTCCACTCTTATTTAACATGGTGCTGGAAGTTCTAGCCAGAGCAATCAGACAAGAGAAAAAAATAAAGGCATTCATATTGGAAAAGAAGAAGTAAAGGTTTCACTTTTTGCAGATGATATTATCCTATACATCAAAAACCCCAAAGACTCCACAAAAAGATTACTAGAAACAATAAACCAATACAGTAAGGTTGCAGGATACAAAATTAATATACAAAAGTCCATTGCCTTCCTATATACCAGGGGTCCCCAAACTATGGCCCGCAGACCACATGCGGCCCCCTGAGGCCATTTATCCAGCCCCCGCTGCACTTCCAGAAGGGGCACCTCTTTCATTTGTGGTCAATGAGAAGAGTATAGTTCCCATTGAAATACTGGTCAGTTTGTTGATTTAAATTCACTTGTTCTTTATTTTAAATATTGTATTTGTTCTCATTTTGTTTTTTAACTTTAAAATAAGATATGTGCAGTGTGCATAGGGATTTGTTCATAGTTTTTTTTTTTTTTATAGTCTGGCCCTCCAACAGTCTAAGAGACAGTGAACTGGCCCCCTGTGTAAAAAGTTTGGGGACCCCTGCTATATACCAACAGTGAAACATCAGAAAACAAACTCAAAAAAACAAACTCTCCTTAATGGTTGCAACAAAAATAGTAAAATACCTAGGAATAAACATAACAAAGAATGCAAAGGACCTATATAATAAAAACTACAAAGCATTGTTAAGGGAAATCGAAAAAGATACAATGAAATGGAAAAATATTCCTTGTTCTTGGATAGGAAGAATAAATATAATCAAAATAACCATATTACCCAAAGCAATATACAAATTCAATGCTATTCCCATCAAAATTCCATTGGTATTTTTTTAAAGAAATGGAACAAAAAATCATAAGATTTATATGGAACTACAAAAAACCCCGAATAGCCAAAGCAATCCTAAGGAAAAAGAATGAAGCTGGGGGCATTACAATTACTGACTTCAAATTATATTATAGGGCCACGACAATCAAAACAGCATATTGGGCCCTGGCTGGTTGGCTCGGTGGTGGAGTGTCGGCCTGGCGTGCGGGGGACCGGGGTTCGATTCCCTGCCAGGTCACATAGGAGAGGCGCCCATTTGCTTCTCCAACCCCCACCCCTTCCTCTCTGCCTCTCTCTTCCCCTCCCTCAGCTAGGGCTCCATTGGAGCAAGGATGGCCCGGGCACTGGGGATGACTCCTTGGCCTCTGCCCCAGGCTCTAGAGTGGCTCTGGTCTCGGCAGAGCGACGCCCGGAGGGGCAGAGCATTGCCCCCTGGTGGACAGAGCGTGGCCCCTGGTGGGCGTGCTGGGTGGATCCCGGTCGGGCGCATGCGGGAGTCTGTCTGACTGTCTCCCCGTTTCCAGCTTCAGAAAAATACAAAAAAAAAGAAAAAAAGAAAAAAAACCCCAGCATATTGGCGGAAAAATAGACACTCAGACCAATGGAACAGAATAGAAAGCCCAGAAATAAAACCACATATATATGATCAAATAGTTTTTGATAAAGAGGCCAACAACACACAATGGAGAAAAGAAAGCCTCTTCAACAAATGGTGCTGGGAAAACTGGAAAGCCACATGCAAAAGAATGAAACTTGACTACAGTTTGTCCCCTTGTACTAAAATTAATTCAAAATGGATCAAAGACCTAAATATAAGACCTGAAACAATAAAGTACATAGAAGAAAAAATAGGTACTAAACTCATGGAACTTGGTTATAAAGAGCACTTTATGAATTTGACTCCAAAGGCAAGGGAAGTGATGGCAAAGTAAATGAATGGGACTACATCAGACTAAGAAGTTTTTGTACAGCAAGAGAAACTGACAACAAAACAAACAGAGAGCCAACTAAATGGGAGATGATATATTCAAACAACAGCTCAGATAAGGGCCTAATGTCCAAAATATACAAAGAACTCATAAAACTCAACAACAAACAAACAATCCAATAAAAAAATGGGAAGAGGACATGAACAGACATTTCTCCCAGGAAGAAATACAAATGGCCAACAGATATATGAAAAGATGCTCATCTTCATTAGTTATTAGAGAAATGCAAATCAAAACTGCAATGAGATACCACCTCACGCCTGTTAGATTAGCTATTATTAACAAGACAGTTAGTAACAAGTGTTGGAGAGGCTGTGGAGAAAAAGGAACCCTCATCCACTGTTGGTGGGAATGTAAAGTAGTACAACCATTATGGAAGAAAGTACGGTGGTGCCTCAAAAAACTAAAAATAGAACTACCATATGACCCACAATCCCTCTACTGGGTATATACCCCCAAAACTCAAATACACTGGTACGTAAAGACACATGCGGCCCCATGTTCACTGCAGCATTGTTCACAGTGGCCAAGACATGGAAACAACCAAAAAGCCCTTCAATAGATGACTGGATAAAGAAGATGTGGCACATATATTCTATGGAATACTACTCGGTCATAAGAAATGATGACATCGGATCATTTACAACAACATGGATGGACCTTGATAACATTATACTGAGTGAAATAAGTAAATCAGAAAAAACTAAGAACTATGATTCCATACATAGGTGGGACATAAAAATGAGACTAAGAGACATGGACAAGAATGTGTTGGTTAACCGGGGGTGGGGAGTGGGGGGATGAGGGAGGTGGTAGGGAGGAGAGGGAGGTGATAGGGAGGAGAGGGAGGGGTTGGGGGGAGGGGAGGGGCACAAAGAAAACCAGATAGAAGGTGAGGTAAGACAATTTGACTTTGGGTGATGGGTATGCAACATAATTAAATGTCAAAATAACCTGGAGATGTTTTCTCTGAACATATGTACCCTGATTTATTAATGTCACCCCATTAAAATTTTTAAAAAAAGTAATATAGAAATAAAAAAAATAGAGGCACACACACAATATGGGTGATTCTTAAAAACCTGATGTCAAACCAAATAAACGGTACAAGACTCAAGAGTAAAAAAAAAAAAAAATATATATATATATATATATATACATATATATTACATTAACTCAAATTAAGTGGGTAATGTGTTCATGAAAAGGGAGAGGGATATTTTAATTCATTAAAGAAGTCTGAGATAGGTTATAATATTTTTCTGCAGTAACACTGGCATTGTCTTTCTTCATTAGCTCTAGAGTTATACAAGTGCTGGGCCTGGTCTTTATCAGGTTTCCACTGAACTGAAGAGAAGGAGTGAAGGTACAGACCAGATGTATTTCCCAACATTAGAGTAACTAAGAAGTATCATATCTCTTCTTCTAAATCTTAATTGTCAAAGGGGTAATGATTAGGAATAGTTTATACTACCAACCCAAGGAATTGCACATACCTAGTTTCTAACTGTTAAAGGGACGATTCTCAACTTGGTTGCATAACTGGAGGAGAAAAAGAATCTCTGGGATCAGAATGAACAAACATATATACAAGCAGTTGTACAAGAGCTACCAAAACTTCAAATGGTTCTTCTCATAATTTGGAGAATTTCTTGAGAAGTGAACCCTAGAAATCCAAAGCTTATCTAGCAGCAACTTAAATTCAACACAAATCAAACAGTATGACTTTCCCCCGTAACCACTTCCTCTGCTTTTGACTCTTTCTGTATGGCAGATCTGGTTAGTTGTGTTATTTATATTTTGTATTCTGTTATTCTTTCTGTATTTATAGAGAAATAAGAATGGGAACATGCCACTGAATTAACTGTTTAATAAATACTATGTAATATAGCTAACCCAGACTTCAGTTCCTCATTTGAGGAACCAAATCATGTATATAGAAAGGTGATAGAACTAAAAAACCAGAGACATCTCTGTTCAACACCCACCTCTACCAGTTACCATGTGTGTTTTCCTGGGAATTTTAACAACTTATCTGCATGAAAATCTCTTTTCTTACATTTTTTAACTTAATGATTTATCTGATCTTTCCACATTTGTTATTTTATTGAAGAGAATTCAATATTAGCTTTAAGAGAGTCATAAAACTAATTGACATAGATTGTAGAGCCTGTATGTATGTGTGTGTGTGTGTGTGTGTATATATATATATATTGTGGCTTAAAAAATTAGATTTGAAAGGCTCCTAGGAAAGTGCTTCAATCCACTTGACTCTCTACACGAGCATGCTTTTACTTGCCTGAGTGAGTGCCTCTAGCTGCCTCCCTTCGAAATGACCTCCTCCTCCATCCATTTATCCATATTCTTCCCACACTTAAATGCTCACTTTCACTCTCATCCTCTCTCTGTAGTCTTTTCTGAAAATTTCAGTGGCTATTGATCTTTCTTAGTAAACAGTATTTAAATTTGTTATGTATTTATTCTCTACATTAGCAATGTACTGTATAATATATACTGTATAATATATTATTTGTTTTACATGCATGACTTGTGCTTAAATTATTCTGTCGTTTGTTTATTTCTTATAAATACTCACTGAAAATCTACCACATACTCTGTGATCTAGGACTTTGTAGAATATTTCTTTGTAAAATGGGAATGGAAATTCCTTTTCAAAGTTGTGGGAGATTGAATAAGATAATATGTGTAAGTGTCTGGCTGTGTTTTAACATACATGTCTGTTTTCCTTTCTGTTTTCTAAACAGGTTATTTCTTAAAATAACAAAAGAAGGGACTGCTTAACTTGTTCTCAAAAATTAAAGTTACCTTATCAAGAAAGCAGGTTTCTTTCTTTACCACAAGAAATTTATTGTAATTATCCCTGCCATCTTTAATAGAGTATTGTAGGATCAACTTTGAGATGTCACTTGAAAAAGTTTTCTAACTTTATTAACATTAATAAAATTTCATGATCAAATGTTAAAAAATAAAATAAAAAAAATTGTAAGTAGGTTCCTCTTTTCCCCTCATCAGTGAGCTTGTTTCATACATTTGTGATACAGTTAGATTCTTTTGTTATATTCTCTATTACATCCTGAGATCACCCTAGCCTTCTAAATAATTTTTTAAAATTTGCATGCATTAAGGTCCACTCCTTGTTCAGTTAAGTTCTATGGATTTGACAAATAAATACATAATGTCATATATCTACCATTACAGTATCTTTTTTCTTTTTTCCATTACAGTATCTTACTGAATAGTTTTACTGCCCTAAAAATCCCCTGTGCTCCACCTACTCATCACTGCCTCCAATCCTCTGGAGATCAACGATCTTTCCACTGTCTCTATAGGTCTGTCTTTTCCAGAATGTCATATAATTGGAATCACAGAGTATTTAGCCTTTTCAGACTGGCTTTTTTCATTTATCAATATACATGTAAGATTCATCAATATCTATGTGCAGCTTGACAGCTCATTCTCTTTATTACTGTTTCATTGTGTGGGTATATCTGAAACATTTTAAAAGCACCATCCTATTCTTGTTTCATGCTTGCAAAATCTCATATATTTCTGATATTAATGTTAGTCCTTTTTAGTCTGACATTTCCTTCTTCCTTAGTAGTCTCTATTTTCTCCAAGTTGCTTTTTTTATGGCTATTTTTATAGACCCCTGATTATACATTAAAGGCTTTCCTCTAACATCTGATTGTTTTGGCTGTCTAAGAGTGGGAACTGAAAAGCTGACTAAAGCCCTGAGCATGAGTCCAGTCTATTGACTGTGAGCCGCACCATAGCAAAACTAGCAGAATCGCTTTGTTGCAGCCCTGTACTGACGTATCCAGTGGAGAAATATCATCATATTCAGACTTATATACCAGGGCTGTCATATTCCTCAGAGAGATGATAAATTTTTATGTGGGGAAGACATTTTTGCCTGCTCTCTGTGAGCCAAAAGGAGAAAGAAGGCTCAAGGTTTAAATTCAGTTCAGGACTTAGTAAGTCTAATTCTACTGCCTATAACTGTAGAGTCCAGAGAATCTCTCTTTTATCTCTTCTCCAAAGAAGACCATCCCTGCCCCAGTTGCAAGAAATGCCTCAAGGGTCTAACTGTTGTTTGGGTTTTTTTTGGAACAGCTTTATTAAGATGTAATCCATATACCAGGCAATTTACCCATTTAAAGTTCACTGGTTTTTAGAGTATTCTGTGCAACCACTACCACATCAATTTTAGGCTACTTTCATCACCTCAAAAAAAGCCTCCAGTCCTTAGCAGTCACTTGCCCCAACATTCAACTCATCCTTCACCCACCCCCCTAACCATAGACCTAGGCAACCCATTAATATATTTTGTTTCTCTAGATTTTTCTCGTCCTGACACTTTAGAAGATTTATATGATATGTGGTCTTTCTCTTTTGGCTGCATTCTTTTCCTTAGCATAAAGTTTTTAAGGTTCATCCACGAGATAGCTACTTACTGGCTGTTACAAATAATGCTGCTATGAACAATTGTGTACAAGTTTTAGTCTGGACATGTTTTTGTTTCTCTTGGATATATATTAATGTGTAGGAGTAGATTTGCTGGGTCATTGAATAACTCCACATTTAGCCTTTTGAGGAAATGCTGGTCTATTTTTTGAGGTAACTGTACCATTCACATTATTGCCAGCGATGTAGAAATGTGCTGGTTCTCCACATCCTAGACACTTGATATTATCTGACTTTCTCATTGTAGCCACTGTAGTGTTTATGAAGTGGTATCCCATTTTGTCTAACTGGTTTTTAAACATACTTTCGTCCAGTCCTTATAATTCCACTCTCACCACACTGCCAGAGGTACAGGTCACACTAATTTATCATCACTTAGAGGTTCTGTAGTGTATATTGCTTTCCCTTCCACCAATTGCTTAGCAGTAGCATTTCTGTGCCTGTTGGATCAAGTAACTCTGGCTGGCTCAATAGTTTTTCAGCTTCTAAAATTTGTGCTTTCTGTCTTTTCTTCCATTTTCTTTGTCTGGCTAGCTTTATGTCCTTAAACAATGCACTTACTTTATCTTAATGGATGTTGAGAGGGAGGATTAGCTAATGCAGGTGATTAATTCACCATCTCTAAACTGAAAGTTCATTTTCAATTCTATTTGCATGTTGAAGTTTTTTTTTATTTATTTGCTTGTTTTAAGGAGAAGGAGGCTTAACACATGTTTCTTGTTTCTAAAGAGTTAATTAAGGTAGAAGCCATATTTCAGTAAAACATTTCTTGTGGGAATAAGTGAAAACAGAAGTATTCTTGAATTATTTATGATGCCTCTTTCCCTTATGATCAATTAAAATTACATAAATATTGGTTGTATTAACTGTTGCTATCACTGAGATACATTATTTCAAACTTCATATAAATGATGGCTATTAACTTCCTTTTTAAAACTTTACCAATATTAATAGTAATATTTATTTTGTACATACTCTATTGCAGGCACTGTGCTAAGCATTGTCCATATGTTATCTCATAAATCTTTGTAACTACCTCTTGAAGTGAATACTTTCAAGCTGCTATTACAGATAAGGAAATTGAGGCTTCAATATTTAGTCTAACATGCTAATAAATAGTGAGCTTAGACATTTATGTTTGTTTTTCTGATTCTGAGAACTATTCCTTAATACTATGGTATACTGTACTGGGGAGGCCCTTGGTTGCTCAACTTATAGATAGTCCAGGTTGGTTAGATGAATTGTGTGTCTATATGTTTATATATTATGGATAGGGCTGAAGGTATTATTAATGTGTATCTACATTTTAAATTAAACATATATAAATAATTAAATAAGATTTTGCTACTTAATGTGTTCTGTCCTTTAAGTTAGGTTAAAGTATAGATAATTATCATCAATGAACAATATTAACTTAATGTAATACTGGAATGCCAGTTTCAGAAATCCATTTAAATATGAGCTTTCGAGTGCCAAAAAACTTACAGCACAGACAGAAGCCATGGCCCATACTTAAAGAGTATTTTGCTAAATTCAGGAGAAAAAAATAGCTTCTTACTTTAAAAAATTAGTTTCTATTTTGAGTTTTGTTGAATTCTTCATTACAATTGTTTTTCTTTGTTTGTTTCTGTATCTGACAAGATCGTTATTGCTATCTCAATGGTGGGTGTGGCTGAAGAGATGATACACAATCTAACATTCTTTCCAGGTTAATTTTGTTCTCTTTCACAATCATTTTCCCACTTCACTGAAGTGATAAATAGAAAGAACTTTCAAGACAAAGGGAAAACTTATTACAAAAAGACCCAAGGGGGAAATGGCTTTTAGGGCTGAGTTTAGAATATTCTAAGAACAGTGAGGAGGCTATTGTGCCTAAGTGCAGAGGGCATGGGGGCATCAACTCCAGATACAGCTGGAGAGGTTGGCAGAATGGCTCCTGTCGGACACTGCAGGCGATGCCCGGAGTTCACAATATAGAACCGATGAGTAGCCATGAGTCACAAAACATAGGGATCTTCCATGTGACCAATGACAGGTGCAAGAAAGTACTTCATGGTCCCGGCCAGGTAGCTCAGTTGGTTAGAGCAATTCCAATACATCAAGGTTGAGGATTCGATCCCTAGTCAGGACACATACAAACATCAACCAATGCATGCATAGATAAGTAGAACAACAAATTGATGTTTCTCTCCCCTTTCCTCTCCTTTCCTCTCTTTCTAGAGAGACAGAGAGAGAGAAAGAATGACATGGCCCTCTTCTATTTTACTCCAAAGAATCAAAAGGGAAAGATTTGGGCCTGAGTTTTTAGCAGCTTTAGCTGGCAGATTTAGAAGTCAAATTACTCCTTAGTTATTTTATAGTGACATGCCTATATTCTTGACTCACCTTGCAGGTGGTGGGTGGGCGGGGGGGGGGGTTCAATTTTATTATCTATAAATAAATACATTATAAATCTTAATACAGATTATTTAGAGAGCTTTTCCTGGTTATTTTACCAATCAGTACTTAATAGTATTGAATTGAGCAGCTTATGTATGAACTAGTTGAATTACCTTTATTTGGTTTCCCAAGGTATTCAAATAAAGGTCTCCTAACCAAAAAGTCTCCTGAATAGCATTTAAAGGCTCTGCATTGCATGTCTCAACTCTATAAACTATTACAGGAATAGCTGCCAGAGACGCACATAATATGATTCCTGCTCTCAGGGAGCCCATACTCTCCTATGAGAAAAAGATGGGCAGTTTTTCTATAATAAAGCATGGTAGATTCCCCAGTAGAGGCCTGATTCAGCCTCTGGTTGTCACAGGTTGTTGTTGATGCTATTTAATTTGTGAAATGTGCACATTGTATTTGATGATGACAACGATGATGATGATGACGACGATAGCTATCATCATTAAGGCATTATGCTAGATACTTTACACAAATTAAATATTATATCAAAGTAGTTGTACCCCCCCTTCATTTAGCAGAAAAGGAAAAGAAGATTCAGAGAACTGAGTTAGCCCAGGTGAAATAGCTAGTTAGTGAGGTGCCTGTGACTCCCAGATCAGTGATTCTGAGACTCTGTACTACTTGTTTTTCTGCACACCAACTCTTTAAAGACTAGTTTCTATGATGTATATTGGGGTTGAATCAAAGGCAATTTGATAACTACTTTACCACCAACCCTCTGACAACATTTGCATTGTTTTTTTGTTTTTTTTTTAATTTTCATAAATTGTTCTCTAAAATGTGGGCACTTCTGTATTCATTCACCAAAACTTCATTAAATATCTGTGAATAAAGCAGTGTACTAAATACTGGAGTTACAAAGATGACTAAGATCTGGTCCTTGACTATGGAGAACTCAAATCCTCTGTTAGAGTCATTTCTTCCTGCCTCCTGGAATCATGTCTCTCATACTCCTTGACTTACTCTTCTTCATTTATCTACTCCTATGGTCCAGGCTGTCTGGGGTCCTTTACTTTGCACACCATCTTAGTGATCTCATTCATTCAATCCCTCTCATGAGTTTCAATGTATCCACTGCAAACTGAGCATTTCTCCAGACTTGGCTATCCCATACCCAACACAAACCCATTATCTATAATAGTATTTTATATTAAATATTTTATATTTCTCCACAAATGAGCTTCATGTCCTGTGGCCCTTTCACACTGAGTACTGCCATGTCCACATTGTTATACAAAACATTAACCTTGGATTTATCCTAGTCTCTTCCCTCTGTGCCAACCCCAAACAGTCATTAAAATTAATATTTCTATCACTTTAACACTTGTCATTCTTTCTACCTCTGGTGCTACTGTAGCCTTAACTCAGAATTGTATGATCTTTAAACTCCACATTGTGATAATCATCTATTATGATTTTTTACTGGCTTTAATCTCTCATTTAACATGCCCATTGCTCTTAGTTATCTTCCTAAAATGAAAACTAGATCATGATACTCCTTGATGTAGAACTCTTATTTCCCATTGTTACAGACCTTAATGGAATTTACCAAATCTGGGCCCAGTTTGTCTCTGGTTAAGCACTTTCGCACCCTTATTTCAGCCTTGCCCAATCTCTTATATTTCCCCTAATATGGTATATTATTTAACATCTTCATATTTTCACTTAAACTACTGGTCCATTTGTCAGAAATGCCTATCCTAACTCTCTTCTCTCTATTGTCATGATTCATCTGCAAACCAACTCAGTTTTCAGTACTGAGCTCCAGATTCATTGTCTTGGTGAATGTTTCAAGTGCCCTTGAACATAATATGTATTCTTCTGTTGGTGGCTGGAGTGTTTCAAATATTATAGTTAGGTGCAGTTGGTTCATAGAGTGTGTGTGTCTTCCATATATATCCCTACTGATGTCCTTTTTACCAAGTGTATCAATTTTTGAAGTAAAGTACAAGGAACATGCTGATTTCGAATCTCTGTACTAAGATCCTAAACATTTTCTGTTGCTAAATCTTATCCTGTGGTTTTGCTGTTTGCAGGCTGCACTGTCTCCAGTACGGGGTCAGAGAGACCCTTGGACTCTCGTCCACTTAGGGCTTTCACCCTAAGGCGCCTTGCTGTCTCTAATTGTTATCCTAACTCTGCATGTTCTCACAGCATGTTCCCACAATAAATTTCAAAGTTAGCACAGCATCAAAATAGACTTTAGAACAAGAAATATTATCAAAGGTAAAGATAGACATTAATTAAATAAAGATAGGTGAGTCAATTTACAAAGACACATAACAATCCTAAATATGAATAAAACTAACAAATTACCTTCAAATAAAGAAAAATTGGTAGAATTAAAAGTATAAATACAAATCCATAATTAGAGTTGAGACCTTTAACATTGCTTTCAAAATTGATACACTAGGTAAAAAGGACATCAGTAGGAAGATATATGGAAGACACACACACTCTATGAACCAACTGCACCTAACTATAATATCTGAAACACTCCAGCCACCAACAGAAGAATACATATTATGTTCAAGGGCACTTTGAACATTCACCAAGACAATGTTCTGGGCTGGAAAACAAACCTAAACAAATTTAAAAGAACTGAAATCCTATAAAACATGTTCTCAGATCATAACAGAACTAAGTTACAAATCATTTACATAAAGATACCTGGAAAATTACCAAATACTTACAACATAAACAACACACTTCTACATAAATCATGGGTTAAAGGGAAACTGAAAAATATTTTGAACTAAGTGAAAAGAAAAATTCAACATATTAAAATGTGTGGAGTCCAACTAAAGCAGTGCTTGAAGGGAAATTTGTAGTATCACATGATTATATTAAAAGACAAAAACTCCAATTATTATGCCTTAAAAACTAGAATATAAAAAGCAAATTAAGTCCAAAGTAAGCAGAAAAATACAAAGGAACTAGAACAACTAAAACAAATTTGAACTAGAAAGAAGTTGGAGGACTTACACTACTTGATATCAAGATTTACTATAAATCTGCAGCAACCAAGACAGTGTAGTATTCACAAAAGAGTAGACGCATGATGAACGATACAGAATGGAGAGTCTAGAATACAATCATATGTTTGTGGCCAACTGATTTTTTGCAAAGATGCAAAGAAAATTATGGAAAAAGGATAGTCTTTTCAACAAATGGTGCTGGAATAATTGGGCATCCACATGCAAAAACATAAATTTCAATTTGCATCTGACACCTTATACAAAAATTAACTCGAAATGAGTAATTGAGCTAAATAAATAATTATAAAACTTTTTTAAATTTATTTATTCATTTTAGAGAGGAGAGAGAGTGAGAGAGAGAAAGGGGGGAGAAGCAGGAAGCATCAACTCCCATATGTGCCTTGACCAGGCAAGCCCAGGGTTTTGAACCAGTGACCTCAGTGTTCCAGGTCGACGCTTTATCCACTGTGCCACCACAGGTCAGGCCTAAATTATAAAACATTTTAAAAAGACTCCTTAATTACAAAATAGCAGCAATATTTATAAAATAAAAAATTAATTAATTGCACTTCTTCCAAATTAAGATTTTGTTCTGCCAAACACAGTGTTAAGAAAATGAAAAGACAAGTCATATATTGAGAGAAAATATTTGCAAATCACATATTTGACAAGAATATACAAAAGCCTCTTAAGACTCAACAATTAAAAAGAAACAACTGAATTTAAAAATGAGCACACAATTTGAACATTTTACCAAAAAAGATGAGGAGATAGCAAACACATGAAAAGATGCTCAGTGTTGTTAGTCATTAGAGAAATGCAAACTAAAGTTAACATGAAATATCTCTTCATCTCTATAAGGATTGCTGGAAAAAAATAATTAAAAACTTAATAATACCAAATGCTAGGACATAGGGCAACAAGAATGCTTATATGTTGGTGGTGGGAATGCACAATAGTATAGTCATGACAGAAAAAGTTTAGCAGTTCCTAATAAATTAAATGTACAATTACCATGTAATTCACCAAATCTAGTTCCCAGTATTTACCCAAGAAATATGAAAAACATATGTTTACACAAAATATACATATGCAAATGATATACAGCCTAAGTTATACAGATGAATAAAGTTATAGAGATTTTATTAATATGACCCAAAACTAGAAACATACCAAATAGTGAATAATTGGCAATAAGTAAACAAACTAGTGTGCTCATACAAGGACATATTCCAGAACAAAGAAGAAAAAACTACTCAATATGCAAATCCATGAATATTTCAAGTTAATTATGTCAATTGAAATAACTCAGAATCAAAACACTAATGACTATATGATTGCTTTATATGATATTTTTTAAAAGTCGAAACAATGAGATAGAAACAATTCAGTGATTGCTTGGGGCTGTTGGTTATATTGTAGAAGGGTATTTGCTCAATGGGGCCTATGGGAATTTTGGGAGCGATGGAAATTGTGATGATTGGAATGGTGTGTATACAAAAGTACGCATTTGTCAAAATTCATCACACTGTACACTTAAAAAGGATGTATTTTCATTTAACCCTCATTAGGGTGGCCACTACAAAAAAAAAGATAAAAAGGAAGATAAAATGGTGTGGATGTGGAGAAATTTAAACCCTTGGGAATGTAAAATGCTGCAGCTGCTATGAAAAACAGTATGAAAGATCCTTGAAAATTGAAAAATAGAAATTATCATCCAGATATAAATATATATCTCCAAAATAATTGAAAGCAGGATCTCAAAGAGATATTTGCATACTTATGTTCACTGAAGCTTTATTTTCAATAGCCAAGAGGTGGAAACAACCCAAATGCCCATCAACAAATGAATGTACAATGAAATTCTGTTACAGGTTGCAATATGGATGGGCCTGAGGACATTATGCTAAATGAAATCAGCCAGTCACAAAAGACAAATACTGTATGAGTGCACTTGTATGAGGTTTCTAAAATAGTCAAGCTTATAGAAACATGAAGTAGAATTATGGTTGCCAGAAACTGAGAGGAAGGGTAATTGAGTTGTTCAATCAGTATGGAATTGAAGGTTGGCAACACAGAAGACATCCTGTAGACTGTTGCACAACAATGTGAATATAGTTAACACTATAGAAATGTATACTTAAAAGCAGTTAAGATTATAAATTTTATTTTATGTCTTTTATACCATTTTAAAAACATAGGAGGTTAATTTTACTGACTATAAATCCTATCTCAATAAATCTGACTTTAAAAAAAGACTCAAAATCTTTATTTTTTAAATTCTTGCATTTTGACTTTGTAACACTATATTAAAAGATGACATCTAAAAGTAAAAACCATTCACTGTCAACAATGTTATATCAGTTTAAATCAAATACCAAAGAAACTAATTTAATTTTGTGCCATTTCCATTGTAAAGCTCTTTCACTCAGGTTATTGCTGCTATAAAATTGGTATTATTAATAGCCTCTTCAATCAATAAAAAAAGGAAAAAAAAGGAGACTTAAAGGTTCTAGAACTCTTATTTTTGATTTAGTTTTTTTCCAATTAAAATGACTTAATATTTATACTTTTTCTTCAACCATCATTTAACTTTTAAAATTAAAAAAAAAAAAGGGTGAAGTCTCTATTTCTACCGTATGGATCTAGTCTTTGCCATGTGACTTGACTTGGTGACTGGAATGTGGCAGAAGTAGTGATGGGCCAATTTGAAGCCAAGGCCTTGTTAAAAGATAAACTGAAACACTAAAAATGTTAAGAGTTTATATGAGCAAAAATCCGTTTGAACAGGAAGCACCAAACAAAGTGATTGGGGGTACTCCACCCACAGGATCTGGGGAGGGATCTTTATAGAGAATAGGTGAAAGCAAAGTAAGGAAATTGATCAGTCTAGCTTTAAAACCTACTTGGCTGCTTGGGATTGGTTGACCTTAGCATTTTGATTTTCTAACCTTGAAGGCATTTACAGGCTTAGATTTGGTTTGGTTAGGTAGGCTACCAGGGCATTAGAGACATATGAGTCAAATGGCTTCCTTGTTTAATTAATTTAACAGCCTCAAGAGAACTTACTTATTTCCACTCACTCTATTGTATTCCTGAGGCCACCATATTAACAAGCCAGACTAATTTGCCAGAGGATCAGAAATCTGCAGCTCCTTCAACCTTGTACCCTCACAGCGAGCCAGTTCCAGAGACTGGACTGCATGATGAGTGATTGACCTGTGACTGCAGACATAGGAGAGAGGCCAGCTGACATCAGAACTGGCCAGGTGAACCTGAACTGTTGACCCACGGAATGATAAGCTACATAAATATTTGTTGCCTTAACCGGCTAAGTTATGAGTTGGTTTGCTGGTATTGAAGGCTATCTATCAAGAGTTTTCACAGATAACTAACATTTGAATTGTATTTTGAAGAATGCATAGGAGTTTCTCTTTCTCTTTCTTTTCTTTCTTTCTTTCTTTCTTTCTTTCTTTCTTTCTTTCTTTCTTTCTTTCTTTCTTTCTTTCTTTCTTTCCCTCTCTCTCTCTCTCTCTCTCTCTCTCTCTCTCTTTTCTTTTTTTACAGGGACAGAGAGAGAGAAAGTCAGAGAGATGGATAGATAGGGACAGACAGACAGGAACACAGAGAGATGAGAAGCATCAATCATCAGTTTTTTGTTGCGACACCTTAGTTGTTCATTGATTGCTTTCTCATATGTGCCTTGACCGTGGGCCTTCAGCAGACCGAGTAACCCCTTGCTCGAGCCAGCGACCTTGGATCCAAGCTGGTGAGCTTTTTGCTCAAGCCAGATGAGCCCACGCTCAAGCTGGCGACCTTGGGGTCTCGAAACTGGGTCCTTCCGCATCCTAGTCCGATGCTCTATCCACTGCCCCACCGGCGGTCAGGCTTCTTTCTTTCTTTTTCTTTCTCTTTCTTTCTCTTTCTTTCTTTCTTTCTCTTTCTTTCTTTCTTTCTTTCTTTCTTTCTTTCTTTCTTTCTTTCTTTCTTTCTTTCTTTCTTTCTTTCTTTCTTTCTTTCTTTCTTTCTCCTTCCTTCCTTCCTTCCTTCCTTCCTTCCTTCCTTCCTTCCTTCCTTCCTTCCTTCCCTCCCTCCCTCCCTCCCTCCCTCCCTCCCTCCCTCCTTCCTTCCTTCCTTCTTTCTTTCTTTCTTTCTTTTTTTCTTTCTTTCTTTCATTCTTTCTTTCTTTCTTTCTTTCTTTCTTTCTTTCTTTCTTTTCTTTCTTTCTTTCTTTCTCCTTCCTTCCTTCCTTCCTTCCTTCCTTCCTTCCTTCCTTCCTTCCTTCCTTCCTTCCTTCCTTCCTTCCTTCCTTCATTCTTTCTTTCTTTCTTTCTTTCTTTCTTTCTTTCTTTTTCTTTCTTTTTTCCTTTCTTTCTTTCTCATCCTTTGGTGTTTACCATATTTCCCCATGTATAAGATGCTCCCATGTATAAGACACACCTTAATTTTGGGGCCTGAAATATGAAAAAAAATGTATTACATAAAGTTATTGAATTCAAGTTTTATTCATCATAAAACTCACACAACTCATCACTGTCAAGACTCCCATCCATTAGCTTGTCCTCATCTGTGTCTGATGACGAATCACTGTCTTCATATACTGCCTTGTCCTCAGTTCCATCTATGGCATTTGAAATGCCACACTTCCACAACCACTGTATAAGACGCACCCAGTTTTTAGAGCCCAAATTTTTCCAAAAAATGTGCGTCTTATACATGGGGAAACACAGTAACCACTCAATGCCTGATTTTGTTATTTAACTTTTTCTGTTTTGATGCACTGTTGCCATGGTGGGATTGTGTTATTGTGAGCTTCGAAAGCAGAGACCACATCTATATCTGGGTCTCTTTCTACAGCTATCAGTACAGTGCTTGCCATTTAGGTGCTAAAAAAAACAGAGAGGTTTAGAGTACATGGGATTCAGAGGGGTAAAGTATTTTCCATAACTATCAGCTCCCCTCCAGGCCAGAGTGGGTATTGTCATTTTAACTGTGGTATCCAGGCTGAAGGCCAAGACTTAATTGTTGATGACCCTTCCTTTTCTGCTAGCCATGTTAAGTACAGCAGGTTCACAAAGAAGTTCAAGAAAGTCCTTGGGAAGCCAGAGGTGATGGCTGGGATGGTCCAGTGCCCACGGCCCTGCAGAAGCAGAATGTTAAGGCTACACTGTAGGAAGCCGGCAGCCCGACCTGTTTGCCTCACCTCCTGGAGGCTGAGGTTCTCGTGGGTCCTGTATCTTATCTGTCAAGGGTATTTCTAGGTACCTCCTACTGCCCTGGGTCAACTACCTCAATAATTCCCCCACACACTCTTCTTCATTTGTACATGCATACTCCTAGTTTTTTAAGTCTTGGAATTATAGAAAATTATAAAAAAGAAAATAAAATTTAGCTTTTCAACAATCCAGAAACAATAACTTTTAACATTTTGGTGTATATTTTATTTGTCCTGTGTGTATATAAATTTCACGCTATTCAAACTGCATCTTTTTTCCAGTCAACAATATACCATAGTATGCTTCCACAGGACATTTTGACATTTTTCTGGTATTTCATTGTGTGCCTTGATTTATATAAATAATTAATTTTGTTGCTATTTAGATTGTTTCTAGGTTTTATTATCAACAATACTTCTATAAATTTTGGGACACATCTTTGATTTTGGATTGGGCTTTAACATAAAAGTAGCTTCTCTGGGCCAAAGGATATACATGTAAGACTCATGCTAAATATTTGTGATACTGAACTCAAGGCATATGATACCAATTATAATGACATTGTACAAGTTACTTTCCACATCTCTTCACAAACATTATTATTTTTATCCATTGATAGTTTTGTCAATCTGTCTAAAAAATGGTCAATGTTTTTATAGATTTTTTTCATGTAGAAACTGCAAAAAGAGAAAAGATAAACTATCAGACAAATGCCTTGTTTGTTTTGTTTGCTTGTTTTTTTATTTGATTTGGTTTTCTTTTTTTGTTTGGCCTTAAGTGTGTCTGGATCCATAAATTAAACTGAGTAAGCTTGACTCCCGACGGAGCCCCTTTTCCTTTCCTGGCACAAGGCGGGGGAGAGACCGCTGGTCCTGAGAGCAGCTATTACTATTTCTAAAGCACAATGAGAGCTGATGTCATTTCTCAGTGTCATCAAACTTTTCCATTATCTGTCAGAGTTTCATTTCAAATACTTTCCTAAGGTCTGGGTATGCCTTATTAGTGTTTGTGATGTTTCCTGTATTTCTCTTTACTTACTTTTCTGCACAATGTGGTCCAAAGGTGAACTATGAAAAAAAGAGAGCCATATATTAAACTTGTAAAATTGGAGGCAAAAAGACTGGGATTCTAATACTGCCCTCTGCTACCCACAGCTGGGAAAATTCTTTAGCCTGTGTGGGGCCTCCCTTCCTCATTGCAAATGGCCCCTATAAGTGTTCAGGAGTGCCGGTGGTGATTGTGAATGGGGAAGAATACAGAGAGACTTTATTCAATATTTACTTAAGCTAGATACTGTGTACCTATTATTTCACTAATTAGTACTATATCTCTGCATTTTAAAGGTGAAGAATTTGAGATTTGTAACGTAAATTATATTGCCCAGATCATATAGAGAGTAAATTACAGCTATATAACATGTAATCTAGGTTGGCCTGACTCCAGAGACTATACTAGATGTGATTACACGAGTAGCAGTGGAAGTATTTTTATTTATTAGTTCATCAAGTATTTATTTAAGACCTATGTTCTAGACACATAAGAATTCTCAGGCCTGTAAATTCAGTAGTGAGTAAATTAGATTACGGTCCATGCCTCTTGAAGATTGCAGTCAAAGTTGGGGAGGGGAGACATAAAAAGATAAAGTTACAAGTATATGATTACCACTTGCGATTAGTACAATGAAATAAAAGAACAGTGTGTTGTGACGGAATAACAGGGGAGAACTTATTTGAATCAGGGAGACATTTCTTAGATTGAGAACCAGAAGATCACTGAGAGTTAAGCAGGCAAGGAAAGGAAGACGTCTCACCCCTTTGAGGTGGATGTAGCAGCAGAGGGCAGAGGGCTGATCCAGCTGGACCCCAGCAAGGCTCTGTAGGGAATGGAGATGCCCTGGTGGCCACAGGCAGCTTCCTAGAGAAGGTGGTGGTCATGCCCAAGTATGCGGTATTTCCTTAACATGGGAAAGTCCTAACAGACGTGGGTGTAGCCTCTCCCTTCCCTTGGAAATCCTGGCATGCCATCCAGTTTTGCAACTTCCCAGTCTGTTGCCAGTCAGCTCTGCTGCCCTGTTGGCCCCACAGTTCATGAAACTCATGTTCTTGTGCCTTGACTGGTTCTCCATGTCCTACCATCCATAGGGCAGGAAGCTGGAGCAGAGCAGGTCTGGGCACTTTTGTCCTCAAGTTATCTTCACTTTACACCTGGAAAGTATTTACTAACCATGCAGACGCCCCAGGGGAACATTGCTCAGCCTTTTGACTAGCAGTCTAATCATAGGCTCAGGAAATCCAGCAGTGTATATTAAAGGGACTGAATATTCTAAAAGATACTGGAAAGGATTAAATGGAAGATGAGATTAAACGATATAGCTCTTTTGAATAATGCACATAAAAAGTAAGCAACATTTCTGCATTGCAGAGAGAAGAATAAAGCAGACTACTCGTTTTGGATAAGGGAGGGTAAAAGAACTTCATCAACCATTCCTGGGAAGGGTAGATCTTTCTGGATGATGGGGGAAGGATGAAACTGAGCTGCTTTTCTGGATAACAGAGGGAGACAGCCTAGAAAAGGAAGCAAGGTAGAAGCATCTTCAGTCCACAGAACTAGCCAACAAGAGGGGAGTGTGAACAATGATGACTTCCTTGTGTGGACATCAAGCACAAACAGAGGAAGCTGTGCCCAGGGAAGCCAGTATCCTGGAGTTTATTTATATTTTATTTTTTATTTAAAAACTTTTTTATTGAATTTGTTGGAGTGACATTGGTTAATAAAAGTCTACATGTTTCAGGTGTACGGCTCTACTGTACATGATCGGTATACTGCATTGAATGTCCACCACCCCAAGTTACCCTGGAGCTATTTCCAAGGCCTTTCATTGCTGCTCCATATGTCCATGTGGGCCAGTAGCCCTCACAAATCTCAGCCACCATGTTCTTAAAATAAAGCACATTTGTGATGACACTCCCCCACCCCAGGCTTTCACAGTGACAGAGATACAAAGCTCGCATCTTCTTCAAACTGCCCAGATGAAAGGACCTAGGGATCAACTTAGGGATGCTGAGAGTGGGACAGTTTAGTCATTTAGACTTGAGAGAGGTTCCAATCAGAAGGGAAATTAGTCACATCCAGTCTAAATCTTTCATTTTACCTTGAGTAACTGAGGCCTAAGGATGGGAAATGACTTGTCCATAGGCCTCCCAGGCAGATCATGGCAGAACTGGGATGAGAACCCAGAATCTCTGACTGCTATACTAGTTGTTTACACTGCCAAACTTAAAGCCATCTTCTGGGATTAGAGAATGGCTTCTGGCAGAAGCTCTTAGGACTGAAATCAGAAACTGACTGGAAAGATTAGAGAAAATGAATTCTGTGTGAATTAGGCACTGTACCAGGTGTTTTTACGTGGTTTTAATCTCGAAAACCCTACAAATAAGATATTAGTGCCATTTTACACCTGTTACCTGGGACTCAAAGAGATTAAGTGTCTTGTCTTAATCTCAGGCCACATAGCAGCCGAGCCAGTACTCGAACCCAGCTCTGCTCGAAATAGCCTGGGCTCTCCTTCGCACAGGGGAACCAGCAAGTGGCTCTCAGATCACTGCTGATGTGATAAAACCTGGGACAGAAATTAGGTGAGACTAGCAGCATCTGCAGGACGAGGAGGAGCAGACAAGACTTTCCTCAGGCATGACAACAGGGCGAAGAACAGAGAGTCAGCTCTCTGAAGTCCCCTTCATGCTATGGAGAAATTAGCGTCTGAATTAATTAAGGGTCTCTGATCTCATTGTAGGTATGGTTATGCCAATGGCTATTTTCCTTTGGCCTATGCACTCTCTCTGCTCTTATGAACAATATTTATATCCCATTCTGATCACCTCTGTTTGGTTTTTACACAGGTTATTTAAAATTTGTTTTTGTACATTATTTTCTCCTGACACACCATTGGCCAATAACCAGAAAATCCCTCTCATAACTAAAAATTTTGTATGCCAAGTTCTTTAAGAAATTAGATCACCTTCAGATGAATTAGTAATGAAAACTAAAGTGATAGCTGGTAGCATGGACATCTCTGGGCTCTTACCCAGCAAAGAAATCATCTGTGTGAAAGAAAACAGGCTAACAGTTTTGGACTCTGGTCTCTGTGACCACACTAAGCGTTGACCTCTCCGGTAATGAGCCAAATTAATTGCCTTTCAGGTTGTGTTCTCTTATCACAAAAAAACCTCTTTTCCCAATCCAAACCACGTGGGTTAAAAACGAGAAAACAAAAGCAAAAACTGCTTCCCACACCCAGAAGCCCCTTCTGTCAGGGATCCCAAGTGGACCCTGGAGAGCCGTTAGAAGGCTGGGGAGGGCTGGTCATCATCACATACCATACATAGGTGGAGGGCTTGTTGTTTTGTTTCCCGCCTATGAGAGGATACCCCTATTGTTTCTGAAAATGCTGACCAGGACCCACACTTCCAACAAAAATTCCTCTATTCCTACAACAGCAGCAAGAGCAGCAGAAACAACGGCCACAGATAAGTGTTTTGACGAATTGCAAGATGGAAAGGGTTTGCCGTGCCCCCAGCCCTGCTGATACCAAATGCCTTTAAGATACAGCCTTTCCCATCCTAATCTACAAAGGAAACAGGAAAAAGGAACTTAAAACTCCCTGTGCTCAGAGACAGAAATGAGACTGCTACAGCCTGCTTCTGTGCTGTTCCTTCTTGCCTCTGACTTGTAAACAAGACCCACTAGGAACACTAGAATGGAAAGTCACAAACCTCTGGGTGTTTGAAAGGATCCTGGAGACCTCATGCACATCTGTGGAAACTGGATGGAGAGATTCAGGGAAGCATGGACTCTTTAGCCGGCTTAGTTCTCTATGGAGTCAGCTTGCTCCTTTCTGGTAAGACCTGGCTTTATTTTTTTTGATTTACTAATTTTTTTTTTAAACAGTGATTCTGGACTCTCTCACTATTTCTTAGTGCTGGTTAACAAGAAACAGCTGTGGATAGGCACTGTTTCCCTATTGAATGTATGATACTCCATTTAATATCTGTAAGGATTGAAATGCAAAGTCCTGGGGCACGAACTGATTTTTCCCCCTAGTTTCTCTTTTACATAACTGCCCCCTGTGTTACCACAGACTCTATGAGGATTAAGAAGATCACTTTATTTCAAGAGATTTGCTTACTTAGGTGCATTATTTTACAGCTCCTCCTTAGGGATTGTTTTCTTAACTGAAAAAAGGAAGAAGAAACCTGGTTTTACCCACTCAAAAGAAAATCTTCAGTAACTTTTTCAATAAGGAAATTCATGCTGAGAATTAGGGGGCCCACTAAAGGCAGTGGACAGATTGTCATTTTTAAATGAGGACAAAAATGCTTTCCTGCAGATTTCATAGCTGCATTCTATTTTATTCAAAGCATTCAAATTCGCCAAAATAGGTCTATTGTTTGTTCTTCTAGTTGGGGTCAGGGAGATTAGGGCTATCTAATTTTTGTTTTATCTGAAATAAAATATACTGCTCACAAAAAATTAGGGGATATTTCAAAATGAATAAGAAGCTATAAAATATTCCCTAATTTTTATGAGCAATGTATGATATTTGGCATAAAATCTTAATTAGCCCGATGAAATGAACGTTGAGGCAGTTACCCTGATCACTGGCGTAGGAGGGTATTGAAACCTGTTGCGGAGTGAGGACTGGGTGGACTGAGTGTTTTTAGATTTTGTGTCTGTTGTTTAGATTCTGTAGAGTGGCATGCCTCTGTAGTTCACGTACCCTATGAGACACTGGCTGGAAGTGGTATCAAAACCTGAAGTGCAAATAAATCACAACTGTAATTGCCATCTATCTCTCCCCTTTAGTTTGAAAGCATTGTAATTATTGTAATGAAAATAGAATTGATGTTGGAAATGAAGTTCAGAAGGTTACTGAACTGAAAGGTGCCGGCTGCTATATGACATTAATAGAATTGGATCCAAATATATCTAATCATCTGTTGTTATTTTTATATGTTTCTGTATGCTTGAGGTCTTAAATATTAAAAAATTAACCCAATAAAATAATGGAATTGCATGTAAAGTAATTGATTATAGCTCTTCAGTTTGCTTTCAACAACCAATTATATTGAGAATTTAATAATATTTTTAAGACCAAGAATGTGTATTAGAAATTTCTGAAAATTAAAAATTACCTTAGATGGTTTTAGTACTTATTTAGAAATTACTTATATTAATATAGAAATAATGCTGATATTTTTCTGATAATATATACCTTTATACCAAATAATTATCATAGTTCCATCTTGGCTTGCTTTTTCTCTGTGTAACATATTTATCTATGACATGAAATCTAGAACTTATTCTACATCAGGGATTATAGTAATCAAAGCCCAGGGGTCTATATTTGCTCTGAGGTATTTTTTTAGGTTAAATAATACACAGACACAAAATTGTTTTAATTTACATTTTTCCCCTAAAGTGACTATGTATGGCAATATAGGCTTAGAAAGGCTGCATAAACTCAAACAAAAAAGTTATGTGGCCAAAAGAATTGCTACATGTCTGGTCCGTTGTTCCCTGAAAACAGCACAGCCTTCAGCAAGGAGAAGCACAAAGATTGGATTTTATGCTCTTATTGAAAAGGGAGGTGATAGTTAGCAAGGTGGTCTCTGGGGTAGGTATGATGTATTGAATCCTAACTTACATTCCTACTAAGCCCCAATGAACTTGAATATCCAAGGCTTGGTAATTATAATAATAAGAATCCAGCATGATAACATCTATAGTCATAGAAGCTCGTTCTTCAAAACAAACTCCACTGGTCGACTATAGTAATGGAGCAAGGGCTCATGGGTTAATCTCTCTTGTCTAGTGGGTTGTTCTCATTTCTTTTTTTCTAAACAAACAGAACTTAAAAATGATATCACATTTGCCTCAGTAAATGTGGCTCTGGGTAGCAGATGCTCACTCATAAGAGGGTTAGAGGAGATGTGTAATTTTCAGAAGACCTCTTTCAAACCCATTTGGATTCTGATACATTTACCTCCCAATTGAGAATCATGGGCAATTTCAGCTTACAAGCAAATTCTTATGAAAATACCAACATTTTGGCCCTGGCCAGTTGGCTCAGTGGTAGAGCATCACCCAGCATGTGAATGTCCTGGGTTTGATTCCTGGTAGGGTACACAGGAGAAGCAATCATCTGCTTCTCCACCCCTTCCCCTCCCCTTCTCTATCTCTTTATGCCTCCCACAGCCATGGCTTGATTGTTTTGAGTATATAGGCCCCTGGCACTGAGGATGGTTCCATGGAGCCTCTGCATCAGATGCTAAAAATAGCTCAGTTGTGAGCATGGCCCCAGATGAGCAGAGCATCGGCCCCAGATGGGGGTTGCCAGATGGATCCCTGTCAAGGTGCATGTGGCAGTCTGTCTCACTATCTCCCCTCCTGTCACTTGGAAAAGATGAGAAAGAAAGAAAGAAAGAAAGAAAGAAAGAAAGAAAGAAAGAAAGAAAGAAAGAAAGAAAGAAAGAGAAAATATCAACTTTTCCCTACTGCCCCATCTTCACCAAACCAGGCTGCTCTTGCTAAAGAGTTATGTATACATAAGGTGACCAACCTTTTTACAATGAAAAGGAGGGCAAAAATAAATTGAAGAAAACAATATCATAAGTAAAAGAAACATTTTATTCATTACAACAATAATACACTATAAATGATAAATGCATAATAAAAACATTTGTAATATTTTATATTGTAATTATGCTTACATGCCTATTAATTTTTAATAATAATTGTAAGAACAAAGTACTCATTTATATACAAATACATCACATCACACAATGGATCGACTCTGCATTGATTGAATACAGACATTTACAGATTAATCTTCCAATATCAAAAAGGAGGACATGTAGGAGGACACTTCAAGGGAGGACTGAACTTACAAAAGAAGGACTGTCCTCCCTAAAGGAGGACAATTGGTCACCTTAGCATACAGAAAAACAAAATAAATCACTCTTCTGCTTTATCATAATATGTCGTATGTGGTCAACACTGATCCACAGGGAAGTCTCTGGTAACATGCCTTCATACATATTTCTGTCTCACTTGACACTTTAAATGACAACCTGGCTTCAGAGATAGTAAGTATCTTGTCTGGAGTGGCAGAGGAAATTCACTTATAGGCACGCCTTGGAGATATTGTGGGCTCAGTTCCAGACCACTGCAATAATGCAAGCGTTGCAATAAAGTGAGTCATAATCTTTTTGCTGGTGAAGGGTCTTGCTTTCAATTTATAAAAACACTACTTCTGTGAAGCACAAAAGAGCAAAGTGCAACAAAGTGGGGTATGCCTGTATATGGTCAGGAAAGTGGTTCCAGATGGAACCTTCTCAATAGGGCTGGTCGTATAAGGCTGGTACCAAGTCTGAATAATCAAGAGTGGAGGTCTAGAAGCTGGGATCAAAGACACACCTGGGAATCATCTTCAGAGGGAGGAGTTTTGCTTCCCTCCTAAGCATTGTCTTTGTTGGGAGGTCTCTGCATTTCCTTTTCAGCCCTACCCTGGGAGAGCTTCCTGAAAGAGCCTAGTTCTTCTAAGACATCTCTCCAAAAGGAAGAGACACTTCTAAGTCCATCTCAGAAGGCTATGCTGTGTCCTCTGGGGGCATTCAGATGGGAGGGCTCCAAAGTTTTCTGACATTATCAATTTGTCTCCTGGGTCTCTACCTCTAAAAAGATGTGTATATGTGTGATTGTGTCACCTTCTTATTCCTGTTCATGGCTTATTAATTAAAGTGCAGAAAGGATTCAAATAATTTTTCTAGGCTAGAAGAGTAAACCCAACCAAAAAGATACCAGTTCAAAATAGATTAATGTCAAATTATGCAGTTGGGTTTAATAAGTAAATTATGTATGTTTACTTTGAAAGAGACCTTGTTTGTTTAAAGGTTTAGTGTCACCAGGTATTACCAAGTTTTGCTGATATGCAAATTCATAGGAACCAACACATTCTCTACTTCATCAAAAGGTAGAACATATGCTGTGACAGTTTGCACTGGTAGAAATAGAGGGTCCAATTTAGGAATAGTCATCACTTCACTCTTCTGCTCAGAGTATATCTACTAAACACTGAAGACATTGAGAAATTTGACAGCAAACATGATAGGCAAACAAGAAGGTAAGTGCTTTAGAAACCATGTCCTATCAGAATATTTAGCCAGGAAAAAGAGGTGAATAATAGTGTTTTTAAGGTTTTCATATGGAGGACACCATAGATTTACATTATGTTTTTCTAGCTATAGGATTCTGGGGTGGAGGGAGTTGCACAAAGACAGAATTTGGCCTTACTGATGAAAACCTGTTAACATCCCCTTAAGGAGTGAGCTACCATACTTTAGAGTGTTCAGGTATAGGTTGGGTGATCATCTATTAGGAATGTAAAAGTGTGGTGGTTACTACATGGCCTTTCACATTCTTTTTTGTTTGTTTGTTTGTCTTTTGTTTTACAGGGACAGAGAGAGAGAGAGTCAGAGAGATGGATAGACAGGGACAGACAGTCAGGAATGGAGAGAGATGAGAAGCATCAATCATCAGTTTTTCGTTGCGACACCTTAGTTGTTCATTGATTGCTTTCTCATATGTGCCTTGACCGCGGGCCTTCAGCAGACCGAGTAACCCCTTGCTCGAGCCAGTGCCTTGGGCCCAAGCTGGTGAGCTTTGCTCAAACCAGATGAGCCCGCGCTCTAGCTGGTGACCTTGAGGTCTCAAACCTGGGTCCTTGATATCCCAGTCCGACACTCTATCCACTGCGCCACCGCCTGGTCAGGCCCTTTCACGTTCTTTTCATTTTACTGTCTGTAGCTCCTCACTGACCATTTAGCAGATGGATAATGGTTCAGAAAAGCTACCAGGATCTTTGCCCAATTAAACCAAACTGAGTGTATATGTCCTGAATGTGGACTGAAATATAGTCATTTTGCACTTATTTAAACTCAACATACCTTTAGAGAAAAAAGAGAAGCACATGAGCATGTACTGTGATGACTCACTCTCTCTTGAAGCCAATGCTCTATGACAGTGGTCCCCAAACCCCAGGCCGTGGACTGGTACTGGTCCATGGGCCATTTGGTACCGGTCCGCAGAGAAAGAATAAATAACTTATATTATTTCCTTTTTATTTAGATTTAAGTCTGAACGATGTTTTATTTTTAAAAAATGACCAGATTCCCTCTGTTACATCCGTCTAAGACTCACTTTTGACGCTTGTCTTGGTCACGTGATACATTTATCCGTCCCACCCTAAAGGTCTGTCCGCGAAAATATTTTCTGACATTAAACCGGTCTGTGGCCTAAAAAAGGTTGGGGACCACTACTCTATGGGATAGAGCTAATTAAGAGAGCAGAAGAAGGAATTAAGAAAATGGATCAGTCTTGGCAGGTTTGCTCAGTGGTAAAGCATCGGCCCAGTGCAAGGAAGTCCCAGATTCGATTCCCAGCCAGGGCACACAGGAGAAGTGCTCATCTGTTTCTCTATCCCTCCCTCTCTGCTTTTCTGTCTCTCTCTCTCTCTTTTCTCCTCCCCTCCTGCAGCTATGGCTCAATTGGAGGAGGATGGCTCCATGGCCTCTGCCTCAGGTGCTAAAAAATGGCTCTAGTTACAATGGAGCAAGGGCCCCAGATGGGCAGAGCATCGCCTCCTAATGGGCTTTCCAGGAAGATCTTGGTTGGGGCGCATGCAAGAATCTGTCTCTACTTCCCCTCCTCTCAATAAAAATTAAAAAAAAAAAAAAGGAAACAAAACAAAAAAGAAGATGGATCATGAAGTCATAGACTGGGTTTAAGCCCAACTTGGATGACCATGGGCAAGTCATTTGACTTCTCTAAGCCACAGTTTTCTTATCTTCTATGAATGAGAATATATCTTTCCCAGAGTTGATATAGGCATCAAGTGTGATAATGCATGTAAAATATTTAACCAGTAAGAACTCAATAAATGAAGCTAGTGTAGTCAAAAGAGAAGTGTTGCAGTGAAGATACTACTAGTTCAAGACTGATCTAATATTTTCCAAGGTGTAGTGGGGTCACTTACTACTCATAGAAGCAGTTTCCCTCTAAAAGACCTCAACAAAATCAAGTTCCTTAAATTTTGCGCTGGAAACTGCCCAGCTGACAAACCTACTGACTACCCAGTGCTTTTCCTCGCCTACCCACTCATTCCTTCTCATGGTCCTTCTGCTTCAAATAGGGCCATCTATACAATGGATGTATTCTTTCCTCTTGGCTCTGATTCACGCCGTTCCATCCCTTTGGAAATGGCACTCTTCGTGTCCATGCTGCAAACACAATTCAACTCGCCTAGCCTAGGTCAGCTCTTCCTCATGATGTTCTTTTCCTAGTTCTGAGTTCCCTTACCACGCAGGCTGTATCTGTGAGCCTTGTATTTAACTGAATTAGCCTCTTACATCGTTGACAAAGAATACTATTTCATTTATTATTCTTTAAAGTGCATGTATTTGATATTCAGTAATTTTTATCGACTGAGTTTAATAGGCCACAGTGAGAAACTTAGTATGCCACAGAAGACCTGAAAGAAAGAGGCAATGTTGTAGATAGGGTTATAGCCATACTGAAATAATAGTAATAATAATAATAATAAATTTTATATACATTACAAATAATATTCACTTATATCTTAAAACATTGCCTTATGTTTGATGTAAATAAGTTAAAAAATGCTTTTTTCCCTTAGGTATGAAACATAAAAGACATTCATGAAAATGGGTTTAACCAAGGGTTTACCTAATATTAGGTATTGTACAATTGTTGACTACTACTAAAAAGATATATATATACTTTTTATTCAATAGACATTTATTGAATTATTGCCTGCCTATCTATCATTCATTCATTCATTCATTCCTTCACCTATTATTTCAGTTAATGAAGACATATTGAGAACTTACTTTGTGCCAAGTACTAAACTAGATACCAGGAATGCAAGAAAAGATGAGGCTTTGTTTCCCCTTGCTAAATTCACATTTTAGTAGTAAAGATAAATATAGGCAGATGAATTACATGACATTATGATAAATGATATAATACGGACATATACAAAATCTAGCTTTTCAAGAGCTACAAAAGTTTTATTGGCTCCAATAAAAAGTATAACTTTAAAATCTAAATTAGACATAAATATTTAATTAAACATCAAAAATGAAATGTCAACTTCACTAATTGCTGCTAAATTTAGTGTGAATGACATTAATTTTTCTCACTTTGCAAGAACTTCTAATAGTTGTGAATATTTTCAAAAATTATGGCTAATTGTAGTTATGAATTACTCATAGACAAATGATTTTGAAACTGAGAACATAAAAAAGAAAAGGAAGAAAGAACTTTCCATGAGTGGGAACACAGGGTGTGCAATGGGGCAAACTCCAGGAAGTTGAGTAAGCCTGGAACGAAAGGTGGAGGTGGAGATTGGGGTCAGAGTGGGAAAGACTTCGGAGGCCATTTTAAGTAGTTAATACTTTATGCTGCACATGTTGAAATTTAGCATTATGTTTGTCCTATCATATCTGATTTATGTCTCGGAAAATTCACTCCACCACGGAGGATGGATTGATGTGGCAAAGACTGTAGGCCTGGGCCAGTTAGTTCTTCAGGCCGAAGGCCTGGCTGAAGAGGGTGATTTGAAAGTGTTTAGGAAGTAAAATTGTAGGGGTTGGTGATTGATTGCTCCTGGGAGGTTGATGGAGAGGGGGAAGAATGAGATTGCTTCAGGATTCTGGCATTGCTAATGGTGCCATTCAGTGTGTTGAAACATGGCAGAAAGAGCTGGTTAGAGGTGGGCTGAGATGGAGCAAGTAATCATTTTATACCTGTTGACAATGAGGTTCCATATAAAAATAAATATTTGGAAAAATTTGGCTTTCTGGGTCTGACACTCAGAAGAAGGGGATTGGGAAGGGATTGAGACATAGAAATGTTTGGTTTATGGTAAGTGAAGCCATGGACATGCATATATCTTAACCTCTAAGGGAAGGAAGGGAAAGAGGAAATTGCTAAGGGTTCTATGAAGAAGCAGTCGGAATTGGCAGGACAAGCAGGAATCCAATCAGATTCCTTTCTGGGGATTTTAGAGAATTGGTGTTGTGATCGCTAAAGAAGGTGAGTGTTAAGAAGGGGACAGTAAGATGGGGGCAACAGAGTGACAGTCTCAGGGTCTGGCCTGAGGAACCAGACTGTATGTATGCTGTCTTACAAAGAGCCAGGTGCACTAATAGTATTAGGAACCCAAACTGGAAGGGATGTCAGAAGATCAACTGGCGTCACTCCCAGCCTTCAGGAAAGGGAATGTCTAAAGTTACCTCCCTTATTTCTGGAATTTAAAACTGATAACCCAATTCCCACCAGTCAGGCTGGACTATTTCTTAAGTCACATCACCAGTGCGGAATGTTTTTTAGGTTGAGGCAAGCCTGATTTTTGTGTATCCCCTGCCCCTCCCCCCCCGCCTCCTTTTGTCCCTTCAGGAATCTGCCTGTGTTCCTTCCCAAAGGCTGCAGGGACAGGTGTGAGAACATGGGTCGGCCAGATGGACAGAGTCCTGACCCTTTTCAACACATCTGTTGATTAGAGGGAGTGTATTCCCGCTGCCTGGTGATTCCAGGTCTAACATGGTATGGGTGTACACAAAGAGGAAGAAAATTAAAAGATAAACTAAAGAAACCCGCCAGGCAGCCTGTTGAGGGGACTCAGTGTGTTGCTGCTGTTTGCTCTCTGCTTGTCACGGACCCTTGCCCAGAGCTTGACCAGTGAGGTGTGTGTGCTGGTCACACCCATCTCAGTAGATCTGTCAGCTTTCCCGCTTTTGTTAGAGGGTGATATCATGCTTCCTGGGGGGAGCACTGGAAGACAATGCTAGGCCACTTTCCTCCAGATACAATAGGCGGAGTCAGGAAGGCAGTATTGACATTGCTGGGGCTGGGGAGGCACTTGCTGCTCAGCAGCCATCAGATGGTGAACCAGCTTAACCTTGGCACACAGGGCCCGGGTTGTGCAAGGCGTCTGGCTGCAGAGCCAAGGGGACTCCACCCTGGGGACAGGAGTGCTTTAGACATCTGGGAATCTGGAATGGGCTTCAAATTCCAATCCCTGTGTCAAAAACAACCACAGCACAATAATAGTACCAGTAATAACAAAAATGACTACCATCCATACATGAATACCTGTATGCACCAGTTGTTTAATTATGATTTTAATATCTTCCAATGACTTTGCACAATAGATCTTATTACTCATTTTAAAAAATATATGTTGAAACCAAGGTTCACAAGAGTTAAGTGACTTGCCCAAGGTTAAACTGTAGTAGACATTCATGATTTTGTACTGCCTAACATATCTGTTTTTCAAGAGCTGCTGTATTTCCCTCCATATGATGCTGATGGCACTGCCAATCACCATCCATCTGATGACAGCAGTGGTTCAGACAGAGGCTGCATGACCCACAGGGTCAGTTAGACTTTTTCTTTGGGACTTTATGAGCAATATGTTCTCTTTCTTCTGTGAGGACACTGTACACTTGGAGTTACCAGCTTCTATAGGCACTTTAAAAAAAAATTAAATGAAAGGCAGGGAGGCAGAGAGACAGATTCCTGCATGCAACCCAACCGGGATCCACCTGGCAAGCCCCCTACAGGGTGATGCTCTGCCCATCTGGGGCTGCTGCTCCGTTGCTTGGCAACTGAGCTATGTCAGTGCCTGAGGCAGGCCGTGGAGCCATCCTCAGCATCTGGGCCAACTTGCTCAAAGCAATCGAGCCATGGCTGCAGGAGAAGAAGAGAGAGAGAGAGAGAGAGAGAAGGGGGAAGGGGAGGGGTGGAGAAGCAGATGGTCGCTTCTCCTTTGTGCCCTGACCAGGAATCGAACCTGGGACTTCCACACTCCAGGCTGACACCCTACTGATTGTCGAGGGCCCTTAGGCACTTTACTGAGGACAGTAACAGAGAGACCAGAACCAAGACAAGCACTCTGATATTATTTGAGCACTGGTTCCAGTGGTTATAGATCAGAGACCCATTCCTGTACCTTCCAATCATGGGAGAGAGTCACTTCTATTTGCTTTCACTATTTTGAGTTGGTTTCTGTCTTTTGAAAGTGAATAGTCCTGAAAGACCACATGGTCCCAGTAGGAAATGATGGAGACCAGAGTTAAGTTGAGAATGACCTTAACCAAAATTATGAGCTCTTTCAAAAATTTCACTGTGCTGTCTTCTAACTAGTATCTCGTGGTCTCAGGGTGGTTCCTTGAAAATGAGGCTGATCACAGTATTTATTCATGTGACCTTGAGGAAAGATCTTAAAAGAGACACTACTGAAAAGTATTAGTACAAGGTTGGTATGTGATGAGCACTCAATAAAAATCAGATGTTTTTAATTATTTGCTTATAAACAAGGCTGGAGACTCTTATATTGAGTATGACAGTCCTTTCAAAGCACAGATCTGTCCATGAGGACAGGTGACCACATTCCATGCCAGGTGAAACTTCCCAGCTCCCTTGGTGAAACTCAGCATTGGTACCTTCAGCTTGGCTTTGTCTCAGGGACAAGGAGGAAAAGCTTAGAGCTATGTGCTCTTGGGATTTTACTAAAAATCTGGAGTGTCAGGTGGCGAAATCCCTACCTGTGGCTCTAGCAACTCACAATATAGTGCTCCCTACTTTTCTCCTGCCAGCCCCCATTCCCTCTCTCCTCTGGTCCTGACTGACCCAAAGTGCTAGGATGATTTATCTTCTGTAGGGCCCTCCCTTACTTACCTCACACCTGATTCTTAGTTCTTGACAATTTACTCTAAAATTGTCATTTCCAGGTGAAATGTGCCTCACTTCTGACTAAGCTCATTATTGGATTTTTGGACCTGTCCTGGAGCGAATGCGTGCATGTATGTGTTTGTGTGTGTGCGCGTGTGTGACAATAGTTGTGCCTCCATTCCACCACTCTCTTTCCTCTAATTCCTTCACCTCTTCCTCTCAGATTCTCTTGTGTCCAGCACCTCTTAAATCCATAAAGCACTCCCTATTCTTTTGGGGTCGATTTGAACACACACTTCAGTTCAAGAAGCAGAGTGGAGGTGAGTTGGTTGTGGTCAGCAACTTCTTGAGAGCTGGCATCAGCCTGACTCACCAGGCTCCAGTGATTCTCAGTCACTTGTGCTGTATTGGAGCAGTTTCAGTCACACCATGCTCTTTGCAGTTTCCAAACATACATTCTCTCTCTCTCTCTCTCTCTCTCTCTCTCTCTCAATTTGGTGAGAAGAGGGGAGACAGTGAGGCACTCCCACGTGTGCCCCGACTGGGATGCATCTGGCAACCTCATCTGGGATCAATACTCTGGTACCGAGCTATTTTTAGCACCTGAGGCTTTCGCACTTGGACCAACAGAGCTATTCTCAGCACCTGGGGCCACACTTGAACCAATTGAGCCACTGAGTGTGGGAGGAAAAGAGGGAGAGAGGGGGGAGAGGGAGGGGAGAAGAAGCAGATGGTCATTTCTCCTGTGTGCCCTGACCTGGGACATCCATACACTGGATTCTATCCACTGAGCCACCGGCCAGGGCCCAAACATACATTTTTAAGCCTGAGGGCCTTTGTGTATGCTGCTTCTTCTGCCAAGAATGCCCTCTTCCCATTCCCTTTCTCACCTGTCTGATTTAATCATGCCCTGAAGTTTATTGCAGGTGTTATTTGTTCCAATAAATCTTCCTTTACAAAAAAAAAATAAAAAATCTTCCTTTACTTCCTTACATGGGTAAAGGCCCTGCCTTAGCCAGGATTCCACCAAAAATGTGGCCTGAGGCAAAGGCACATGTGCAGGCATATTGTTTGGGAAGTGATCCCAGGGAGCAAAAGTGGGGGACTAGGTGAACAGAACTGTAACAGATGTGTTATGTTGGCCATGGCTATGGATGCCTGGTATTCCAGACCTCCTGAGGAGCCTTATGAAACGAGACTCAGAACTGTCACTACAAAGGAAGAAAGGTGTTCATCCATTGCTGTACTCCCCCTTTACTCAGGCATTGAGTAGGTGTAAGAAGCTAGCAAGTTACCGCTGGTGTCCTGTGCTGATGTGCCAGAGAAAGTTCTAGAAGAGGAAGTGAGATATACTAGCAGGGAATCTGGGAGAGCTACTTTGAGGTCCACCTGCTCATGGCTGGTAGAGGCCTGTGCGGAAGTGGCCCCTGCAGAAGCAGCTGCAGCAACAGCTGGGATGGGGAGGATTTGCATTGGTGCCTAAGAGGTGTCGGATATGGGCACCCTGTGCTCGCCTTGGCTGTAGCACTTACAATGTTAAATTACAATTTACACTTTACTTGTTGGTTTTACTCACTAGGCTATCAGCTGTGTTTGGCATGTCAATATACTTGGCACAAGGCACAGGGTCTCGGCTGGCAGAGAGATGCCTTAATACATGGTTTTGCACTGGATTAAATGTTCTGACCTAGTGCGTTCCTAGCTGTGCTGCATACACTGCTACTGGCCTGAAAGCTTATTTTATGTGGGGGTTGGGAGAATATTTTTGATCATGATATGTATTAGTATGTAGATATAGATATGTATATGTATTATATCAATCATATAATGTTAGGATTATTATGGCTTAATGTGAAGCTAAGGGAAAAAAGATGAGTTAAAGAGAATGGTTAATAGAATAATTATACAAGTAGCATATAGACTCAGCAAGAATCATTAAAGTGATGCATAAATTAATGTAGTTTGGGAGACACTGCTGTAACTAAGTGAGTTAGTTGATCTTTTTAAGAACTCTGTGTGTGGGCCCTGGGAAGTAGGCTCAGTGGTAGAGTGTCGGCCTGGTGAGTGGATGTCCTGAGTTCAATTCCCAGCCAGGGCACACAGGAGAAGTGAAGCAACCATCTGCTTCACCCCTCCTCCTTCCCCTCTTGCTTCTCTCTCTCTCTCTCTTCTCATCCCCTCCTATGACCAGGGCTCCATTGGAGCAAGTTGGTCCCAAGCTTTGAGGATGGTTCCATGGCCTCTGCCTCAAGTGCTAAAGAATGACTCCAGTTGCAATGGGGCAAGGGCCCCAGAGGGGCAGAGCATCGCCCCCTAGTGGGCTTGCTGGGTGGATCCCAGTCAGGCACATGTGGGGAGTCTGTCTCTCTGCCTCCCCTCCTCTCACTAAAAAAAAGAAAAAGAACTCTGTGTAAGTGTCCAATAAAAAGATAGACAAGTAATTAGGCATGTAATTAATATAACCAAGTTGACATGAGCAAAGCGAAAGAGAGTCTGATGATGATCAACCTGTCTCACATGACTATCCTGGACTCTAATCTTGCTTCTCCCAGAAAATCTGCAAAATTGACATTTGTTAAGAAATTACAGACAAGATCTATTTTGTCTTTTGGGCATATTGGGCATCCCTCAAAAAAGGCCCAGCAGTAGCCAATAACCCAATGAGCAATGCCCACCAGTGGAGGAATGGGTGGGTGAATTATAGTCATTCATTCAAGGTAACTGAGCCCTTTCTATGCACTGGGAATCTGCTAGGCATTGGCATTACAAAGATGGTAAAGAGAGGGACCTGGCCTCAAGTAGCTTGCAATCTGATGGATGGGAACCTCTGCTCTAATAGAGGCTGACGACATACTCAGGGAACATGGACACTAGAGTGGAGTGAGTAATCTCAGAAGAGAACAGGCTCTCCTCAGGAGGGTGACATTTGAGAAGGATGAGTAAGATTATGCCTAGTGGAAAATCAGGACTGGATATGAGGAGCAGAGGCATTGTAGGCAGAGGGAAACACATGGAAAATGAGAAGAATAAAGTTTAAGAAACATTTGTGCAGTGGTGCTGTGTGGCAACACTCTAGGTTACACTGAAGGAGGTGGCAGAGGAGAAAGCTGGAAAATTGGGTCGGGAAGAAGGTAATTTGGTTTGTGATGGGCTGAGAAGGACAGAGATATGTCTGGGAGATGTTAGGATGTTGGATGAAGCTGTGTGAGGGAATGAAACTGACCAAGGGGTAATTCTGGGAATAATACCTCAACCAACGGGTATAAGAAAAGGAAGCTGAGGCATTCAATGAGACAAACCAAAGGAGGAGAGAGTTTTAACTACTTCAAAATTTGCAGAGGCAGGAGCAGGGTAAGGAGAGGGACTGGAGAATTTGTCAATTAGGTGCTGTAGCAAAGCATTTTTAGTAGATGGGCAGGTCTGTGGTTGAGGAGTAAGTGGGAGGTGAAGACATGGAGTAGGTAAGCAGAGGTTCCTTTCTGAGAGATGCCCCATGCCCTGGCAGGTGCCTGTATCCATGTGCTTTTCTGTAAGCCTGATTCTAGATGATCTGGTAGGAGAAGGGGTGAGGTCCTCTCTGCTGTTGCTGACTCGGGCACTAGGAGGATATGCAAAGTTTTGAAGAAAATTGGGAAAGACCTCCCCAATAACAGACATTCTCCCCTTTCCCTGAATGTGGTCTCCACATTGCCTGAATTAGGAAATTATTATCCTTTCACAAATACCTGGTAATGGAGGTAGATGTTTTTGTAGAGAGACCACACACTGTTACCTAGAATAACAGGGCAGTAGAACTGTCAGACTTGCAAGATTATCTAGTGTAGTGTGGCTGAAATGCCTTCACAGAACACTAATTCCAGGAGAGGCACGGAACCTTTTTTCCTAATATCATATGGAGCTAATGTGCCATATCTTAAGAAATGCTGATGTAACTCAACCTGCTCATTTACAGATGTCGACACTGAAGCCCAGAGAGTTCAGCACTTACTTAGTTCAAGCATTTAGCTCACTCTGTTCATCAGAGGCTAAGTTTCTTCACTTTAATAGAGAGTACAGACGGCAACGTAAATTAGAGATTAATTCATGTTCTATATAGTCAGATGAGGTGGGTTCGCATTATAGCTTTATCATTGTATCGCTTAGCTATTTTTGTGTAGCAAACTACTCCCCAAACTCCGTGACTAACCCAGTGTTTAAGATCACTCACACACCTTTGAGCCCTTTGAGGTTTTGCTGATCTCTGCTTAAGCCCAGCTAGGTGGCATTGCTTCAGGCTGCAGCAGCTGGGGCCGCTGTGCTTCTTGCTGCAGGTGTGTGGGTTGTCTGGGGGCCTATGCTCACAAGTTTCTCATCCCTACTGTTCTTATGGTGATGTTAGAAATACAACAAGACTGAGTAGAAACAAACAAGTGAGACTTCTTAAGGCCTAGGCTTGGGACTAGCCTATAGTCACTCTCAAAGTCATGTGCCACGGCCAAAATCAAGGGCTGGGAAGTACACTCTGCCCATGATGAGGCCAAAGCAAGTGTGTGCTTGCAAGGAGAGTTCAAGAATGGGGGCCAGCAATTCAATCTGATGTTAGCTTTGTGCTGTGGTGCAAGTTCCTTGACTTCATCTATAAATAAGCACCATAACAACGCCGACCTCTTGGGGTCATTTTTTTGGAGGAGGAGATTAAGTGAGGTAGTTCAGATAAATCATTTAGAACAATGCTTGAACTTAGAAAACACTAGGTGTTCATAGTGTTACTAACTTTATCCACCATGGCTACCAGTGCAGGATGGAGGGTATTCAAGGTCTCTGTGACCGCAATGGCTCTGGGAGGGTTAGGGTTGACTTTACAAACCGGCCCAGCCTCAACCATTCTCCACCAGCAAAAGGGCTCAAAGGAAGACCCTTCTGAAGAACCCCCACATTACTCATTTGTGAATTCCTTTATTTCTTTTCTAAGTGCATAATAGCTGCAGATGTGAGGCCCCTGGCAGCGTGGCCTTGCTTTGTGCGGCCGGTCCTCCCGGCCCCTTCTCCCTGTGTATCTCACACCCAGAGTCAGCGCTGCTTTTCACACAAACTGTCTGCCAAGAGGTGTGGAACCGGAGCCAGAAACACACAACAGCTGCAGGAGCTCAGCCGCGTTCAGAGGCTGCAGTAATCTCCTCACAGGCCCAGCCCAACACGGCTCTGACCACCGAGTGCCGCTGGAGTGTATAAGCCATCAGCAAAGTGATTCCGACATGAGTAATACATGAACTCTGCCAGCTGCTTCTGGATTCAAACAAAAAGCAGTGTTGTTGCCAGCGGGGGGGAAAATCACTATTAATTGCATCACTGTCTTTTCACAAAATCTGGGAAGAGCCAGTGACTTGGGCAAACTTCGGTTAGAGGCTCTCTTTCATTCTTCTAGAGATTGCTTTCTGATGGAACTCATGACTTATACCCCCACGCCCCCAAGCCCACCTTTGCACTTTAACCAGGTGGTTATGATCATAGGCTCTGAGGGCAGATGAATCTCAGCTGGAGCCCCAATCAACAATGTGACAGCTGTGTGACTTTGTATAAGTCATTTCACCTCCTTGTAGGTGGGGGTCATAATGTTATCCACACTAAACAGTTGCGGCAACTGAATAAGATAAGCAGATTAAATGCTTAGCAAAATGCAGGTTCATAAAAGATGCTCAGTAAATATTAGCTGTCATTATTATTTCCTGCCTCCCTATGCCACTAGAGTTACTGCACCTAAGAGCACCCTGTCTCCAAGAATCTGTATAAATGTTATTTCCTTCCATTCCAGCCCATTTCAACCTATCTCATTCCTTCCCAACCCATTCTATTCTAGAAATACTTTTCAAAGTCCTATTTTGTGCTAGCACTGGGTCAGCAGGTAAAAGATAAATAATACACAGCCATTGCTGCTGAGTAGTTGCTTTTGGGGTATGAGTTACAGATAGACAGACATAGATTCTTGTTTTTCATAGTTATTATGTTCTATAGACCACGAATACAGGGTTATTTTCCTACAAGTTGCAATGTTTTTATCCACCATCAATACATTATCCAGTTTGGTGTGTGTTTCTGTTTAAAGACAAATTATTAAATGTAGTATATGGCTGATTCATTAACACAAACTTGTGGCTAACCACACTATAACTCCTGTCTGAACAAAGTTTATTTAACCCATGCCTTTTCTTGCAAGGCACCTCACGCCATTCTTGGGCTTAAGAACATTCGATATTCAGCGCTATGCTTGGGGACCATTTTAATTGGTAAAATTGCCAACAAAAAGCACAAAAACGTTGGGGAAAATAAAAGGCACTACATGTACCGCAGAAAGAACACTGGTTTACAGTACAAGAGCTGAGCAGAAAGGTGTCTTGCTTCACCTCGCAGGTAACGTTGCACCCGAGAATGCAGGGTTTTCCTGGCTCTTCACGTGTTCTAATGGTGAATGACTGGGAAGTCACCATGAGTATCAATTTTGAGGTTATACATAAATTGCAGGCAAATTCTCAGACATAGAATCAACAAATAATGAGAATAGTGTGTTTGTGCAAATGACTGAACAACTCAGACTGCGATAAAGTTTCCATAGAAGTCTGGGCAAGCACAGGCGAGAAAGAAATGAAGTCAGTCTGGGACAATCAGGCTCCAGGGACTGAAATCAGACTTTCAGATGCATTTCTTTCCTCTTCCTTTTTTTCTCTCTTCAATTTCAAACTTAAATTTAATGGGGAGATGTTGGTACAGAAGAACACATAGGTTTCAGGTGAACATAGGAGGGCATTTCTGAAAGATGAGATAAAGATAGAAGCATGGAGGGTTGAAAGCCCTAAAGCCAGACCGGCCATTCGGGGCCGGGAGCGGAGGGATTCTGCCTCCAGCACTGTGCTCTGAACCCAGATTTGACTGGAGGAACTCGGGAGGGCTCTTCTCACCCACATCCATTCGAAAGCAAGACCCAGCATTCCGAGATGCCACACCACAGTGTTAGCGGGTAACAGAGAGGTTTTAGTGGGTCAAAGGAAAGGATGATTTGTGTTGTGCAGCTCCTGGTCCTCTTATTTCTCCCCCCTTCCTTTTATTGCTTCTACTACTCCACTTTCACTCCCACTTGCATAAACTGTTCTGCAAAACGAAGGCCAGCTCCTTATCTAAACCCCGCTCTGGAATCTTAGCAGGAGCCCTGGATAGCTACTCAAGTATGGCTTTGGGGAGTTTTTTACTCCACAGGGCTTATCCAAACATTCACCCAGCGCAATACTTTATTCATAGTTTGGCATAAGCAATAAAGAAGTACAAGGTGTCAGAAGAGTTACCATCGACTATTGCTGCCTTGCTAAGTTATTCATGAAAGAATAAGTATTTTTTCATCTTGGATATGTGATCCACGGTTTCTGCAGTTTTTGTAGAATCAAGTGCAGGTCCTAACTACATTAGAAATTGAATGCATTTCTGATAAACTAGGAAAGGAGACATCTCTAATGTTTTCCTCCACAAGGTTGATATGTAATTTTAATTATTGTAGTTTTCTTATATATTTCACAGCAAGCTTTTATAATTTTCATCACATTAAGTTCTAAACATTTGTTCCTAATAATTCTTAGCAAAATCCCCAAAGTTATTGTTTTTGAAACTTAACAAGTATTTATGAATTTTATCTTGACAAATAAGCAGGAGAAATGGCTAAGAAAATTCTGGGAACAAAAGAGGAATGTCTTGAGACCAGCTCTACTGGATCTTAAGAAAGAGCCCAGTAATATTACAGTGGTGGGCAGTCCAAGAGTGTGGACCCAGATCAAGAGACTAGAAAGGCCAGAATCAGAACTGAATTTCTATAAATTTTTAACATCTTATAAAGGATACACATCAGTGGGGAAAGGCATAATAGTTCTAGGAAAAATTAGTTTTCTGTTTGGAAAAAAAAAGAATTGTTTGAAAAACCCATCTGTTCCCACACACCAAAATAAATTGCAAATGGATTAAAGAGTAAATGTAAAAATGTAAGCAATCAAAAGATGATGGACGTAAATATTGATTGACTTTTCATATGGAAAAGAGCTTTCTAAATGTAAAAACAATGGAAGAAACCACAAAAATAAAAATCAAAACACTTAGCTACATAAATATCTTAACTGTTAATTTAACAATAAGCGAAATTAAAAGGCAAAGAACAAGTGAGAAAAATACTTGCAACAAATATGACATATAGGAAATTAAAGTATTTTTATAAAAGAAGCCCATTGAAATTGATAGAAAAAACCTCAAAACATCAATAGAAAAAGAGAGGAACAAATAATTCACAAAAGGAGGAAATACAAGTGGCGAATAAGCGTGTGAAAAAGTTCACCCTCTACATTAAAATAAAATCAAAATAGGTACTATTTTTTTTATACCAAACCAGCAAGGATTAAAAAGTAAGAATATTCAGTAACACATGGCTGGGGTTGATGAAATATTCACTCATACATTGTAGCTTTTTAGATAGAAATTTGGCACTGTAATGTAAAATGTTATAAGATTTTAAATGTTATGATAAGATTAAGTAAAAATTCAGGATATGAAATAGTATTTGGTTTTAGCCCAGGGAAAAACCAAGTACTATGTTGGTTTCTGCAAACTCTCTCTCTGTATTTTGGGGGAAAAAACAAAGGCTATAAATAAAATGTTAACAAGAATAAAAATGTTCCTTTCTAAGCATTTCTCACTTCTCACTATGTTTGGGTAGTCCTAGTCTGGTGTTTAAAGAAGGACTTCATTCATAATCAGGAGATATATTTTTTAATAACTTACATTCTTAATATCCTAAACAAGATCATTAAATGTGGTATTATTTTATGGTTTTAGAGATACATTCTGATGATGATTTTTATTTTTTTATTTTTTATTATTTATTTATTTATTTTTTGTATTTTTCTGAAGCTGGAAACGGGGAGAGACAGTCAGACAGACTCCCGCATGCGCCCGACCGGGATCCACCCGGCACGCCCACCAGGGGCGATGCTCTGCCCACCAGGGGGCGATGCTCTGCCCCTCCGGGGCGTCGCTCTGCCGCGACCAGAGCCACTCTAGCGCCTGGGGCAGAGGCCAAGGAGCCATCCCCAGCGCTCGGGCCATCTTTGCTCCAATGGAGCCTCGGCTGCGGAAGGGGAATAGAGAGACAGAGAGGAAGGAGGGGGGGAGGTGGAGAAGCAAATGGGCGCCTCTCCTATGTGCCCTGGCCGGGAATCGAACCCTGGTCCCCCGCATGCCAGGCTGACGCTCTACCGCTGAGCCAACCAGCCAGGGCTGATGATTTTTATTTTTAAATTGTTATCACCTACCAGGATAAAAATAAATATAAAAGAACCCATATTTATTAGGACCTTTGTATATTTTGAGCACATGTTTTTGATTGTCAAGATATTAATTAATGCAGTGTTGTTACAGAAAATAAAGAGTCTAGAGACAACCTCTTCCTTGGACATTTTTATTGGAACATTAAGGTGGCCTATTGAAATAAGACCCAACAAGACAGTGAGAAATGTTTCTTTCACAATATTTGGTTAATTTTTAAAGTTGGGGAACAAAAACTACTATACAAATAGGAACTCTGGATAGTTATTTTAAATTAAGGCTCCTTGAAGATGTATATTTCGCTGATTAAAAAAATAATTTATGTTCATGCAGAAAAATGTGGATATGCAGAAAAATACATTTTTAAAAGTTCAGCCATCAGTTAACTAGACACGCTTCTCAATAATATGTATATATCATCATAACATTAAAAAAATATATATATATATAGAGAGAGAGAGAAATAAGAAAGAGGAAAGAAGGGAGGGGGTGGTTGTTTGGTTAACATAGAGAGTGAAGTTGCAGATCTAATCCAGGTCTTCTGATGCCAACACCTTATAATCAAGTAGTGCCTGAAACACATGCTTTCCCTCTGATCACTTAGACTTAACCCTGAAGAATGGCATGAGGATTCTGGGAAGTGTGAGGGATGCGGATCAACATCAGAAACTGGTTTCGAATGTCATATACACATTATTTGTTAATAAAGGAAAGAATCATGTCTTGTTTTTAGGGTCATGAAATAGTTGAGAATATCAAAGAATGCCTGCTGTCAAGGCTGTCTTTCAAAATGCTGTGCCCCTCTGGCTCTGTGTTTTGGTCCTCATGGCACCATCTTCCTCATGAACCTTAGGAGCCACTATCAACTGAGTTTGGGTAAGGTGAGGGCTGCAGAAAACCTCTGCCCTCGTAATCTTCTGCCACCACTTCCTTTGTTCCCAGTGGCCGTGGGACATGGTCAAACCTGAGAGTCAGTGTCCTCAGTTTATTGTTGCCCTTTGTCACTTCTAGTCAAACTGCCAGGGTATGCCCAATCTGTTTACTAATCTCCACTACTAGATTGTGGGCTGGTGGCATTTATACTTGCTTTATAAAGCTCTGGGGGTTCAAAGAAGGCACCTGTGTGGTTGTCACAGCTGCCAAGAGCTCGGAGTCGGTGCCTGTTGACCACTGAGCCTGAAGCCTCCACTTCATCCCAACTTCCACCAGAGTAACTATAGTTTATTTAGTCAAAAGAGTGTCTACAGCTCTGACCAGGCAGAGGTATAATGGGTAGAGCACCAAACTGGGACATAGAGAACCCAAGTTCAAAGCCCAGAGGTCATGGGCTTGAGCATGAGATCATAGACATGACCCCATGGTCGCTGGCTTGAGCCCAGAGGTCACTGGCTTGAAGCCCAAGGTTGCTGGTTTGAGCAAGGGGTCACTTGCTCTGCTGTAGCCCCACTCCCCCATCAAGGCACATAGAAGAAAGCAATCAATGAGCAACTAAGGTGCTGCAACAAGAAATTGATGCTTCTCATCTCTCTCCCTTCCTGTCTGTTCTTATCTGTCCCTTTCTCTGTCTCTGTCACATGCACAAAAAAGAGTGTCTTCTGTATATTTCACTGGGAAAAGAATGCCATAGGCTAGGGGTGATAGGTATTCTGTAGGAGGAATTATCGGCTAAGCCAGCAGTGGTCAGAAGTCCAGGTTTTGAAACTGAAATATGAAGCATGGAAAGCTGATTTGTTTCCTCTTTTTGCTATAGACTGGAGACCAGATGATCACATCTGTATGTAAAGGTTGGTAAGGATTGACTAAAGGTTTGAGTAATTCTTTTAGGAGTAAAGGAAATACAGTTTAAGTTATGAACTTTCTAACATTGAGTTTTGTCAGTGCTATGGTGAAGTTTGTTTACTAGAAAGCAAAGTTTTGGGTGGATGAACTGTTATTGTATTGATGTTAATATAATATGTATACTTGAATTAGAAAGTTAACATCTCATTTGCTCTTTGAGATTTACGGCCTAGAAACCTGCAGTTCTAAGTGCTTGGGGAAGCAATTGAATATATGCAGTTATTTTCTTCTCAGTTGATATTTGAGTATTGCTCCCTTTGATACATAAAAATTTGGAAATTAGCCACACAGACCTCAACAATTAGATTTTAATTTCAGGCATATAAAACAGAGCAAAAATTTGGCTTTTCTTGAGTACATTATACAATCTGAAAACTAAAGTCAACTTGACATAGTTTGAATTTCTTTAGGAGCCAAAATTAGGAGTGTGAAAATTCTATTTGAAATTTAGGGCACTGGCTTATTAGTCATGATTAGTTATATTTTAAAATTCTTTTATTTAACAAAATATTATTTATTATGTTTTTATTTTTTAACTTTTTAATTTTTGTTGAATTTATTAGGGTGACATTGGTTAATAGAATTATACAGATTTCAGATGCACAGTTCTATAATACATCACCTGTATATTATTACATTGTGTGTTCACCACCCCAAGTCGCCTTCCTCCATCACCAGCTACTCCCCCTCTACCCTCTTCTACCTCCTCCACCACCTCCCTCTTTGCCACACCCATACTGTGGTCTGTATCTATAAGTTTTTTTTCTTTGCTTAATCCCTTCACTTTTTCCACCCATCTCCTCAATCTTTATGCTCTCTAATAGCTGTCAGTCTATTCTCTGTATCTATGAGTCTGTTTCTATTTTGTTTGTTTGTTTATTTTGTTAATTAGATTTCACATATAAGTAAAATCATATAGCACTTGTTTTTCTCTGACTGGATCATTTTACTTAGCATAATAATCTCCAGGGCCATGCATGCTGTTTGTAAAAGGTAAAATTTTCTTCTTTTTTTACGGCTGAGTAGTATTCCATTGTGTAAATGTACCACAACTTTTTTACCCATTCTTCTACTGTTGGGCACCTGGGATGCTTCCAGATCTTGACTATTGTAAATAATGCTGCACGAACACTGGAATGCATATACTTTCCAATAAGTGTTTTGGGTTTCTTTGGATGTTTTCCAGAAGAGGAATTTCTGGGTCATAAGGCACTTCCATTTTTAATTTTTTGAGGTGACTCCATACTGCTCTCCAAAGTTAAGATTCTGAGTCCAGGGATTTTGAACTTCTGTTGTAGAGCACATGATAACCTTGTCTTCCATTTATGACCTTAGACTACAAATGTGTGTCATCCTTAGATGGAATCAGATTTCCTCATTAGATGAATTGCAGATGGAAACCTCACAGCCCCTCCTCGAAGTCAAGTCTGTTTGAAGACCTAACAGATGAAGAGAATGGAGAGTAGCAATGCAGCCCAAAGGGCCAGGTCTTGCACTTCTGAGCTTTCAGAAGCATACGTGCTGACTGAGGCCCTTTCTTACCCATGTTTGTGGTGCTTCTCCAGGTTCTTAGATCATGAAAAATGGGGACAAAAAGAGTGTGAAGTAAAAGTTTAAAAGGACCCTTGCCCTACTTCACCATTATTGTGCTGGGTAGTATTCACATTGGCTCACTCTCTGGACCTTATTTTCTATAGATATAAGAAAAAAATTCTACTAAAAATGTTCACTTTTTCCTATGATAGGCTCTGCACACAGGATCACACCTCAGGAAGGCTGGTTGTTTGATTTTGCAGGGAAGCAAAGGCCATTTTCTCTTCATGAGTCTCACAACTTTAGGGGATCATAAATCATTATCATCAACATTGTTTATTGACTATTCTATTTATCACACACTCTTAACACATTGTTCATAAAATGTACAAAATGCTTTTTCATATGAAAGTGGATTTGTACATTTATCCATCTCCACAAAATGGTCAGAGGTGAGGATCATCACTGCCACTTTATAGGTGGCCAGGCTGTGGCACAGAAGGTTAAGTCACCTGTGAATGGTCCTGACTTACATGAATAATGTCTGGCAGACACGGGATGCAGACCAGATGACTTGGTCCCTGGCCTATGGCCACACACAGCACCACACTGCTGCTCAGCAGGGCAAAGCTTCCAGGCCCAGCCCTTGCAGGGCACCTGGAGACTGATGTTTGGATATGTCACCATGATGAAAGGTGCTACTGTAAACCCAGGGCTTAGTGTGCATGGCACAAACCGCTTTCTCTCCTTCCCAAGAATTCATTTCTAAACAGGTTTATCTTTTTATTCTATGTACAATAACACCAACCAGAGATAGCCACTATTCACATTTTCCAGATAAGACTGAATATTATCCCTCCCTGTGGCGTTCAGATGTCCTCTTCTGGCTTTCCTCTGTGAATTCCCAGAACACTCACATTCTCATGGGTACTTCCCACACTAAGCGCTGACTACAGTTTTGATTTTATTTAATTCAGAAACTCCCTTGCTGACTCCTGCCTGTGTGGTCTCTGTTCAATTTGGTGTCAACCTAAACATTCAGCTCAGCCTTTTATAGCAATTAAAAATAAGAATGACAATAATATTTCTATGTATAGACAGACCCACAGGTACAGAGAGACACATATAGACACAGTCATAAACACAGAGACACACAGATGTTTTTGTGAGTATTGCACACTGAATAGATGAGTTGAAACAAAGATGGGGTTCAGAGTGAGGCAGTGCAAACAATTTCAAGTTGAATATTAGACGTGTGTGTGTTAAAGTCTTTCAGCTCCGATCATTTTGCATGACTTTTCCCTTTTCTTTTTTTTTTTTTTTTATAAATTTTTATTAATGTTAATGGGATGACATTAATAATTCAGGGTACATATATTCAAAGAAAACATGTCTAGGTTATCTTGTCATTAAATTATGTTGCATAACCCTCACCCAGAGTCAGATTGTCCTCCGTCACCCTCTATCTAGTTTTCTCTGTGCCCCTCCCCCTCCCCCTAACTCTCTCCCTCCCTCCCTCCTGCGTCCTCCCTCCCCCCACCCCTGGTAACCACCACTCTCTTGTCCATGTCTCTTAGTCTCATTTTTATGTTCCACCAATGTATGGAATCATGTAGTTCTTTTTTTTTTCTGATTTACTAATTTCACTCCGTATAATGTTATCAAGGTCCCACCATTTTGCTATAAATGATCTGATGTCATCATTTCTTATGGCTGAGTAGTATTCCATAGTGTATATGTGCCACATCTTCTTTATCCAGTCTTCTATTGAAGGGTTTTTTGGTTGTTTCCATGTCTTGGCCACTGTGAACAGTGCTGCAATGAACATGGAGCTACATGTGTCTTTACGTATCAATGATTCTGAGGTTTTTGGGTATATACCCAGTAGAGGGATTGCCGGGTCATAAGGTAGTTCTATTTGCAGTTTTTTGAGGAACCACCATACTTTCCTCCATAATGGTTGTACTACTTTACATTCCCACCAACAGTGTATGAGGGTTCCTTTTTCTCCACAGCCTCTCCAACATTTGCTATTACCCGTCTTGTTGATAATAGCTAATCTAACAGGGGTGAGGTGGTATCTCATTGTAGTTTTTATTTGCATTTCTCTAATAACTAATGAAGCTGAGCATCTTTTCATATATCTGTTGGCCATTTGTATTTCTTCCTGGGAGAAGTGTCTGTTCATGTCCTCTTCCAATTTTTTTATTGTATTGTTTGTTTGTTTGTTGTTGAGTTTTATGAGTTCTTTGTAAATTTTGGATATTAGGCCCTTATCTGAGCTATTGTTTGAAAATATCAGTTCCCATTTAGTTGGCTGTCTGTTTATTTTGATATCAGTTTCTCTTGCTGAGCAAAAACTTCTTAGTCTGATGTAGTCCCATTCATTTATCTTTGCCTTCACTTCTCTTGCCATTGGAGTCAAGTTCATAAAATGTTCTTTAAAACCCAGGTCCATGAGTTTAGTACCTATGTCTTCCTCTATGTACTTTATTGTTTCAGATCTTATATTTAGGTCTTTGATCCATTTTGAATTAATTTTAGTACACGGGGACAGGCTGTAGTCGAGTTTCATTCTTTTGCATGTGGCTTTCCAGTTTTCCCAACACCATTTGTTGAAGAGGCTTTCTTTTCTCCATTTTGTGTTGTTAGCCCCCTTATCAATGATTATTTGACCATATATATGTGGTTTTATTTCTGGGCTTTCTATTCTGTTCCATTGGTCTGAGTGTCTATTTTTCTGCCAATACCATACAGTTTTGATTATTGTGGCCCTATAATATAGTTTAAAGTCAGGTATTGTAATGCCCCCAGCTTCATTCTTTTTCCTTAGGATTGCTTTGGCTATTCGGGTTTTTTTATAGTTCCATATAAATCTGATGATTTTTTGTTCCATTTCTTTAAAAAATCTCTTAGGAATTTTGATGGGAATTGCATTAAATTTATATATTGCTTTGGGTAATATGGCCATTTTAATTATATTTATTCTTCCTATCCAAGAACAAGGAATATTTTTCCATCTCATTGTGTCTTTTTCTATTTCTCTTAGCAATGCCTTGTAGTTTTCGTTATATAGGTCCTTTACATTCTTTGTTATGTTTACTCCTAAGTATTTTATTTTTTTAGTTGCAATCGTGAAGGGGATTATATTTTTGAGTTGGTTTTCTAATATTTCATTGTTGGCATATAGAAAGGCTATGGACTTTTGTATGTTAATTTTGTATCCTGCGACCTTACTGTATTGGTTTATTGTTTCTAGTAATCTTTTTGTGGAGTCCTTCGGGTTTTCGATGTATAGGATCATATCATCAGCAAAAAGTGATACCTTTACTTCTTCTTTTCCGATATGGATGCCTTTTATTTCTTTGTCTTGTCTGATTGCTCTGGCCAGAACTTCTAGCACCACGTTAAATAAGAGTGGAGAGAGTGGACAACCCTATCTTGTTCCTGATTTAAGGTGGAAAGTCCTCAGTTTTACGCCATTTAATATGATGTTGGCCAATGGTTTATCATATATGGCCTTTATCATGTTGAGATATTTTCCTTCTATACCCATTTTGTTGAGAGTCTTAAACATAAAATTGTGTTGTATTTTATCGAAAGCCTTTTCTGCGTCTATTGATAAGATCATGTGGTTTTTGTTCTTTGTTTTGTTGATATGGTGTATTACGTTAACCGTTTTACGTATGTTGAACCATCCTTGAGATTCTGGGATGAATCCCACTTGATCATGTATTATTTTTTTAATATATTGTTGTATTCGATTTGCCAGTATTTTGTTTAGTATTTTAGCATCTGTATTCATTAGAGATATTGGTCTGTAGTTTTCTTTCTTTGTGCCATCCTTGCCTGGTTTTGGTATGAGGATTATGTTGGCCTCATAAAATGTGTTTGGAAGTATTGCTTCTTCTTCAATTTTTTGGAAGACTTTGAGTAGAATAGGAACCAAGTCTTCTTTGAATGTTTGATAGAATTCACTAGTATAACCATCTGGGCCTGGACTTTTATTTTTGGGGAGGTTTTTAATAGTTTTTTCTATTTCCTCCCTGCTGATTGGTCTGTTAAGGCTTTCTGCTTCTTCATGACTCAGTTTAGGAAGGTTGTATTGTTCTAGGAACTTATCCATTTCTTCTAGATTGTTGTATTTGGTGGCATATAGTTTTTCATAGTATTCTACAATAATTCTTTGTATATCTATGATGTCTGTGGTGATCTCTCCTCTTTCATTTTGGATTTTATTTATTTGAGTCCTGTGTCTTTTTTCTTGGTGAGTCTTGCCAAGGGTTTGTCGATTTTGTTGATCTTTTCAAAGAACCAGCTCCTTGTTTTATTGATTTTTTCTATAGTTTTTCTGTTCTCTATTTCATTTATTTCTGCTCTGATTTTTATTATCTCCTTTCTTCGGCTGGTTTTGGGTTGTCTTTGTTCTTCTTTTTCTAGCTCCTTAAGGTGTGAAGTTAAGTGGTTTACTTCGGCTCTCTCTTGTTTGTTCATATAGGCCTGAAGTGATATGAACTTTCCTCTTATTACTGCTTTTGCTGCATCCCAGAGATTCTGATATATCGTATTTTCATTTTCATTTGTCTGTATATATCTTTTGATCTCTGCGCTTATTTCTTCTTTGACCCATTCATTTTTTAGAAGTATGTTGTTTAGTTTCCACAATTTTGTGGGTTTTTCCCCCTCTATTTTACAGTTGAATTCTAGTTTCAAGGCTTTATGATCAGAGAATATGCTTGGTACAATTTCAATTTTTCTAAATTTGCTGATATTGTCTTTGTGGCCCAACATATGGTCAATTCTTGAGAATGTTCCATGTACACTAGAGAAAAATGTATACTCTGTCGCTTTGGGATGAAGTGTCCTGTAGATGTCTATCACATCCAGGTGTTCTAGTATTCCGTTTAAGGCCACGATATTTTTATTGATTCTCTGTTTGGATGACCGATCTAGAGCCCCAGCAGTGTATTGAGGTCTCCAAGTATGATTGTATTTTTGTCAGTTTTTGTTTTAAGGTCAATAAGTAGCTGTCTTATATATTTTGGTGCTCCTTGGTTTGGTGCATATATATTAAGGATTGTTATGTCTTCTTGATTCAGTGTCCCCTTAATCATTATGAAATGACCATTTTTGTCTCTGAGTACTTTTTCTGTCTTGTAGTCAGCATTATCAGATATGAGTATTGCTACACCTGCTTTTTTTTGGGTGTTGTTTGCTTGGAGTATTGTTTTCCAGCCTTTCACTTTGAATTTGTTTTTATCCTTGTTGCTTAGATGAGTTTCTTGTAGGCAGCATACAGTTGGATTTTCTTTTTTAATCCATTCTGCTACTCTGTGTCTTTTTATTGGTAAGTTTAATCCATTTACATTTAGTGTAATTATTAACACTTGTGGGTTCCCTATTGCCATTTTATAAATTGCTTTCTGTTAGTTTTGTATCTTGTTTGATTCTTCTCTTTTGCTTTTCTATCATTTGTTTTTGTTTGTTTGTATTCCATACTTCTTTCCTCTGTTGCTACCTTTTTTAAGTCAAGTGTTTTTGTGGTGGTTTTTTCAAGGGTGGTTACCATTAAGTAATAAAAGGGTACCTACCATATTCATTGTAGTACCCTTTCTTATGAATATTTCTGCACTTCATCATCCTTTGCTACTGTTAATCTTCATCTTTTCTCCCCTTTTTTTTTCTTTTGTTGTCACAGTTTAAGTTTGGTTTTATTGTTTTCTTGGTGGAGCTGTTACTTGTGGTTTTGTTTTCTTTTGTTCTTTGAATCTGGTTGGAAAACCCCCTTTAGTATTTCCTGGAGTGGGGGCTTTCTGATGATAAATTCTCTCATCTTTTCTGTATTTGTGAATGTTTTTATATCTCCTTCGTACTTGAAGGATAGCTTTGATGGGTATAGTATTATTGGCTGAAAGTTTCTCTCTTTCAGGGCTTTGAATATTGGGGTCCACTCTCTTCTAGCTTGTAGAGTTTCTGCTGAGAAATCTGATGATAATCTAATAGGTCTTCCTTTATATGTTGTATTCTTCTTTTCCCTGGCTGCCTTGAGAATTTTTTCTTTGTCATTGGTTTGTGTCATCTTCATTATGATGTGCCTTGGAGTGGGTTTGTTGGGGCTAAGAAAACTCGGTGTTCTGTTTGCTTCTTGAATTTGAGGCTTTAGTTCTTTCCACAGGCTTGGGAAGGTCTCATCTATTATTTGTTTGAGTATATTCTCCATTCCATTTTCTTTCTCTTCTCCCTCTGATATACCTATTATTCTTATGTTATTCTTTCTGATGGAGTCAGAAAATTCCTGTAGGGCTTTCTTGTTTTTTATTATTTTTGAGTCTCTCTCTTCTTCTCTCTGTTGTGCCTCAAGTTGCTTGTCTTCTATTTTACTAATCCTACTTCTATCTGGGCTGTTCTATTAGCTAAGCTTGTTATTTCGTTTTTCAGTTCGTGAATTGAGTTTTTCATTTCTGTTTGATTTGTTTTTATAGTTTCAATTTCCTTGGTAATATATTCTTTGTGATCGTTGAGTTGTTTTCTGATTTCCCTAAATTGCCTTTCTGTGTTTTCTTGTATATCTCTGAGTATTTTTAAGATTTCTATTTTAAATTCTCTGTCATTTGGCTCCAAGGCTTCCAATATGTTAAATCTTTTCTCCATAGATTTGTCCACATCTATTTGTGTTACCTCTCTATCTTTTGTATCCATAATATTCGATTTCCTTTTTCTTATTGGCATCTGAAGGTGGTCTTGTTGATAGTGTTAATTAGAATTAATAAAGAATAAAAAGGGGAAAAATAAATAAATAAAAGAAAAAAAAAAGGAAAACACTCCACACACATAAAAAAAGTAATAATTTATTATTTCCCCCTTTTTTCTTTCTTCTCCTACCCTCCTCTCACCTCTTTAGGTAAATACCGTGATGACCTGTGAATTATATTATGCTAAATGGAACAAAAACTGCCTATAACGGAGGGCCTGATTTGGGGTGAAGAGTTCAAGGGGCAAAAAAGGGAGTAGGGACCTACTAAATGCAAAAAAAAAGAAAAAAAAAAGGAGACTATCTTAGACAAGCATAAAATGATTTGCTTGTAAGTGATGGTCGACTAAGAGATATAATGAGAGGGATAAGAGGGAAACAGAAAAAAGGAGAAAAAAAATAATATTTAAAGAAGAAAAAAAATAAAAATAATAAGTAAAAATCTGTTGTATTAAGTGGAGCGAAGACTAAATACAATGGAGACTTTGGGTTGGGAGGAATGCTAGTGAGTTAAAAAGCAATGTAAAAAGTACCCAAGATGCCACAAAAACAAACAAATAAAGGAAAACCAAGAACAAAAGCAGAAAAGAAAAAAAAAAAAAGAACAAACAACAACAAAAAAAAACAAAAAAACTTGAGTCCCAAATTAAATAATTTGTTCGTGATTGAGGATTAAATGGGAGGAAAAGTAAAAGGAGAAAAGAAGAAACGAAAAGAAAGGAAAAAATAAGAAAAAGAGAGAAATGAAGGAAGAAAAAAAGGAAAGGGAAAAAAACCAAAAAAAAACAAAAAGAAAACAAAAGGGGAGAAGTTGAGAGTTAAGGGTTTTGGAGTGTAACCCTAAGGGAGAGTAAGGATGAAGAAAGGAAATAAAATGTAACACTCATGGGTAGTGTAGTTCAAGAAAAGGGTAGCATAAGATGGGCAGAGAATAAAAGGACTAAGGTGGAGGAAATACAAATAATAATAAAGGCAATAAGAAAGAAGAAAGAAACAACAACAACAAAGAATTAGTGGAACAAGTTATAAAGTCTGTGGATTTTTCTTGATTTTGAGAGGTTAACTTCTTCCTTTTTCTTTTCTCTCCCTCTTCCTGGTCGGTGACTCTGTACCCCAGGTTCTGCCTCTGTGTCACGCTTAGGTAGGGATTTGCAGTTGATGGGATTCTATGGCAATGTCATATAATTGGCTTTAGTCTCGCTGGTAGTCAAGACTTGTTGGCGTTTGCAGAGTCCAACAATGAGAGAGTTTGCTTTCCTGGAGTCTCTCCCCTAGTCTCCCCTTCCTGAATTAGCAGCCTGGTGATCCAGCTATGAGGCTGCCACTGCTTCTGTCTGGGGAGTAAGAGGCTCAAAGAGCTGGGAAATCCCCACTCTATCCTCACTCAGCGCAAGGCTCTGGGTAAGGCTCTGGCAGTCAGAGCCTCCAGCGTAATCAGGTGGGGCTGGGAGTCAATTGTTGTCAAGGTGACTGTTCAGCGCCTACCATTCAGTTGGACCACTCAACCCAGGCTTTCCACACTTTGTAGCCTGTTTTGGCTGGAAAGAAGATGCACTATTCGCTGCTTTCTGTATAGATCTTAATATCTGCCAAGTCCCTCTTGTTAGGTATATATGGAGGCTCTGTCAATCAGAAGTTGCCCCCACCCCTTTAGTGAAAGGCACTGAAAAATATTATGCCTCTTGTCTTGGATCACTGAACTGGGAGAGATCTTATCAATTAGAGCCCCGTGGGTGCGCAGATTTCGTGGGTTAAGCTAATTTCAGTAATTGGATCCGCAGCTGTGCTCCAGAGAGTATTTCAGGCTGTCTGCGCGCCCCTCCCCCAACGCTTGATTGTTAGCTTGAATGGCTGGGTGAGGTGCCCCGCCCACGGAGAGAATCTCCCGACTAGGAAAGACAGGTTTGGCGCCCCTCCCGGACTGCGGCACGGGGCGCGCGCGCGACTTCTTAGTGCAATCTGGTGGCCAGGACCCTCCGGACCACGGCGCGGGCAGCTGCACGTGTGGGTTGACTCACCACAAGCGTATTCCCTCCTCGGCAACAGTCCTTTCGCTTTCAGTGTGTGTGTGGAACTCCGGGATGCTCCGAGGATAAATTTTTCTGTTTCTAGTTGATAAATTTGTTGAGATTTTGGGGAGATCTGTCGGATGCGCTGCTCACGGCGCCATTTCCGTGACGTCACTCTGACTTTTCTCTTTTCTTATATTTTGTTTCACCCATTAAGATTATGTTAAATTTATGAATTAATTTAGGAAAAGTTATCATCTTTTCACTAAGAACACAGAACATCTCTCTCCATGTCTTTAGATATGTTTTATCTTTGGGTAATATTTCATAGATATTTTCATATAGATTCCCCCATATTTCATGTTGGGATATTAAGTATTAAGTGATATATTAATACAATTGTGATATACTAAATTGTTCTTTTCTTCTAGAGATAAACCCATAGTATCAATAGAAGATGAATCATTTAAAAAATCGTCAAATGATTTGCCAATGTTTTATATGGAGTTTTTGCTTTTTCATAAATAAGTTTTCTTTTTTTTCTATTTTTTAAATTAATTTTAATGGGGTGACATTAATCAATCAGGGTACTTATGTTTAGAGAAAACATCTCCAGGTTATTTTGACATTTAATTATGTTGCATACCCATCACCCAAAGTCAAATTGTTTTCCGTCACCTTCTATCTGGTTTTCTTTGTGCCCCTCCCCTTCCCTGTCTCCCTCACTCTCCTCCCTCCCCCCCAACCACCACACTCTTGTCCATGTCTCTTAGTCTCATTTTTATGTCCCACCTATGTATGGAATCATGCAGTTCTTAGTTTTTTCTGATTTACTTATTTTACTCCATATAATGTTATCAAGATCCATCCATGTTGTAAATGATCCAATGTCATCATTTCTTATGGCTGAGTAGTATTCCATAGTATATATATATATATATATATATATATATATGTACCACATCTTCTTTATCCAGTCATCTATTGAAGGGCTTTTTGGTTGTTTCCATGTCTTGGCCACTGTGAACAATGCTGCAGTGAACATGAGGCTGCATGTGCCTTTACGTACCAATGTTTTTGAGTTTTGGGGGTATATACCCAGTAGAGGGATTGCTGGGTCATATGGTAGTCCTATTTTTAGTTTTTTAAAGAACCACCATACTTTCTTTCACAATGGTTGTATTACTTTACATTCCCACCAACAATGGATGAGGGTTTTTGACTTATTAATATTCATTAATAATCAAAGTATTTAAAGCTACATATTTGTCTTTGAAGGGAGTTTGGAACTCATTGTAGTGGTTTTGAAAATGGGGTTCTCTTTCATTTTTTAAAAAATTTGTCTTTTTAAATTATGATCTTTTTGAAAATTATTAATAATTTGGAAGACTGCTTTATGGTTTTTAAGGGGTTAGTTTTTTTTCTGTTCAGTGATATCTTGATAAAATTGATTTATTTTGTGTGGTATGGGATTGTTTTGTGATTTGGAATTATTGCATGAGTGATTTTTCTTTGTTGGACTTCACTGAGTGTGTGTGTGTATGTGTGTGTGTGTGTGTGTGTGTGTGTGTGTGTGTGTGTATGTGAGAGAGAGAGAGAATGAGTTACTGAAAGGCTGATACTCTACTGCTCTGTATTGATCCCTCTGTAATGATTGTTAAAAGAGTGAAAATACCGTGCCATTTGTGCTGCATGGGTCTCCTCAGCTCCCCTTGATCTGCCACCTTGGTTGCCTAGGTCCCAATAATTCAGCAACTAAAACATTAATGTCTGGCCTATCAGGGTCTTTCAGAACCTGTTCTAGTGCTCAGATCAGTGTCCATTTTGATTCGATTGGCCCAGATTGTTCAATATTTTGAATATTATTTCTAAGCCACACCAAACTAATTGAAGTTAGGGAAATTCAACCACATGGACTTGGTGTAAATGACATATAGATATAAAATAATGCAAGTGATTTCACTTGCCCTTTTACTTTATGAGCCCCAAACTGAGTTTGGTCTTTGTCCTGTGTCTTCTCATACTCTGTTTGTGACCACCGTGTTTTTAGGCACACACTTTTTGTGCCATGTGGTTCCTGAACATCAGCCAACTACATTAGAATCTCCTTATCTGTGAGGCTATGTTCCAAGAGCCCCAGTAGATGCTTGAAACTACAGGTAGTACTGAACCCTGTGTACCTTCAGCTAGAGGTATCCATGGGGATTGGTTCTAGGACCCCATTGATTTGCAAGTTCGGTATTTGCATATAACCTATGCATATCCTCCTGTGTACTTTGAAAACCTCTTGAAATAGGTTTCTTCTAATTTTTTTGGGTTTTTTTAGTTGTTTTTTGTTGTTGTTGCTTTGTTTGTTGTGGATTATTGATTTTGGGGGGATTTGTTTTTTGCATTTTTTGTGGTTATTTTTTTAATTTTAATTTTTTAATTTATTATTTTAATTCTGTTTGTTAGTATTTTTTACCTTATTTCTTAACAACACCACTCTCAAATGCCCTCAAGGCAGAAAATAAGATTACTATGACTACCCAAGAAAGAGATGCAGTTCAGAAAGAAAATGAAAAATCTCCAGAAAGCAATCTCTATCATACAGAAACTTTGAGGTTAAATGGTAGAAAATTCAAAATTAAAATTCTGAAAATACCCAACAAGATGTAAGAAAACAGGGATAGACAACTTAAGAGATCAGAAAACAAAAAGTGAATACCTCACCAAGGAGATTGAAACTTTAAAAACAGAGATGAAGAACTCAATATATAAAGTGAAAAATGAGCTAGCAAGTTTAGCTAATAGAACAAGTCAGATAGAGGAGATAATTAGTGACATCAAAGACAAGCAGCTAGAGATGCTACAGAGGGAAGAAGAGAGAGACTTCTGAATTAAAAAATGAGAGAGCTCTATGAAAACTGTCTGACTCCATCAGAAAGAGAATATAAGAATAATGGGTTTATAGAAAGAAGAAGAAGAGAGAAAAGGGAATGGAAAGTCTATTTAAACAAATAATTGATGAGACCTTCCCAAGCCTATGGAAAGAGTTAGATCCTCAAATCAAAGAAGCAAACAGAATGTCTAGTTACCTTAACCCAAATAGGCCTTTTCCTTAGCACATTGTAATAAAATTGTCAAAAATCAATGGCAAAGAAAAAATCCTCAAAGCAGCCAGGGAAATGGAGAAATTAATATATAAAGGAAAGCCCATTAGGTTATCATCAGACTTCTCAGCAGAAACTCTAAAGCCAGAAGAGAGTGGACCCAAATATTAAAAATACTGAAAGAGAGGAATCAACAGCCAAAAAGTCTATATCCATCAAAGTTGTGTTTCGAACATTAAGGAGAAATAAGAACTTTTGAAGACATACAGAAGCTGAAGGTACTTATCACCAGAAAACTCCCACTGCAAAAAATATTCAAGGAGGATATTTGACCAGATACAAAGAACAAAACAAAACAAAAGTACAAGTAAAAGCTCCAACAAGATTACAGGATAAACAAGGATAACCTGTGACAACAATAATCTAAGAGGGGAGAAGATAAAGGTCTGAAGTAGCAAAGAAGAATGGAGAGCGGAAGCACTCATAAGACAAAGGACTCTTGTATATATGAAACTTTTTTTCTCAATAACCTAACAGTAACCACACACACACACACACACACGCGCACACACAAACAGAACTGAAATACGTATTTTATTTAAAAATGTATTGTATAATAAATATGTATTTTCCAATGGCTTTAGGTGACCCCTGTGTTTTGGTCATTCAACCTCTGCCAGGGTCGCGACCCATAGGTTGAGAACCGCTGCTCTAACCTAAAGCATATATAAGATTTTGAAAGTAGAATTCAACTGCAAAAGGGAAGTAAAGAACAATAAAATTGACAAACCCCTGGTAGATATAGTAAAAACAAAGAGAAATGACTCATATCAACAAAATCTGAAACGATAGAGGAGAAATTACCACAGGCAGCATAAATATACATTATACTAAGTGAAATAAGTAAATCAGAAAAAGCTAAAACTATATGAGTTCACAATAGATGGGATATAAAACTAAAACTCATGGACATAGATAAAAGTGAAATGGTTTCCAGATGGAGGGGGCTAGAGAGGGACAAATATATGGTAATGGAGATCAATTTGACTTTGGGTGATGGGCACACAATGCAATTAACAGTTCAAATGCAATTAACATGTTCACCTGAAACCTATGTACTCTTATTGATCAATGTCACCCCATTAAATTTAATTTCAAAATAAAAAATGCAAAAGAAAAATATAATGTATCAATATCAATCCATTATTTATAACAAATATATCATACTAATGTAAAACATTCATAATAGGGAAACCAGAGTGAGAGTCAAGAGAATTCAACTCTTTACACATTTTTTGTGTTTTTTCTGTAAATCTAAAACTGTTCTGAAATAGAAGTTTATTTTAACAGAAAGAAAAATAAATAAAGGTTACTCATATGTTTTTAAAAACACTCTTTAATGTATACTTCTCTACTTATAATAATTAACAGCAAAATCACAGTTTGAACATTGTGTATCTGTGAGGAGCTCAGCCCATGTTAACTTTCTCCCACCTGTCTTTTAGCTTTCCAAGTCTTTGCTGCCTTAATATGAAATTTGAGATCCAAGTTACTTTTTACAATGAATATTTTCAATTAAGGGAAATTTTTGACATGAAAATATTTTAATAATAATAATTTATTTTTCCTGTTCAATTCCATTGGTCTTTGTGGCCATTAGGTGCTGACGATATATTGATTGTCATTGTCATTGCAATTCTTCTTTTTTCTTTCTTGGTTTTAATGGGAAGTTGGGAGAGGCTATCCTAAAGACGCTAATCAGATGACAATTTAAATCTGAGGTTCAGACTTCAGTATTAAGAGGATATATTACTTTTGATGTTACTTAAGTAGGACCTCACATTTGGTATATCTTATAGTCCTTTTTAATTTAAGAACAAGTGTAGTGGGTTTGCATTTTCTGTTCTGGAAGTCTGCAATTGGAAATAAATTAAATTTATTTTTGAATTGTGCAAAATAATTAAATACAAATTCCTATTACCACTGAGATTTGAGCTGAATCTTGGAAGGGATCAAACTGGAACAGATAAATGCATATAGGAAGGGGTATTTTTGGCAGAGGGACAATGTCAGCAATGGCTGGGGAAGAAAAGCCTGCATGGAGTTTGGAGATAAAGAAACTGAAGGCACTCCATTCTGCACTAGTTCAAGTGAGAGAGAATGAGGGTGTGAAAAGGAATTGAATGTGATAGTACAGAGCTAGAATGGGCAGAAAATAGGGATTAAATGTAAATAGTGAGGTAGAGAGAGTTGTTGAAAACAACGCAGGGTTTTTAAGTTTCTGTTATTGAAAAGATGAAGTCTTCAGAGATAGAAGAGGGAGGGTTGAGAACAAGAGGCTGAATTCATTCTAGACATACTGTGTTTCGGATGCCTATGTAGGTGTCCAGTCAGCATTTTCAGAAAATGTGTTGAGAGTTGGGAAGAGGTTAGAAATAGAGACCTAGATTTGGAACAAGTAATAACTGAAATCTTGGGAGTTGGTGAGATCACTGTGAATAGGAAGTGGGGTCTTCCGTAGTACCGGTCAGACTGCAATCACTGGGCTAAAGCCGTGGCCACTTGCTGAGTTTTGGCAAAGAGGGAGAGTGGGAAATTAGATGCAAGAGAGAGCTGCTATTTTGGATTCATGGTGTTACACAGAGAATACCCATGTGTTTCTATGGGGTGATAAAAGTGCTGAGGTAAATGGACACGCAGAGAAGCGGTGCATGTGGAGAAGCTGCTGTGCCAAGCTCTCTGTCAAGGAAGAGGAAGAGTTATGAATTTTAACACTGTTCCGGATGTTTTACATTTAAGATCTCATTTAGTCATCACTGTTGCTTATTTTGTCTAAGTCAGTTTCCTCATCTGTGATATGGAGATATAAATGACTAATTCATATGGTCATTGTGAGACTTAAGTAAAACAATGCATGCAAAGTACCGGAATGGTAGTAGACATTAATAAGTTGTAGCTATTGTATTACTAATGATTTGATTCCTGTATAATTGACACACATATTGAAAAGCAGAACTAGCAAACACTTGATAGTAGTGATGTGCAAACTGGGCTTCTTTAACCACAGAAAGCATAGTTTTATCTATTTAATTATCAGACATCAGCATGAAATCTTATTTCTATACAGGGATCAATGGAAAAGTGAGCCTTGCTTGAAACAAGCACCGACCTGAGGCTCAGGGGAAGGAACAGCTAGCTACTGAACACACAGAGCAGTGGCAAGAGAGGACTACCACCAACCTGTGGCCTCTACAGATGGCTCAGCAGGGAGGAAGCTGGGAAAATAAAAACCTGCCACACCCTCCTTCCATTCTCTTATCTCCTGGGGCTTCCTGCTAGTGGAACCCAAGTGGATATAGCCTCCCTGGAGCACAGAGCTGGTTGGGGAGTTTGGATATCAGGTAGAGAGGGGAACACCATGTCAAGATGTAGAGAAAACCCAAAGACTAGCCTGGCCTTAGAAAGTGAGACGATGATGTTGAAATTTGTTTACTATATTTGACTTTAAAATGGACCTAGCCCATGCCCAGAGCATCTCAAACATTTAATGAAATCTCCTCTCTGGCTTTGATGTTTTTGGACTGCTTTTTCTCAAATGACTGCACAGACAGGCTCTGTCTCCCTGCTGCTGGGAGTCTAAGTAAATCTCACACTGTATACTTGGGATGAAGGAGGAGTTGCTCTTATAAGCCTCTAGAGTGATAAACTGACCAGCAGCTGCTGCACATAGGATCACGGCCTGTCACACTGTCTTACTGTTAGGTGCCATGTCTCTGCAGTCCCTAAGACACAGCCCCTGACCTGTGGCATCTGGGAGGCTTCTCAGTGTATGAGGGAATGTGAGCAAAGCCTGGAAGGCTAAGCAAGAGTTATCCAGTTGGATATGAAAACAGGAGAATCATTGGAGGATGCTATAGGAAGGAGGCTAGCTCATGCAAAGAAAAGCTCCCAACATGTTTGGAATGATATCATTACTGCTGGAATGAATGTGAGGCCTGGGCAGGGACCCAAGAGGGTTGCACAAACTCTGACATTCACGGTTTCCCAAGAAACCTTTCTTAATAAAGACAGATAGATTAGCACCTCTTGAGATGTTCAGTCTGTAGTTTGATAGGGGGAAAACTGACATCAAGTTTAGTTGGAATTCCATCTGGCACATGTATCTGTAATTTGGAAGTATACCGAATTTTTTTTTTAAACACAGGGGAAGGAATATGACCAAACTGCTTCCCAAATAGGTGGTTCCTAGTCATGAAAATAATTCATGTAAGCCCGGAGGACAATAGATTCCAGAGTTCTAAGAAAGGAATTGATATGAGGCTGGAGGACCTCTGAGCCCTTTTCTACTACTGAGTAAAGATTGTAATCCCATTAGTGAGCCAGGGGGGTTGATCCTTCTGAGCAGCTACTGTCCTATTTCAGAGCAAAGAGAAGCAAAGTATAAGAACTATATATATTTTTCCTTTTCTTTTCTCCTTTTTTTCCAAGTGAGAAGAGGGGAGATAGTGAGACAGATTCCCCCTGCATGTGCCCAGACCAGGTTCTACCTGCAACCCCATCAGGGCCGATGCTTGAATTATTCTGATCAATTGAACCACTGGCTGCGGGAGGAAAAGAGAGAGAGAAGGGGGAGGGGGAGTGGGTGAGAGAAGGAGAAGGAAGCAGATGGTCATTTCTCTTGTGAGCCCTAATGGGTAATCAAACCCACTATGTCTATATACCAGATCAATGCTCTATCCACTGAGGAAACCAGCCAGGGCCAAGAACAATACTTTTAATAGACTGTTTACAGACACTTTTATAGACAATGAAGAAAATGTAAGGAAGGGTTCTCTGGCCCAATGACATATACAGTGGGGTGGGGTGGATGGGATAAGGGGGTTAGGTAAGTGGTATTGAGGGGCAGCTGTCAGCTGGGAAAGGCCTATGAAGCAATGGCTTCTGTTCATCTCGGTGTTGCCCCTTTATCTCCCCCTCTTCCCTCACAGCAGCTGCCACACCACCAAGCTGCTGTGAAACACTCCTCCAGAATCACTGGCATGTTGCAGAGGTTGGTTTCCTGTTAAGGTCAGTTCTGTAAGAGAGGAGCAAGAATCAAAGGACTTTGAAGGAAACACAGGGAATCTTCCTTACCTCAAGAGGGGCCTGTTTCCTGCCCATGTGGGTTTGAAGTGTGAGGGAGGGTAGGCACACAGCAGGACACAAAGCCATTAGCAGTTCTTCCTTCATTGGGTGCCTTAAGTCTAAGACGACTTAAAAAACAACTTCCTCTGGGCCAATGCAGATCATGGTGTCACTCAGGTTTATTTCATCAAACTGGCTTCATGCCATGGTGATGCAAATAGTCCTTCGTACAAAAATCAATGGTGTAGATGTTATTCCTCCATTTTACAGAGAGGAAAAGGAGACAGAACTTCAAGACCAAAGCTCATAACAACTCCACTGTTGCATTGATGATACCAGGCAATTAATTCACAAAATAGTCACTTGCATTTAAGATATATTACTTTCAATTACTGCTGCAATTTTTCAGTTAACTTAAACATATTAAAAAATATATGCAGTCTGTCAAACACAGTGCTTGATTCTGAGGAGTTGAAGATGAACAAGACAGAGTCCTTTTCTTCAGGGAACTCACTGCCTAAGAAAGGAGACAGACAAATCAAAATGAATTAGAATGCTGCCATTAAATGAATTAGTTGTATATGCTTTCTAAACATTTAAAATCTATATTTTAAAATTACAAAAGAAATGCAATATAAGTATGTAGAGCTGTGAGTGAGTATCATCTTCTTCCTCTCGCCCCACTCCTGATTCCTAAGCCTGCCAATTTCATTAGGCAGAGGTACCACTGGTATCAGGTTGGTGTATGACTTCTAGACTTTTCTCTGTATTTTGGTCAGAAAGAGATCATACATACTATTCTGCATCTTGGGTTTTCTTTTTCTTTTTTTTTTTTTTTTTGCTTAATACATTAAGGACATAATTCCATGCAAACTTTTAATATTTCATTGTATATATGAGCCATCTTTTATTTAGTCATGGTTCTATTCAAGAACTTGGTGCTGTTTCTGATTTGTGGCTGTAGTCTACAATGAATATCCTTGCTATATCTTTATGTATTTTTACTGGAAATTGTAAAAGAATGTATTTTTATTATAATTTAAAAATTAATACATAGTATAATTAACATAGGTGCGTGCACAACTTTATGAGGTTTTTTTAATAAATAAATTTTTATTAATTTTAATGGGGTGACATCAATAAATCAAGGTACATATATTCAAAGAAAACATGTCTAGGTTATCTTGTCATTCAATTATGTTGCATACCCATCACCCAAAGTCAGATTGTCCTCTGTCACCTTCTATCTAGTTTTCTTTGTGCCCCTCCCCCTCTCCTTCCCCCTCTCCCTCCTCCTCCTCCTCCCCGTAACCACCACACTCCTTGTCCATGTCTCTTAGTCTCGTTTTTATGTCCCACCAATGTATGGAATCATGCAGTTCTTGTTTTTTTCTGATTTACTTATTTCACTCCGTATAATGTTATTAAGATCCCACCATTTTGTTGTAAATGATCCGATGTCATCATTTCTTATGGCTGAGTAGTATACCATAGTATATATGTGCCACATCTTCTTTATGCCAGTCTTCTAATTTTTTTACAGTGATTAAAGCCTTTAAGCAAACTCTTGGCCAATACAGCAAGAATCCATAAAAGAGTAGTGTCCTTAACATGTTCACCAAGTCCAAGTTGGCACCAACACCATTCCAAATCCCTGCAAATGCAACCCAACCCCAGTTCAGTCCATTAGGAGCTGTCACAAGGAGCAGGAGTCCAGGAAAAGTCCACATCCAGGAAAAGTCTGCATGGCACTGGAATTGTTGTCACAATTCTATACTTTGCAGCTCACGTCCAAGTCCCAATGACCACTGCTTCTAGCTGGTAATGATTCAGGTAGACTTGAAAAGCCATCTGCAGCATGTGTGGAGATGGAGCTTCTGTTCTCCTCTGCCTGGAGAGATGAGACCAGGTTGCTTTTCCCTGGAGCTCTGCGACTGTGGCGGGAAAAGAGAACCTTGAGATACACTAAGCTGGGTGGCAAAGGTAAATTCATAATAGAAGTAGGCAAAAGGGGGAAAGAGAGCTCTATATTAGGAGTAGGTCCCAGCCTGAAATATGAGTGGGGCATTGAGGTAGGAGGAATAAAGGAAACACTATATATTAAACAAAGCAGCAGAAAACAAGACTGTCAACACCCACAACAGAGATCTTCGAGGGAAGAATAAAAAACCTGACTATTCAGGCAAGACATAGTTAAGAGGCCCTTGTGCAAATGAGATCAGTTTACCTGCTTCTTGGAAGAATAACCCTAGGCTCGTCCACAGTGTCGTAGATGGGGCCGACGGCCCTGGGCACCTTCAGCCTTCAGTGGCCAACCCCAGCATTCTGGGCAAGGTTAGGTCATAGGTGGCTGGAGCAGGACTGGAAGAGACTGAACCCTCCCTTAGAGGAGCAAGGGGGAAGCCTACCTTCCAGTGTCCCTTTTTCCTCAAGGCAAAGGCATGTAAGCCTGGCAGACTTCAGCTCAATGACCTTCCTATTCACTATTGAAGCAAGACCCAGATGGAATCCTATGAGACTTCTTTGGGGCATTGGAGCCTTTAAAGGTGTATCCTAAAAGCTGGTGGTTCAACTTTATGAGTTTTAGTGCATATATAAATTCAAGCAACCACCAAGACATCATACAATATAATTCCACCATTCTCTGAAATATTTTTTGTGCTGCTTTTTTACAGTCCAATCTCTCCCACTACTTTTTCCTTTCAACCACTCATCTATTCTTTATCCCTATGAGCTTGCCTTTTCCAGAATGTCATGTGAATGCAGTCATATAGTATGTATCCTTCTGATATTGTCTTCTTTTACTCAATATCGTGCCATGTGGTTGTAAGTATCAATAGTTTATTACTTTTTATCGTTCAATAGTACCCCATTGTGTGGGTGTTTATATACATTCATCTATTGAAGAATATTAGGGTGTTTCTAGTTTTGGGTGATTATGAATAGATGGAACTGCTATAAACATTCATTGAATGAACATAAATTTTCTTTTCTTTAGGGTAAATACCTAGGAATAGGATGCTGGGTAAAACAGAACATATATGTTTAACTTTATAAAAAAATGTTAAACCATTTTCCACAGTGACTGGACCATCCATTTTATAGGACAACTAGCAATAAATGAGAGTTAAGAGTTAAGTTGTTTTGCATTCTAGCTAGCACTTGATATTATTGTTTTTTGTGGTGTGGGCATGTAGTAATATCTCATGTGGTTTTAATGAGCATTTCCCTAGTTGCGAATGATGTTGAACATTTTTCTGTGTGCCTATTTGCCATCTATATATGTTTCTTCTTTGGTGAAGTGTCTCAAATCTTTTGTACATTTAAAATAATTGAGTTGTTTGTTTTCTTACTGTTGAGTTTTGAGAGTTTTTTTCTACATGCTGGATACAAGTTGTTTATCACACATGTTATTTGAAAATATTTTTCCCATTTTGTAGTTTGTATTTCTATTTTAACAATATCTTTCATAGATCAAAATTTTAATAAAATATAATTTATCCATTTTTTTATGGACCACACTTTGGTGTCATAGGTTAATAACTCCAACATCATAAAAACTTTTCTCCCATATCCCAAAAACTTTATATTTTTTTGTTTTACATGATCTGTTTTCAGTTAATTTTTGTATAACATGAGAGGTTTTAGTTCAGGATTTATTTTGTTTTTGCATATGGATGTCCAATTGTTCCAATACTGTTTCTTTTTTTTTTAAATTTTTTTATTTATTCATTTTAGAGAGGAGAGGGAGAGACAGAGAGAGAGAAATGGGGGAGGAGCTGGAAGCATCAACTCCCATATGTGCTTTGACCAGGCAAGCCCAGGCTTTCAAACCAGCGACCTCAGCATTTCCAGGTCGGCGCTTTATCCACCAATACTGTTTCTTGATATGTTCTTTTTTTTTTTTTTTTTTTTTTTTTAAATAAATTTTTATTAATGGTAATGGGATGACATTAATAAATCAGGGTACATATATTCAAAGAAAACATGTCTAGGTTATTTTGTCATTAAATTATGTTGCATACCCCTCGCCCAAAGTCAGATTGTCCTTCGCCACCCTCTATCTAGTTCTCTGTGCCCCTCCCCCTCCCCCTAACTCTCCCCCTGTCCTCCCTCCCCCTACCCCTGGTAACCACCACACTCTTGGTGAAATAAGTAAATCAGAAAAAAACAAGAACTACATGATTCCATACATTGGTGGAACATAAAAATGAGACTAAGAGACTTGATATGTTCTTGATTTAAACTGGTGTAACATCAGTAATAGTTTAATTGTTAAAAGAATGGGTTTTGAAGCAAGTCTGACTAAATTTGAACCTCAGTTCTGTTACTAATTACCTCTGTGACAATGACCAAGTACTTATCTTCTCCTTGCCTTAGTCTCCTTTTTTCGTAAGATGAGGACAATCATAGTACCTATTTCACAAGATTGTTATGATGATTAAGTGAGTTATTGTGTGTAACACATTTGGAGCAATGCCTGCTGTATAATAAGTGATGAATTAGGGTTAGCTTTTATGTAACTTTATAATTACTGTAGATATTGCAAGCATGTTCTGTAAATGCATTTCCAAGAAAACGAAAACTATTGTGACCATTTGCTTTTCATATATATTTCACTATTTGTATTTTTTTCTTGGTGGATTTCCACTGATAATTGATTTATAGACCTTATTTATACCTTATACATATTAACTCTAAGTTTTACATATAGCAATATTTTTGTTCTATTTGGTTATTTTACCAATTATACAAGGTAATGGAGATGACAGGTAGATGTTTCTGTTTACCTGCCAGCACTAGATATTATTACCTTCTCTGTTTTCGTCAATTCAATAGACAAATAATTAGATATCTTTTTAATTCATATTTTGGGATTTATAGGTTATTATTTTATTGTATATTGTATATTGTAGTTAGGTCATATTCTTATTGGTGTACCAGTTAGTTTTTGCTGAGCAACAAGTCGTCCCAAACCATAATGGTAAAACAGCTAACATTTACTGTTTCCTATAGTTTTGTAGCTCAGCTTAAACTTCCTTGGTTTAGCCTAGATTGTCTGATCTTTATGGTTAGCTCATGGTTGGCTGGAGCTGGATGGTCTAGCTTGGTTTACTTACATATCTCACAGTTGTTTCATTGGACCTCAGCTGGGATGGCTCATGTCTGCTCCATACTGGAGGATACAGTTTTCTCATCCTCTAACAGGTTATTGCAGGCTTTTCTCACAGTGAGTTCAGGGTCCCATAGAACAGCAGGAAAGGACAAGCCCAGTGGGAAAGCACATTTAAAGCCCCTGTTGTGTCAAATTTGCTAATGCTACCCTGGCTAGTTAGCTCAGTGATAGAGCATTGACCCAGTATGTGAATGTCCTAGGTTCAATTCCTGGTCAGAGCACACGGGAGAAGTGCTCATCTGCTTCTCCACCCCTCCCCCTCTTGCTTCTCTCTCTCTCTTCCCCTCCTGCAGCCATTGCTCAATTGGAGTGAGTTGCCACTGGGTGCTGAGGATGCCTCCATGGCCTCTGTCTCAGGCACTAAGAAGAGCTTGGTTGCTGAGCAAGGGAGCATTGCCTCTAATGGGCTTGCCAGGTAGATCCTGATTGGGGTGAATGTAGGAATCTGTTTCTGCCTTCCCTCCTCTCACTGAATTAAAATAAATTGCTAATGCTTCATTGATAAAGAATAACCTAATGGCCAAGCCTAACTTCAAGGGTTGGAGAAGTAAAATCAATGTACTCAAAAAAAGACAATGCAAAACATTGTAACTGTTGTAACCATACCCCTCCAATCTATTGCGGTTGGTTATTTTTTGTTTCACCCTCTGTAAATTGCCACTGATTTATTAATTTATAGAATTTATTTTTATATTATTCATATTAACTCTTTAAGTTTTACATAAAACAATAAAATGGCCAATTGGCCATTTTATTCATTGATAAAATGTTTTGCTTACTCTGTAGAAGTATGGGAGATTATATATAGTGAAATCTGTCTGTGTTTTCCTTTGTGGCTTTGAGTATATTCATGCCTTTGGGTGACCACACTATAAGATCTTGAAGGCAAAAACCATATTTTATTTTTTCTTCACCCAGAGAATGCAGCATATAGACCAGTCCATAGTACTTATTAAGTAAACTATTATTGAGTGAATTAATTCACTGAAGGCCAGTATTTTTTTCTTTTCTTTTCCTTTCTTTTTTTTTTTTTTTTGTGACAGAGACAGAGAGAGGGACAGATAGGGACAGACAGAGAGGAAGGGAGAGATGAGAAGCAGCAATTCTTCATTGTGGCTTTGTTGCAGCTCCTTAGTTGTTCATTGATTGTTTTCTCATATGTGCCTTGACTGGGGGGCTACAGCAGAGTAAGTGACCCCTTGCTCAAGCCAGCAGCCTTGGATTCACACCAGGGACCTTGGGCTTCAAGCCAGCAGCCTGTGGGCTCACATCAGTGACCTTGGGGTCATGTTCATGATCCCACACTTGAGCCAGCAACCCCATGCTCAAGCCAGATGAGCTGTATGCAAGCCAGCAACCTCACAGTTTAGAACCTGGGTCCTCTGCATTCCAATCTGATGCTCTATCCACTATGCCACCGCCTGGTCAGGCTGAAGGCCAGTCTTAATTACTAACTCATTTATTTACATTTATTTATTCATCAGTTCTTATTGAAAACTATTAAATGCCAGGCACTGTGCTAATTGTTAGAGATATAATAATGAACAAAAGGAAAAATTGACTTCTCTCACAGTGTTTAGAATGCAGCATAATGGGTAGTAATGGAACTTAGTATCAGTGAGACATGGGTTCAAGTTCCATCTTTCTACTGTGGGACTTTGGGCATATTACTGAACATTTCTAATTTTCAGGAGTTTTATCCTATAAAATGGAAATACATGCCCCTTGTTTAACTATTAATATGAGAATTCAAGTGGACAATGTTGGAAAGCACCTACCTAGCATAGTATCTATTATGTAGTCTATATTATACAATGTTAGCTTTCTTCCCCACCTGGTCTAAACTGGGGCCTGCTAGGAGGGCTAGCCCCCTTCCTTTGTCACTCCTCTTAGCAACTGTTATGATCCTGACCTTCTTCCACTGTAGACTCATTTCTTTGGTTTGCTCTTATAATAGTTCTTAGTGGGTTGTTACTATTTAAGCTATTCCTGTTTTCTGTACAAGCAAATCAGTCAAATTGCTTTCCCTATTGGAAGCTAAAGACCAGGGCACTGGAGTTAAATAACTGCTTAATTCTGTCTTGGAGGATCTGGATACTTGGTGTGGGAGTGGGTGTGCATATCTTTGGTCAGTGTAAGGGCAGAGGAACTTGGCAGTTGGCTGAATAAGGAGAAGAGCAGAGAAAGAAAAGGTGGCCTAGCTCCAAATACAGATTCCTCTGATACCTGGTACATTGCTCGGCCCTGGAAGAACATGGTCCAATTAGAGGGCACCCCTCTCTCAGGTAAAATGGACAGGAAAGATTAGAAGACGGCGCTGTGAGGCTAGGGGAATTTGTGAGCTGGGCAGACTTGACGTCCCGGTATTCCCAAGCTCTCTGTCTTATGCCCTTTCAGCTTTTTGCTTGCCTCTCCTCAGTGTCTTCCCTCCCTTGCCTCAGTGGCTGTCAAGCTCTAGGCCTCCCCAGGAGCCAAACTGCCAGATTAATACACATTCCATATTCCCTCACATTAACAATTTGTCCAATTATACTGCTAGCCTGGAGTGATGGACAGGGCCCAGGGGAGAAGTCAGCACTCAGAGGCTGACTTTGCCACTACCCTTCATGTGACCACTGACCAGTCTCTCTTCTGTGGCCTCAGTTTGCCCTTTATAAAGCGTGAGGCTTGTCCTAGGCAATCTCTAAAAACCCTTTCAGTTTAAACAGTCCTTCAGACCCGCCTTACAGAATGGAGTATGCATTCAAGTGCACATGTGAACTTTATGTTTAGTGAAGCCCCACTGTGTGGACTTGCTGTCTACTCCCTTGAAGTAAAAAGTTTCCTGCCAATTGACTGAAACAAATTCTAACTAGAACATGTGTTATTTATATTGGATGGAAAATCTCTGGTGTTCAGAGGTGGGGAAAGGATGCCATTTCCTCTAGCAGACAGACGGTCCTATTTGGCTTGGAGGCAGTGATGGGAAATGGGCATTATTCTTTGGGCAAACCGGCTTGGCACAGCTCCTGGGCGAGTTTGTTGTTAGAGACACAGTCTAGTCACATCATGGGTGGCCTTGCCTTACTCCAAATCCCAACTATACAATAAAAACTGAGCAACTTCCTTTAGTTATTTCCAGCCTTGTGCATTTTGGTATCTTCTTGTTAATTGCCTGATAGCTTCTTGGAAGGAAACTTGAGGATGAAGTTATTGCTCAGAGACTTCCTACATACAGAGAAGGATCATGGAGAACAACCACCACAAGATTAAAGTGTTGGAAGCATGCTGGGAACTGGATTTCTTCAGGAGAGACAAGGGGGCAGAAAAGATGCTAAAAATACTTTAATGTAGGATTGACATATAGAAATGGCTCCAAGAGTTCTAAAGATCTAATCAAAATAAATTAATGCCAATTTTAGGATAGAATTAAGAGAGAACATTCTAGAAGTGAATTCTATTCAATACTTACTCATTTTCAAAATGCTGCTCAGTAGTACTTCTTAGGGGAAGGTTTTTTTCTGACCATCTTCTCATATTCCTTTCTCTTTACCTGGGTAACTCCAACCTTCCTTCAGGCCAGACGTCACTTCCTTGGGGAAACTTACCTGATCTATAAACCATTTGCCCACTTAACCAAGTCTGATTAAGTTCATCATTATGCTATTCCACAGCGCCTTGTGATTCTCTCTCACAGGACCCACTTGGTTCCAGTGTTATATTTATTTATGTACTTAGTTTTGCATATCTGTTTCTCACATTTGCCTGTAAGCTATATGAGGGTTACAATTATATCTTTTGTATCATTGTTGTGTCTCCGGGCCAAATGCAGTACCTAGCACATGGAGGTACTCAATAACTTTGTTTAGTAAATGGGGGAATGGGCATATAAATGACTTAATGAGAGTTTATTTTAACTAAAGAGAATTTTCTTTTCTGGACAGCATAAACAAACAACTAAACTAAAATCCAAGTAATTCCACCAAATATCCTGGGAAATTTTGGGGTTGTCTTTGCTTTTTTGGCTCATACTTAGGGCTTTGATTCCAGAAAAACTTTTGGCTAAGACCTCTTTAGTTCATTGCCAAACCCTTGATTTCAAATATGCTTTTAGCCAAGGTAGTATTCATTGGATAGTGCCCATTTGAAATATTTAAAGCTTAAAGATATCTACTTCTGTTATAAAAGTAGGATAACCAAGAATACCCTTGGAAAATTTAAAACATAATCAATACCAGACTTCTAAGAAACCATACAGAGAGTTGTTCTGCAGACCTTCCATCTTATTCTAAGTCCATACAACACTACAATTCTCTGGTGATAAGGAGCACAATGAATTAGCCTCGCTATGCAATAATTTAGTTTGCTTTTTCCTCTCAGCCTGCCAGCACATCGAAGAGCAGGAAGCTGGGTCCCTCAGAACTTGACTCTCTGCAGCAGTGCTGAACGTGAACGTGGGAAGAGAGGGAATACGCATGTTATGCTGCAGTGAACTGTATTCTCGTTGATATTTATATTTAACCTTTCCTGTTTTTCATCTGTGAATAAAGTAGTTAAAAGTGGTGATCTGTGAGATTTTATATGTTGTTATTTAAACAAAATCATTTTTCCCCCAAAGGAAAACAATGTGAAGCCAAACATAATGAAAGCTGAGCAACCGGGTGAGGACATATATGTGTGTTGGGATGACTTGAATCTACTGCTGGTTTTACCTCCACCATTCTCAAAAACTTTCTAGAAAGTGAGAAACAACTCCTTGAAACACAGTTTTAAAAACACAGTTTTGTTTTTAATTTCCTTATTTATTTATTTAGTTAGTTTTTTGTATTTTAGTGAGAGGAGGGAAGGCAGAGACAGACTCTTGCATGTGCCCCGACTGGGATCCACCCGGCAAGCCCGCTATAGGGCGATGCTCTGCCCATCTGGGGCCTTTGCTTTGTTGTAACTGGAGCCATTTTTTAGTGCCTGAGGCAGAAGCCATGGAGCCATCCTCAGCATCCAGGGCCAACTCACTCCAATCAAGCCATAGCTGCATGGGGGTTGAGGGGAGGAGAAGAGAGAGAGAGAAGTGAGAGGGGGAGGGGTAGAGAAGCAGATGGGCACTTCTCCTGTGTGCCCTGACCAGGAATTGAACCTGAGGCATCTACACGCTGGGCCGACATTCTACCACTGAGTCAACTGGTCAGGGCCTGTCTCTGATTTCTAATTTGATTTAGTTTTCTATTTCATAGGTGTGACTTAGGTCCACACCTATTAATATTACTATTTTTAAAGAAAAATATTTCCATGTCTTAGTTAACAGGGCCATTATTCAAAGTGATATTAAATAGAAGTGAATCTAAATGCAAATACAAGATTCACACAACATTTTGAGTGTGCCACAATGCAAGTTAGTGAGAAAACATTACTGTAAAGATTAGAAGCTGATCATAAAAAAATACAATGAACAAAACAGCATTTTAGTATACTGTTATGCTTCCACTGTGATAAACAATTATTTGTTAAGTTGGCAGATGCCACGCCATGATAGAAAGCATTTCCTTGTGAACACATTTTATGCAAACATTAAAAAGTATTTGTAAGATCTTTGCTAAGGAAAAATACTATCAATCTCCAAAACTTATAAGATGTAGGAAAGTCAATATAGATCTTACTTTTACTTATATAGCAAACTCTTAGCTTTGTTGATAGGTGTGTAAATTGGACTCATTAATAAATTTGATCAGAATGCTTTAGAACAGTGGTAGTCAACCTAGTCCCTACCGCCCACTAGTGGGCATTCCAGCTTTCATAGTGGGAGATAGCGGAGCAACCAAAGTATAAATAAAAAGATAGATTTAACTATATAGTAAGTTGTTTTATAAAGATTTATTCTGTCAAACTTAGCAAAAATCCGACATAAAATACTTGGTAAGTAATTATTATTATATGCTTTAACTTGCTGTATGTCTGCTTTATAAATTTTATAAAGTAAAGTTGCTTCCCTACTTTATAAATCACCATTACTGTGGAACCGGTGGGCAGTTAGAAAATTTTACTACTAACAGAGATACAAAAGTGGGCGGTAGGTATAAAAAGGTTGATTACCCCTGCTTCAGACTATGGTTGTGATGAAGCAACTCAATGTGACTAGAGAGGAGAATGTGGTAATGTAAGAAAAAGTGTTAGGCTCAGGGACTGATGCTGGTGTGATCCCAGATGGGATCTGTCTTTTGGCAATTATTCTTAGGAAAATGTGCCTAACAGAAGATTCCTTATGTGGCACCAGCTGTGCAACTGCTGTCATAGAACTCTTTTCAGAGCCCACGGCGTCAGCTCTACCCACTGCAATAGGACTTCTAAGCCTCTATTTTCTTTAAAAGGCTAAATTTGGCCACCACCCTCCTTTCCTTTTACTTAAATTTTATTTAAACCCAGCTTTAAAAATTCTTTCCAACACTGTGGAATGACATCACATTTCCTATTATTAGTCCAAAAAAGAGAAAATGCATTGTTTGGATGCAATCCAAGGAGATTTGGAGAGGATGTAGGGATAAATGGTGAGAGACATATATTTCTATGGCTCTGATTTTCTCCCAAACATGCCTTTTCAAGGGAAGGGCAATAACATTTACAGTTTTACATTTCATTTTTACATGTAAGTAATATTCAAATGGTTTAAAAACCAGCATACCTCTGCATACAATGAAAATCCCTTTTTCCCATCACTGTCCTCCAACTACCCAGTTATCCCCTAATGGGTCAGCCTTGTTCTTAGCTTCATGTATCACTGTCCAGACATTCTTTAGGCATATACAAACAAGTACTAATATGGATTCTTGTTTTAGGAAAACTAAGTTGATAATTTCTAATATCTGTCCCAGGAATCTGGTAAGAATTTCTTCTCATATCCGAAGCTCATATACAAAATCCTTTCGGTATTTTATTGTAAATGGCATTACAAATAACAGAGGACTCACTGTGGAAGAAGGTCTTCCTATAATTGGCATGCTAAATACGGGTAAGAGTGTTCTCAAATCCAGACTCTTGGATACACATTTTCCTTTCTGTCACTGAAAGTAAAAGAAAAGGGATTGGAGGAGCAACAGGGAAAAGAAACCAGATCAATACCTAGAAACAATGTACAGGTGAAGTGTGCTTGTCTTTACAAATCAACTACTTTTTCTATTATTTCCTAAAGTCATTACATAAGCCATAGCCAGTGCCAATGCAGTTCAGTGAGTTCAGAGCAGATCCCTTGGTTTTGGCAAGTCACTCAACTGGCCCTAGATTTGGGGCTGGATGGAACCAGTGCTGAAAGAATTACAGTGTTTCCTTCCTCTGGCTGACTCCCTCTGGGAGCATGCCTGGAATGAGGGAAGGTAAGGGATGCGATGGAGCTCACTCAGAGGCCAGGCTGGGTGTACATGGGCAAGGGGAGCTGTGTTCTTGTGTTGTTCTGGGAGGCTGTGATTCTGCTATGTGTCCTAGCTCATTCTCTCTGACATTTTTCTTATTGTAACCTCTGTCCCCTCTCAGGATCTTAAAGTTACCATTGAGGCTAAAAACAAAATATATGCTTTTGGGTCAGACTCGGAAATCCATTTTAGTCAAGATTTTCTTTCTCAATCCCATGTATTGAGGTAAGATTACAAGAAAAAGGAAAGAAAGAAAGAAAATAAAAGAAAGAAAGAGAGAGAGAGAGAAAGAAAAGAAACTCCAACTTTCACTTACATTAAGATTTAACTTTTAGAAATTCTTCCTAATTAATCAGATTAATATGTATCTCCCAGAAGGATCACCCTCAAAATCTCACTGCATACATCAAACATGGACAGTTACTATTAAAAACTAGTCCTGTGAGGACTTCACGGCAGGCACAATGCTTGGCATCAGTGGGCACTCAACATGGGCTGGAAAATGAATGCCAGTCAGCCCCAAATTCTCCACGACCATTGATTACCTTTCCATCACACTTCGTAAAAGCTTAATATTTGCTTCCCCCCCCCCCATAAACTTATTATCAAAACAGTCTTTTAAATGTGAGCAAGAAAGTCAGTTAGATTCAGGAGAGCATTTTTGCTTTAAATCTCATTATTCTAGAAGTAAGAGCCAAATGAACAGGTGAACTTGAATCAGACAGATCTGGAATAGTATTTGTCCATCCATCCATTCATCTACCCACACACATCCATCAACCTCTCCACCTACCCATGCATCTACCCATCCACCCTCCCACCCAACAAATACTTATTAAGTTCTCTATATGCTGACCTAAGCAGGATATTTCTGTATAAATTAACATGAACAAAACAGCTTCAATCCACATCCTTATGAAATTTATCATCTAGGGAAGAGAAAGTAAATAAAATGATCCAGATTATGGTAATCATTATGAAACAAACAGGAAGCTGAATTAGAGGCTAATGGGATGAGAATGTAGAGATACTATAAATAATGTAGATAGAAAAGCCATCTGTAAGAAAGGCATTTAAGCTGAGACCCAAAGGATGAGCAGAAGTTAGCCATGCAAAGAACGCAGAATAGCAGTCTGCACATATGAAGACTTTGAGGCAGGAAAGGGCATGTTGTATCCAGGGAACTGAAAGACACATAAAAATTTGAATTTCAGCTTGGACTTCAACAGCTGGGGAAGATAGAATATTTTACTGAATCTTTTGAGCCTTCATTTCTTCATATTTAAAAATAAGGTAATAGCACATACTTTACAAGGTTGATGAGAAAATTTAATGGGCATTTAATGAGATAAACATGTAGCTTACTTGACTCACTTTTTATCTACGCAAAGGTCTTTGAGACTCCATTTGGTTCTCATCACCCAACCTGAACTCCTAATCATTTTATGTAGACTTGGGAATCAACCATCACTGGAGCCAGAGAACATCCTCCATCCCTGGTATTTCCACATTCAGTAAAAGGAGAGAATAGGCATAGATTCTATTTATTCATCTTAGAAACTTTGGAAATCAAAACAGAAGAGAGAAAGAGAGAGAGAGAGAGAAGAGAGAAATGAAAGGATTTTCTTTTTTTTTTTTTTAAATGTTCTTTATCATTTATGAAATAAAGTTTGAAGGTATGGTTGGAATTTTTAAAATTGATTTTAGAGAAAGAGGAAGGGAGAGGGAGACAGAGAGGGAAACATCATATGTTGCTCTACTTATTCATTCCACCCATCACTGGTTGTTTTTTGTACGCACCCTGACCAAGGTCTGAACCTGCCACTGGGCGTGTTGGGATGATGCTCTAATCAACTGAACTGCCCAGCCAGGGTCAGGAGGATTTTGATTTTACATTTGGGAAGGATTGAGGTTTGGCCCTACGCGTTCAGGAAACGGAATAAAGAGAATTGAAATAATGGTCATTGTTTACCCCATATACAACAAACACAAAGTTATATACTTTATCTCATTTAATCTTCACGAGGATCCTGCAAAGATAGATTTTTTTTAGCTTTGTTTTAAAAATGACATAGATGAAGCTCAGAGGGAAATGCAGATTTTACTCAGTCCCTTCTTATCTTGTGGAATTTAATATGGAGTTGGGCAATGCTTATGATGAGAGTCTTAAAGTTAGCATACAGTGTACAGGGGTGGGCAAAGTAGGTTTATAGTTGTTTGTAAAGAAAATAATACAATATAATAATACAATAATTAATAAATAATAACACAAAAATAAATTCTGTGTTTTGTATAGTCACACTGTCAAACCTACTTGTGTATAGTTGGTATATTTTTTATTTTAACTTTTTTCTGTTAAATTTATTGGAGTGACACTGGTTAATGAAATTATACAGGTTTTAGGAGCACAATTCTACAACACATCATGTGTACACTGTATTGTATGTTCACCCACCCCACAGATACATTTCTTTAAAATACTTTATTATCATCTCAGTCCACATTATTATTAATTGACTAATAATTAATTATAGTTAATAATGACAACAGTGCTATTACCATTAATTCATCTCAACACAACGAGCATTGGAAGAATACTTCACTAATCTCTCAGGACTATAATGGGTAGAGATATATAGTGCACAGCTCTGGTTCTGGAGAATGGAGAGAAACTGATAGTCCACTGTAGCTAGAGTGCATAGTGGTGCAGGAGTGGTTGCTAGTATGATTGAGGTGATGCCATGGTAAAGAGTTTTGGATCTTGTCCTATGGAAGATTGGCACTGATCAGAGTAGCATTTTAGAATGACTCCTCACATTGCTTTTTTTTTTTAGATATAAGAAAAGATTTATTATAGAAGTTGGTTTACACAATTATGGAGGTTAAAAAGTCTCACAATGTGCTATCTATAAATTGGAGAACCAGGATAGTCAGCAGTGTAAATCAGAACAAGTCTGAAGGCCTAAGAATAGTGAGTGTGTGTGTGTGTGTCTGATGGTGTAAGTTCCCACCTGAGTCTGAAAGCCTTAGAAGCAGGAGCATCCATGTCTGAAGGCAGGACGGAGAAGGTGGATATCTCAGATCAAGCAGAGGGAGCAAATGGACCTTCCCTTTATCTTTTAGTTCTATTCAGACCCTCAAGGAACTGGATCATGTCCATCCACCCTGGGTAGGGCTATCTGCTTCATTAATGGCACCAATACAAATGTTAACCTCTTCTGGAAAACACCTTTAAAGATACACCCTGATATAAAGTTTTACTAACTATCCTTTACCCTAGTCAAATTGATGTAAAATTAACCATCACTCAAGTTTTGAGATTGTCTATTTTCTTCATCCTTTAGCTCTGAATATTTTCTAAATTTTGCTGTGATTATTTGTCAATGAATTATTTATGAAGGTTTTAAAATATCCAAATACATGTGGTTTTTAAAGATGTATTTTGTTATTGATTTCTATCTCCGTTGCATTTTTTAAAAATTTTAATGGGGTGACATTGATAAATCAAGGTACATATGTTCAGAGAAAACATCTCCAGGTTATTTTGACATTTGGTTATGCTGCATTCCCATCACCCAAAGTCCAATTTTCTTCTATCACCTTCTAATTGATTTTCCTTGTGACCCTCCCCTCCCCCAACCCCCTCCCTGTCCTCCCCTCTACCCTGTAACCACCACACTCTTGTCCATGTCTCTGAGTCTCATTATTATGTCCCACCTATGTATGGAATCATATAGTTCTTAGTTTTTTCTGATTTACTTATTTTACTCAATATAATGTTATCAAGGTCCATCCATGTTGTTGTAAATGATCCGATGTCATCATTTCTTATGGCTGAGTAGTATTCCATAGTATATATGTACCAAAGCTTTTTAATCCACTCATCCACTGACGGACACTTGGACTGTTTCCAGATCTTCGCTATTGTGAACAATGCTGCCATAAACATGGGGGTGCATTTCTTCTTTTGAAACAGTGCCACATAGCTGTTTTTAAACAAGGGTTTGTAAGCACCAGTTTATCCTGTGAGGCCATGTTAACAACCTTCTTCATACGTTATGCTTCCTCCTTCCTTTTAGGAACAGTGGATGGGGCCATGGACCTAATCCTGATCAATTCCCTACCTCTTGTGTCTGATGCTGAAACATCCCTCACCTGCATTGCCTCTGGGTGGCGCCCCCATGAGCCCCTCACCATAGGAAGAGACTTCGAAGCCTTAATGAACCAGCACCAGGATCCACTGGAAGTTACTCAAGATGTGACCAGAGAATGGGCTAAAAAAGTCATTTGGAAGAGAGAAAAGGCTAGTAAAATCAACGGTGCTTACTTCTGTGAAGGGCGAGTGCGAGGAGAGGCAATAAAGATACGCACCATGAAGATGCGCCAACAAGGTAACTTGCCCTTTAGTTGTGGGCAGTGAGGTCACTGAGACACACACCTTTTGTTTTGGCAGCTGCTGCTCAGAGGCTGGGCATGAGCTGCCTGAGTGTAGCTTAAAGACCTTGTCTGCCTCTTTGCAAGCATTGCTGTCTCTATTACACTGAGCATTAGAGAGAAAAGAGACCATCCGGTCCAACTCCCTCATATTCAACCCATTCACTAGACATTGTTACCTGGTTCATAAGACAAAAAAATGTATATTCTAGGGATCCATAGCCCTGATGGATCTGTGAACCTGCTACATGTATGTAATACAAAAGTCACAGCAATGAAGACAACTGTGCATTGCCAAACTGTTGGGTATCTTAAGTTTCTCATTGATTTTTTTTGATATATATATAAATATATATATATAATTATTATTATTATTATTATTATTATTATTATAGCTTCCTGAGTATTATTCCTCCTGAGTATTCTTAACAGAATCTTATATTTTCAGGGGAAAATATGGTAGGAATTTAAAAAATTTAAAGGGAAGCAGCAATCAGTAACTCAACCTAATTGGTTGTTGGTGTGTTAGTCATCTACTGCCGTAAAATGCTGTGGCACACGGTCACAGACCACAGAGTATGCAACAATTAGCATTTACTGCTCATGAGTCTAATAGTCAGCTGAGTTGCTTAGATGGCTCTGCTGATCTTGACTGGGTTTTCTCACAAGTATGGACATTAGCTGGCTGTCAGCTTATTGGGCTGGCCTGATCAGACCAGCCTGACTGTTCCATGTTCATATTATCCTTTAGCAGGCTAACCTAGGTGTGGTCTCGTAGAGATGGCAATGGTGCAAGAGAGCAAGTGAAAACACTGCGGCTTCTTGAAATCTAGTCTCAGTATTCATTCTCACACCTGCCTTATTGTATTGCCAAAAGCAAGTCAAATATCTGAGTCTTAATCAGAATGGGAGGCCACAATCCAGTAAAATGGCAAAGATTTATGGACAGAGGGAGGGATGAAGAACTGGGACCTTTTTCGTAGGCTGCCATTCTTGGGAAAATATCAGGGCTTAATTTTAAAAGTTGAGTACCCAAGCCCAGCACACAGAACACCAGAACTTTGAAAGAAGATGTGGAGAGCTTTCTGCGAGGGAGGAGTATTGCTCCTTGCTACCTCCTCACAAGGCAGTGAGGAGATGGAGGCTTTCTCCTCAAAGAATGTGGGTCAGTCTTAAGCTAAATCTTTAGGGCCGTCCACCAAACTGATGACAATTTGGAGGAGATGGTGTTATAAACACTCTTTAATGGAAGACTTGTTCTTCTCTAAGTCTTCCAGGCCTACATAGGCAGGTAGTTGTCTGCCTTTCTAACCGGGTCCCAGGTAGCAAAGTGCTCCTGAGGGAGACTATACTCAAATAGCAAGGGTTTGGTAGGACCCTAGCTGGGGCCCACCTGAAACCATTTCTTTGAATTTGCTAACAGTGGCAATTAAAAGAGTTGAAGGCAGCAATCTCATTTTAAGGTCAAAAGTGATAAAAAAAGAAATCATTATTCATTAAAAATAAAGGAAAAGTCTTCTTAGCAAAACTGTAATGCTCCCCTTTAGATGACACCGGGGCGAGTGGGAAAAGTGCAAGGCAGACATTCCCAGGAATGCAGCCCTCCGCGAGGGAAGAGGGGTGGAACAAAGGGATGTGAGGTGTGCCAAAGCTATCACGCTGAAGAGTCACCTCTGTTATGTTCCACGGGTGTCATTTGGGATTTTACTTGTATAAAGAGTTACGTCCTTTTGCTGATATTTCCACTTTCTGAATGAAGATCATCTGAGATCGGCGCCCCCATGGTTTCACAGGAATGAAATGTGGAGTGCCACTGTGCCCTCTCTGGGATGTCCTGGGATTGTCCTTACCAGTGTATAAACAAGAACTTGTAGAGCGTGCTAAACTAGAACAATGGGAGTCAAAAACCAACTGTAATGTCCCCTCCAAACGAAGAGTACAAGTTGGCACTGAGAAAGTGTAGAGTAAATTCAGTTAACTCAGGCAACTGCTGGCTTAGATAGTGAGAGACAGGTGAGAGAAGATTCATCTTCAGCTGAGGCTTAATTCTCTGTCCACCACTTACTAGCTGTGTGGACTCAGGTAAGGTAGTTAACCCTTGTAGGTATCATTTTTTATCATCTGTGAAATGAGTATAATAATACTGTACCTTCAAAATTGTCTTAAGTTTTAAATAAGATGGTATTTTTAAGAAGCCAGGAATACATTTAAAATAAGATATGATTTACACAATAGATGTGTTTCTAAAAAGCTTGTGTAAAGTGAGGCATTGCAAATATGAGTTACATAGTAATAACAATAGCACTTTATAAACTACCCTTTGTATAACACTTTCAGTGCTAACCTCTGTCCCTCAGAACACTTGTTTTTTAAAGTACAATAACTCCAACTGTAAACCTAAAACGCAACCCAAGCATAGCATAGACGTGTGGAGTGGAAGTCAGCCATATGTGGGTTTAAGCCCAGCTCTGCAACTGCATGGTATGAACCAGGAGAATTTACTTGATTGAAATCATAGTTTCCGCCCTGGCCGGTTGGCTCAGCGGTAGAGCGTCGGCCTAGCGTGTGGAGGACCCGGGTTCGATTCCCGGCCAGGGCACACAGGAGAAGCGCCCATTTGCTTCTCCACCCCTCCGCTGCGCTTTCCCTCTCTGTCTCTCTCTTCCCCTCCCGCAGCCAGGGCTCCATTGGAGCAAGGATGGCCCGGGCGCTGGGGATGGCTCTGTAGCCTCTGCCCCAGGCGCTAGAGTGGCTCTGGTCGCAACATGGCAACGCCCAGGATGGGCAGAGCATCGCCCCCTGGTGGGCAGAGCGTTGCCCCTGGTGGGCGTGCCGGGTGGATCCCGGTCGGGCGCATGCGGGAGTCTGTCTGACTGTCTCTCCCTGTTTCCAGCTTCAGAAAAATGAAAAAAAAAAAAAAAGAAATTATAGTTTCCTCATTTGAAAAAAAATGAGGATGAAGATTGAACCATGTACATTTGAGAATCAAATGAGATCACTAACCTATCTGGCTTACAGTAAATGTTCAAATATCATCACTATTATAGTGACTTGGAATAAGCAATATTTTAATGGGACTCTGAATTTTCCTACCCAATTGTGGAGAATTTTAATATCACCTATTAACATAATTATGGAGGTTTATACAAAAACAGAAAGATAGGTAGTACTTTCTTGTATTTTAATAACATCCCAAGCTGTTGAATTGGTTCTGTCTCTTTTGCTGACCATGCAATGGCTGAAATATCATGCAAGGAAAGTGATATCCTTTAGAGTGAACCAGGAAAACCTCCAAAACCCTGTCTTCGTGACATTATTAATTCCCTGGTAAAACATCATGGGAACTGAGAAGTGCCTGCCCAGGGACACAGCAGGATAGGATAAACATCAATATATTCCTGCTTGCTGCTGACTCGTGCATCTGGGGAGGAAGTGGAAAATCCATTTGAGATGTGCCAAAACACGGCTTAAATTGGCTCACATACTCCAAATGGCCAACATGTTTTTTATCAATGGCATCATGCAAAAAAATCAAAGGCAGTTTATTCAAACCTTACTGGTGATTTCATTTGGGAGTAGGGAGGCATATATGAAGTTTGAGGTATTTTCACATCCAAATCTATTTCAGAATATTCCATCAGAAGAAACATAAGTCGTTTTTCTTTCTATTTTCATTTGAGAAATAGTTTTACTTTAAGAACATGCAACTTTCCACCCATGATTTGTGAGTTGAGAGAGGTGAGCCATTTTTATCTCTATAACACAAATGAACATGTTCAAAGCATAAAGAAAGTAGGGAAATTTGAAAACAGATTCACTCATTTACTCTTTCATTCCACAAGTATTCTTAAGTCCCGATTTGTGCCGCACACAGGAGATGCAATGATAACACTTCCCAAATACTTATGTGCCCCAGCAACTTCATATATGATACATAGAATCTAGTCTTTACCAAATGCAAAGCTAGTGAGGACTATTATGAGCCCATAATAATAGATGAGGCTTGTAGCTATTGTAACTTAGGTACATTTCCACACATGGTTCCCATTGTTGGCCCTGGGATGGTTAATTCAGGCCTGATCCCAGAGGCCAGGTCCTACGCACCACCTTGTGCTGCCTTTCAGTGAGCCTGCCCTTCTGGACTGCTCAGCCTCGTAGGGGAGATACCTTAGGAGTGTGGTGCTGTAATGGGGAAGAACAGCTATGACGGCACTTAACCTGGATTCCGGGGGTTGTGGAAGGCCCCGGAAAAATGACAGCTAAATGAAGACTGACGAGTGAGTAGGGGTTAGTGAGACATAGAAGAAAGGAAGGAGCAGAAGAGCAGGGAGGAAGTTCATAGCTTAGGCACAAATGATCACACGGCCTGTGTGAAGAACCCCATATGGTCAGGACAGCTGGAATCGAGAGCTCGGAATGCAGGCCTGGCATGTGAGCAGTCTGAGGGCTGGTGTCTGGGACAGTGTGGAGCTCTTCAGTTGGAGGTTTGAGCCTTACCTTTCACACTTATTTAAGGTTAGGAGACTGTGGGTAAGGGACTCGGTTGCCCTGAAGGTTGCCTTGGTTTTCGCAAGTCAATAAACTGTGGATATCCTGTTTCACAGCGCTTCTGTAGAATTATACAAGGTGATGGTGGACATAAATATGCATTTTAAATCTTATTACTCCTAGTCCTTAACTATCCTTAAAGGAGGCAACTGAAATTTTTCTCAATTTTTTTTTTTATCCATGAGAAACATATTTTTGTTTATAACTTTTGCTACCATCTGTTTTCCTCTCCTGCCTATAAGGAATAACTGATCTGTTCATTTACAGCAAAATGGTGGGATCTTGATAACATTATACGGAGTGAAATAAGTAAATCAGAAAAAAACAAGAACTACATGATTCCATACATTGGTGGAACATAAAAACGAGACTAAGAGACATGGACAAGAGTGTGGTGGTTACCAGGGGTGGGGGGAGGGAGGACATAGGAGGGAGGGAGGGAGAGAGTTAGGGGGAGGGGGAGGGGCACAGAGAACTAGATAGAGGGTGACGGAGGACAATCTGACTATGGGCGAGGGGTATGCAACATAATTTAATGACAAGATAACCTAGACATGTTTTTCTTTGAATATATGTACCCTGATTTATTAATGTCATCCCATTAACATTAATAAAAATTTATTAAAAAAAAAAAAAAAAAAAAGAAACCCCAGGCTTGCCTGGTCAAAGCACATGTGGGAGTTGATGCTTCCAGCTCCTCCCCGTTTTCTCTTTTTCTTTATCTCTGTCTCTCCTCTCTCTAATAAAAATGAGTAAATAAAATCTAAAAAAAAAAGAAAAAAAAAAAAGGAATAACTGATCTGTGTTTTCCGTTAAGTTCTGTCAATTAATCAGTGCATCCCAGTGATCCCAAGCAGCTCATCTCCTACCCTAGGCCTTGGCAGTCTCATTGATAAAATGAGGCAGTAGGACTTTGAAGCCTTTGGAGTAGTAACATTGTCTGACCTATAGGGGTCTGCAGCCAAGCCACCTGGCTCCAGTCCTGGCTCTCCCATGACTTTGCTGGGTGATCTTGGACCTGTCATGTAACCTCTCTCACCTAACCCCATTTGTGAAATGAGGAGAATTGTAGTATCTATGCCACAGAGATATTATGAAAATTAAATATGTGTGAAGTCCTTAGAACAACGCCTGGTAATAGTAGGCACTATTAAAAGGTGCTTATTATTTTTATGATCCAGTCAAGTCATGTGACATAAATCTGTGTGCACCACATAAAATCCAAGCTCCTGTGTCATTAGGAAGCCCACAGTGCAACATTCAGCAGAGAATAATCAGTCTAGAGACATTAATGCCGGAGGTGACAGGCTTGTGACTGTGTTCCTACCTAAGAAATGGGGAGCTTAAAGGGCACAAAGTCTGAAATAATAAAGAGCCACAGAGTAGGGAAAAAGAAAAGTGACTTGGCGTTGAGCGTTGTGGGGAATCTTGGTTTCTTTTCAGAATTCAGTGCTGAATGAGAAGTCCCACGATCAGCTAAACAGTCCTCACACAAAGGGGCAGAAAATATAAACAAACCACACAGAAAGGAACAACACCATGAAATGGTCAGAAACAATTATCACGGGAGCCCAGGAGCTGTCACAGAGAGCAGGAGCTCCACAGGGGAGGCTGGCTAAATGGAGCCCTCTGTCAGGGTGAGAGGGAGCCCCGCCCACCCCCAGCCCAGGCCCAGCAGCCTTCCCTCCCGGTTGGTGCATTTCAGGCCTGTTGAAAAAGCTGCATACACATCCGTCTGTATTGCAGATGTCAGCACAGCAATGCTGCCCTTTATTTATATTTGGGAAGGATACTGACCTCTTCTAAGCATTAAGGGGCTGGGCATATATGACTTAGTGTCCCTAACAACATTTTAAGGTAAATATTTTTACTTCCAAATTACAAACGAGGATCCCGTGATGTTCAGAGGTTAAGTAACTTGCTCAAAGAGGCCCAGTAAATGGCAGATGGGAATCCCAAGCCCAGGACTGTCTTATCACAGGGTCGCAGCACCCTTTGATCGAGAGCATTGTCTCTCTGGGTTTGCCCATGTCACCATCTGCACCAAGGCGTTTATGTGGGAGTCTTGGCAGGGCACCTTGCCTGGGTCAACAGAAAAAGAGAACAAACAGACAAACTGAATCCTAGGGGTGGCTCAGAGGGCATCTCTGTCTTCACAGGGTAGCTCTCTGAGCATTTAGTCAGCTTCTCAAGTCATCCATCCAAAAGCCTCTCTATAGGGATTCAGACTTTAGTACAGGTTGCTTTGCCATTGATTTCTATTTTAGGTATATTCTAATCAGAGGATTTATTCTATAGGATATTGATTCTTCATTATTTACAGAGATTGTATTTTGTGGGTTAATAGCGAGGCAATATGCTTCAAAATAACATGTATTCAGATAGCTATGTACAGCAGTCCATGAATAGCCAACAGACCTTTAATTGTGTTGTTCAAATCTGTATTTCTCCTTACTAGTTTTTGATTTGTTTGATTAATCAGTTTCTGAGTGTTTCTTTAATGCTTGTGAATTTGTCACTTTGTTTAGTTCTGTAAGTTTTTGTTTTGTGGGTTTTAAAGCTCTGTTGTTAGGTGTGTGTACAAATTCAGGATTATTTAATTCACCTGGTGGATTATCCTGTTTTGCATTATATAAAGACCAACTTTATCCCTAAAATTTTGTTTTGGCTTTAGAATACATTTTTATTCTGATAAAAATATTGCAGTATCAGCTTTTTTTTAGTTATTAGTGCAGTACTTATATTTTCTATCCCTTTATTCTCAATCTTATATGTCATTATGCTTACTATATAGTTCATGAGAAGAGTATATATTTACATATTACATATTTAATTTATTCTGAGAATCTCTGTATTTTCTCATATATCTGTCCTGACTTATGCCATCTTATTCTGTCTTTTCTGTAAGTCATGGTTTTTCTTTGTGTGTTTTATTTCTCCTTTTATGTCTTTTCTTTACTTCCATTTTTCCTGCCCTCCATATTTAGGAAAGTTATATATTCCTTTTCTCTCTTTTTACTGGTTATCCTTACATTTTTATGTTGGCTTAACTTATATGCCAATTGTACCTCAGTAAAGTTGGAATTTAAAAAATTGGCTTCACTTAAAGCCTAGATATAATCCCCCTGTTCTTGTAGTTGTGGTTCTCTGCAGATTATAATATAAGTTAAAGGAATTCAGAAACTGTTGTAGCTTGGAGAATGTTAGATGGTTTTGTTCATACATCTTGTCCCATAAATCAAGGAACTCAGGCAATGTTTTGTTCTAACCTTAACATAGAGGCAGAAGTTTCCAAAATAATTTCATAAGCCAAATATACAATAACTTCTCCATTTTTCATCTCAGTACTCCAGTCCCATGTCTATGTCAGCTCATATAGAGGGTGTGGCAAAAGTAAGTTTACAGTTGTGACTATGTGAAACACAGAGTTTATTCTTGCATTATTATTTATTAATCATTGTATTATTTTTATAGGAACACCTGCAAACACTCTATATAGATAACTAAAGGATACAAGGCAAAATATTGGATCCCATCATTGCCTTATTCTTCAATATTCCAATATTCACACCATTACTAATAAGTGCAGCATTGTACTGATTCCGTTTGAGAAATGCTTGGGGCATTCTACAGCAATGAGAATTACTTGGAGCAACAGCAACTGAGAAGGACAAAGGGAAAAGCCATTTGGCAAATGTCCGGCTATTCATATTTTATTTCACTTTGAGGAAACTTCCTAGGGATTGGAGAAGGATTCAGATTCCTAGTTATCATAGTTTATAGTTAATAACAGGTTTTAGTTTGGTAATAGATATTAATCAACACAAATTCTTCACCACCCCAGCTAGTTGCACAGAGAAAAATGTGCATATTATGTCATGTGTATACATTTACATTTTCACAGAGGAAATAACCGTTTCTTTCATCAGAGTCTTCAAAAACTAACCTTAAGAGAGGTTAAAACCCATTAGCCACCACGGTTTTTCATATCATGAAAACCAGCTGACTCTGCCCAATGCCAGTTCTCATCTGAAGTTCAAAGTTTAGTTGCTTCTGGAGGAAATATGTGAACTCATTTTCTCATTTGTTTTCTCTCTCTCTCTCTCTTTTAAAAGCTTCCTTCCTACCAGCTACTTTAACTATGACGGTAGACAGAGGAGATAATGTGAACATATCTTTCAAAAAGGAGTTGATTAAAGAAGAAGATGCAGTAATTTACAAAAATGGTGAGTAGTTGTTTTGTTTCCTGTTAACACTGTGTTGTGAGACATCAGATAGCACAATCATATTGGGTCATTATCTTATTCCGTCCTAGGAGCAGATGTTTGGAAGAAAGCTGCTATGATGCAAGCTAGTCAAATTATGTGATAGAAGCTCTCTTAAGCAATGTGTTTGGTGACTTAATCAAGTAAATTACAGATTTATATATGTATAGGAATTTACCTGCATTATACATTTATGAATGTACAATGTGAATTATAAATATACAAGAAACTCTATTCTGTTGTGGTCAGTGGAGTTCCAAATTCTGCCATGTAAAATGTTTGCTTGTTTGAATGCAAAGTTAAGAAGTGACCAGAGTGAGCCTGGAAAGCCAACTGGCAATCATTCTGGAGTCTTAACTGTGCGACCCCAATCTGTCTCTGTCCAACTATGGTTTGGCACCACTTGGTGGCAGTTGCCTGATCCAGCTGAAATATTGCTGGGGACTATTCTGAGTTCTGTGGATGGATAGAACTTCCATTGTAGTAGTAGTTCTAGGTGTCTTCTGTAATTGGTTAGTTGGCAGGGTTACCTGACATTTCCCATCCAGATGTTTCTGTTAACCTCTCCCTGCAGAAGATAAGACTTTAGCCTAACCCCATCTTCTTGTGTTTGGCAGTAGGTCCCATAGACCAGGGGTTTCCAAACTACGGCCCCCGCCGCACTTCCGGAAGGGGCACCTCTTTCATTGGTGGTCAGTGAGAGGAGCACATTGACCATCTCATTAGTCAAAAGCAGGCCTATAGTTCCCATTGAAATACTGGTCAGTTTGTTGATTTAAATTTACTTGTTCTTTATTTTAAATATTGTATTTTTTCCTGTTTTGTTTTTTACTTTAAGATATGTGCAGTGTGCATAGGGATTTGTTCATAGTTTTTTAATAGTCTGGCCCTCCAACGGTCAGAGGGACAGTGAACTAGCCCCCTGTGTAAAAAATTTGGGGACCCCTGCCATAGACTAATAGACTATCTGCTCGATCACCTTTGTCGAATGTTGGGAGAACATGGAGCAATTCGACCTTTTCATTCTTCTCCCACATTCAACATGTGGAGCACATTTTCTATAAGGTGATGGAAAGCTGATCAATTAGAGGAGCCACACAAGGATACTGGAGTGTTTGAGTGTGACCCTTTATTGTCTACTCTCCTTCTTTACTAGGCTCTTTCATCCATTCTGTGCCCCGGCACGAAGTACCCGACATCTTAGAAGTGCATCTGCCTCATGCTCAGCCCCAGGATGCAGGAGTGTACTCGGCCAGGTACATAGGAGGAAACCTCTTCACCTCGGCCTTCACCAGGCTGATAGTCCGGAGTAAGTGACTGAGAGGCCACCATTTGTGATGGTATAGTTGTTAGGACTTTTATTTTTATTTTATTATTATTTTTTTTGTATTTTTCTGAAGTTGGAAATGGGGAGGCAGTCAGACAGACTCCTGCATGCGCCTGACCGGGATCCACCTGGCATGCCCACCAGGGGGCGATGCTCTGCCCATCTGGGGCATCGCTCTGCCGCAATCAGAGCCATTCTAGCGCCTGAGGCAGAGGCCACAGAGCCATCCCAGCACCCAGGCAAACTCTGCTCCAATGGAGCCTCGGCTGCAGGAGGGGAAGAGAGAGACCGAGAGGAAGGAGAAGGGGAGGGGTGGAGAAGCAGATGGGCGCTTCTCCTGTGTGCCCTGGCCGGGAATTGAACCTGGGACTCCTGCATGCCAGGCCGACGCTCTACCACTGAGCCAACCAGCCAGGGCCAGGACTTTTAGTAATAAACTGATTCTGGCTATTGAAGCAAGAACCAGGAATTGGTTGGAAGTATACTAAAGATGCTTAGAAAACTAATGGAAAAGCTGGCAAGCAACTTTTCAGAATAGATAGGCTCCAGGGAGGATTTGGGGCTCAGCACTGGTGGGGGAGAGTAGACTTTCTCTCTAGGATGCTGCCTACCATTACCCTGACTTAGCTTCTATGATGTTTTTATTTCCAAGTTTTGAATTCCAACAATAAAGAATAAAATTGGTCTAACATATGTTAGATGACTATTCATCTAGGCTCAGACCAACAAGGTATAGATAAGGGTGAAGCAACATACTACAGTTCAGGCACTAGGACCTCACACTTGAATAGCAGCACCATTCCCCTACAAAGGCAAAATCACAGTGAGCTGGGCAGTCTCCCGATAGGTGTCCTATAGGGGGATGAGGTAGGCCTTCTGGTTTGGTCTAATATCTGGTTAAACGTTAAGACTCCTGTAAATCCCACACTTTCCAGATCATTTAACTTTCAAATGTGACTTCTATTTTCAGGTTTGAAAAATGCAAGAGTTAAAACTAGTGCAAACTACGTTCCACCCCATTATAACTGTCAAAGTGGGGAGTAACCATCACCAGTAGTTTTTACAAGAAGTTGACCTGTATAAAGCAAAAGCATTTTCCCTGAATTTCTCCAGCTATTCCAAATATTCATGATATTAAATACGCAGGATTCAGGTCAAGTATTTGGGATGCTTTGTCATTCCTCTAGTGAGTGGGATCCCTAACCCATGAAGAGTATTTGTTTTGCTTTGCATTATATTCATTTGTTCATTTATTCATTCAGCAGGTATGTGTTGATTATTACTACATCAGGCATTGTACTGATGTTGAGAATATAGATAATAAGATGAGCCACTGTCTGCTGAATAATTCCCAATTAGAGCAGGTACTTACATAAACAGATAAACAGATATTGCAATATGACAATAAAAGCATAAAGTGTGGTTCATTTAGTTTAGGCAGGTAAAATCCCCTTTTATTCCACTACACTCATGGAAAGTCTGAATGGCAAGGACACAATTTATATTCATTTCTTAGATTGTTTCTCTTCAGTCTATTATAGCACCATGTATCATGGTGCTCAGAGTCTTGGGTAAATGGTGGGTTTTCCAGCAGCATCAGAAACCTCAGAATTTGATATATAGTAAAAAAAGTTTAGAGCTATTTAAAAATGACTTAGCATAGACTAGTTATTAAAACTCACCTGAACTTTTAAGATAAAGCGAAAGACTTTAAGCACATGTTGATATTCAAGTGGTCTGGTCTCTTTCTCAGACTGCTAGGAGCACATGTTTATTCTCTTTTCCTCTTGGGAGTATTTCAATGAAACTGTTTAGTATCATAGCTAATATCTAAAATCATTCTAAGAAATTTGAGTTTGGGTATAATCCCATTTAAAAGTATTTCCCCCCAGTATAACCTTTCTGATATTCATACATTCGTTCATTCCTCATAACTGTAGGATGTCTCTCTCCAGAATGAACTGAAGCCTAGGAATTGTCAGTGCTTAAAGCCTGTGTATTACAAAACCACACTGGTTTATGTGCATGAAATTTCTTTTCAGTATCAGTTCTCTCCCTGACAGTATTCCTCACAAGCACTAAGCTTATAGGATTTCTCTCTGCATGCCATGAATATGTGGTTTGTGGTTTCCTGACACACAAACCATGAGGCTTTTGATGAAAATAAAATAAGAAAACCTAGTTGCACATTTGTTGCTTATAAAAAACCCCCTCTTTTTCTGACTTCTCTATGCCTAAAAGATCATCCTGATTATTCCCTTGACCTCTATTCTCTCCCCTCCCCAGGAAGTGGTGTGGAGGACACCAGTGGTGTGGACAGGTCTCCAGATCGGCACAGGGCTAGAGACATATTTGATGTGGAAGGAAGCCTGTTTCCTTCTCCAGTGTGTGCCCTCATTGCTCTTCGCCAGGTGCAAACAGCTTGTGGTCAGGCTCTTCAGAAATCAGTAGTTGTGCAAAACCATTTTTCCCTTTATATATTAAGGCATATAAATATTAGCTTTTAGACATTTTGTAGCGTTATCTAGTAACTGGAAGCCTGTAAGAAAAGGTCTGTGTTGACAGTCTCTCTGATTATTTTAGAGAAAATACTGATAACCAGGAGCTCTTGCCAAAGAAATTACAGGGTGACATCAGCTATAGGCACAGTTCCAAGCTTAACCATCATGAAACTAACATTCAGGGACAGTGATACTCAGAAGAAAAGTTAAATAAAACTCCTGACCACAAAGATCACCCCAACCCCCCTGGATTTTCCCTATATCAGAAGGTATCCATAGACCTAATTAACAATCGTTTTTTAAAATTTTATTTTATTTTTAAATTTTTAAGTGAGAGTAGGGGAGATACAGAGACAGACTCCTGCATGCCCCCCGACCAGGATCCACCTGGAAACCCCCAGCTAGAGTCGATGCTTTGCCCATCTGAGGCTGCTCGCAACCAAGCTATTTTTAGCACCTGAGGTGGAGGCTCTATGGAGCCATCCTCAGTGCCTGGAGCCAATGTGCTTGAATAAATCAAGCCATGGCTGTGGGAGAGAGAGAGAACAGAAGAGAGAAGGGGAAGTGGAGGGGAGGAGACGCAGATGGTAGCCTCTCCTGTGTGCCCTTACTGGGAATCGACTTCAATATGCCAAGTAGATACTGTACCACTGAGCCAATTGGCCAGGGCCCTAATTAATAATCTAAAGTCACCTAGTGCTGGAGAGAAGTAGCCAGGAAATATGAATCTAGAAGCATTTTACTACTCTTGTATATTTGTTTCACTTTTTATGTTTTCTATCTGAAAAATGGGTGGATGCTACTAGTTTCTGCTTCTCTTTTAAACCATATCCCTTCTCCACATACTCTAAATACTCAAACTCTCGCTGTATCAGAATCATCTGGAAAGCTTGTTAAGCATGGTTGCTAGACCACCACCAGAGTTTCTCATCAGGAGCTCATGGGTGGGGAATCTGAGATTTGCATGTCTAATAGTCTCTTGGGTAATGGAGATGCTGCTGATTAAGGATTGCACTTGGAAACCACTGCGCCAGTCTTTAATCACACCTGCAGCTCCTTTTGGCCTTGCCTCCACCTGGAACACATTCTACAGTCCCATCTTTTTTACTATTCAGGTGTTCCTGCAGATTCATCTCATGTACCACCTCCTCTGGGAAGCCTTCCTTTATGCCCTCTCCCATCTCCAATGCAGGAATAGGTGCTTTTTTTTGTCCTTGTTTTTATCATTATTTTCTGTTAACATATCTGTTTCCCACATTTGACTATTAGCTTTTTAAAAGTAGAGATTTTATTTTATTTATATTCACTCACTAGGGTCCACTGAAATGACTGACAGGTAGCAGGTTTGTTGTCAATGTCCTTTACTTACCACAGCCTTGTTTTCCTTGACAAAAGGATGTGAAGCTCAGAAGTGGGGCCCTGACTGTAACCGTGTCTGCACTGCCTGCGTGAACAGTGGTGTCTGCCATGAGGATACTGGGGAGTGCATCTGCCCCCCTGGGTTTATGGGGAGAACGTGTGAGAAGGGTGAGTCAAGAGGACTTGATGAGTAAGTTGTGGATTTAAAAAGACATCACTGGCTCTAGAGTTTTATATTGGGACAGAGTTGGAAATGGAAGTTAGATGGTTTCTGGTTAGGCATACGTGTGAATGAAAAAAAGACGCCTTTCCTAAAGGAAGGCTTTTTACTGTCAACTACTAGAAAGTTACAACACAAACAAGTCTACAACATCTATGATGTGAATGGCACCCCCTAAGTCTGTGCTGCACACACTTGCGTAACTGTGGGTTGTGGCTCTGATATTCTCCCCAGAAGGCAGTTTTATTGTCTGTAAAATAGGCTTTCAGGATGTGTTCACTCTGCCGATGCCATGACTGAGATTGGATTATTTTTTATGTTCAGTGGTCTAGGAGAGACCCTTTAAAAGAAGAATTATGCATTTGAAAGGGTTGCATATTTGACTCTTAATCATCTTTTTCTCCCCCTAAAGCTTGTGAACTGCACACATTTGGCAGAACTTGTAAAGAGAGGTGTAGTGGACCGGAGGGATGCAAGTCCTATGTGTTCTGTCTCCCAGACCCCTATGGGTGTTCCTGCGCCACAGGCTGGAAGAGTCTGCAGTGCAATGAAGGTATGTAGTGCAATCACACCCCTGAACAGAAAATGTTCGAGCAGCTATAAGAGGGTTTGGCTTGTTGGAAATCAGAGTGTAGGTAGGCTATACTTGGATTACTCAGTCAACTATCTGCTGCTGAGCTACAGGGTTTTGAATCAAAGATGATTTCATGAAAAGTTAATTATGCTTTCGCATTGAGACCTGGACCTCATAGAAAGTGCTTCTCAGACACATCACCTGGGGATCCTGTTAAAACACAGATTCTGATTTCATGGGGCTGGACTGGGGCCTGCGGTTCTGCATTTCTAAAAGGCTCCCACGTGGTGCTGATGTGTTGGCATTCAGACCACATGTTGAGTTGGAAGGCCACAGACTTGTTTATTCAGTGCATCATAAACATCAGCACTTGTGGGTCAGATCCAGACAGGATCTGGTATCTGGAAATTGAGAAAGTTAAGATTTTACCTTCTCTGGACCTTACTCATGCAATACTAACTTCACCTCTCAAAGATTCTCTCTGCCCTTTCTAAAATATACTTTCCCATTTGGTAAGGCCCAAAGGTGTGTGTTACCCATCTATTTTCCAGTATGTGAGTCACATACTGTGACACAATAGCTGTAACCTGTAGCCAAACAGACCAGATCTTTTCTAGTGAATATAAATGGAGTGAGTTAGAGCTCAAAGGGTTTTCACTATTTACCCCACAAAATCAGCTTTTTCCACATCTGGACTGTTGGAAGCTCTGACGGGGACCCCAGCAACCTGATAACAATGCCGCTAGTCAGTGCAGTTCAGTAGAAATATAAGCAAGACACATCTATAGTTGCATTTTTCTAGTAGCTACATTAAAAAAGTAAAATAGGTAAAATAATTTTAATATATACCCCAATATATCAAAAATATTTTAATAAGTAATTAATAGAAAAATGATACCTATTTTTACACTAAGTGTGAAATGAAACAATGAAAAGCCATAGCAGTGGAGAAATCCTATCTGATCTCAGAAATGTGCGCCTTAAGAGTAAAAGGTGCCTCCAGATGGGAGATGCTGTCTCTTTTAAAATACATATATATACATTATAAAATCTTATAAAAAAATTTAAAAATGTGCATATGTAAATACTGCTAGGGCATGGGAAGGGGTACATGCATGTTAGAAGTCTAAAATATAAGCTTCATCAGCTTCACACTGAATGTGCCTCTCAATCCAGGTTTGTAAGAGTGCATTTATTAACACATCCCAGCCCATGCCTGGTTCAAGAAATCACTAAAATTTTATAAACTGGAATATTCTAGTGTTCTCCCAACTCCTTCCTAGGACCTCAATTTACTTATGTGCCAGACCATTGATATTGTCCCTTAGGTCACTGGAACTCTAATCATTTTTTTTTTTTTTTTTTGTGGCAGAGACAGGAAGAGTCAGAGAGAGGGACAGACAGACAGGAAGAAAGAGAGATGAGAAATATCAATTCTTTGTTGTGGCTTTCTAGTTGTTCACTGTTTGCTTTCTCATATGTGCCTTGACTAGGGGGCTACAGCAGACTGAGTCACCCCTTGCTCAAGCCAGTGACCTTGGGCTCAAGCTGGTGAGCCTTGCTCAAACCAGATGAGCCCACACTCAAGCTGGCGACCTCAGGGTCTCAAACCTGGGTCCTCCACATCCCAGTCCGACGCTCTATCCACTCCACCACTGCCTGGTCAGGCTCTAATAATTTCTTTCTAATTTTTTCCCTATCTGTATTCTTCAGACTGGATGTCATTGGCTCTTTCTTCTGTCTCTCCATTTGTTGCTAAGTCCATATAGTGATATTTTTATTTCAGTTGTCCAGTTCTAAAATGTTTTTGATTATTTTCTTTTAATTTTTATTGAATTTATTGGAATAACATTGATTAATAAAATTATATAGGTTTCAGGTGTATAATGCTATAACACATCATCTATATATATTGTGTGTTCATCAACCAAAGTCAAGTCTCCTTCTACCACTATTTATCCACCCCTTTACCCTCTTCTGTGTCCTTCCACCTCACTTTCCCTCTGATAATTACCACATTGTTGTCTATGTTGGTAAGTTGTTTTTTTTTGGCTTAATCCTTTCACCTTTTTCACCCAACCCTTCCCCCTTCCCATCCAAAAGCTGTCAGTCTATTTTCTGTATCTATGAGTCTGTTTCTATTTTGTTTGTTTTGTTCATTAGATCCCACATACAAGTGAAATCATATAGTACTTGTCTTTTTCTAATAAGGCTTGTTTAGCATAATGCTCTCCAGGTCCATTCATGCTATCTCAAAAGGTAAGATTTCCTTACTTATTACAACTCAGTGGTATTCCATGTGTAACAGCTTTTTTATCCACTCATCTACTGATGGGTACTTGGCGGCTCCCAAATCCTACCAATTGTCAATAATGCTGCAGTGAACATAGGGTGCATATATTCTTATGAATTAGTGTTTCAAGTTTCTTCAGATAAATTCCCAGAAGTGGAATTGCTGGGTCATAAGGCAGTTCTATTTTTTAATTTTTTGAGGTAACTCCATACTGTTTTCCACAGTGGCTGCACCAATCTGCATTCCCACCAGCAGTGTGTGAGGGTTCCTTTTTCTCCACATCCTCTTCAACTCTTGTTGTTTATTGATTTATTGATAATAGCCATTCTGATAAGTTTGAGGTGATATCTCATTGTGGTTTTAATTTGCATTTCTCTGATGCTTAGTGATGTTGAGCATTTTTCATATGTCTATTGGCCATCTCTTGTCTTCTACAGAGATGTGTCTATTCAGGTCCTTTGCCAATTTTTTAATTGGATTGGTTATTTATTTTATTTATTTGGTGTTGAGTTGTATAAGTTCTTTATATATTTTGGATATTAATCCCTTATTATGTTATCACTGGTAATATGTTCTCCCATTCAGCAGTTGTCTTTTCATTTTTTTGATGGTTTCCTCTGCTGTACAAAAATATTTTAGTTTGATGTAGTACCATTTGCTTATTTTTTTTTCTTTTGTTTCCCTTGCCTAAGAGACATACCAGAAAAAAAATATTGCTTTAAGAAATCTCAGAGACCTTACTGCCTATGCTTCCTTCTAGGATTTTTATGGTTTTGAGTCTTATATTTAAATCTTTAATACATTTTGAGTTTAGTCTTGTGTATGATGTAACTTCATTTTTTTTTGCACATATCTGTCCTATTTCCCAGCACCATTTAATGAATAGACTGTCTTTACCTCATTGTATGTTCTTGAATCCTTTCTCAAATATTAATTGACTATAAAGGAGTGGATTTATCTCTGAGCTCTCTATTCTGTTCCATTGATCTATGTGTCTGTATATTTTTATGTCAATACCATGATGTTTCAATCACTATAGCCTTGTAGTATAGTTTGATATCAAGTAACTTGATTCCTCCAAATTTGTTCTTCTCAAGATTGCTGTGGCTATGCAGGACCTTTTGTGGTTCCATATACATTTTAGGAATATTTGTTCTAGTTCTGTGAAACACACCATTGATATCTTGATAGGAATTGCATTGGATCTATATGTTGCTTTGGGTCATATGAACATTTTAATGATGTTAGATCCATGAGTACAGTATATATTTCCTCTTATTGTATCTTTTTCAATTTCTTTCTTCAATGTCTTATAATTTTCTGAGTACAGGTCTTTTACTTCTTAGGTTAAATTTATTTCTAGTTTTTGTTGTTGATGCAATTGTAAATGGGATTGTTTTCTTACTTTCCTTTTCTGATAGTTTATTATTGTTACATAAAAATGCAACTAATTTCTGGACGTTTATGTTGTATCTTGCTACTTTACTGAATTCATTTTTTAGTTCTAGTAGTTTTTTGGCAGAATCTTTAGGGTTCTGTATATACAGTATCATATCATCTGGAAATTGACAGTTTTACTTCTTCCTTTCCAGTTTGGGTGCCTTTTATTTTTTCTTCTTGCTTGATTGCTCTGTCTGAGACTTCTAGTACTGTGTTGAAAAAGAGTGGTAAAAGCAGACATTCCTGTCTTGTTCCCAGTCTCTAGGGAAACACTTTTAGTTTTTGCCAATTGACTATTGATATTGGATATAGGTTTTTATATATGGTCTTTATTTATTTGGAAATATGTTCCCACTTTCTTAGAGTTTTTATTATAAATGGGTGCTAAATTTTATCAAATGTATACTTCTTCTGCATCAATTGATATGATCTTATAATTTTATCCTTCATTTTGTTTATATGGTGTATCATGTTTATTAATTAGCAGATATTGTACTAACCTTGAATCCCTAGAAAAAACCCAGCTTGTTCATGGTGTATGATCATTTTAATGTATTGCTGAGTCCAGTTTGCTAATATTTTATGGAAGATTTTAGCATCTAGGTTTATCAGGGATATGGGCCTATAATTTTTTTTCCTTATAGTGTTCTTACTTAGTTTTGGAATTAAGATAATGCCAGCCTCATAAAATGAGTTTGAGAGCCTTTCCTCTTCTTGGGAGATTTTTGGAATAGTTTACAAAAAATAGGCGTTAGTTCTTCTTCGAATGTTTGCTAAAAATTCACCTGTGAAGCCAACTGGTCCTGAACTTATGTATGTTGTAACGTTTTGATTACTGCTTCCATTTCACTCATTATAATCTGTCTGGATTCTCTGATTCTTTCTGATTTGGTTTTAGAAAACTTATGTTTATCTAGATTGTCCAACTTGTTGGCATATAGTTGTTTGTAATTTTTTTTCTTTTCTTTCTTTCTTTATTTTATTCTTTCTTTCTTTATTATTATTTTTTTTTTTACAATTTTTTGTATTTCCCTGGTGTCAGTTGTTACTGCTCCTCTTTCATTTTTGATTTTATTAATTTGGGTCCTCTTTTTGTTTTTTCTTAATGAGTCTAGTAGTTAAAGGTCTGTCAATATTGTTTATTTTTTAAAAAAACTAGCTCTTGGTTTTATTGATTTTTTGTATTTTTTAGACTATTTTATTTATTTATTCTCTGATTTTTATTATTTCCTTTCTTTTACTCACTTTGGGCTTTGTTTATTGTCCTTTTTCTAGTTCCTTTAAGTGTAAAATTAGATTGTTTATTTATACTTTTTCTTGCTTATTTCTTTGTTTCTTTGTTTCTTCCTTTCTTTTTTTTTTGAGACAGGAGGGGAGATAGTATGACAGATTTCCACATAAGCCCCAACTGGGATCCACCAGGCAACCTCCATCTGGGGTCAGTAGTTGAACCAATTGAGCCACTGTCTGTGGGAGGGGAAGAGGGAGAGAAGGGTGAGAGAGAGGGGGACAGAAGCAGATGGTTGCAGATGGTTGCTTTTCTTGTGTGCTCTGACTGGGAATTGAACCCAGGATGTTCATATGCTGAGCTGATGTTCTATCCACTGAGCCAACCAGCCAGGGTCTTTCTTGTTTCTCAATATAGTCCCATAATGCTATAAAGTTCTCTTTTAGGAATTCTCCTGTGCTTCAGTGTCCCATGATTTTAGGGTTGTTTATGTCTCATTTTCATTTCTTTCAAGGTATCTTTTGATTGCTTTTTGATTTCACTGTTAACCTATTCATTGTTTAGTAATATATTATTTAGATTTCATGTCTTTGTTTTCAGGTTTTTTCTTTTGATTGATTTCTAGTTTCATACCATTATGGTCAGAGAAGATGCTCGATATGATTGCAATTTTCTTAAATTTATTGAGATTTGTTCTAATATGTGGTCTATCCTAGAAAATGTTTCATGTGGACTTGAAAAGAACATGTATTCTGCTGCTTTTTGGTGAAATGCTCTGAAGATACCAATTAAATTCATCTGGTGTAGTATGTCATTTAAGGCCACTTATTACTTGTTTTTCTGTGTGGAAGACCTATCCATTGTGTCAATAAGGTGTTGAAATCTCATACTATGACTATATTGCTGTAGATCTCTTCCTTTATGTTCATCAAGATTTTCTTTATATTTTTAGGTGCTCCTATTTTGGGCATATAAATGTTTACAAGGATTATGTCCTCTTGTTTGATTTAGCATTATGTAATGTCCTTCTTTGTCTCTTACTATAGCTTTTGTTTTAGTCTATTTAGTCAGATATTTGTATTTCTATCCCAGCTTATTTATTTTCATTTTCATGAAATATCTTTTTTCATCCCTTCATGTTAGTGTGTGTGTGTTTCATTCTGAAGTAAGTCTCTTGTAGACAACATACACAGTGGTATCTTGAGATACAAATTTAACTTGTTCTGTAACCGAGCTCGTAAGTCAGTCAACTCACATATCAAACTGCCAATACTGGACCCATGAGCCAACGCACCAACTAGCGGCAGCTTCCCGGATCACGACTTGTATCTCGGAATTTTGCTTGGATCTCAAACAAAAATATGGACTAAGTTGCAACTCGGATCTTAAAAAATTCGTATGTTGGTCTGTTTGTATCTCAAGGTACCACTGTATATGAGATTGTTTTCTTATCCATTCCGTTATCCTATGCCTTTTGATTAGTGCATTTATGCCATTTACATTTAAAGTGATTAGTGGCAGGTATGTATTTATTGCCAGTTTGTTCTTTATAACTATGGTCTTCTGCTTTTTTTGTTGTTGTTATTTGCTTATTTCTCCTTTTCTTCTTCTTTTTTTAAAAAAAACCCTTTAACATTTTTTGTAATACTGGTTTGGTAGTGATGAACTCCATTAGCTTCTTCTTGCCTAAGAAGCTCTTTATTTCTCTTTCCATTTTAAATGCTACTTTTGCTGGGTAAAGTAGTTTTGGTTGTGGGTCTTTGCTATTCAGCGCTTTAAATATTTCATGCCAATCCTTCCTAACATGAAGTGTTTCTTTTGAAAAATCAGCTGTCAGTGTTATGGGAGTTAATGTGTAGGTAACTAAATTATCTTTCTCTTGCTTCTTTTAAGATTCTCTCTTAGTCCTTAACCTTTACCATTTTAATTATGCTGTGTCTTGGTGTGGGCCTCTTTGGATTCATCCTGTTTTAGATTTTCTATACTTCTTAAACTTGTGTGTCTTTCTCTTTTACCAGTTAGGAAAGTTTTCCATCATTATTTCTTGAAATAGATTCTCAATCTTTTGCTTTCTCTCTTCTCCTATAATGTGGATGTTGTTATGCTTCATGTTGTTATGCATCATGTTTAAGGGACCTAAAGGTCCCTTAAATCAGTGGTTTTCAAGTATAACTCTTTCGATTGGTGCTGATCCACCAGAAATTTTGTAATGATCTGTGAAAGAGTTAACCACCCTCTTTTGTGTATCTACACAAAATTTCTGGTGGACCCACACCTGTCTATGGATTGGCAGTTGGAAACCACTACCTTAAACTTTCCTCATTTTTAAATTCTTTTTTTCTTTTTGTTTCACTGATTGGGTATATTCTACTACCTTGTCTTCCAAATCTCTGATTCCATCCTCTGTTTCATTCAACCTATTGTTTATTCCTTCTAGTGTATTCTTCATTTCAGATATTGTATTCTTCATTTGTGACTAGTTCTTTTTTATGGTTTCTGTCATTTTTATGCTTTGCTGTCTCTTGTTGAAGTTCTCACTAAGTTCCTGGAGCATCCTTATGACCATTTTTAAAAAATTCTATATCTGATCCCTGGGTTATGTGGGCCCTACTGTTGTAATCAATCCTGACCACAGTGTACAAGCTACTGTACAGGTGCTGATCACACTAAGAGAAATTTGCCTGAGCAGGGTTATAGTACCTGCCAAGATCTTTTTCTAGATATGCCACCTGAGAAGCTAATTGGAACCTGCTCTAATGTCTGAATATGGCTATTCTGTGTTGGCTCTGGGACCTCTTAGGAGGAACTCTGGTGCAGGCCAATATCAGATGCTGTGTGTAACTGTCCCTGGATAACTTTTTTGGAGCTACAAGGTGATCCACAGTTTATGGCTACCTCTGCTAGTCTAGGGCATGTATGAGAAGGACCAAGCTGTGGACGAAGGCTGACTTTTATCAGCACCAAACCCAGGGGTAGGTCAGCAAAAGTCCCAAGGCACCCCAAGATCTATCTCTGCTTGCCTCCACTTACCAGCTGCCTGGTAGTCTCAGTCACTGAAAGAGCAGTACTTGAGCTGCACAAGGAAGATTCTCAGTGAGTCACCAGATAAGGGCAAGTAATGTTCACTGGATTGATACAGGTCAAATTCAGTGTCAACCCTGGGTTTGTGGCAACTTATCAAATGTCTTAGATTATACCAAGTATAATTGCCACCCACCAGGTGCCTGCAGATCTTTGTGTTGGGAAAGGATTACAGGGTTGTCAGGGTGAGGCCAGTAGAGTTTATCAGGCCTAAAGAGGCCAATATTTGGTTTTGTAAAAAGAGGGCTCTGCACCAGTGAGGCATGTGAGCAAAAATAGCCCCTGTTCTAGTGCCACACAACTCAGCCTGTCAGAGATTCTGCCAGGAGCTCAATATCAACAGGGTGGGGCTGTGGCGAGTCAGGTGGATGAGGCTAGTTGATCTCTCATGAGTGGGAGTTGCTGTTCAGGCTGAAGGTGAGAAGAGTGGCCCCTTCCTCAGAACCACACAACTCAGTCTGCTCCAGATTCTTCCCAGATCTCAGTAGGATGGGGCCACCAAGAGCTGAGAGGGTGTGTCCACTTGGAACCTGGAGAGGAGGTTAGAATATCTCCTGTAAAGGAGAGGCATGAGTCAGGTTCAGGGGACAGAGATAGAAGTGGCCATACCACTCAGTCACTGACATCCCTTGAGTCTTCCCAAACCTCTATACCATGGCTCAGGCAGCTGACTCCTCAGCAGAATGTGAGCTGAGGGGAACAGAGAGCCCAGAGTGGGGGGCTACTACATTTCCCCAGGCTGATGTGGTGGTAAGTAGGGGAGTGCTCCACCCAAGAATAGTGGTGTCTGTGGAGTGGTAAAGTGACTCAGCACCAGGATCCTGGTGGCTGTCCCTTCAGCTCTCTCCCCATAGCCACAAACCCATCTTCCTCACAGGACTCCAGTCTGCTCCATCTTCCCTCCACCAGAGACCAGGGTGAGTGGCTTCAAATGAGATTTTGTGTTTTGGTCCTTTAGGAAGGCAACTGTGCCTCTAACAGACTCCTGTTTCTCCCTGGAAGATAGAACACTTGCTGATTTTCACAGCCAGATGTTACGTGGGCACCTCTTTCTGGCTCTGGTGTTCTGGGTTGGGGAACCTGGCATGGAGCTAAGACCCCACGCTTATCAGGGAAAAGCTTTGCAGCTTAGATATCCCTCTGGATTTGAAATCACAGCTATTGCCCATGGGAGTAGGGCCAGCCCTCTTTGTGATTCTGCCCTTCCTACCAGTCTTGGTGTGGCTTATTCTATAAATCCTTGGTTCTAACTTCTTCTATTCAGCTAGTCTTTAGTTGGTTATTTAGGTTGATTATTCTATATGTTAGTTGTAATTCCACTTTGGTCCTAGGAGGAGGTTAGTGTTACATCTACCTAATTCACTGCCATCTTGGATCCTCTTTTATGGTCACTTTCTTATAGTTTTTATTTCTCTGCTTAGATTACTTATTGTTCCATTTGTTATGAGCATAATTATTACAATCGCTTTAAATTTTTGTCTAGTATTTCTAACTTCTGGGTCATCAAGGTTGATCTTTGTTTATTTTCTTCTTATGTTGAGTAATTTGGAATTGTATCTTAAACATTGTGAATGTTACATTGTGGCATCTCTGGAGTATAATATATTCCTTTGAGGAAAATTGATTTTTGTTTTATTGTTTTAGCAAGAAATTAACTTGGTTCGGACTAAAACTGAAAATTATAACTCCTACGCATCCCATCCGCTCAACTTCAGTTCAGTTCTTTTATCCTTAGCTGAGCTGCTTTGAATCTACATTTAGCATGTGTGGTTTAGGGACCAGACAAAGATTTTGAAATGCTGCTCTTTGACTGTCCCTTTCTAGATTTTCCCCTCTCATTTTTCAGTGGCTGTGATTGCCCTGACTCTGTCTTCTGGTTCTTTGGAGTTTAATTTCCCTGCTAGGTATCAACGGTACCCCAACCATTAGACTAAAAGCTAAAAATGAGAAGCACACCAATCCCATCTTTCAAATTTCAGTTCCCCTTTAGAATCTCCTTGGTTCCTATCCCCCACTTTTCAGTGCTCAGATAGTTGTTTTTTATATCATATATAGTTGTTACTTATAAAAATGTTTATGTAATAAGAACTTATTCAACTCTCCTGGAAGCAGAATTTCCCAACCATTTAGGTTCCTGTTAATTCAGATAAATGATGCAGATAAATCACATACTACTTTAAATGAATCAGTGAGGTTGACTGGAGAGAAAAATGAAACTAGCTGCCAACACTCAGAGTCTCTTCCTTCTGTTTCAGCACTGGTTTTTGATGTCTTTGTTCACAGCATGCCAGCCTGGGTATTACGGGCCAGACTGTAAGCTCAAGTGCAGTTGCACCAATGGGGAGACCTGTGATCGGTTCCAAGGATGCCTCTGCTCCCCAGGACGCCAAGGGCTCCAGTGTGAGAAAGAAGGTAAAGCAAGGTAACACTGTACTCAGGGCCTTGTTCAGCATGGCTGAACCAAGCTTTGCCGGTATCATACCTGCCCCAGTAGCACAAGATTCTCAAATGACTTCTGTTTCCATCCAGCAGTTGGGACGACTATATCCTACATCCTTAACAACAGCTTTCTGATACTTTTCTGTGGACTCTTACATTGGCTCTTATTTCCTTTTCCACTAGAAATAAACCGTATGCTCTAACACATTAAGTGATGACTGTCCAGCTGAGACTCTGCCTATTTTTTCTGCTCCCTTCTCTAGGACCAGCCTTTCCCCAGATATGCACAACAGGGAAATAACTACTTCTATAAAGAAAAATATGCAAAATGAAATGATAAACAATTCTAGTTCAGAAATTATCATGGAGCAGAGGTTGGCAAACATGGTCCCACCAACCATAGCTCATCTAATATTTCTTATGCATCTTTATTAAGATATAATTTTTATACTTTGAAGTTTGTTCTTTTAAAGTATATAATTTCAGTGATTTTTAGTATATTTTTAGAGTTGTGCAATCCTTGCCAGAATCTAATGTTAGTGTATATCCATCATACCAAAAGAAATCTTGTACTTGTTAGCAGTTACATTTTCCCCTTCTTCCAGCCTCTGGTGACTATTAACTTACTTTATGTTTATACAAGTTTGCTTATTCTTGACAGCTGTATACTGTAAATAAGATTATATAATATGTGGTCTTTAGTGGCTGACTTCTTTCACTTAGCATACTGTTCTCATGTTGTAGCACATATCAGTGCTTCATTCCTTTGTATTGCTCCACCATCTGTTGTCACAAAGAAAATGTTATAGGAACATAGCCACACCATTTGTTTACAGTATATCATGTATGGCTACTTTTACATAAGTTGAATAGTTACCACAGAGAACTTATAGTCTGCAAAGCTGAAAATATTGTCTAGTCCTTTTCAGAAGAATTTGCTAATTCCTGCCCCAGAATATGCCTTTTAAAATTACAAGAAGCATATTTTCAAAATTAAAAATAATGCACATGTCTTACTTTTTCAATCAAATAGAAATATTATAGAAAAAACACATACCCAGTGAAATCTACACTGAGAGTAGTAAGACAAGTAAGTATAGCCTTTTCTCTGAGTTTTCAAAATCATAACAAATATGGGGGAAATACCGAGTGTTTTTTTTTCAAAGGCTTGTCAGTGTTATAGTTTCCCCAGTATTTGGATTTTGTTACAGGGCAGGAATCTGGGAGGGCTTAGGAAGGGAAGGAAATGCTTTGGGGCTACTATATTAATTGACTGAAAGCAGATAACTAACAAGCTTTACGATGTGCATTTTCTATTTTACTCCTTTCTTTCTGTTCTAAGGCTGATGCTGGAAAGATGTGAGAAATCTCAGACCTAGCACCAGACCGTGAGCTTCCAGAGGGCAGTTCACCTTTCCTAACTAACACCATTTCACCCTCCACTTGTATATCAACCTTCACTTCCATTCAGCTGCAGACAGTGCAAGGGGACCGTGAAGGAGACAGATGGTTTAAAAGTGTCAAAACACTTTTTAAAATTCCTACTGAATCACTACTTAAGCTAAAAAATTTTTGATAAATTTTCTAATCACAATCTCTCCAAGTCTACAGATATATTTAGGCCTTACTTTTGTGGTCATAGACCCTTTTCTACTCCACACACTTTACCCATTTCATTCTAGGCCTGCAGAATAAGATATCAATATAAACTATCACAATCGGCCCCACCTTTTCCCACCACTGATACAGAACAGCATGTTAGTAACTACTGCTCTTGGGGAACCTTCATCTCCCAGTAAAGAATATACTGGATTGTTTTCAACCATGCTTCACCTTTAGTCACAAATAGCCCAAGGTTATCTAAGTTCAGAATCAAATTGTTGAATCTTAGAATTATTCATTGTCTGCTTTGCAAATATTGGGCAAGGAATCCTGTATCTTTGTTGCAATCAGAAGTATTTTTTCTTCTCTCAGTATTAGAAGTAACCTTTTTTTTATTTGACCATTGACTATAAATTGATTTGGGGGTTATATGCCCCCCAAAACTTTATTTCTTAGATATAAATCTGACTATTACTAATTATCTGCTACTTGCAGACTTCCCATTCAATGAGATATCTCTTATAAATCAATACCAATGATGTTTGTTGATCAGCAGTATCATGGGGTTGTTGTTCACTGACTAGAAGAACTAATTTTTCTTTTCACTTTTGTTCATGTAAAAATTCTCTTATGCAAAACCGGTCATAGAAATGGTGCCATGAGGACACGAACCAAAAAATCTCCCCAAAATTTCAACAAGTTCAACAACCAGAGACAGAAAAATCTATCCTTGGAGCATCCGAGAGTTTCACACCCTGAAGGCGAAGTGCTATCAACAAGATCACCCTCAGATGCCATTAAGAAAAAGGAAATCAAATATCATGGATACAAAAGAAAGAAGTAACACAGATAGATGTGGAAAAATCTATGGATAAAAAATTTAATATATTGGAAACCTTGGAGCTAAATGACAGAGAATTTAAAATAGAAATCCTAAAAATACTCAGAGATATACAAGAACACACAAAAAGGCAATTTAGGGAGCCCAGAAAACAACTCAACAAACACAAAGAATATATTATCAAGAAAATTGAAACTATAAAAACAAATCAAACAGAGATGAAAAACTTAATTCATGAACTGAAAAACGATGTAATAAGCTTAGCTAATAGAACAGGCCAGATAGAAGGTAGGATTAGTGACATAGAAGACAAGCAACTTGAGGCACAACAGAGAGAAGAAGAGAGAGACTCAAAAATTTAAAAAAATGAGAAATCCCTACAGGAATTGTCTGACTCCATCAAAAAGAATAACATAAGAATAATAGGTATATCAGAGAGAGAAGAGAGAGAAAATGGAATGGAGAATTTATTCAAACAAATAATAGACGAGAACTTCCCAAGACTGTGGAAAGAACTAAAGCCTGAAATTCAAGAAGCAAACAGAACACCGAGTTTTCTTAACCACAACAAACCTACTCCAAGGCACATCATAATGAAAATGGCACAAACCAACGACAAAGGGAAAATTCTCAAGGCAGCCAGGGAAAAGAATAATACAACATATAAAGGAAGGCCTATTAGATTATCATCAGATTTTTCAGCAGAAACTCTACAAGCTAGAAGAGAGTGGACCCCAATATTTAAAGTCCTGAAAAAAAAGAACTTTCAGCCATGATTACTATACCCATCAAAGTTATCCTTCAAGTATGAAGGAGAAATAAAAACATTCACAAATACAGAAAAGATGAGGGAATTTATCATCAGAAAACCCCCACTCCAGGAAATACTAAAGGGGGTTTTCCAACCAGATCCAAAGAACAAAACAAAACAAAAACACAAGTAAAAGTTCCACCAAGAACACAATAAAACCAAATTTAAACTGTAACAACAAAAGCAAAAAAAAAGGGGGGGGGGAGAGGACAGAGATTAACAGTAGCAAAAGACGATGAAGTGCAGAAACATTCGCAAGATAGGGTACTACAATGAATATGGTAGGTACTCTTTTTATTACTTAATGGTAACCACCCTTGAAAAAACCACCACAAAAGCACATGACTTAAAAAAGGTAGCAACAGAGGAAAGAAGTATGGAATACAAACAAACAAAAACAAATGATAGAAAAACAAAAGAGAAGAATCAAACAAGATACAAAACTAACAGAAAGCAATTTATAAAATGGCAATAGGGAATCTACAAGTGTCAATAATTACACTAAACATAAATGGATTAAACTCACCAATAAAAAGACACAGAGTAGCAGAATGGATTAAAAAAGAAAATCCAACTGTATGCTGCCTACAAGAAACACATCTAAGCAACAGGATAAAAACAAATTTAAAGTGAAAGGCTGGAAAACAATACTCCAAGCAAATAACATCCAAAAAAAAGCAGGCATAGCAATACTTATATCTAATAATGCTGACTACAAGATAGCAAAAGTACTCAGAGACAAAAATGGTCATTTCATAATGATTAAGGGGGTATTGAATCAAGAAGACATAACAATCCTTAGTATATATGCACCAAACCAAGGAGCACCAAAATATATAAGACAGCTACTTATTGACCTAAAAACAAACACTGACAAAAATACAGTCATACTTGGAGACCTCAATACACCGCTGATGGCTCTAGATCGGTCATCCAAACAGAAAATCAATAAAGATATAGTGGCCTTAAATGAAACACTAGAGAACCTGGATATGATAGACATCTACAAGACACTTCATCCCAAAGCGACAGAGTATACATTTTTCTCTAGTGTACATGGAACATTCTCAAGAATTGACCATATGTTGGGCCATAAAAATAACATCAGCATATTCAGAAAAACTGAAATTGTACCAAGCATATTTTCTGGTCATAAAGCCTTGGAATTAGAATTCAACTGCAAAAAAGAGGAAAAACCCCACAAAAATGTGGAAACTAAAAAACATACTTTTAAAAAATGAATGGGTCAAAAAAAAAAATAAGCGCAGAAATCAAAAGATATATACAGACAAATGAAAATGACAATACGACATATCAGAATCTCTGGGATGCAGCAAAAGCAGTGATAAGAGGGAAGTTTATATCACTTCAGGCTTATGTGAACAAACAAGAGAGAGCCCAAGTGAACCACTTAACTTTACACCTTAAGGAACTGGAAAAAGTAGAACAAAAACAACCCAAAACCAGCCAAAGAAAGGAGATAATAAAAATCAGAGCAGAAATAAATGAAATAGAGAACAGAAAAACTATAGAAAAGATTAATAGAACAAGGAGCTGGTTCTTTGAAAAGATCAACAAAATTGACAAACCCCGGGCAAGACTTACCAAGGAAAAAAGAGAAAGAACTCATATAAACAAAATCCAAAATAAAAGAGGAGAAATCACCACGGACATCGTAGATATACAAAGATTTATTGTAGATTACTATGAAAAACTTTATGCCACTAAATTCAACAACCTAGAAGAAATGGATAAATTCCTAGAACAATACGACCTTCCTAGACTGAGTCAAGAAGAAGCAGAAAGCCTAAACAGGCCTATTAGTAGAGAAGAAATAGAAAAAAACCATTAAAAACCTCCCAAAATATAAAAGTCCAGGCCCAGATGGCTATACTAGTGAATTCTATCAAACATTCAAAGAAGACTTGGTTCCTATTCTACTCAAAGTCTTCCAAAAAATTGAAGAAGAAGCAATACTTCCAAACACATTTTATGAGGCCAACATAACCCTCATACCGAAACCTGGCAAGGACGGCACAAAAAAAGAAAACTACAGACCAATATCTCTAATGTATACAGATGCTAAAATACTAAACAAAATACTGGCAAATCAAATACAACAACATATTAAAAAAATAATACATCATGATCAAGTGGGATTCATCCCAGAATCTCAAGGATGGTTCAACATACATAAAATGGTTAATGTAATACACCATATCAACAAAAAAAAAGAACAAAAACCACATGATCTTATCAATAGATGCAGAAAAGGCATTCAATAAAATACAACACAACTTTATGTTTAAGGCACTCAACAAAATGGGTATAGAAGGAAAATATCTCAATGCAATAAAGGCCATATATGATAAACCATCAGCCAACATCATATTAAATGGCATAAAACTGAGGACTTTCCCCATTAAATCAGGAACAAGACAGGGTTGTCCACTCTCTCCACTCTTATTTAACATAGTGCTAGAAGTTCTGGCCAGAGCAATCAGACAAAAGAAATAAAAGGCATCCATATCGGAAAAGAAGAAGTAAAGGTATCACTTTTTGCAGATGATATGATCCTATACATCGAAAACCCCAAAGACTCCACAAAAAGATTACTAGAAACAATAAACCAATACAGTAAGTTCGCAGGATACAAAATTAACATACAAAAGTCCATAGTCTTTCTATATGCCAACAATGAAATATTAGAAAACGAACTCAAAAAAATAATCCCCTTCACGATTGCAACAAAAAAAATAAAATACCTAGGAATAAACATAACAAAGAATGTAAAGGACCTATATAATGAAAACTACAAAGCATTGTTAAGGGAAATCGAAAAAGATACAATGAGATGGAAAAATATTCCTTGTTCGTGGATAGGAAGAAAAAATATGATCAAAATGGCCATATTACCCAAAGCAATATATAAATTTAATGCAATTCCCATCAAAATTCCTATGACATTCTTTAAAGAAATGGAACAAAAAATCATCAGATTTATATGGAACTATAAAAAACCCCAATTAGCCAAAGCAATCCTAAGGAAAAAGAATGAAGCTGGGGGCATTACAATACCTGACTTCAAACTATATTATAGAGCCACGACAATCAAAACAGCATGGTATTGGCAGAAAAATAGACACTCAGACCAATGGAACAGACTAGAAAGTCCAGAAATAAAACCACATATACATGGTCAAATAATTTTTGATAAAGGAGCCAACAACACACAATGGAGAAAAGAAAGCCTCTTCAACAAATGGTGTTGGGAAAACTGGAAAGCCACATGCAAAAGAATGAAACTCGACTACAGCTTGTCCCCTTGTACGAAAATGAATTCAAAATGGATCAAAGACCTAAATATAAGACCTGAAACAATAAAATACATAGAAGAAGACATAGGTACTAAACTCATGGACCTGGGTTTTAAAGAGCATTTTATGAATTTGACTCCAAAGGCAAGATAAGTGAAGGCAAAGATAAATGAATGGGACTACATCAGACTAAAAAGTTTTTGCTCAGCAATAGAAACTGACAACAAAATAAACAGACAGCCAACTAAATGGGAAATGATATTTTCAAACAACAGCTCAGATAAGGGCCTAATATCCAAAATTTACAAAGAACTTATAAAACTCAACAACAAACAAACAAACAATCCAACAAAAAAATGGGAAGAGGACATGAACAGACACTTCTCCCAGGAAGAAATACAAATGGCCAACAGATATATGAAGAGATGCTCATCTTCATTAGTTTTTAGAGAAATGAAAATCAAAACTACAATGCGATACCACCTCACACCTGTTAGATTGGCTATTGTCAACAAGACAGGTAATAGCAAATGCTGGAGAGGCTGTGGAGAAAAAGGGACCCTCATTCACTGTTGGTGGGACTGTAACGTAGTGCAACCATTATGGAAAAAAGTATGGTGGTTCCTCAAAAAACTGAAAATAGAACTACCTTATGACCCAGCAATCCCTCTACTGGGTATATACCCCAAAAACTCAGAAACATTGATACGTAAAGACACATGTAGCCCCATGTTCATTGCAGCATTGTTCCCAGTGGCCAAGACATGGAAACAAGCAAAAAGCCCTTCAATAGAAGACTGGATAAAGAAGATGTGGCACATATACACTATGGAATATTACTCAGCCATAAGAAATGATGACATCGGTTCATTTACAACAAAATGGTGGGATCTTGATAACATTATACGGAGTGAAATTAGTAAATCAGAAAAAAACAAGAACCACATGATTCCATACATTGTTGGGACATAAAGCGAGACTAAGTGACATGGACAAGAGTGTGGTGGTTACTGGGGGTAGGGGGTAGGGGGGGCACGGGAGGGAAAAAGGAGAGGGGGAGGGGGAGGGGGCGGGGCATAAAGAAAACTAGATAAAAGGTGACGGAGGACAATCTGACTTTGGGTGATGGGTAGACAACATAATTGAATGACAAGATAATCAGGACATGTTTTCTTTGAATATATGTACCCTGATTTATTGATGTCACCCCATTAACATTAATAAAAATTTATTTTAAAAAATTTCTTAACAAGAAAGGAGACGTAGAATAAGGGCAGGGGAGATGTGGGCTCAATGACCACTTTAGTATTGAGATAGTACATCCTGGGTCCACTGTGGTACACAGTGCTATGGTGGACAGTATGGACTCAATTAAAAAAGATCTGAGCTTGTAGCTGGGCTCTGAGCGCCCCTTTCAGCATCTATAAGATGGGGACCACAATAGGACCCATCTCACCGGCCTAAAACAATATATTTGGAAAGTTCTTTTTCAGGAGTGACCTGATAAATGACCCCACTTTCACTATTACTACCTCTGCTGTGTTAAAAATTAGATTTCACAGTTCTGTTTTCTTTACTCAGGCATGCCAAGGAAGACCCCAAAGTTAGAGGATTTGCCAGATAACATAGAAGTAAACAGTGGTAAATTTAACCCCATCTGCAAAGCATCTGGCTGGCCACTACCTGCTAATGAAGAAATGACCCTGGTGAAGCCAGATGGGACAGTGCTCCATGTAAGAGTTATTCTATTTTTCTTTGGTGGGGTTTTTTTAGTGAGAGGAGGGGAGATAGTGAGACGGACTCCTGCATGCACCACGACTGGGATCCACATGGCAACTCCTGTCTTGGCTAATGCTTAAATCAACTGAGCTATTTTTAGTACCTGAGACTGAAGCTCAGATCAATTGAGTCACTGGCTGCAGGAGGGTAAGAGGGAGAGAAAGGGTAAGAAGGGGTAGAGAAGCTGATGGTCACTTCTCTTCTGTGCCCTGATTGAGAATTGATCCCAGGACATCCACATACTGGGCTGATCTCTATCCACTGAGCAAACCGGCCAGGGCTGTAAGAGTTATTCTTAATCTGCCTTCATGACACTATTAGATGCTTTAGTGCAGTAATGAACCAGCCTAAGGCTAGATTCCACTTAGGAATTTCATTGTCCTCGGCTATGATGTTGTTGACGTTAGATAGACATGTTCTTATATTTGCAGTTCAAAACCATGATCCACAGACTCCCTTAAGTTTGATTGCATTCCTTGGGTCTCTCTACTCCTTTACCTGACCCTTGTTTCTGGTGTTCACCACTGGTTAAGGCTATGACAGCATTCTTCTTTGCTGGAAAGGACTAAGGTACTTTTTCTAATACATTCTCTTCTCTCTCTTCCATTATCCCAAATTTCTCTGTGTCACAAATGATCCCCAGGAGATTGGTATATTTTCTTATCTAACGATTTTGAAACATTTTGCTTACATGTCTCTCAAAGCTGACTGAAAACCAACCTGACAGATAGGCAGATCCCCGTGACCTCTTGGGGGCAGGATATGTATGTATGTAGAACATGCCATTACCAATGTCCACACATCAGATGTTCCTGATTCTGCTCAAACAACCCATTAGGCAGTAGAAACCAATTGAAAGTTCCCAAAACCTTGTTGGCTTTTCCACAAATTAAGGGAAGCAGCAGCTGCCATGCAGTGAAGGCCAACCACCCCGTAGCCAGCTTCTTATGTAACATTACTTGTCCCCTTTCTGCAGAAGTGGAAACTGGCTGGGTGTAGTTAAGTAACTAAGGAATTGGTCATAAGTGGCAGAGCTGATATGTGAACTCAGGGGCATTATGTCTTCAGAGCCCTGGCTTTTCCCTCTATACCACACTTGACAGCCCCTCAAACACTTCAGAAAGCCATCGTATGCTCTCACCCAGCTCTCTGTATTAGACCAGAAAGGAACAAATTGCTTGTAACTATTTACCCCTCACTCCCAAACACACAAACACAACAGCAGGATCTGCGAGGGCATCAATCCAATATAAACTTTCAGGGCTACTACAATAGCTTTGGAAACAAGCCAGTGATTATACAAGCATTGCATTGAACTTAATCTCTCCTCGAAAACTTCTTATTAAACAATGAGATGGGGTCAGTGTTATGAACCTTTGTGTTTATGCCTCCCTACAAGCTTTTATTTTACTTTTTGTGTTTGACCTTTCCAGCCAAAAGACTTTAACCACACGGGTCACCTCTCAGTGGCCACCTTCACCATTCCCCGAGTCCTCCCCCCTGACTCAGGAGTCTGGGTCTGCAGTGTGAACACCGTGGCAGGGATGGTGGAAAAGCCTTTCAACATTTCTGTGAAAGGTAAGCTCCATTTTCCAGAGGAATAGCTTGGATCCTTGATACATTTTGTTTATGTATCGCTGGGTGCTGCTTCTAGATAGAAATGTTATCTGACCACTAAAATGTCTTCTGGATATTTTCCAGAGTACTAAGCCTTTAAACATTTTTATGTGCATAAAAATGGAAAAGAAGGATTAAGAATACGACTTTGGAGTTACATCGCCCTGGGTTTGATTTTTGTCCCTTACAGCTAGTAGCGTTGTGTGTGGCCCTGGGCAAAAGAATTTCACTCCTTTGAGCCTTTGTTTATTTGGAAGTGAAGCTTAGTTTATCTACCTCTCAGAGTTATTGTGAAGATTTATTAACTATATAAAACACTTGGAATTGTGTCTGGTACATGTCTGACCATATTTATATTTCATATTAAGTTTCATCATTGTCGTCATTTCCTATTCATTATCATAGAGAATAATTTGGAAAATTTTTACTTTGAGGATTACTCACTTAGGTTGAAGCACAGGCTATGCTGTATAATTAACATGAATGATTTCCCCCCCCCCCCACATACTCAGTGTTGTATTTTTCCTGCTACTAATTTGTATTTCAAAATTCAAATTAATCTATGTGGATGTATGTACATTTGTAGCTTGAGGAGAAGAAATAAAGTGAAGGTCAATCCAAGCTAGCTTGTCTAGTGCACATACGGAAAGCAAAGGATTTTACATTGGAGAGTACATATGAATTCATTTAGACAGAAACACCTAGCAGCTCTTGGTCTATATCTTTGGAAAGCCAGTGAGCTACTGCCTCATATACTTCATCTTATTTATTCTTTATTAGAAACTTAAGCAATAGATATTGTTGTCTCCGCTCTACCAGTCAGAAAATAGGTTCAGAGGGTTTAGTTAACTGGTCTAAGGTAGTACATCTGATAAGCATTAAATCTCAATTTTGAATCTGGATTTCCTAGCTCCAAACCCTGCATCACTTTGCTGAGTCTCTTGTATTACTGACAAGGAGGCAAGAATACCAAGGTTGGTTTCTATTTGACCCACTTCATTATTTGACTAGGGATCTTTGGGAGAACTGAGAGGTGATTTCTATAAATGAAATGAATGTAAATACTTAGAACATAATCTTTAAAAAAATGTTCAATCATAACAGTAACATAAATAGAGACTCACAGATTTGGAATCTCTGCTCTGAGAAACCATGTCAACCACCTCAGAATCCTCAAGGTTTTTTTTGGATTACTGGAAAAACAAACTCAGATCAATTTTATTCAGAATATTCACATTATATTAAAATAATCTTTTACATCTGGAATGTTCTTGGAAGAAAGGAAACAATATAGAGACAAAGCAAATTATATTATTTTTTAAGCTTCTTGGAATGTTTATTTTCCATAGAAAATAAAAACAAACCCTGTTGCAAACATTCAGGATAATCTTATTTTTTATTTTTAAAATGGAAGACACAGCACATGACATCAATGCATAGATGCATCTCTAGTTCTAGGTTACTGAGGCCTTTTCATTGTCATATTGATTAATATTCATGAAACGGAAATAGACATTAGGTAAATTAATCTGTTTCATTAATGGCACTATTAAAAAATAGATACTAGGCTTTATTATCAGAGTACAAATTGGTATGATGACTTTGAAAAACTGGCAATATGTACTAAAGCTAATCATATACCTGCCCTATGACTTAGCAATTTAACTCTGAGATATATGCTCAAAAGAAATGAGTGTGTATGTTTAAAACAGACATCTTCAAGGATGTTCAGAGCAGTTTCATTCATAATAGCCCCAAATAAAATTAACTCAAATATTAGAAGGGATAAATATGAGAAGATATTAGAAGGGATAAATATATGGTAGTACATTCATAAGTATTGCTTTGCTAGGGCTGCTGTTACATGGTACCACAGAGAGGGAGCTAAAACAACAGAAATTGATTTGTCATGGTTCTGGAGCCTGAAGACCAAGATCAAGCTGCCAAGTTGGTTTCTTCTGCAGCCTCTCACTTAGGCTTGTGGATGGTCTTCTCCCTCTATCTTCATAAGGTCTTCCCCATGTACGTGTGTGTATCCTAACAATCTTCTTATGAGGACAACAGTCATTTCCACTAGGAACTGCTCTAATAATCTCATTTGAACTTAATTACCTCCGTAAAGACCCTGTCTCTAAATACAGTTACCTTCTGAGGTGCTGAGGGTTAAGACCTCAGCATATGAATTTGGGGGGAATGCAATTCAGCCATAACACCATACAATGGAAAACTAAACAACAAAAAAATTAATTCTTGCTACACTATGGATAAATTTAATAGACATAATAATGAGCAAAAGAAAGTACATGTTTTATGAATCCACTTATATAATGTTAAAGAACAGGCAAAGCTAATATATGGTGACAGAACTCATTATAATAGTTCCCTATTGACTAGGAGGGAACATATGGTACTGGTGCTTTTAGTGGGGGCTGGAAATGTTCTCTCTCTCAACCTGGGTAAGGCTTTCATGGGTGTGTAAATAAGTAAAGTTCCTTGAGCTAAAAACACTTAAGATTTTTACACTTTAAAATATGTATATATCACCCTGGCCAGTTTGCTCAGTGGATAGAGTGTTGGCCCAGCTTGTGGATGTCTTGGGTTTGATCCCTGGTCAGGGCACACATGAGAAGAGACCATCTGCTTCTCTTCCCCTCCCTCTCCCTCTCCCTCTTCTCTCTCTCTTCTTCTCTCTCAACCAGTGGTTTAATTGATTGGAGTGTCGGCCTTGGGCACTGAAGATAGCTCAGTTGGTCTGAGCACAGCCTCAGGTGCTAAGGATAGTTCAGTTGATTCAAACATTAGCTCCAGACAGGAGTTGTCGGGTGCATTCCAGTAAGGGTGGATGTGGGAGTCTGTCTCCCCAACTCCCCTCTTCCCACTTAAAAAAAATGTTTATATATATGAATAATTGAAAGACAAAAACAAAACAATAAATTACTAAGAAGAAGCTTTTTGGAGCATTTTTTTTACCTTTGTAATATTCTTTCACAAGAGACTGGCACTAATAGTTATAATAAAATACACATTTTGATAATTTAAACAAACAGTTGTCCTGAGTGATCATACAAGGAAAGCATGGTTTAATGAATTTACTCACTTTTTTCAGAGTGCTGACTTCAGAAACTGACCTAAGGAAATGTGAATCTAGACCTACCTGACTTAACACTGGCATAGTCTGCTTCCAGGGCTTACTGCTTGATTAAGCTTCTTAATGACTTTATTATCCTGACCTCAGGCAACTTACTCCTCAGTCTCTATTTAGTTAGTCAATAGAATTTACTAAAGGACTATAATGTTCTACACTACAAGGAAAAACAAGAAAAAGCTCTCCCATTATGAAGCTTTCATTCCCATAGAGAGATATAACCAATGAACAAATAAATGAGTGAAATGTCTAGTTTGCTAAGATGCCGAGTGCCAGAGAGAAGACTAAAGCAGAAATGGGGGTAGAGAATGCTAGGGCAGGGCTGGAGGGGTGACTAATTTTAAATGGGGTAGTCATGCTTCCTGAGAGGATGATATTGAGCAAAGACTTAAAGGTCATTCTTATGGATGCTGAGTCAAAACATTAAGACAGAGAGATAAAGTAAAATTATTGAACATTTTAATGTCTCCTAAAATCTGAAAGAGTCTACATTATATAAAATACACTCTTGTGAAATAAAAATCCCCAACAATTAAGCACGTCAAAGGTCAGGCTACTGGAGCTATAGAGCTAGTGGAAATTCAGCTGGCAAACTATTCAGCACCTGGTGAACAAACCTAGTCTTTGCCTTAATGGAGTGTAGAGTCTACTGCAGTGTTCTACAACCATTTTATTATTATCCATTAAGCAACCCTTTTAGAAATTTTATTCCAAAACTCTGCTCCCATCACCATAAAAAGGTAACATCACAGATGAACTGTGGCTCTGTGGGAGGCTACAAACCATTGTAATAGTTAAGGTTTTTTTATATCCCAAGAACCAATTTTCACCTCCTTGGTAGGGTGCTATTGTTCCTTCTGAGAATGCATGGTCTTTAAGATGGAGAGATTATCCTGGGTTATCCAGATGGATAAACTCTAATCACATGAGTCCTTAAAAGCAAAGAATCTTTCCTGGCTCTAATCAGAAAGATATGTTACAATGGAAGAAGGGTCAGAGAGATACAACTTGCTGACTTTGAAGATGAAGGAAGGAATGCATGTAGTTTCTAGAAGGCAGAAAGAACAAGAAAACAAATTCTCCCATAGAAACTGCAGAAAGAAACACACCCCACTAACACTTAGCCCAGTGAGACCCATGTCTGATTTCTGACCTTCAAATTTGTAAAATTATTATTTTTAGCTCCCCCACCTCCCAAAAAGAGAAAGAGAAAGAATACATAGTCTAGTGGGAAGTCCAATATCAAATAATCACACAAAGTCACAAAGAATAATAAACTCTGAAAATTACAATGAAGCAAAAGTATAAGTTCTTCGAGAGCCTAGCTGAGCTTCTAGGATAGCTCTTGTGAAGAAGTCACATTGGAGGCAAGGGTTGAATGGTGGGTAAGAGTTAACTGGAGAATAGTGGAAGGTGGAGTGTTCCTTCCCTGAGAATGACATCTACAAAGAATCCAAGACAAAAAGGAGCATGATGTATTGTTAGTCAGATGAACTGAAAGCTGGTCCATGGGACAAGAGGGTGCTGGGTAGGGGGAAGAGGAGGCTGGATGGAGGCAGGAGCTCACTCCTGCAAGGCCTCAGGTCATGGTACACATTTTAGGTTTTATTCTAAATGTAATGGAAATCCATTGCAAGGTCTTGAGCACAGGAGTACTCATATTTTAATAAAGCACTTTGACTGTGATAATGGATTGGAGAGGCAAGAGTTAAGCGGAGAGACCATGGAGCAGGTGACTACATTGACTCTGAGGGGGAGTTATTGGAACTGTGAAGGTACTCACCCTCTCCCCTAACTAAGAACAATGATAAAACCCAAATCTAAGAACTAATCTGATGGCTGACATTTTGTTTAGTTCTTCCAAAGCCCTTGAATGCCCCAAACGTGATTGACATTGGACATAACTTTGCTGTCATCAACATCAGCTCTGAACCTTACTTTGGGGATGGACCAATCAAATCCAAGAAGCTCCTCTACAAACCTGTCAATCATTATGAGGCATGGCGGCACATTCAAGGTAAGGTTTGGACAGGAAAAGCTCCATTGAGCTGGAGGTGTGGGACCAGGAACAAAATGTTTCCCAAATACAGAAATCCCTCTCCTTGTCTCAGCTCTCTACCCCATGGTGGTGGCTATAGCAGAGGATTTCATTTCAGAGTATACAAGCTAAAGTGTGGGGCCCTCTGAGTTCTGGGGCCAACTTTCTGAAATTCGGGGGGTACTACGGAACAGAGAACAGACCACATCAGGAGTTACTATCTATATCAATATTTCTTTTTCAGGCTTCCTGGCTCTGCAATCCTGTTTTTAGTTCCTCCATCTTGGTTGGTCACAGTGAAAGACACATATTTATGCTATAAGTATGATAACAGGAAATTCCAGGGTCTGCTGGAAAGACAAAGAGACCTAATCTGCTTAAATTTGAGGGATGAGTGTTGCTACTATATTGAGTTGTTTTTTCTTTTTTTCATTTGAATCTTGCCCTGTCCTGCAGGCCCCTAACCCACAGAGATTTTGAGAGAAATTTGGGCCTGAAAAGTTTAGGTTGGGGCAGAGTGGAGTGAAGTAGGGGGAGGGGGTATGTGGGCAAAGAGCACATGCTCCTCCCTCAACTTCCTGAAAGAAAAAATAATTCTACAAAATGTGCTCAAATGTCTAAAGTTCATGAAAATAGCTTAATTGATTTGTTAAATTCATTTTGAAACACAAATTGGAGTTTAGTTGGTTGCATGTAAAATCCATTTAGTTGGATGATGTAAAATCACAATTAAAAATAACACTGGGCGTTGTCTACTGACAGTGCTGCTTTAATTTTGCCATCTTGTAGAGGACCTGCCATATCACATTGTGGCAGCACCCCCACCCCCAATACTGCATTCTCGCGATGCCTGTGACTCTCTGGAAATAGCCCTCTATCCTCTGTATGTAGATAATTATAGAAGTTACAAAAAAGGAGAAGGCCCTGGCTGGTTGGCTCAGTGGTAGTGCGCCAACCTGGCATATACAAGTCCCAGGTTTGATTCACGGTCAGGGCACACAAGAGAAGTAACCATCTGCTTCCCCCCCTTCTCTCTCCTCCTTCTCTGTCTCTCTTCCTGTCCCACAGCCATGGCTCAATTGATTTGAATGTGTTGACCCTGGGTGCTGAGGATGGGTCTATGAAGCCTCTGCCTCAAAGGCTAAAAATAGCTCGGTTGTGAGCATGGCCCCAGATGGACAGAGCATCAGCCCCAGACAGGGTCACTGGGTGCATCCTGGTCAGGGTGCAAGTGGGAGTCTACCTCCCCTCCTCTCACTTAAATTTTTAAAAAAAGGAGATGAAAAGGAGGGTTTTGAGTTTAATAATGCTAACTGGCCTGGGTATGTCAAACCCAGTCGTGGTATCATTACCGAGCTTTGTACATGCTATAGTAGGCATAGCTGAAATTCAGAAGCTCAGGGACATAAGGCTGATGTGTGGGGTTGCTGTTTCCATCAATGGCTAGGTCTCATTAAAAAATATGGTGATAATAATTCATAGTTTCTTTTTACAAGTAGAAACCCACAAAATGGTCTTCTGAGGATTCTTAAACACAGCCCACTTTTTCTTACTGACTTGGAATTTATCATATGGTGAAGCAAAAAATCTACCTGTGCAGGATCTGTGGAAAAGGAAGCTGGCTAAACCCCATAGCTAAGGAGAGAAACAGCATGTATCATTTGTTAATGGGATCTGTTTTCTTTCTTTCTTTCTTTCTTTCTTTCTTTCTTTCTTTCTTTCTTTCTTTCTTTCTTTCTTTCTTTCTTTCTATCTTTCTTTCTTTCTTTCTTCTTTCAAGTGAGAGGAGGGGAGGCAGAAAAACAGACTCCTGCATGTGCCCCCACAACAGACTCCTGCGTGTGCCCTTGTCTTTCTTTCTTTCTTTCTTTCTTTCTTTCTTTCTTTCTTTCTTTCTTTCTTTCTTTCTTTCTTTCTTTCTTTCTTTCTTTCTTTCTTTCTTCCTTCCTTCCTTCCTTCCTTCCTTCCTTCCTTCCTTCCTTCCTTCCTTCCTTCCTTCCTTTCTTTCTTTCTTTCTTTCTTTCTTTCTTTCTTTCTTTCTTTCTTTCTTTCTTTCTTTCTTTCTTTCTTTCTTTCGTGAGAGGAGGGGAGGCAGAAAAATAGACTCCTGCATGTGCCCCCACAACAGACTCCTGCGTGTGCCCTGACCGGGATCCATCCGGCAACCCTTGTCTAAGGCTGATGCTCAAATCAACCAGCTGTCCTCAGTGCCTGCCCGCTAGAACTCATCATGCCACTGGCTGCCAGAGGGGAAGAGAGAGAGAGAAGAGGAAGAGGGAGGAAGAGAAAAGCGGATGATTGCTTCTCTTATGAGCCCTGACCGGAATCAAACCTGGGCTGTCCATACACTGGGCTGACGCTGTATCCACTGAGCCACTGGCCAGGGCTGAGATCTGCTTTCAAGTACTCCAGAACCCTTCCTTAGTAATGATGTGACCAGCACAAATCCGTTTTTCTGTCATGTGAGCACACCCTCAGATCTTTTCCCTGTTGGTAGCTCACTTGTCATCACTGTATGTACTTGAACACAGTAGAAATTAAGTTACTTTATGTTATTCTAAAGTGATGTTTTTACCCCTTAATCATATTGGTAGTCTATATAGCTGAAGTTTTGTGTGATTTTCTCTACAAATGAAAAGACTAGAGCAGAAATGATTAGGTGACACAGAGATACATACATTAATGTATACATCGTAAACTGAAAACTTCCTTTAAAAAGCCTTATTTTCCTCATATTAGGAATGGTGAAGCCCTGAAGATGGAATTGCCTCTCTGTCTAACACATTGTATTTTTAAAAATCAAACATTAGTTCACATTGCAATAACAACATTCCAGTTTAGAGAATGTAAAAGAATGCCAACCTAAGTTTCCTGGACTTTCCCTCTTCCCAGTGACAAATGAGATTGTTACACTCAACTATTTGGAACCTCGGACAGAATACGAGCTCTGCGTGCAGCTGATCCGGCGTGGAGAGGGCGGGGAAGGGCATCCTGGACCTGTGAGACGGTTCACAACAGCGTCTATCGGTCAGTTGAAGCAAATAGCATTTATTCATGAGCCGGCTGGGAGGGGGAGGAAGGGGAAAGAGGAAGGAAGACCAGGAAGGGTGGTGGTGGGTGAGTGGGTGGGTGGGGATGGAGATGGAAGCAGATCGCTTTTGAATGGGTGGGAAAGTGACAGGAAGGGTAGCAACTTGGAGCCAAACTGTTCTGTTCCTTTATTTGGACCGCGCTCTGCTCTCTGTCCCTGGGGGAGGGGTCCGCGGCGGTCCATGAGGACAGATAAGGAAGCAGATGAGCCTTCAGGAAGGTAGGGACATCCCTTAGGAGTTGGAACTTACTCAGTAGCAACTGTACTGAGCCTTGGCTGCTGAGTTGTACCAAGAGTTTCCTGTTTCCATCTTAGGGGCCCAGGCCAACCTCTTGCCATACCTACTTCAGAATTCCCAGTTTGTTTGTTTTAAAATGTAATTTTAAATTTTTTCAAAGTAATCCATGCACGTAGTGAAAACATCAAATAAGATGAAAGGCTTTTATCTAAAGAACAGCGGCCCCTGCTCCACCCTTGCACCTTCCAGTCCTGTGTCCTCTAGGCAGCCACTTTGATCTCCTTAAGCTGCTTCTTATAGTATATACCTCTGTGTTTCTAAATCAATGTCCTCAAACACCAGTGTTCATCTGAATCAGCTGGAGAGCTTGTTAAAACAGATTTTTGGGCCCTGCCCCGAGTTTCTGACTCTGATCCCATAGGCTGGGGATAGGGAGTGAAGCTCAAGAATTTGCATTTCTAAAAAGTTTGCAAGTGATGCTGGTCCTGGGTCCACAGTATCTAAGTAATACTTGTAGCAATATTTCTTGATTAAGCAATGTTAGTTGCTGCCTATTGGCCTTACGTTGTGCTAATTGAAGAGCCTTTAATTTGGTGAGTTTCCTTGAGCCTAACTGAGGCTCCAGCTCTCTGCTGCCCAGGTGCCCTCCTCTAAAACATGGGAGGGACCTCTTGTGAAGTTCTCTTTTCTAGGGTTACTGTGTATAATAGTCTGTTACTGTCTCCTGGCCAGTGCTTTATGGTCTCAAATTCATATATATTTAATTCATATGGCCTCAAAGGGTAAGAATGTCATCTTTCCCATTTTTTAGACTGAAAAGAGTGGTTGATAACTTGCCCATAGTGATGTATTTGATGCTGCATCATACTAGATATTCAGACTTAATTTTTTCTCCAAATCATTATTATTATTATTTTTTATGTAGGAGCCCAAAAGCATCATTTCTTTATCCCTCTGGATAAATTTTCCTATTTTTTAGTCCATCTATGAAAGCAGAAGGCTATGGAGTGACTTAGTGAGAAACTAGGAAGAACCCCTAGCTCTCCTGCAGGGCTGTGCAGCACTAACAGACACCTCCCACGTCACACGCCCCACCGAGTTTTCGTTTGACCAGCCACATCCTTAAAGAACCAAACTGAACTCAAGAGCTACTCTGGCGCTTGTAGAAGCATTGCATAAGTAAGAAGTGGCTTCCTGGGAACCTACCAGATAGTGAATACTATAGGTTCCCAGGAATAAAGGGATCTCTCTGACATAATCAAAGAGGTCCTCGGTGTGCGGTCAGGTTGATGCATCAGAACTCACACTCAGACTATGTTCCAGCTAGCATGCATTGAGAAATCTCTTGGAACATTTCATGGGTAGGTGGGAAAGAGAATTCTTGAAGGTTCTTCTTTTCCCACCCATGATTTGAATTTTGCTGATGCTTGTGTTTTAATTCATCTGGCAGTTGCACTATTTATACTTGTGCTGATTGAGTGGCGGAGGCCATGGAGGCCAGGCAGGGAGGGAAAAGAGCACATTCAGAACACATGGTAGAAGGAGGGCAAGGAGGGAGGGGTGAAGGGCAAGTTGTGTTTGTGAAGGAAAGGAAAAAGGAAATGACCATCCACTGAGTTACTCCCCTATACCGGGTATAGGCTTGGAAGGTTTACATGTGTGTCCCAAAACATCTAACTTCTGTTCTGCTTAGTGATTAGAAGCCTATCTAACCATTCGAGGTGGTTTATTTTGGAACTTGACTTTCAAGATGAGCAAAAGAAGCTGACATCATTCCTCTCAGTGTGCAAATGTTGTAGAGAAAGGTCTGATAAGAGCTTTAGCATGATGCCAGGAAAACTGCAGGACCACTTGCTGGTTCTCACTAGTGTCAGAGCAGCCAGAGCTGGAAGTGAGAGCCACTCTCCCAGGGATGAAAACAGACCCATCCCCTCATTTCTTACCAACAGTTAGAACAGTGTTTCTCACAAATTTTATTTATTTATTCAAGTGAGAAGAGGGGAGATAGACAAATTCCTATATGCACCCCAACCAGATCTCCCTGGCCACCCTCATTTTGGGCCGATACTAGGACCAACCAAGCTATCCTCAGTGCCTGGAACTGATGTTCAAACTGATCGAGCCACTGGCTGTGAGAAGGAAAGAGAGAGAGAAAGGGGAGAGGGACAGGAAGAGAACCAGATGATTGCCTCTCATGTGTGCCCTCACTGGGATTGAACCCAGACATCTGCATGGCAGGCCAAGGCTCTATCTACTGAGCCAACTAGCCAGGGCCTACTTTATTTTTTTCCATTCTCTCTCCCTAAGGACATTTTAGATATTTATCTCCTTAGAAAAAATGTCTCCCTGTCATGCATTTTAATACCACGAATTTGTTTATAGTGTATTATGGCCTTTCATAAACCATTGAAATATCTAAAATATTCTTACACACTAAGAATCCATTTTTGCCCCTTAGGGGCAATAATGTCCCTGCTGAGAATATATGAGTTAGAGGATCTCTATTTTATGTTTTGAAAATACTTTATATCTGGAATTTAAAAATCAATTACAGCTATTCACTGAAAATGCACAGATTCCCTTTCTGTCCACTGACACAAGACAAGACATTTAAGAAAGAAAGAAAGAAAGAAAGAAAGAAAGAAAGAAAGAAAGAAAGAAAGAAAGAAAGAAAGAAAGAAAGAAAGAAAGAAAGAAAGAAAGAAAGAAAGAAAGAAAGAGGGAGGGACAGGTCATGATACTAGAGCATCCAGCACATTCTAAGCATTTTCATATCAATTATCTTATTAATTCCTCCCGAGTCTGGAAGATGGGCATTTTCATTTTGTGTTGCATGTGAACTTGGAGAGGTTGTGAAATTTCCCAAGGTCACAAGACTATACCATGCTCTTGTCTCTTTACTTTTAAAACCCATATTGTTTCCATTCTGTTACCTCTCTAGTAGCCCAAGTTCTTGTGAGTTATTATGACCAGGCGGCACATGCAGGGAGCCATTTATGGAGTCAGAGCTGGCTAGGCCTGGCCCTGCTGCCACAGCTGTTACCGTGTTTAAGGTTCTCCATGTTCAGAGGAAGTAATCCCTAAATTGCTTTAAAATGTGTGGCTCAAAATGGTAAGAGAAACTCACCTATAAACCCACAAACTTGGAAAATACACTGTTTTCATTTCTATCAGTTTCCTTCCTATCCCTGACCAATTGTAGAAATGACTTTTACCAAGTTGCAATGAGAGGTTTTTTTTCTAATTAATGGATTATAAATATTTGTATGGGGTTTCCATACTTTTCCCAATTATCTATTTTAATCCATTGGATAGCTATATCATAATTTATTAAGGCATTTTCCTATTTTGAACATTTTGATTTCTTTCAATATTTTGCTATTATAAATAATGTTATAATGAACATCTACATTCACATGGGTTTTCTCTTCTTTTAGATGATTTCCTGTTTGTCAGATTATAGGGCTAAAGTATGTGTAATTTCTAGGGCTCTTGAAAAATATTCCCAAATTGTTCTCCAAAGGTTTGTGTTCCTGTATTACAATTACCCAAACCACAGATTAGAATTATTTTCAAGGTTTGCTATTTTGGTAGGAAAAAAGTATTGCATGGCCACTAGACTGTATTTGTTTGATAGCTTGTGAAATTATGTATTATTCTAGGATCCAAGTTATTCTGTAAAGCTACCCTTTGGGGCTGTTTGTTACCTTCACCCTGTATGAAAATAATGATCTTTCTGGTTTCCCCCAGGTCTCCCTCCTCCAAGAGGTCTCAGTCTCCTACCGAAAAGTCAGACCACTCTAAATTTGACCTGGCAACCAATATTTTCAAGCTCAGAAGATGAATTTTATGTTGAAATTGAGAGGAGGTCTGTGCAAATGAAAAGTGATCAGCAGAATATTAAAGTTCCAGGCAACTTGACATCAGTGCTGCTTAACAACTTACACCCCAGGGAGCAGTATATAGTTCGAGCCAGAGTTAATACCAAGGCCCAGGGGGAATGGAGTGAAGATCTCACTGCTTGGACCCTTAGTGACAGTAAGTGGCTCCTACTGCCCAGTCTCTTCCTGAATGACTTTTGACTGCTGCCATTGGGACTTAACTGCCATTACTGTTTCTTAGAAATCATAGAAGCCAGTTATTTGTGAATAGAAGCTAATCAATGCCCTGCAACATATAAGGAAGATCCATGTAGATGGATTTGCAGTAATTCAGGGAGGACTGTGCTAAAATTTACCTTTCCTTGGTATAGAGTGATTTATTAAATAAACAAATAACATGAATAAGATTTTCTAAGGCTCATTTAATCTGTTATAGGACAGTTTTCAGGATTATCATGCATCTATATGTACACAGATGCCAATTAATTATAAATGGGTTTTCCTTAATCTTAAAAGCTTTGCTTGAAAAATATTCTTTTTTTTTTTTTTTTTTACAGAGACAGAGAGGGATAGATAGGGACAGACAGATAGGAAGGGGTAGAGATGAGAAGCATCAATCATCAGTTTTTCGTTGCAACACCTTAGTTGTTCATCGATTGCTTTCTCATATGTGCCTTGACCATGGGGCTACAGCAGACCGAGTAACCCCTTGCTTGAGCCAGCGACCTTGGGTCCAAGCTGGTGAGCTTTGCTCAAACCAAATGAGCCCGCACTCAAGCTGGCGACCTCAGGGTCTCAAACCTGGGTCCTCCACATCCCAGTTTGATGCTCTATCCACTGCGCCACTGCCTGATCAGGTGAAAAATATTCTTAACAAACAATTCTTGCAGTTACAATACAAAAGTTTTTTCAAAATATTTTGCAATTTAGGTTTTTCTTAATTTCAGATTGGTTATTTAAAATTAGTTGGAATTTCTTGGACGTCTTCATATTATTGAAAGATTTTTTTCATCATTAAGCAGAGTTCTATTTTAATTCGTGGCTTTAGAACTGTGTCTGTGCATTTGGAGAACTTGGAGAGGTTATTTATTTCTTGGCCACACTGGTGACCACTTAAATTAGGACTGTGTTGTCCCTTGCCCACCCTGGACGTCTAAGGTTCTCTTCTGCAGTTGGGTCTCTGTTTCCTCAGTAACAGGTGTGGCAACCAACTCAGTGTTCCTCCAGCCACTCTCTCCTTGTGTCAATGACGTGTGGACATTTTGACTGTTTTTTTAGCAGGGGTCTCAAACTCAACTCAGCATGTGGGCCGCAGAGCAAGATCACAGCCATTAGGCGGGCCGCGCTAGGTCTACAAAAGGCAACTGTTACGCAACACTTTTCAGTGTCACAAAACGACCAGAAACTGTAGTTCACATCACAACTGCTGTTAACTAAGCTAATATCTAGCTAGGATGCTAGAGAAATGAAAAATACAAGTAGGCCCCTAGGCTTACTTAATTTTATCCAAAATATTTTAAACTTCGTGGATTAGTCTGCGGGCCGCACAAAATTGTTCGGCGGGCCACATGCGGCTCGTGGGCCGCGAGTTTGAGACCCCTGTTTTAGTGTTTAGGAATTCTTCATCATATTAAAAAAAAATTCTGTGAAATATAAAAGTTACAGAGCAGGGCAGAGAATGATACAACAAATACATTGCTCTCATCCAGAATTAAAAACTGCTGGTATTTTCTCATATTTGCTCTAAGCCTTTTTTGTTGATTTATGGAAATGATAACAAGACAGATAAATCAAAATCTCTTTTGACCATCATTCCTATTCTGATTCTATTCTCCTTTCCCCAGAAACGACCAAAAGTCTTAGTTTTTTATGTATCTTTTCATTCAATGTTGTGTAATTTTAATACATTATATATATTTATAAGTGTACGTATATATATTATTCTTTATCTTGCTTTTTGAATAAATATTATTATTTTATCTATCCATATTACTTTGCTTAGGTTTGATGTATGCTTTTTTAGCTTTGCATAATAGTTTATGTTATAAGTATAGCACCTTAATTTTTACCCTTCATTTATAGCTAGACATTTAGATTTTCTTTTTCTTTTTTCTTCTTCTTCTCCTTCTCCTCCTCCTCTTACTCCTCCTCTTCGTCTTTCTTCTTCTTCTTCCTCTTCTTCTTCTCCTTATTCTCCTTCTTTTTCTTTCACTATCAAAAACAAGCCCTGGCCAGTTGGCTCAGTGGTAGAGCATCGGCCTGGCGTGCAGGAGTCCCGGGTTCGATTCCTGGCCAGGGCACACAGGAGAAGCACCCATCTGCTTCTCCACCCCTCCCCCTCTTTTTCCTCTCTGTCTCTCTCTTCCCCTCCCACAGCCAAGGCTCCATTGGAGCAAAGTTGGCCCGAGCGCTGAGGATGGCTCCATGGCCTCTGCCTCAGTGCTAGAATGGCCCTGGTTGCAACAGAGCAGCACCCTAGATGGGCAGAGCATCGCCCCCTGGTGGGCATGCCGGGTGGATCCTGGTTGGGCGCATGCGGGAGTCTGTCTGCCTCCCGTTTCCAACTTCAGAAAAATACAAAAAAAAACAAACCCAAAAACCAAAACAAAACAAAACAAAAATACAATGACCATGTTTATGTAAGTCTCCATGTGCATAGGTGTAAGAGCTTTTCTAGGGAGTGTGTCCAGAAGAGGAATTGATTGGCTATATCCCTCTGAAGTGGCTATTCAATGTGTACTATGGCCAGGAGTGTATGAGCATACCCTTTTTCCTGTATCCATCTCTATATTCTTTAACTGTATCTATATCGCTTTATATTGTCAAAAGTTTTTATTGTTGTCAACCTCAAAGGTAGAAAACAGTGCCTTACTGTTAACTTCAATTTTCATTTCCTTGATAACTAGCAAAAGTGAACATCTTTTCTTGGGCACTTTTGAGGGCATTTAGATTTCCTCTCATTTGATATATTTGTTGATATACTTTGCCCATTGGCTTGGTTGTCTTCTTTTACTGATTTGTTAAAATTGTCAATATAATTTGAATACTAATCTTGTTATATACATTGCAACTATATATATTCTCTTAATCTTTTTATTTTCATTGTTTGTGGTGTTTTTTACCCTATGCACAGTTTATATGTAATCAGACCTATTGCTACTGGCCTTTGAGATTTTTACTTTTTGTGTTTAAAAAATTATTCCCTACCCCAAGGTCATAAATACAGTGTGTCCGTAAAGTCATGGTGCACTTTTGACCAGTCACAGGAAAGCAACAAAAGATGATAGAAATGTGAAATCTGCACCAAATAAAAGGAAAACCCTCCCAGTTTCTGTAGAATGATGTGGCAGCATGTGCGCATGTGCAGATGGATGATGACATAACACCGTGTATACAGCGGAGCAGCCCATAGCCATGCCAGTCCAGATGTGGACGGTATAGAGGAAAGTTTAGTGCGTTCTGTGGCTTGCTAAATTCAAATCTGTGACCAAAGTGCAACGTGAATATTGGCACATTATAATGAAGCACCACCACACACATAGGAATAACATTACTCGGTGGGATAAGCAGTTGAAGGAAACCGACAGTTTGGTGGAGAAACCCCGTTCTGGTATACCATCAGTCAGTGATGAGTCTGTAGACGCTATACTGGATAGCTACCTAAGGAGCCCTAAAAAATCTGTGCATGAGCCCACATCAAACTGCACTAACTAGGTATGAAACTAGGAGAGTTTTCCTTTTATTTGGTGCAGATTTCACATTTCTATCGTCTTTTGTTGCTTTCCTGTGACTGGTCAAAAGTGCACATGACTTTATGGACACACTGTACATTCTCTATAGTTTTCTAGTAGTTGTAGTGTTTTGTATTTTGTATAGTTAGGTCTTTAAGATATAAGGATGTTATTTTGGTTTATAATGTGTTTTAATCTTTTTAATTTCAATCTTATTTATTCACATATGGAAAGCCAGTAGTCCCAATGCCATGTATTGAATAGTCCCTCTAGTGACTTATGATGCTTTCTGTGTCTTATACCTAGTTCTCATACTGGTTTTGCATCTATTTCTGGTCACTCTGTTCTTTTCCATTGACCTGTGTGTTTATTCCTGTATTATTTCCAACCTGTTTAAATTACTATAGATTTTTAAATGTTTTGAAAACTGTAGGGTAGATCATTTTATTTTTCAAAGTTGTCTTAGATCTTCATTCACTATTCTATATGAATTTTACCCTCATTAGAATTATATACTATCACTCACATTATAATTATCATATTTATAAAATTAAATAAGAACTGGCTAGTAATCAGTGAAAGAGGACTTGCCTTATATGGAATTTGATGGGGGTATGATGGCAGTGAGGATTATGCTGGTGGTGGTGATAGAGATGCTGAGATTGGTGGGGGAGGAGCCAGTACCTACAGAGTCAAGAAATTAGGGCAAGGAGGATGTGGATGAGAACATTTCAGTCTTAACTAATATATTTGTTAATATTCTATGTTGTCATTGACTGATGTTGCATGTAGATGTTCAGAAGTCAAATTAATGCTTCTAATTTAAAGTTCATGTTGATGTCCAGCCCAGCAATTCCATCAGAATCAAGTGTAAGGACTAAAATGAATTAGATTTTGCATATGGCTCCAAACATATGTGAAAAATAATGAATGTGTGTAATGTTTTCCTGAATATGTATATGTATATATATGTATATGTATCTCATTTGACATACAATGACTTTATGAAGAAATTAGAATAGGAATTATCATGACATTTAACAGATACAGAACCTGAGACTCAGAGGAGGGTAAGTAACAAACAAAGTTATACAGCTAGTAACTCATGGGTTTAGGATTTTTTTTTCTTTTTTTTTTTATTAAGTGCGAGGTGGGAAGGCAGAGAGACAGACTCCTGCATGATCCCTGACTGGGATCCACCCAGAAACCTTCATCTGGGGCCCATGCTATACCTATCGGGGCCAATGATCCATTGCTCAGCAATTGAGCTATTTTCGTGCTTGAGGTGAGACCATGGAGCCATCCTCAGTGCCCAGGGCCAACTTGCTCGAACCATTTGAGCCATATGGCTGCAGGAGGGGGGAGAGAGAGGGTGAAGAAGAGAGAGAAGGGGGAAGGATGGAAAAGTAGATGGTCACTTCTCCTGTGTACCCTTACTAGGAATCAAACCCAGGACTTCCACACACCGGGCCGACACTCTACCACTGAGCCAACTGGTCAGGGCTGGGGTTAGAATTCTAATGAACATATCAGTTCTATGTTTTGTTCATTTATTTTTGCTGAACCATGCTACTCATTTGTCTCTTTGGATGAACAGCCAACTACTTCAAAGATGACTAGTTATTGGAGAATTTCATTCAGCAATCAAATCCCACTTCTAGATTGTTTACAATCTGATTAGCATTTCCTAAAGTATTTTTATTTTATTTTTAAATTACAGTTGACATTAAATAATATTTTGTATTAATTTCAGGTGTATTGGATACTGGTTAGATACATTTATATAATTTATGAAATGATCCCTCCAATAAGTTTAATACCAACCTGACACCATAATAGTTATTACAGTACTATTGACTATACTTCCTATGCTGTACCTTACATCCCTGTGACTATTTTGTAACTACTGATTTGTACTTCTTAACCCCTTCACCTTTTTCCTCCAGTTCTCTATGCTCCCTCCCATTTGGCAACCATCAGTCTGTTCTCTGTATCTATGTTTCTGTTTGTTAATATATCCTTTAAATTTATTATTGTTATACATTTTATTTATTTAGAAATTAAATTTAATGAGGTGACATTGATCAATAAAAGTACATAGGTTTTGGGTAAACATTTCTATAACATTTGAACTGTTGATTGTGTTATGTGCCCATCACCCAAAGTCAAATCATTTTCTGTCACCATATGTAGATTTGTTCCACATAATCCTCACCCCCCCCCCCATGTTCCCCTCCTCCTGGTAACCACTTCACTTTTTTCTATGTCCATGAGTTTTATTTTTATATCTCACCTATATGTGAAATCATACAGTTCTTAGCTTTTTCTGATTTACTTATTTCATTTAGTATAATGTATATCTATGCTGTGATCATTTCTCCTTTATCATTTTGGATTTTGTTGATATGAGTCATTTCTCTTTTTTCCTTAGTGCATCTAGCTAGAGGTTTGTCAGTTCTATAGCTCTTTACTTCCTTTTTGCAGTTGAATTCTAATTTCTTATGGTCAGAGAATACATGTGCTTGGTATAATTTCAATCTTCTTAAATTTGTTGATGTTAGTTTTGTGGCCTAACATATGGTCTATCCTTGAGAATGTTTCATGCATACTGAAAATAAATGTATAATCTGATGTTCTGGGATGAAATGTTCTGTAAATGTACATTATGTCCGTTTGGTAGTGTTGGTTAAGGCCAATATTTACTCATTTTCTGTTTGGATGATATATCTAAAGCTGTCAATGTTGTGTTGAGATATCCAAATATGATTGCATTTTTGTCTGTTTCTATTTTTACATAAGTTAGTAGATGTCATATATTTTGGTGCTCCATGATTTGGTGCATTAAGAAATGTTATGTCTTCTTGATTTAGTGTCCCCTCGATCATTATGAAATGTCCATTTTTGTCTCTTGTTATCTTTGTTGTCTTGAAGTCAGCATTGTCAGATATTAGTATGGCTACAACTGCTTTAATTTAGATAATCATTTTCCAACTTTTCACTTTGAATCTACTTTTGTCCTGGCAGCTTAGATGTGTCTCTTGAAGGAAGCATATGGTTGGGTTTTGCTTTTTATCCAATCTGCTACTGTGAACCTCTTTGTTGGTGAGGTCAGTCCATTTCCATTTGGAGTAATTATTGACACTAGAGCATCTCCTATAGCCATTTTATGTTTTGTTTACTGATAGCTCTGTATTTCCTTTGGTTTTTCTTTTTCATGTTTCTGTCAGCTGTTTTGTGTGGTGGCATTCCATACTTTCCCCTGTTTCCTATTTTTTAAATTATGTGTTTCAGTGTTGGGTTTTTCATGGGTGGCTATCACTAGATTATTAAGAAAAAGATTTTCAAGTATACTAGAGTCCTTGTCTTATGAGTGCTCTGCATTCCATCCTTCTTTGCAACTTCAGATCTTTATCCTCTCCCCTTTTATGTATTGTTGTCACAGATTATTCTTGTTTTTACGGTAACCTTGTTGGAGCACTTAGTAGTAGTTTTGTTTTGTTCTTTGTACCCAGTAGAATATTGAGTATTCCTTGAAGTGGGGATTTTCTAGTGATGAATTCCCTCAGCTTCTGTATGTCTGAAAAAAATTTTATTTCTCTTTCATTTTTGAGGGATTACCTTCAAATGGGTATAGTATTCTTGGCTGGTAATTCATCTCTTTCAGTACCTTCAATATTTGGGTCTACTCTCTTCTGGCTTATAGAGTTTCTGCTGAGAAGTCTGATGAAAACATGACAGGCCTTCATATATATATTGCAATGTGCCTTGGAGAAGGCTGGTTTGGGTTGAAGTAACTAGGTATTCTTTTTCACTTATTTAATTTGAACATCTAACTCTTTCATAAGCTTGGGAAGTTTCATCAATTATTTGTTTGAATTGACTCTCCATTCCCTTTTTCCTTTCTTATTCTTCTTATATATCCATTATTCTTATATTGATTTTTCTGATAAAGTCAGTAATTTCTCATAAAGCTCTCTTATTTTTTTTTTAACTTTCAAGTCTCTTTCTTCTTCCCTCTGTATCATCTCTGGTTGCTTGTCTTCCATATCACTGATTCTCTCCTCTATCTGGCTTGTTCTATTAGCTAAATTTGCTATTAACTATTTTTCAATTCATGTATTGAGTTCTTCATCTCTGTTTTTAAAGTTTCAATCTCCTTGGTGAAGTACTTGTCTTGTTTTCTGAGCTCATTAAATTGCCAATTAGTGTTTTCTCACATTTCATTAAGTATTCTCAGAACTTTAATTTTGAATTCTCTGTTGTTTAACTCCAAGATTGCCATAAAATTGGTATTGCTTTCTGGAGATTTTTAATTTTCTTTCTGAACTGCATCTCTTTTTTTGTGTAGCTATGGTATTAGTTTTCTCCTGCCTTGATGGCTTTGAAAATGATATTGTTAAAAAATCAAACAAAAAAATAAAATAAAATAAAAGAGAAAAACCACAAGAAAACAAGAAACAAAAACCCAATGAAAATAATAAAAAACAAATAAAACTCTCCCCTACAAAAAATTTAAAAATGAAAAAAATAAATAAATAAAAGTGTTGCACTTCCAAGAGGTTTTCTGTTTTTTCCCAGTAGGCAGTATTGGATTACAAATTTTAGTTTTGTAAAATTCCCAGGCTGACCTCTGCTGAGATGTTGCTGTCATCATGGAGCTGGAGCTACCATTGGGATGATAGGTGGTGTGTGTTGTGAGGGTTTTACAGCTTTAGCAATGGTGATCTCAGGCTCCTGGGCACTCCTTCCCATGTCTCAACAGACCAGCGTACCAGACACAGAGCACCTTGTTTCTCAGGGGAAATGGTGGCCCCATAGAACTAGCTGTGGAGTATGTCTTGGCCACTCTTTGTACCCCATGAGGGGAAGGAGGCAGGATCTGGGAGGGGGGCAGGGCACACTTTGTATTTTTTGTCTTTGTCCTGAGTGCAGGTTGCCAACAGATCTCAGGAACACTGACAGTAATCCCTTGCTCTGCTGCTGCTTTAGTTCAGTATCTCTCCAAATGCCCTCTAATCTCTCTGCTCCTCCCAGCAGAAATAATTCAGTCACTCCAGATTTTTCTCCTCTCTGGAGCCCCACTGCAAATGCATCTTATCTTCTGCCCCCTGTTCTACCTTTCCCACCCTCAGTTGATTTGATGCACAGATCTTCTCAGGCACGACCATAAGCCCAGCTGGGGTTGCCTTTCTGCATTATAGCTGTTCAATTGTTTAAAATTTCAAGGGGATAGATCAAGTGTATCTCTTACACCAACATTACTCTGATGTCACCTCGAAATTTCTGTTTTTGTTCATTTACTTTGTTCTTTAAATTTTTTATATAAGTGAAATTATATGGTATTTGTCCTAAAGTGTTTCAGAATCTACTTTAGAATCACCTGGGGTATCTTCTAAAAATGTCCATTATTGGGCTTAGACTCACTAAATATAAATCAGAAGTCCATTAAGCAAGCCCAAGACTTTTATCAAGCATCAAATGGATTAATAGGTACATGAAAATTTCTAATTTTTATTTGGCACAAAAATTATGTTCATTATTCTCCTGGCAGGTATTTGCAAGGCGCTGCTTCAGAATACCACTGGTTTATTAAATATTTTTGAGACACAACTAGACAAATACTAAATATGTGTTCATATTCATCTGAAAATGTTAATATTCCTAATACTCTATAATCCCTTATAGGAAGGAAAGTTATTTTATATTTTTGCAAAAATATACAGAAAGCTTGAAAATTAAGGCATTTTGTGATATCCAAAATTAACTGTGATTTTGGACAATTTACCACCAGTTAGGCATAGAAAATGACAATCAGATTTGGAAGGCTCAAAATCTACTACCTGGTTCTCATAGATTGCCACAGTTACCTAAGGGGTATAATATGGGCAATCAACATCAGCAAAAGAGTAGATTTAAAATGAAGAAAAAAATTCTGAGAATACAAAATAGAATGTACATTAACACATTTCTTGAAGCTTCTAATTTGCTTACAAGCAGCAGCTTTTATATGAAGTAAAGTGGCCTCGGTCTATTTGCTTACTTGGACTAGTACAGATCCCTTATATTTTGAAGTCTCAAGTTTTTTTCCCTGCTGAATTGGGATAATTAAAACCTAAGCATTGGCCCTGGCCGGTTGGCTCAGTGGTAGAGCATCGGCCTGGCGTGCAGGAGTCCCGGGTTTGATTCCCGGCCAGGGCACACAGGAGAGGCGCCCATCTGCTTCTCCACCCCTCCCCCTCTCCTTCCTCTCTGTTTCTCTCTTCCCCTCCCGCAGTCAAGGCTCCATTGGAGCAACGTTGGCCTGGGCGCTGAGGATGGCTCTATGGCCTCTGCCTCAGGCGCTAGAATGGCTCTGGTTGTAACAGAGCGGGGCCCCAGATGGGTGAAGCATCGTCCCCTGGGGGGCATGCTGGGTGGATCCCGGTGGGGCGCATGCGGGAGTCTGTCTGACTGCCTCCCCGTTTCCAACTTCAGAAAAATACAAAAAAAAACAAAAAAAACCCCTAAGCATTTGGTTACCTACCTGCCTGTGTGGTTATGAAGGTCAAGGGAGAGCCTGCATATGGAAGCACCTGCTAACATCCTCACAAATGGACGGTGTAGCTAATATCAAGGGTAAGACCTTGGAGTCATTCTTTTTCTGAGTCAAAGTGTTTCAGGCTTTATAGAGTCACAAAGTTCCCTCTGACTTGTGTCCTTTGTCTGGAAGGAGTTAGAGTGAGAGTACAGGAGTAATTCTGTGCATGTCATCTTCAAATCTGGAAAACCTCAAAGTATCCCTCTCTCTCATCCTACTTATAACCCTAATGGAGTATTATCTCTTTTTCCACACTCCCTATAGCAGTTTGTTTACAAAGTTTGTAACATGTGTTCTTACATATATGCTGACTTGCTACTGCTCCATAAATGCATTTAGGGCAAGGGCAGGTCATATGGGATATTGGTCGGATGATAGAGTATGACATCAGATTGCCATAAATTGTTCAATCCTGTTTCTTCTAAATAGCTGTGTGACCTTGGCCAAGTCACTTAATCTCTCTGGACCTCAATACATATGGTAAGAATGTTATGAAGATGAAATGAGTTACATGTTGAAGCACCTATATAAATGTCAACTCTCATAATCTGTATGTTCGCCCCAGAATCAAGAACAGTGTAATATAAGGATTTGGAGTAACAGAACTTCTGAGGCCTTAATTTAGTGTAAGGATGACAAATATGTTATATATGTGTTGTTATTTTCCCATCTGTGTTACTCCATCAAGTCTGCATGGAGTACACTACCAGTTGTTTGGAATTACCATCTGAGAAAACATCTTTTAGCCATTCTTTCTTTATAAATTGACATTAATTATCTCCAAAGGCATAGTAATCTAAGACATGGTAGTGTATCTTAAGTGAAATATCTTTTTTTTTTAATTTCTAGTTCTCCCTCCTCAACCCGAAAACATCAAGATTTCCAACATTACAGACTCTACGGCTATGATTTCTTGGACAATCTTGGATGGCTATTCTATTTCTTCTATTATAATCCGTTACAAGGTTCAGGGCAAGAATGAAGACCAGCACATTGATGTGAAGATCAAGAATGTCACAATCACCCAATATCAGCTCAAGGGACTGGAGCCCCAAACTGCTTACCAGGTGGACATTTTTGCAGAGAACAACATCGGGTCAAGCAACCCAACCTTTTCTCATGAACTAATGACTCTCTCCAAATCTCAAGGTTGGTAGAACAAACAAGATCTGGAATTATTTCTGGAGGGTATCAGGAAAGTTCCACTGTCTTAAGATATTTACTCCATATTTTTGTTGTGGGACATAATTCATATGTCCTAATAGACTTTACCATCACTAGATAGGTCCTTAAAATGAAAATGCCCCTGGGAAGAATACCCTATTACTCTATTGTCTGTTATTAAACCTTAGACTGAATTAGCCTATCAGCCTTCTCCATCCAGCGATCGAAGCTCTGAGGAATATGAATTTGATTCTGTGCAGAAGGAAGAATGTGGCACCTGCTTAGTAGAAGCAGACATATGCAGTGCTGTAGGGGGAGGCTCCAGGAACCACACTCCGTTCTTTCTCAGAATGAACTCATCTTTTAGATTGGATGAGACTATGCTATTTTGAGTTTTCTTTTACTTTTTGAATCCAGGTTATTATGTCTGGTGTATTTATGGCTGCCGTTAACCCATCCCAGAGAAAGTAAGCTCTTTGAGATAGAGATCCTTCAGTGTGCCAAGCACACTCTGCCTAGGGTTTGTGATTGATAAAACCTGTTGAGTGTAATTAAGTGAACAAAAGTGAGGGGCAGCAGGTAGGGCGGGGTTTGCAGCATGTGAAATGCCTTCCCTTTCAAGTTTATCTGAAGTGACAGCTCCTAGTCCTCTGCATCTGTGGCATGTGCAAGGGAATTGAGATGGAAGGAAGGGTGATTTCTGAAAATTTATGACTTGGACTAGAGTTTATTTTTACGGAAAATCTTATAGCACTAACACTTCTTGCTTCTCTACAGGGTTACCTAGGACTTAAGAAATAAATCAAACAAGCTATGTTTTCAGTGCTGATCCTTTGGGACATTTTTGAAATGTCCAAGGAACAATGAGTCTGCCAACTCTAGAAACTCAGTTTTCAGGTCACATCCTTAACAAATGCATCATTTTTATTGTTGCCTGTGTTTTGGTAAAATGTATACAAGCTATAGATAAAGTACAAACAGAAAATTAAACAAGGCATACCAAAACAACTCCTCGCCCTTCCATTCCAGACATTTCTTTCTGCACATTTCCATAGAGGTAAAAGGAAAGATTTATGGTCATGAACGAATCTTTGTATAAGGATGGGTTTATACTCTACATGCTGTTTTTCATAAAGAAAAATACATTGAAAATTTATTTGAATTTAAGTAAGGGACGGAAGTGGAAGGATTAGACCTTAGTCTTTAATAGTTTATTCTGACGTGAGCCCTAAATTTAACAGTTTTTCTTCTCCCTCCCTCCCTCCCTCCTTCATTTCCTTGGCCTTTCTTCTCCCATTGGTATCCTCAGGTTTTTTCCATCAGCTTTTTAAAACAAGGGGAAAAAAACCAAAGCAAAATATCTTATTACAGACTCTAAGCTCTTAGCATCATAAAGCTTTTCTACATGAGGTAATATGACAGGGAGCTTTAGTCACTTTCCCAAAGTCATAATCTAGTTAGCCTTTCTCACTCTTATTGGATATTGTGCATCTGCTTGGGCCCCTACTTGGAAGTGAAAGTTGAACAAGTGACAATAATTAATGATTAGCACATTGCCATTTAAAAAACACTTTTGCACTTTGTTTGTTTGTTTGTTTGTTTTAGGATCTTAAAACAACCCTATGAGTCAGGCTCATCTGCATTGAGTTTCAGAAAATAAATGAGAAGTCCTAGGTCACATAGCTGTGAAGTGGCAGTGCTAGGTCGGCCATTACATCCTCATTCACTGCGACTTCTCTCACAGGGGGTCTTGGCTTCCCTAAACTAACGCCACGTGTTCTCCTGTGTTCCCCTGCACAGCACCAGCGGAGCTCGGAGGCGGGAAGATGCTGCTTATAGCCATCCTGGGCTCAGCGGGAATGACCTGCCTGACCGTGCTGCTGGCCTTTCTGATCATGTTGCAGCTGAAGAGGGCAAACGTCCAAAGGAGAATGGCCCAAGCCTTCCAAAGCGTGGTAGTGTCTCCTCTTCCTACTAGCTCATAAGTGCGAGTCCATACACATGCAGAACCTTCACTTTAAAGATGGGCACCAGGCACATTACTTATAAAGTAAATATTTCCCTTAGGCAAATCTCATCTTCTCTTTGGCTTCCAGGATTAAATGGGAGGTAATAGCATTACCATGGGGTTTCCTGTCCTAAATGGAACAATTCTGCAAGTGAAAAGGTTGTTTGTAATAAATATGCAGGATACCCAAGCTTCAAACAGGATTGTTGCCCTGCTAAGTGAGGTGTATGATCATCCTAGTGATAAGGCACCAGAGAGAGTAATCTCACAACATGAAGAACTGAGTATCTTTGGTAGGGAATGGCATGAGGGTCACTAGACCTCAGGGTGGTCTCAGAGTGAACCTGAAAGACTCTCAGCTTTAAGACAGTGAGAGAGAGAGTGAGTAAAGAGCCAAGGATGAGCCCAGGGGATGCAAGAAATGCTCTCAGGGAGGCACACTTGGGCTGCCCCAGAGAGAATCTTCAAGTTTTTTTTCCAAATTAGGACTGAACACTAACTTGCTCATTCCACAGCAGAGTAGAAACTCAAGCATGATTAACTTGGGGATGCGTGTGCCATGGCATGCATGCTGCTGTCCCTGCTTCCCTCACCCTCTGCAGACATTGATAATCGATGTGGCACACCTCCCCACTGAGGTCTGGAGCTGTGCCCGTGCAGCTCTGGGACAGCCACTTCATCAGAATGGGTTTGTTAGTTAACACCTATTTCTACCCCTACTCTACAATTAGATATATTTCTTTTGCCACCTGGTGTGGATACAACCAAGTGGTATTAAGTACCCTAGAATTATGAAGAATCCTGGCATGAAACTATGACAAAAATATATTTGCAGAGGGAAGAACCAGCTGTGCAGTTCAACTCAGGAACTCTGGCCCTAAACAGGAAGGCCAAGAACAACCCAGATCCTACAATTTACCCAGTGCTTGACTGGAATGACATCAAATTTCAAGATGTGATTGGGGAGGGTAATTTTGGCCAGGTCCTCAAGGCGCGTATCAAGAAGGACGGGCTACGGATGGACGCCGCTATCAAGAGGATGAAAGGTCAGTGTGTGGCCAGACCGAGTCAGCACTTCAGTAGGGTGGGGAGAAAACTGGACTTCCTGTTGAATCTTTCCTCTGGGGTCTTGCATTCTTTGAGCAAAACATTGGCACGATGTCAGATACAGCTGTTACGTGCAACTGAAGGTGATGTTTCCTTTGAGGTCAGCCTGTGATAGGGTCAGGATGTAAACATGAGGGCATGAGCTATTTAAACATTACTGTCCTGATTTCTTGGGATGTGAGAATACAGATTCCCGGTTATATACTGCTAACTTATGGAGAGCATTATTGCTTCCCTTAATGCAGTGGTTCTCCAGATGCAGCGTGCATCAGAATCACCTGGAAGACTTGTTCATAAACAGACTCTTCGGCCCCACTGCACAGTTTCTGATTCAGTGAGTCTGGCGCAAGGCCAGAGAATCTACGTTTCTAATTAGTTCCCAAGTGATACTGACGCTGATGGTTTGAAGACCACACTTTACAAACCACTGACTTCATGGATTATCTGCATCAAAATTCCTGAAAACACACACACACACACACACACACACACACACACACACACACACACACACACACACCCCACACCCTCTAGCCAGCCAGCCAGCCTGAAATCCCTTTTTTGTTTTGCTACCTTAATCGCAGAGAGTCTGGGGGAGTAGTAAGGATAGTGAGAGGAGAAGGTATAAAACTTTGTAAAATCAGTTTTTATTGGGATCTGACCTGAGCCTGATTGTCTACATCATGCCCAGATAAAGAGGTAAACTAGCTGAACAGCACCAGAACATAACATTTCTGCAGGGAGAGTGATACATGCAAAAGAGGGCAGTTCTTCAAGTAAGGGGACAGCCTTACCACAAAGAACCTCACTTCTGAAATGATCCTGAGGCATTGAGCCTCAGGCTGCTGTGATATGAACAGGAATTGCCTGCTAGTTCATCTGACAGGTACCCTCGCCCATACGAAACAGACCCGTGATTTTCATGTACACAGACACTGGTGCCCCTCTGTTTGTTGTTGTTGTTGTTGTTGTTACTGTTTTTTGTCCTAAAACAATAACAGCACACAGTCGCAGACTCAAGATCGATCAGTTTGTGCATCAATCAAAGAGCCTTCCCTCCAGCCTGGCTGGTGGCTGGCTAGTCACCCTGTGAACCAAGTGCCAGTGGTGGGACAGGGCGAAAAGAAACAAAAAACAAACACGGAGCAGTTTCTTGGCTACCAAGCAACTTGTACAAAAATTTCTTCGGGATTTGAGTGTTTTTTCACAGGACTGATTGGTGAAAAAGCAAGCAAGTTAAAAACATTGAATAAAGTCAGGTGTGTGCGTTATTGGGGATGTTTCCAAGAAACTTGGTCCTGTTTCTCAGCATATTGTCTCTGGATGGCAGACTGAGAGGCAAGAGCTAGACTCTAAAAGTGGAGGCAGCTCTATTGCTACCAAGTCAGTCCCCTGAGTATTTGGGAGCTTACACAAGAAAATTTTAGAGCAGTGGTTCTCAACCAGGAGTGATTTTAACCCCCAAAGGGGCATTTGGCAATATCTGAACACATTTTTGGTTGGGTTACTGGTATCTAGTGAAAAGAGGCGGGAAATGCTGCTAAATACACTACTCACTATATATGCACAGGACAGCCCCAACAACACAGAAGTGCCAACCCAAAGTGTCAGCAGTGACAGTGCTCTTTCTTAGCATGCTCTCTGATTTCTTTGTGGTATATAGACCTAATGGTGGCTCAGGGCACTTGCAGGTCTCAGGGAGGAGCCAGGGTCAGTCGTTTCTGAAGAGGAGTAATAGGCAGGGATCAGAACTCTTGACTTTCTTCCCAGAATATGCCTCCAAAGATGACCACAGAGACTTCGCAGGGGAACTGGAGGTTCTTTGCAAACTTGGACACCACCCAAACATCATCAATCTCTTGGGAGCGTGTGAACATCGTGGTAAGATGCTCTCTTCCTCTCTTTCCTGACAGATTTTTTTTTTTGAAACAGGCACATTCCATATTGAAATATTTTAAGAATATTACCTATATTTTAAGTTATAGCTTCAATCTGAATGACTAGTCTCATTTATGGATTGTGTTGAGGTTTGGCATATTTATGGAGGTTGGACTTAAGGCTGGATCATTTGCTCTCCGATATGGTTCAGCGATTACTGCCCCAAGGGGTCCCTGGCTTTCACATGCCCCCACGCTTGCTGACCCAGAGGCTTGTGAGTGACCACTACTGGGTAGATTGGAGAAGCCCTCAGTGTCAGAGACAGTGAAGTGCATGGGTTCTTTTTAGTTACCTGTCCTCTCATATCCCCACCAAACCCGAGCAGCTAATATTCTGAATGTTAAATCCGTGAATGCCAACAATCTACTGTAATATAAAAGTCTTGGATAATGCCCTGGCCAGTTGGCTCAGTGGTAGAGTGTCAGCCTGGCATGTGGAAGTCCCAGGTTTGATTCCCGGCCAGGGCACACAGGAGAAGCGCCCATCTGCTTCTCCACCCCTCCCCCTCTCCTTCCTCTCTGTCTCTCTCTTCTCCTCCCGCAGCCAAGGCTCCATTGGAGCAAAGTTGGCCCGGGTGCTGAGGATGGCTCCATGGCCTCTGCCTCAGGTGCTAGAATGGCTCTGGTCGCTACAGAGCTACGCCCCAGATGGGCAGAGCATCGCCCCCTGGTGGGCACGCCGGGTGGATCCAAGTCAGGCGCACGCGGGAGTCTGTCTGACTGCCTCCCCATTTCAGCTTCAGAAAAATACAAAAAAAAAAAAAAAAAAAAAGAAAAGAAAAAAGAGTCTTGGATATTACTTAGGGTAAAATAATAATAAGCTTATATCTGACAGAGCTTTGTTATTTCCAACTTGCACAGTTTCCTCTACAATTATATCAGAGCTTTACGACTACCCTCTGTTGTACATACTCTTAAAGTTCATTTCATATTATTAATTAAAATATTTATTGAGTACTTAGCATATTATTAACTCAAATATTTACTGAGAGATTTACAGAGGTAAATGCTACCTGGGTTTGTAGTTCGCAATCTATGCTTAAACTTAATTTCTCATGGAAAAATTTTCTCCTACCAAAAAGCTCCACAAAGTAATTATTTACAAACTTGACAACCTCTTGTTGACTTTGCCGCACAAAACCAACAATAGAAAAGAGACTATTTCCTTTTCCTCAATTTATTAAACTAAAAATACTGGTAAGGCAAACAATATATCATTCCATGATCCAATAAGGGTGTAATTCTGAAAACCAGATCATGTCTCTTAGGTTAAATAGTGGAGTAATGACATTTATTTTTTGAGCCATTTCCTGAAAACAGTAATCAGCATGGGGAAACAGTAAATGAAAGTTAAAAAATAATAATGAACAACAGAAATATATATATATATATATATATATATATATATATATATATATATATCTTTAAAACTTTTGCCCTATCATCACATTGGAATATATAATTGGTTGGTTCTTAAAATTTATATTTCAGTAAAGAAGTGAGAAAACACATTCAAACCAGAAATTATATATCTCTTTCCTTATCATATAACAGACTTCAGTGCTAGAAGATTTTTTTTTTTGCTGAATTTCAATTTCTTAGACTATCTTTTTAAGTTCAAGATCAACATTTTAAATTTTAAAAATGGTATATAAAAAAATTTACCTTTACAAGACAGTAAAACCATTCTAATTTCATTGGTTCTAAAGATCAATGCTTTTATAAAAAAATACTATTTTTTATTAAAAGAAAATCCCAATTTGGAATAAAAATAAGACAATGAACAATAATGTGTTCTAAAAACTATTGGGGGTTTTCTTCCTAAAAGTTTGAGTTTTCTGGTTTTTGTAAGCAAAATGCAACTCTGACACTGGACATCGCTGCCCAGCGGTCTAGTCAGCAATATGGTGACTTAGTGTGGGTTTTAGGGAGGGCAGAAGGCAAGAGAGAGTAAATGATCAGCTGGGTTCTTCTGATGTGGATATTTCATCGTCTTGCTGTCATTTTTATTTATTTTTTAAATGGCCCCAAGAAAAGTAAAGGCAGACTGCAATAATGTAGCAGGCTCATATTAGGTTCTCAGTCAGCACTGAATAAAAAAATAAAAGATGACATGGACTACTTACTGTCTTAGGTCCCCTGGAAGCAAATGTTCTGATCTCTGGATACTCTAATTATAGAGTAGATGGCAGCGTTTGGGAAGCTTTCCATGGTAGCCCACATTTGGTAGGAAATGGGAGGGGAACCTTGAATTTAAGTATGGAACCCTTCAAGTATTGAGGAAGGTACAACTTAACTTCCTACTGTCCCCAGCATTGCTGAGGCTGGCCTCACTAGGTACATTACTGTGCAATGAAACAGAGTGTTATAAGTAATTCCCAAGTACAACACATCTCAGAAATTTCAAAGCTTTATAGGTCCACTGGTAAGGTGGTGTCTTTCCTCTTCCCCACAGGTTACCTGTACCTGGCCATCGAGTATGCCCCTCATGGAAACCTCCTTGACTTTCTGCGCAAGAGCCGAGTGCTGGAAACTGACCCGGCATTTGCCATTGCCAACAGCACCGCGTCCACGCTGTCCTCCCAACAGCTGCTGCACTTCGCAGCGGACGTGGCCCGGGGTATGGACTATTTGAGCCAAAAACAGGTATGTCATGAGGAGCCTTGCTTCAGACATCTTTCCTTAGAAATTCTCTTTAGAATCAGTTTAAATTTATACATTTTTTTCAGTCCATCTCTCTTCCTAATTCCTCTTACAATCTCCCTAAATTTAACCTTTTTGTTAATAGTTCATCTATTTATACAGATGTTAACGCTCAACATCGACAATATATTTATGTAGCAAATCTCATCATATGTACTTGGCAAGGTGCCTTAACCCATCTTAGCCCAAACAGAGTTCAATAGCAGAGAACTTACATGGTGACAGGAAGATTTAACAACCTGCTTGTTCGTTTTTTGTTTTTTTCCCCTTGAAATGCTTCTCACCAGTTTTGGCAGAATCCACTAACTGAGGTTTCTAGGGAGCAACTGTAAGGGAACTAGTAGATGTTGGTGACTTCTAAGGACCCATTTTCTTTTTTTTTTTTTTTTTTTTTTTTTTTTTTTTCATTTTTCTGAAGCTGGAAACCGGGATAGACAGTCAGACAGACTCCCGCATGCGCCCGACGGGGATCCACCCGGCACGCCCACCAGGGGCGGTGCTCTGCCCCCCAGGGGGCGATGCTCTGCCCATCCTGGGCGTCGCCATATTGCGACCAGAGCCACTCTAGCGCCTGAGGCCACAGATCCATGCCCAGCGCCCGGGCCATCTTTGCTCCAATGGAGCCTTGGCTGCGGGAGGGGAAGAGAGAGACAGAGAGGAAAGCGCGGCGGAGGGGTGGAGAAGCAAATGGGCGCTTCTCCTATGTGCCCTGGCCGGGAATCGAACCCGGGTCCTCCGCACGCTAGGCCGACGCTCTACCGCTGAGCCAACCGGCCAGGGCTAAGGACCCATTTTCAAGCCATCTTTTTCATCTCTATTTCCCGAAATTTTTGCTCCTCAGGCATTGTGCTAACTAAATGAAGGGAAAAAGCAAATATAATGCTGAAAATACATGATTTTTTTTTCAGTTTATCCACAGGGATCTGGCTGCCAGAAACATTTTAGTTGGTGAAAACTACGTAGCCAAAATAGCAGATTTCGGATTGTCCCGAGGTCAAGAAGTTTATGTGAAAAAGACGATGGTAAGTTCAAAACAGACACCAATGGCATCGTTTCCAAAGCACCTCCCTCTCCTGATGTTGCTTCTCTAAGAAGACCATTGTTCTACAGCGACAGGCATCTGCCCGGGTATCCCAGTAGACATTGCCCTAGCCCCACAAACATCCTTTCTATGTTTTGATTTCTCAAATGACTGGAGGGTCGATGTTACCAAAAAAGAAACCACTGTCACGTGTGGCCAAGCACTTAAACATGCAAGCCTTGGGCTGGGGTGCAGGGGCTCCATCTGGACCCAGTCCAGACCTTTATATGTCTCACTCAGAAACTCTGAGGAGCTCTTACAATCTCCTTTCATGCACAGCAACCACAGGAGATGGGGGCGGGGTGAGGGATGGGGGAGACATTTAACATGCTTTCCAAATATAAGGGAAGTAAATTAATGAAGTTCCTAAATTACAAGGAGGCCCTAGAGAGAAACTCATAACTACTAAAGGCCCACATAAGATTTCCCTCTTTGCCAAAAGTTCCCCCCTCCCCTTTAAGCCCAAATCAATCAAGTCCACTCTCACCTAATGATACCTACTCTCCCAAACAGTAATATTTTATTTTAAGTCTAAGATCCTGGGAGAACTTAACCAGTGTTAGCAGAAGAGAGAAGCTTGGCTCATTCTGCTTTTGCTGGAACCATAAAGTCCCAGAACCATAAAGTCCCAGAAATGCTGCATCCCTCGATATTAGTACTATGCCAGTGTCACCAGTGAAGGGGTTCTTGTCATCCCTCCACAGCCCCCCAAAATAGAAATCAAGAGAGGAGGCAAAAGAAATTCAAAGGGGGGTTTACTGCCAACAAGCTGAGGAACAGGAGAAAGGGAGGGAGCTTGCCGCATCAGAGGAGCACACACTAATGAAGAACATGGCTTCCTGAACCTCTGCGTGGTCTGGCTGACACAGTGCTGGGTTCTTCACACATGCGCAGAGTAGATGTCTTTGTTCTCCAGGACTCCCCCTCCCCTGTTGGCTGGCATTGATGGCACAGGGGCACAATCATTGGTTTGGGGAGTCCATGAAGAGAAACTTTTGCCTTATCTAAGAAAGGCTCAAAATAAATGACTGAAGAACACTCCCATCTGTCTTGAGAGAGGCTCAGCCTGTCCTATCTTCAATAAACCACCTCTTCTAGTTTCCCTGAGCTGTGAACAAATGCAGGTTCTAGGTGGGGGGTGACCATTCCTGTAGTCTTTTTATGCGTTTGTAGGTTCACTGCAGGGGCTAGGGCTCCCATTTCGAGGTCTGGTAAACATTACTTGGGCCATGCTTTCCTGGGACAACACAATTTTCATACAATACAGAGGCTCCTTTTACTTTTGTGGGTACAAATTGCCTTCACAAGGCTCAAGTTTTGTATTTATCCTCAAATTCAGGTTTCCTTTCTTTTCAATATACTTATTTTAGTGGCTGACAAGATAACACAGAAACAATATTCAAGAATGTTTTGAAAAGGAAATGACCCATAGTTCACTATCTTGACACATTTTTTTTATTGTTTATGTATCGCCTTCCAAAAGCATACACATTTTTATAGTTACAATCACAGTGAACACAACTGTTTTGGACCTTTCTACCCCCTTTCTTGATAAGGGTTTGAAGTTGCAGACACCACACTGCTTGGCCCTGAGTGCTTATCCACAGTGACACTTTCTGAAGCCATTGGTCCCTCCCTGAGGACGTGCTCCCTAGCTTTTCAGAATTTGTCCCACTGAAAGCAGATGTTTCTCTGCTGGGTTTGTCTTAAAGAAGCAGGACCCACCACTCACCATGACTTCTACTCTGGCAGTCCCTCCTCCTGTCTCCTTCATAGAGTCCCCTTCCTCGCTTCACCCTGCATTTGGGTGATGTGGTGCCCTACATGACGGGGAGGAGCAATGAACCCGATTTATCCCCACAACCTTCTAATTTTCTTGGATGCTCTCAGATCCCCAAGGCAAATGCTGGTCGTTTCATAAAGGGCAGAAATTTCTGTAGTCTTGGGGAGGTTAGGAGGAATTCTTAGAGGAACAGGGCACTGTTCAGGGCTTACTTCTACTTCCTACTGGCAGGGTAATGTTCCCGGGTGGTATGGGTCTGAGGAGGCATGGTACCGAGTGAAAGAAGCAGAAAGAAAGAAGGAATTGGGGAGGAGCAAGCTCCCTGCAAGAAGGATTCAGTGTAGAAGGACACCACCAGAGGGCAGACTGGCCACCTCCTCTGGCCAGTTGTTTAAGTCAGAGATTTTTAACTCTACCTTGGAATCATGGGGAGTTTTAAAAAAATACAGATATTGAGCCCTATTGCTTAGATATTCTAATTCAGTTGTTCTGGGGTGGGGCTCCTGCATCAAATTGTTGTGTGTGTTAATTCCAGGTGATTTTAATATAGAAAGTATTGCAAAGTAATGTACTAAGTGATTTACGGTTTTATTTTCATTGATTAATATATGCCTCTCCTTATAATAGATTTTTTGTTTGTTTGTTTTACTACAATGTTATGTGCTTTATGTTAAGTTTGGAGGTAAAATAAGTCAGGTACACTCTCCATCTTTGGAGAGATCACAGATAAACATGCAGTGAACAACTGTAACAGATATAATTGCTGAAGGCCAGGAAAGCACAGATGCCAAGGGAATACAGAGAAAGCACCCTGCAAGTGAGCCTATGGAAAATTATGGGAGGCTTCCTGGAGGAGGCTAACTCTTGAGTTTTACAGTAGATGTTAAATAACGTGAGAATGAATTGGATGATCCGAAGGGTACAGTGTAAATCTCACTGGCTGAAAGGCCTTTCCTCCTCTGGTATTTGCACCCTGTTCCCTGTGGCCTGACGCCTCTCTCCTCCCCCACCCACCTGATGACACCTGCATGTCTCAGAGAACCAAGCTTAAATGTGCTTCCTCTGGGCATTCTTCCCTTACCTCCTCCGCACAGTTCCTCTCCTCACACCGCCTTCACCTTTTCCACATTACAATTTAATTCTTGGTTTCTGTGTTTTTGTCTCCTCTTTCAAATCTTTGAGTACCTCTGAGAGCAACAAAGTGAATAAAAAAAATAAGTGAACGACTACCAAGTATACACACATTCATACTTACACACACATATTTTTCTATATGTAAGATTGCAATAGGACCCTCAAAAAAAGTAGGGCTTATATTATTTGCATGTCTTTAAATTTGAAAACACACTTGCAGGTGGAATATATAGAAAACACAGCTCCTGAGCCTGTTCTTCCTTATGTCTGCGGAGCTCCAGCAGGGTGCGCTGTGGATCGCAGTGAGCACAGCTGTGGGTAGGCTACCGGTCCTGGGAGGGGCCTTGTCCTGCCTAAGTGGCATCTCCTGTTGTTCTCTCCAGGGAAGGCTCCCCGTGCGCTGGATGGCGATCGAGTCACTAAATTACAGCGTGTATACAACCAACAGTGATGTGTGAGTAAGCCTCATTGCTGAAGGTTTTTTTCCCTAGAAAAATACACAATTGACAGAGGTTTCAAAGAGAAGCAAGAATATCACGTCCCTCTGGGAACAAAGCTAAGCAATAAGCCTGGGAAGTAAAGCTGCAGAATAACTGAGCTGCAGAGTGGACAGTGTTCAGAGTGTAAATCACCGGAGTGGGGAGGGGGGCTGGGGGGACGGCTTTTGGTTTCTGTATGCTCGTCAATGAGAGACACCATGTGGCAAAGGCTTGATCTCCAGGGAAACAAGAGGCACGGTGACCTTCCGTGCTCCACTGCCGAGACTGAGCGCAGTGCAGGGACCCAGGTCAGAGGGGGCAGCCTGGAAAGCGCTGAGGGTCAGAGGTGGTAGGGCTGTCAGATAGGGAGACCACCTCTGCCTGCGGCCCGCAGGGGCAAAGCTCAGGCTGATGGCGCACGGAAAGGTTGGGATCGAGACTTAGGCCATCTTGCCCTGAGGCTCAGAGGGTTGAGGGGACTCGTTCGGGGGTTTTCTTCTGCTGGCGGATGAGGAAGAGGCTGGCGATTCCTGTATGCTCACTGTGCGCAGGGCCCTTTGGTGTGTTATCTCATGTCATCTCTGCATAGCTTTGAGGTAGAAATTGGTATCCCTGATTTCAGAATAATATCCTGAGTGGCCTCAGAGGTTCAGTAACTCATCCGAGGTCACATGCATATCAGGTGGCAGAGATGGGATTTAATTCAGATCTGTCTGGCCTAGAATTTCACCTGCTTTCCACAGTGCCACCTTGAAATCTCTACCTAGAGTAAGCGGGGGCTCCAGCAGAATGAACTGTTTTCCTGTTATAGCCCCCTCTGGGCCTAACAGGAGAGACATGTGCTGTGTGCACGGTCCTCCCCCTGCAAGCAGATGTTTAACATTTTCTTTTCTAATGGAGGGTCAATTATCCTGGCTTTTGGGGTAGACAATGATTGTTTCACCTTTTAATGATTGCTGACTGTTAGTTTCCCTATTTCCTGTCTACAGATGGTCCTATGGAGTGTTACTATGGGAGATTGTTAGCTTAGGTGAGTATCCATGTTTCTCTCCAGGTGAGGCTCTTGGCAAAGGGAGTGGGCCCTTCCTGTGCATCCCCACAGGGACCGTTTATATGCAGTGCCACCTAATGTGACTTGGAGATAGAGCCTATGGGTTTCCATGTATGAGTGTTTTGTTCTCATGTTTCTCTATCCTAATGTCATGTGTAATGCTAACTACCTGGTGGCCATGAATGTGGTGATAGGTTTATTGGCTTTGCTTGTGCAAAGATGTCATAGAGCTATTCCAAGTTTATTTTCACAATGTTAAGATGGTATATTATGTAACCATAAATAAAAAATACATTTTGAAGGCTATTGAATAGCCTGTGAAAATGTGCATGCCACAAAAAATAAATTTTCACATTTACCATGATCATGATTCCAGTTTTGAAATATTACATTTAGCCTGACTGGCGGTGGCACAGTGGATAGTGTCAACTGAGGTCCCCAGTTTGAAAACCCCAAGGTCGTCAGCTTGAACCTGGTCATCGGCTTGAGTACTGGGTTGCCAGCTTGAGTGTGGGGTTGCAGGCTTGAGGGTGGGATCATTGACATGATCCAAGGTCACTGACTCGAGCCCAAAGGCTGTTGCATGAAGCCTAAGGTCGTTGGCTTGAGCCCAAGGTTGCAGACTTGAGCAAGGAGTCAGTGCTCAGCTTGAGCCCCCTAGTCAAAACACATATGAGAAAGCAATCAATAAGCAACTATAGTGAAACAACTATGAGTTGACGCTTCTCCTTTCTCTCCTTCCCACTCTCTCCCTTGCTCTCTGTCACTTTCTAAAAAAAAAGTATTAAAAAAAATTATACTTTAAAAAACTGAAAGGACTACACAAAGGGTAATAAAAGCAATTTTTTCTTTGTGATTTTTTATATTTTCCAAGTTTTCTACAATAATTATGTATTGCTTTTAAAGTTAAAATTGGACAGCAACTATTATAGATAAACCAGGAATTACATAGCATAGCTACAGACTTCCAGTTAGGAAAAAGGCACACCTCATGTGCACAATGGATGTGCTGTGTGTAGACAGACGTGGGGAAGAGAAATAGCGCCATGAGCCAGGAGTGCTGTGGTGGTCTCTCCACTGCTGTGCGTTCTGTAGTGCGAGTCCGGCTTTGATGTGCAGTGGGTTTGCTCTTGGAGGAAGATCATGCTGGGTGCATGCCCTGGACACACCTCTTCTTTCTCCCAGTCTCTTGGCGTCTGAGTCCCTGGGCAGAAGACTTTGCCTTCTGCACCAGAGAGGGGCTTAGAGCAACACCGTTTCCTGCCTTCCAGGTGGCACCCCTTACTGCGGGATGACATGTGCAGAACTCTATGAGAAGCTGCCGCAGGGCTACAGGCTGGAGAAGCCCCTGAACTGTGATGATGAGGTGTAAGTCAGGTTTTTATCTTAACCTTCCTGCTGCATGTTTCATGGACAGACTAACTCTGATGAAGGGATTATCTGATTCATATACATATACGCACACCTACGTGCATATGCACGCGCACTCATGGAGATCACAATAGCCAGAAGTAAAGGGGTTCCTTAAACTAAGACGGCTATGCAATGGGCAGGGAATAAGAGCTTTCTAGGGATATAAATCCAGGAGAGATTTAAGGTAATGATTCTTGGGAAGGTTGACATGAAGAAGGTCAACAAATGCAGAAAAGATCTGAATAAATCAGTGAAGTTATTCATGAGTAAATAAATGCATGGAATCTTGAGACTAACTTTGGGGATAGCAATTTCAGAGCTGTTCTATAGAGGAAGAGGGGTTTTTCTTTGTGGAATTTTGTTTCTATAAAGATTACTTTCCAGAGTGAAAATTATTCTGAGGGGAAGAATGGTTAACTTTAGTGATACCTAAATTCCCACAATTTAGCTGAAGGAGAATCTGCCTAATTGGCATAATATGAAGAGTGGAAAGGTCTAGGTTGAGTAAATAATTTATTGTCTAAGCCAGGGGTCTCAAACTCAACTCAGCATGTGGGCCGCAGAGCAAGATCACAGCCATTAGGCAGGCCGCACTAGGTCTACAAAAGGCAGACTACTGTTACGCAACACTTTTCAGTGTCACAAAATGACCAGAAACTGTAGTTCGCATCATAACTGCTGTTAACTAAGCTAATATTTAGCTAGGATGCTAGAGAAATGAAAAATACAAGTAGGCCCCTAGGCTTACTTAATTTTATCCAAAATATTTTGAACTTCGTGGATTAGTCTGAGGGCCGCACAAAATTGTTCGGTGGGCCGCATACGGCCCGTGGGCCGCGAGTTTGAGACCCCTGGTCTAAGCTAAGCCACTTCCAAGAGTGAAAGACGGTGCTATTAATTATGTTACCAGTACAAGAGACAGAAGCCTATTCTATCCTGGGCAAACCTGGATGTGCTTAAACTGTCACTGGATCAAATCTCAAAAATTCCATCTTTTGAGATTTATTCCATGAGGGGTGAGATTTTTCAGTTGTTATGAAATTTCTGTTCAAACTGTTCTAGAATCTATGAACCCCAAGCCAATGGTTGATAGCCTTCTGCGCACATCAGTTCCCCTGAGGCATTTGTTCAGTATGTGAAACCTTGAGTCCCACTTCAAGGCATTCTGATCCAGTAGGTCTAGTATGGGTCCCAGAAATCTGCATCCTGGTGATTCAAGTAGTTCTGGCCACAAAAATACTGCCTTAGGTCAGTGATTCCCCAAGTATGTTCATGGGACATGCAAGATGTAAGTAAATATACAGGGGCAAAGTTCTGGGGTCAATTATGTTTGGGAAATGTCATGATAGACCTGCTTAAACAGGTTTTTTGTTTATTTGTTTGTATGTTTATAATGGCAGGACTTCTCAAGATTATACTCTGCTACGCCCTAAGAGGGAGATGTAGTAAGTGGTATTTTGAACATTTATTTGAGCTTGAAGTCTTTTCTTTTAAGTGAAACACTAATATTTTGAAAGATGTAGTATTTCAAGAAAAATGCTGCCCTAGCAACATAATGCACTTCTTTCTGGTGATCAGAATAGCTGAGACCAAGGCCCTACAGGAATGGTGCCCAGGGTGGGCACTGGATCTTCTTGGAGAAAAAAGGGGACTTGGATGGGAGGTGGATCCTAACGGAAACTTCATGGGTGTAGTACCTCTGTTTTCTGCTGGTCGGGCTTGCTGACCATGTTTTGAACTGCCACCTTCTCTTTTCTTCACACTCTACACATAGCCATGGCCAGGACTGCAGCACAGTCATAGAGTTAACCCTTTGACTCTGTTTTCAAAGGTATGATCTAATGAGACAGTGCTGGAGGGAGAAGCCGTACGAGAGGCCCTCGTTTGCCCAGATACTGGTGTCCTTGAACAGGATGTTAGAGGAACGAAAGGTGAGCATGGAGTTCAAAGCAGGGGCTCTTTAGTTGGAATTCCTCATGTGTCTAGTGTGGTTAATAAAAATAGTTGATATACTTCACAAAGTTCTTCTGGGCACAGCCCTGGGTATTACAGGGACATTAAAGATGTGACCCCAACATTGAAGAATTTACAATTTTGGAGGGAATATGATCTCTGTAGAAGATATAGTCACACATGAAACAACATATAGAATTAGCCTCTTTGAGTTAGAAGGAATCTGAAATCTTATCAGTCATATACATTGACCCTTTAGCTTCATAAGTGAGGAGACAGACAGGTAGAAGGGCCCTAGGGCACACAGCAGGGAGCACCAGAGCATGGTCTATAGCTTACTGTAGGGAGGGCCAAGAATTCTATAAAAATTTCTAGAAGGTTGTTGGCTATATGTGTATGGAGTTTAGAAGACTAATCTAGGTTAGGGAGAGAGATTTTGAAAGTCATCAAAACCCAAGTGGTAATTAGAGCAGAGGTGTGGGTATGATCACATGGGAGCTGTGGATACAAGAAGTGGACAGAGGAAGAAGTCTTACGGAGCCAGGGCATTTCAGTGGGGACCAGAGAGCGACAATGAGAATGAGAAGCTCAGAAATGGGGTGAGAGAATAAAATCTTACTTGTAGACACCAAGGAATGTGTTCCTGAGACAGTTGTCAAATATAAGAGGAACCAAGGGCAGAGACTGCCCCCCAGAACCTAGTATTCGAACTGAAACAAGCTAAGGAAAGCAGTGTTAATGTAACTGCCCGCCCCCCAGAAGGAAGCACTGAGGCAGCCCATCTCTCTGACCCATCTTTTTTTTTTCCAGACCTATGTGAACACCACGCTTTATGAGAAGTTCACCTATGCGGGGATCGACTGCTCTGCTGAAGAGGCGGCCTAGGACAGGGCACTGTCGTCTACGTTCCTTTCCTTTTCCTGTTATGAGAGACCTTGAGACCTGGGTGGCAGGAAAGTAGGCAAGCCTCTGCCAGGAGAGGTGACCTGGAATCCAAGGTGTATATATATCACTGTGTGCCTGGACTTTCGCCACAAGGACCCCGCGTGTGGACCTGTAGTACACGCTGACTCTCGTAGAACTGTACATACTGTTTTGAGTAAGAATGTGCTGAAATCAGAATGCCTGTTTGTTGTTTCATATGCAATAATATATTTTTCTAAATATGTGGATTTTAAAGGAAGGTGTGAAAGTACAATTTACTGTAATGCATAACTCATTATTGTCCTAGATATTTTTTATATTTACCTTTATATTGAATGCTATAAAATGTTTTGCTGTATAAAAGTAAAATATTCTTAACAAACCTAACACTGACCCTAATAGCACAGGGAAAGAAAAGTGGGGGGATTGTATGAGTTTTAACAGGACAAAGATTAACATTAAAAAGACTGAAAAATCAAAGTGATGAGAAACAGATTCTTCTCTCTCTAAATTTTCTCCCTCACCAGTAGAAGACATCCAGTTTTATTGAATCATTTGACAACTTTGGTCATGTGTTTCCAGTGCCCAGCAGTCAGTCCAGACTATTATCATCTAAAAATAGACTTAAATCTCATTCCTTACAGCCTAAGACCTTTTAGATAGATATAAATAAATTTAAAAGATAAATCTATGGGATTTGGTTTTACTTTCTCTGGATGCATTGATTTGTGTATTTGAAGAAATTAAAACAGGAAGCCCAAAATTATATTTGGGAGACACATGACAATATCATGCCAAATTAACATCCCTAATGTAGTGCACATTGTAAAAACTTTTGTTTTGACCAGTTGTAAGTTTACCATTTATACCGTAGGCACGTGTTACACTGAGATCATATAGTAAGTGAATAAATGTCTTGCCTACCCACTTTTTGTCCAGGAATGTGTCTCATAGGTATTTCCAAATGTCCTCACTGTACTTTAAAGAAAAACACCTTGAATTATCACTGCCTCACTTGTCAGTAATATGCCCAGGAGTGGTTGCTGAGTATTCTCCACTAGGCATGGCACGGCGAGCTCACAGATTAGAAGCATCTTCCAGAAACGCTCTGCTGTCCTGTCCGTTTTCCTGTGCCAGAGCATCAGAACGCCAGTAGTGCACCAACGTGAACTGCAGGCTCAGTACTGGGATCCCCTCTAATTGTGTTAAGATGTTAAATAGTCAGTATACCACATAAAGTTCCACATTCCCACCATCTAATCAACCTTGTGTATTCAGAAATGGTGACTGAGAAACTGAATTTCCCCCAGAGGCTCTTCATTCACAATAGCATATGCAAGTGGAGACAGCAGAAGCCCGTATTTAATCAAGTATGTGAAAACTCAAATGAAGAGCCATTGAAAATAGGTACAAATACAGTGACTTTTCAACAACATTGAGGCAATAAGGGGTGCTAACCCTCTGCGTAGTTGAAAATTTATGTATAATTTTTTACTCCCCCCCAAATAAACAGCTTACTGTCAACCTAAAGATTTACTGGTAACATAACAGTTGATAACACATATTGTGTCTGTATTACATACTGTTTCTTACAATAAAGTAAGCTAGAAAAAAATTTTAATTAAGAAAATAAAAAAGAAAAAGAAAAATGCATTTCTAGTCTTTGTAAAAAAAAATCCACGTATAAGTGGATCCATGCAGTTCAAACCCATGTTGTTCAGGAGTCACTTATATATATATATAACACTTCCTTTTGATTTTTACACAAATTATGTAGAGATACTCCTGGTAACTCTTGGTTTGCATGTACATGGGACTGAACAAGAATAAGGATGATCTGAAAATGCAGAGAACCTTGCATATGGTTTTGGAATGCAGACTAAGTTTTTCTTCTTATTATAATTGAATTTTGATTATCTAAAATAATGAAAAATTACATCAGTAGGAATTTACCTCATATCAAGTACAATACAAAGGAGAACGCTAAGTCCTTATGGTAGCAAGAGAAAGATATTCAGTGATAATTAAGATATACTTATAAATTCAAAATACCTGGGCAGTAAAAGCTGAGGTTTTTACTGAGGCCCTGTCATCACAATCAACTGTCAGAAAGGGACTGGTTTACTCCTGGCCCAGAGGCCACATTACTGATACCTCTGTGACTCAGCTACACCATTGTCAAAGAAACCTTTGTAGTTTTGTAGCATGTTACTAGTTAATATTGAAGTGTCATGGACTTTTACTCAAAGGGAAATTGTCAAATTCAAAAAGTCATTTAGTTTCCACATTATCAGAGAGCAATTAAGAAAGAAAAGAACTAACCCCCTCAAAGAGTTTGGACAATTCAGGTATTGGAAATATTGATTAGACTTTACTATGTTTAAAAGATTCAGAGGATATCCCCTTAAAAAAAAATTAGTGAGTTGTTGATATGAATTCAAATCAAGTAGCAGCACACCAGTTAGAATAAAAGCACATTATACTATAGCCAACTGACCAAAACTTTTATGTTAACAGGTGCTCTGAAAAGTTTACATTTCCATATATTTTTAAGGAAAAACTTTACTTATATTTATATAGAGAGAATCTAAAGAACACTGTTAATAACATCTTTAACAAATTGTAACTCCAAGAAATATAATGGTTTTAGGTATATAGAGAGAAAAGAAAGCATAGGTAACCAGAGAAACAACCTTTTTGACAGTCATGACCCACGCTTTCACTTTAAACCATCTCCCACCGTGATATACACACTACTTACAAAGATGAGTCAAAATTCAAACCTGCTCAATACCTCCCTGCATTGCCCAGCCACAGCTTGAGAAATCACTGTGACAACTTAACCATTCACATGTAATAAATAAACCTCAAGAGCAATTTTCTTCCTCCATTCCCTTTGAAACTGTCAAGCAATGTCATATCATTGTTGACCAAATTCTACTGTCAGCAGCATAGGCCAGAGGAGTCAGCGACACCACAATGCCAAGATTTAAGATGTTTTTAGGCAAAGTGATTTCTTCTTCTTCTTTTCCCCCCAGATCTTCTGTTACCTTCCAGAGGACCAGTTCCATGCAAGCAGTAGCATTTTCACTTGAATAGTACAGAATATAAAATAACACATCAGGCATAAGATGGCTATATTTGTAAATATTTTCTAAAGAAAGCCTTGAATTTGTTCATAACAAAATTAATGCTGCCATCTACCAAAATATAATTTTTAACTCCTAAAACAACCCCTAATGGATTTATAAATGTTTTTATAAATCTAGAATAACAAACACCTCCCTTTTTCTGTATAGGGTGTCCTGTCACATGGCACAGCTGTGCTGTGATTGGATAGCATCTTGGTACCTTCTCCATGTACCTCTTCCCCGGGGAGATATATTGATGACTCCCCTAAAGGACTGAGATCTGGCAAGAAGTTGAAAACATGGAATGCCAGAAAAACTACACCTCTCTAAACAATAAAATGGTATTAGATACAAAATTACATGGTTTTAGCCTGACCAGGCAGTGGTACAATGACTAAAGCATCGACTTAGGACACTGAGGACCCATGTTTGAAGCACTGAAGTCACCGGCTTGAGTGCGGGCTCATCAGCTTGAGCACAGAGTTGCCAGCTTGAGCTTGGGACCATAGACATGTTCCCATAGTAATTGGCTTGAAGTCTAAGAGACTGGCTTGAGCAAGGGGTCACTGACTTGGCTGAAGCCCCTGGTCAAGGCACATATGAGAAGCAATCAATGAACAACTGAAGTGCCACAACTATGAGTTGATGCTTCTCATCTCTCTCCCTTTCTGTCTGACCCTGTCTGTATGTCTGTCTCTCTTTGCCTCTCTTTCTCTCTTACTAAAAAAAAAATACATGCTTTTAAAAAGTAGATGCAATTTACCCAAAATATAAAGTCTATAGTTCTGCTGAGAATCATAAACGATGTCTGAGAAAATCATATGGCCCATACTAGACTCTGAAGGGATCTTTGGTGAGGCAAGCCTAGAGGATGAGGACACAGAACTGTTGTGTTCACAACTGAAGTGTGAAGTAACGGTCAAATGAAAGAAGAACCTATCAGAAGCTCTTCCCAAAGAACAAGGACACTGAGAGCAGCAACAGGAGTAACTGATCAACAACAAGTAACAGAGCAGTTATGATGTCACTTAGCACTTTACATGAATTACCTCTCTACAACTTGCTGAGTAACATACAAAGGTATTTAGTTGTTCCTTTTTACAGCCAAGGAAACTAAGGCTTTGAGAGGTTAAGAGAATTGCCTAAACTGAGCAGAGGAGAAGAAAATCTAAGCAATCTAACTTTGAAGTCCACTTTCCCACCGTGAGAGCACCACCAGGGGGCAACATAAGTTCAAAGAGGTTCCAAGGATGACTTGGGGTATTGGGAGAGCCAGGCTCCTCCCACCTTGTGACTCAGCTGAGGGGGAGCACACCTCTATTTAGTGCACGTCCTATTTCAGGGGTTTACTGGTCTGTTTCTGTGGGGGGAGCATGGAAACGCCCTCAGTCCCACTAGGGTCCAAATCCCCTGTGCTCCCAAGTGAAGCTGAATCTATTTTCACTGGGGTCAGCGAACAGACCTTAGAAAGTCAGATGTCAGTTTGGATTCATCATTAGGAGGGCTATAATTTGAAAAAGCACTAAATAAGATTGGCTCCAGGACAAAAGTAACTTAAAGAATGATTGAGAAGTAAGGAATTTGACATTTAATGCTTAGCACCTACTATACCACGTTCATAAGCACTTGCAGTTGTCATTTAATATGTCAACCACCATGAAGGCACTGGTTCTTGGCTACAAGGTACTGAGTGAATAAAAGGAGGTAGTGGTGGAAATAGAGAAAAAGGGAAAAATCCTTGAGTTACTCGGATGGAAGAAATAGGCTGATTACAAGCAATGAGAGAAGCACGGTGGTTTGAAATGCTTTGCTGTGGGTGTCAGGCAGAATTAGATGATTCCTGGAAAATCAGCTACAGGAACATCACTGTGAGACAGTAAGTCCAATTTGAGATGTGATGACCTTGAAGTAACAGAAAGACATCCCCGTGAAGAACATTCTTACAAAAAAGTTATGTCCCCAACTCTCTTACCCCAGTTTGGTAGAGTCGGAAGCACATTCCAGTCTTACCTGTCACATGCAAAGGTAATATTGCCTGTTAAGCCAAATTCGGAGGGACCCAAAGCATGAAAGACAGGAACAATGTCCGTCGATTACACACCAAAGCTTTATTGTCTAGCTTGGCCAAGCGGCGGCAGCTCCAACAGTGGTCTAAGGGAGCACGCGCGCGGGCCCTTTGTTCTACTTAGTTTTTATAGTTTTGTAAGTGGGAAGTACAGAAGCAAAAATTATAATTAGGAGCCCTTTACCACTATTGGTTATAGTCATATGTCCTTTAACATGATAGGACCATGTTCAATTTGCAAGCCATACATCATTTTGGAGAAAACAAAATTTACAAGTCAACACAATGGTAGAAAGATGTCTCTTTACATATTAAAAGACATTCCTATATTTCCTAGTGTTTATCCGCCATCTCTCTGTCCAGAGTCACACGTGTTAACCACACGCATTTACATAGGAGAGGTAGTTTCCGTGGGGACAAATGCCCGCAAATGGCTCATTGCTATAAGAAAAGGTTTATTTTGGCTTTTCTCTTCCTGCACCTGGCTTGCCATTCACCCCTTTCCTCACAGGTGTGGCGGAATGTCTGGGAATCCATGTTTTCCTTCCCTTTGCATTTACAATACAATGCCAAGGGCCATCCTGGTTATGCCAATCACACAGTACAGAGACTACTCTCACAATTTCTCTGCACACCTTAACCCAAATTAATAAAATGTTCTCCAAGCCTCTTAAAATATTAATTCTGTAGTTTTTGGTACCTTACAACACCTGCGGATGAAGTGGCTCAGTGGCTCCTCATTGCCGTCTGAAATAAATATCTGTACTCTGGATACCAGCTTTACAGAGAAAAAAACTAGCATGCACTTATGAAAATCAAATGGCCTCATTTGTATTCCTTCACTGAAGAACTAGCCCTTCTCTACATGAAGGTAAGTCCCAGGGCTGGCTGAAACCGCTAATCAGCCAGGGTCCCTAAAGTTTGAGCGCTGTCTGTGCAGTGCTGCAGCCACATGTGGCTATTTAGTTTGAATTAATTTTAAAAAGTGAAAACATTCTCTCAGTTACATTAGACACATTTCAAGTGCTCAATAGCCACATGTGGTTAGTGAAATGTAGGAGAGCAAAACTTCAGAGGATTGACACTCAGATGACTATAAGAAGAAAAAGAAAATTTATTAATAAAAGTCACAAAGCATGCGGGCTATAGCTCTAAAGACACGTGCTCCCTGAAATTAGATTTCTTACATTTTATATACCCTTTACAGAACACAAGTTCACATATATGGGTCTCGTGATTCCTTTCTCTTGAGGTATATATGTTAATCACAGGATTTCAGGATGTGAGGGGGCTTACAGGATTTCAGAGGATAAACATTTGTAAATCGCCCATTAAGGAGAAAGAAAAGGGAGAGAAATAGGTTGCTCACATCTCCCTTCCCCCTCCTTCATTCCTGGCTGTTTACCTTCTTCCTCACAGGTGTGGGGAAAGGAGGGGGTCCGAGTATCCTTCCTCCTTCCATTCAAAACCTTCTAGTATGAAAACCTCTTCATTTACAATATAACAGCCCTTCCTAAGCATAAATGTGATCGGCCATCTTGAGCTGGTGTAAATTACACACAAGTATAAAAATAATATTTACAAAATCTCTCTGAATGCTTGGCCTAAATTATAAAATATCCTTGAAGCCTCTTATCTCAAGGGTGGGGTCTCCTTCCTCAATATTCCATAGTGAAAATATAGAACAGAAGTTTCTAGAAGTCTAGAACAGCTAGCATTGTTCTAGAACAGGGGTGCCCAACAAACTCAGTGCCAAATTTTAAATATTTTAGGTTTCCAGGCCATACAGCCCCAATAATTAATGGTTGAATGGATTGTTGTAAAGTACTGTTTCACAGGGTTTATGTAGAGACACTAAGTCCAAATAAATTTTTAAGGAGTTTTATTAAAAGGAGGAAATTTAATATGCCGGCCGCATATGGCTAACATGGAACATAGCTGACCCAAATCATGCGCCCCGCGCCCAGCCCTGAGGCACATTATGTTAGAGTCTGGAAAGACCAGTGTAACAGGCTTTATTGAAAAGAAACCCACCGGGCTGGCTCACAAGGGAGAGTCGCGCCAGGCACAGGCTAGGACCCTGCTTTAAGGGTTTGGGGAGGGGAGTAGGAAGGGTCGCGGGGCATCAGTTCATTGGCTGCTGGACCTTTAAAGGTTGGTCTTTTATGGAAGTTTGAGTATGTTTAACTTCTAGCGGTTTTCAATCATCCAGGACTTCTCGGCTTGTGACGCCAGACATTCCTTTGCAGTTGGTCATCTGCTGCGAGCCCTGAAATGAGACTTACTGGAAAGGTTAAAGAAATGAAACCTTAGAGGTTATATATCTTTGATCACACACAGGTTGGTGGGAAAAAGGGGAGGGGGAGTGATGACACAATTCATTAGCAAGCTTATAACACTCATCTATAGCATTTATAAAAAACATTTCTACACTAAAACTTATAAAGTAACACCATAGCAAAAAATGTTGTTCTAGATATTAAAACATATTTCCAAATTTTTCAGTGTTTATTTGCAGTTCCTTTGTCTAGAGGTATATGCATTAACTATATGCTTTCAGGATGGTGCGGGAGCCTACGTGGCACCAGGGAATAAGCTGTTGTAAATGGCCCATTAAAGAAAGACAGAGAAAGGAAAATAGCTTTCTTCATCTCTCCCTAGCATCCCCACACCTGGCTAGGGGTTTACCCCGTTTCTCACAGAGGTGGGGATTGGGGAATCAAAGTCTCCCTGGCACAAAATCTCTTTACAATACAGTACTGTTGTCTATCCTGAGTTGGTGCAAATCACACACAAGTATAAAAATTATATTTACAAAATCTTTCTGTATGCCTAGCCTAAATTATAAAGTGTCCTTTAAGCTTCCTAGTAAAAAGGGGTTTCCTACACAGTATGTTTCTGCAAGCTAGGAAAATTTCACATCCCTTTACTTTCACTCCCTATAGAGAGGAGAGGACAAGAAACCTGACTTTAAAACATCAATATTAATTTTTCAATTCTTTGGTACCTTACCAAAGGATAACATACTCAAGAGTGTAATTCAGTGGATTTCATCAGTTAGAATACATTACTGACCCAATGAGATAAACATTTGCTGAATAAAATAGAGACCTTACTTGTACAATTGTCAATTACCTCTTTACTAAGTAATATTGGTAAACAAGTAAAACTTAAAATTAGGAGGGATGGAGAGAAAGACATTATGAAAAGTTTATTGAGTTCCTTCATCCAGCTTAGTTAGGGAATGTGTTACTTAATCAGATATTTGGATTTAGAGGAAAATTTTATGGATAGAGCACTTGGGTTTATTTTATAACATTTTTTAAAGAATGCATTTGGTTGTTTTTTTTAATTCAAAGTTTCTTTCATTTATAATGCAAGCCCTTCAGTTATCATTTGACACTGTGAATTTTCAGTAATTACCTAAGTATTTTCTGACTTGTTCTAAAAAGGAGTAGGGAAGATCCCATTAAACTCACGGAAGAATAAGAACCAGCAAGAGTGTAATAACTTAAAATATATTACAATATTGTCTGTCAATTGGTGGAGAACATAATGGACAAACCCTTTTGCAGGCAGTTAACAATGTTGACCAATTTTAAACATGCAGAACCATTCTGCTAGCTTTCTACACAGGAATTTATGCTAAGATACATAGGCTTGAGTATGAAGAAATATTAGAATTCACACTGATATTTATCATAAAATTTATGATAAAGAAAATGTAAACAATCTAAATACTCAAATGTTTTTGGATCATCAATAGTCTAGACTTCATATAATGGAATATCTATAGTTCTATATAATAAAGTATTATATAGTCATTAAAAAGTATACTATAGAATAGATATTAACATAGATTCTAGATTAAATGACTAAAGACTTCTGTGACACCTTCTTCAATTAAATAAGTTAGACAAACTACATGTAAAAAATTATATTCATTAAAATTATTAAAATTATATACATCTCTATAGCCATGATTAGAAAGGCCTATATAAGATAGTTGTCTTTGGTGTCTTATTAAAAATGTTTTTCCTAATGATTTGAATTATGCTATGCATTCTCAATGGGGGTGGCGGTATTGCCACTAAGAAAGCAAAATTGGCTCTTGAGAAATGAAAAAAATATCCTAGATATTACAGTGGTTATATGGCTCTCCAAAATTCAACCTTACACAACAAAAGATTATCCCTTAGTATTTTATGTTAGGCAGAGAATAGGAAGATAGAAAAAACAATGTCTAAAAAATTTCTTGGAACAGAAATAAAAAAGGTCAAGAAACACTATTACACATGAAGTAAGGTCTTTTTATAAACAGAAACCAAATTTAAATATCTCAATGGTAACCTCTTTCAATGAAGTTATATTTAGATGTCCAATTTCAAATCTAATTTGTTATTTTCAAGCAAAAAATGTCATCTGCACATTCTACTCATGAGAGTATTTTCTTTATTTTTTATTTTTTTACAGAGACAGAGCGAGAGTCAGAGAGAGGGATAGATAGGAACAGACAGACAGGAACACAGAGAGATGAGAAGCATCAATCATCAGTTTTTCGTTGTGGCACTTACTTGTTCATTGACTGCTTTCTCATATGTGCCTTGACCATGGGGCTACAGTAGACTGAGTAACCCCTTGCTTGAGCCAGAGACCTTGGGTACTAGCTGGTGAGCCTTGCTCAAACCAGTTGAGCCTGTGCTCAAGCTGGTGACCTCGGGGTCTCGAACCTGGGTCCTCCACATCCCAGTCTGATGCTCTATCCACTGAACCACCGCCTGGTCAGGCTCAAGAGAATATTTTGAAAATACATTCCATTTAATACCTAAAATGACCCTGTCGATGAAGAAAACACTTTCAGTGTCTGGTGATAACCATAAGTTTTTATCTTATTACTTGATTTGAAAAGTGTCCCTCGACAGAAGATGTCATACATACATTCAGTGGAATACTACTCAACCATAAGAAATGATATATTACCACTTAAGACAACAAGGATGGACTTTGAGAACATTATACTAAGTTAAACAAGAAAATCCTAGGCTTACACACATAGGAGGGATACAAAACTAGAACTCATGGACACAGATAAAACTGAAGTGGTTACCAGGGGAAGGCGGGCAAGAAAGAAGGGAATTAAGGGGAACAAATGTACGGTGACAGAAAATGAGCTGACTTTGGATGATGGGCACACAACGCAATCAACAGTTCAAATGCATGGAAATGTTCACCTGAAACCTATATTTCTTACTGATCAATGTCACCTTATTAAATTTAACTTCTAAATTAAAAAAAAAAACAAAACACAAAAGATGGCACCGTACTAAGTGGAAAGTGATTACCAGCATTTTTTGCTCTCTAAGAATCTTACATTCTTGTGTGAAACCCAAGAACAAAACTCTTAATTGTCCTCACTGTCAGCTTATTTTTGACAGCCATTCATTCTTGAAAGTATCAAACTAAAAATAAATGATCCCCTGGCTGTAATAATTACATACAGCTGATTTCTCTCTGGAAGATAATGCTAGACAAAGACAAGGTATTTATCACAGATAAACACACTAAGGCGGGGCTTACTCAATCAAAGTGAAAGATCGTTTTTTCTTGAGAAGCAGCTTTATTCCAGTGACCTTTATTTCTGTTATTCAAAACCACTAAGAGCTGATGAATATTTGAAAAAGACAAATAGCTTCAGTGCCCCATATTATTTCTAAAAAAAGAAAAAGTACTTGTTTAGTAATCAGACATGCTAATTTATTAAAATGCTAGAGTTCCAAATGAGAAATACCTTTGAGGAACATTTAAGTTATTTTCCTCCTGGCTTTCAGTAATGAACTGAAATAATTAAATATCAGAGAGCATAATTAACCTTTTCTTATATTTGAATCCAGTGACTAATCGAAAGCCAGGGCCACAGCAAAGTTGAGTGGCACTGTTTCCATCTGTGCCTACATATAAGTTAGCTAGTGGTTATCTGGCAATTGAAGTTGACTGTATGCTCAATGAAAGCCTAGAATTAAAAAACAAACAAACAAGCCTGACCTGTGGTGGCACAGTGGATCAAGCGTTGACCTGGAACTCTGAGGTTGCCGGTTCAAAAACCCTGGGCTTGCCCGGTCAAGGCACATATGAGAGTTGATGCTTCCTGCTCTCCCCCCTTCTCTCTCTCTCTCTCTCTCTCTCTCTTCTCTAAATAGAATAAATAAATAAAACAAAACAAAACAAAACAAAAAAACTCCCCAGAATGAACAATGTGAAAACAACAATGAAATTATACTAATCTGCCTAATCTTATTGCTAGGAGAAGGGAGGAAAGAGAAGGCAGAAGGAAAAAACAAGAATTCAAAAAGGTGTAGTAGAAAGACAAATACAAGAAAATATAGAAAATTGTCAGACAAGAAGAATTAGAAAGACAGCATGATCAGTCTAGGGATAGACTTAAGCTTGTTGGTTGAAATAAGTGAGAAACTCTTGCCCTGGAGGACTGGCAAAGCCAGACAGGGTAGTTTTTCTTTAGAAGTAGGTCTGATATGTTTGTTTTTTATTTTTGCAGCTGTTGGGCAGATGAAATATATTATGCTCACTTTGTTAAAGATGGCGCTGCCCACATGGAAGCCCGTCACTCAGGTGATATTAATGTGTGTTGGGGGCGGGCTGTGGACAGACAGGATCCTTGTAGCCTGGGGCTTGGTTTTATTTTGATTTTATTTTATTTTATTTTATTTTTTATTTATTTTTTATTTTTTTGTATTTTTCTGAAGCTGGAAACAGGGAGAGACAGTCAGACAGACTCCCACATGCGCCCGACCGGGATCCACCCGGCACGCCCACCAGGGGCGATGCTCTGCCCACCAGGGGGCGATGCTCTGCCCCTCCAGGGCATCGCTCTGCTGCATCCAGAGCCACTCTAGCGCCTGGGGCAGAGGCCAAGGAGCCATCCCCAGCGCCCGGGCCATCTTTGCTCCAATGGAGCCTCTGCGGCGGGAGGGGAAGAGAGAGACAGAGAGGAAGGAGGGGGGGGGTAGAGAAGCAAATGGGTGCTTCTCCTATGTGCCCTGGCCGGGAATAGAACCTGGGTCCCCCGCACACCAGGCCGATGCTCTACCGCTGAGCCAACCGGCCAGGGCCGGGCTTGGTTTTAGAACTAAGCCTTTCCCACCCTTTTTGATGTGGGGTGGTACAATTCCATCGTGCCTCAGAGAAGTGACTTTGTTTTAGAGACTTCCCTATTTTGTATATTGGATTAAGGGTTTTTTTACTTCTACACTATAAAGTGAGGCAGACCAGGAGCTTGCTCTCAGTTCCTGAGATTAGCGTTAGAGAGGAGAGCAGAGAGAGGCCACGTGCAGGAGGACAGGAGAAGCAGTCAAGATGGTGGAGTGTTGAAGGAGAAGCCAGTTTGTGCAGAGTTTGTGCAGAGAGAAGGAGACGGGGAACAGAGGTGAATAAGGCTGGTGAGCTAGAGACCTTTGATTCTAGGGAACTCAAATTTAAGTCAGTAGCTTTGTGAGCACTGAATGTGAGTGGGTTTTGGAGCCCAGTGTGTGTTTTTACTTGCCTGCTGGGTGCAAGCTAGAATTATAGCTAATGGCCCACCAGTTCTTGGCTCTGTTGTTTCTTTACTGACTGTCCGAATCCAATGTAAACCTGCATGGGCCAGGTGGCTGTGATGGTGGCTACTACCTTTACAGGAGCTATCTTCAGTTACATGTTCATCTGATTCAATTTGTTTTTCAAAATCTCTGGACCTAGAATCCTGTGCTTATTTTTAATAAAATTTTTCTTCAAAAATAATCAATGGATTAGCAGCTGTCTTCCCAAAAAATGTAACTTCCTTTCTTCCTGCTCCCTTCATCCGTAAACCATGGTGTAGAAATAGAAAAATATCAAATAAAGCCATTTTATTGTTAAAAACATAAGAAATTACCTTGATCTCTCAGCATCTTAAGAGTATTAATTGCTATGTTCACATGCATATTTCTACTGTCATGGCATTCATAAATGGCCTTTTCTTCTATTTTAGCATAGATCACAAAATGAATAATTAAATGAAAATACTAAATTCAGTCTATGAACAATTAATGTAATTTACAATCTAATGGATAAATATGGCAAAACATTTATCCAAATCAAAGAACAGGGAAATTTTTGCCACACATAAAAAGCAACTTATTTTACACTGTGATTACATTTTTTGAGAGGAAAAAGAAGAAACTTGAATCCATAAATCCAACCTAAGAACCAGATACTTAGTTTCACAAACTAAAGACCACTGTATATTTGTATAGCATGCATAATGCAGAGCCTATACAAAGCCTATAGGGTACATGAACTGATTTAATTCTCAAAGCAAGTCCCTAATATACCAGATGTACATACTATTATTCTCATATAAACAATGAGGCAATTAAGGCTCAAGATGCCTAAATGATTTGCTTAATATAATCACATATTAAAATAAAGACATGATCTTTTCATTATCTTTCATCTATTAGTTGCTTTTATAATACCATTAAGTAATTGATAGATATATGAATTTACCAGAACTTTCAGCTGCCCTTTGTTGTTCCACCTGGCTGCCTGACCTCATCCTTACTTACTGGACAATTGCCCCTGAGGCAAAAGAATCCAGAAAGCTGAAACTGTAAAACCGTAAAAGGCAACATATCAGACTTTTGACTCAGTATCCCCTCAGGCTCTCCCAAACCTTATAAAATTCGTTCCTAGTCTGTAACCGATGCCCTTCTCCCCAGAGAAGTGCCCAGCAGGGTTCCTTTCTTCCTTTCAATAAAGCTTGTTACTCTGGTCTTTTCGGACTCCCATGGATTCCAACATTTGATGTTGAAACCCAGACAGGGTACTAACTGCCTGGACGATCCCTCTTTGTCATCCAAACATACAACCAGGGAAGCAATGGGCAGTGGCAGCTCATCCCGGGCTTACTTCGATTCTGTTTGGACATGTAATTAATTGTAGGTTGATTGGCTGGCAATCTGTCCCTGTCCTGAACCCCTGCTGGACCAGAAAGGTAAGGAGTTTCTCCCTTCCCTCTCCCAGTTGGCTTTAATTCGATCCATAAGTCCCTAATCCATCGTCAGACAGCTTTCTCTGGTCAGTCTCACATTTTGAGGGGTTTGCCATTTTTCTGTCTCAGGAGACAGCACATTCCAAAAGTCTAAGAGCTTAGCCAAATACCTCCACATTCTCTTTGAGCTCCTTCTTGGGCGGTAATGACACCTAAGTAGGACGACTCCACATTGCCAGGAGAGTTTTCTCCTTTGAGATTGTGATTGGAGATGGGGACACCCTCTCTAGATCACTAATCTCCACAATGGGCTTTTCAGAGTCAAAGCCATCTGACCAAACCCCGTTGGGGTGTCTTTTAAAAAATCTTACTAGACTGACCAGGTGGTGGCGCGGTGGATAGAGTATCGAACTGGGATGCCGAGGACCCAGGTTCGAGACCCTGAGGTTTCCAGCTTGAGCGTGGGCTCATCTGGTTTGAGCAAAAGCTCACCAGCTTGGACCCAAGGTCACTGGCTTGAGCAAGGGGTTACTCGGTCTGTTGTAGGCCCGCAGTCAAGGCACAAATGAAAAAGCAATCAATGAACAACTAAGGTGTTGCAATGCGCAACGAAAAACTAATGATTGATGCTTCTAATCTCTCCGGTCCTGTCTGTCTGTCCCTGTCTATTCCTCTCTCTGACTCTCTCTTTGTCTCTGTAAAAAAGAAAAAGAAAACTTACTATATTAGGTCTCTCTGACCTCGTGCCAAAGAAACTCATTTTTCTTTGCAACACAGCCTGGTCTCAATATAGGCTCGACAAAGATTCCCATTGGCCTGAAAACGGGACCTTTGATTTAAGCATACTGAGAGATCTAGATAATCTTTGCCACCAGATGGGAAAGGCTTCTGAAATCCTTTATGTTCAGGCTTCCTTTTACTTTCGCTTCTGTCCTTAATTTCTGTGCTGCTTGTTCTACACGCAGGCCATTTTTTGGCCAAAGAAACCTCACCTAGAACCTTTGCTCCTAATCTTTTCTTATCTGTGGACTCCCAACTCTCTTTTCCTCCTGCCTGACCCTCCAGGGCACCCTTTTCTTGGGACCCCTCTCTGGTCCCTCTTCTGCTCGAGTCTATTCCCTCCAAGATCCCCCTTCCCTCCCTTCGCAGGATCTTGTTTCTCATTCACCTGCAAATACCAGTCTCTCTTTTTCCTCCCCTGCTGGCCAGGGGCCCCTTCCTTCTCCACTGTGTTCTTAAACCCTTCCTCCCTCCTTACAGACAGGCGGCTCTGTCTCTTTTTTCTTCTTTGACCCATTCCCCCTTTCCATCAGCTTCAGCTGTATCTTACCCATCCTCCCACCCCACCAGCTTCCGCTACAGCTATGCCTTTCTCCCCCTCATCCTCTCCCTTCTCTTCAGAGCTCCAAATCTTTTTGACTCCTCTGACCATGTGGTGCCACCACCAACACTTTTATCCCCTCCCCCTTCTCCTGCAGATTCTGACCCTCCTTCTTTCCAATCAGCTGCTCACACTGTCCATCCGTCTGTTTTCTCTCTTCCTCCCCTCTATGCTGACAACTCCCTGCCATCTCAAAAAGCTTAAAAAAGCAGAGTTGTCTATTGAGCAGTGTGAGTGAGTAATCTGTTTTGTCTCTTTGTTTGTCAGAAAATATCTTTAGTATAATTTTAATTGAAACAAGTAAAGCACGCTCATTTAAATTCCTTAATTCATAATTTGTATGTGAAGTTTTTGTTTAATGTGTAACCGTGTCTGTTTCTAAGGCCTTAAACCAATAATTACCTGCCTTTTAAATCAAGGCTTCCTCATCCCCACGGACTCTCCCTGCAATACCCCCATCATTCCTGTTCAAAAACCTTCAGGGGCTTATCATCTCGTACAAGACTTACACCTAATCAATGAGGCAGTAGTTCCCCTCCATCCAGTAGTCCCTAATCTCTATAAGCTACTGTCACACATTCCCTCAAACACCACTCACTTCATGGTCCTAGACTTCAAGAATGCCTTCTTTACCGTTCCTCTACAGCCTGACTCTTACTTTCTGTCTATTTTTATTTAAACTGACCTGGACACTAATGCAGCTCAGCAACTCACATGGACTGTCTTACCCCAGGGGATCAAAAACAGCCCACACCTGTTTGGGCAGGCACTAGCTCAGGATTTAGCAGCATGCAATCTCAAAACTAGTACTCTCTTACAATATGTAAATAACCTACTCCTCTGCAGCCCCTCCCTGCCTGTCTCAAGGAGACACAGAGCCACCCTTCTTAACTTCCTTGCTGTGAAGGAATATCATGTCTTCTCTCCTAAGGCTCAACTTCACTCTCAGTCTGTAGTCTGTCTGGTCATCACCCTAACCCCCACCACCTGAGGCCTCACCCTAAATTGAACTCAGATCCTTCACAGTCTCCAACCACGTACAAATCAAATCCTTTCTTTCCTCAGTCTAAAAGGCTTCTTTAGAAACTGGATTCCCAATTTTGCTCTCTTAGTCAAGCCCCTCAGTGAGATCTTCTGAGCATGGCTTTTAAGGTCTATAATGGTCCAGGAAGTAACAGAAAGGCAAATAAGGCCCAAAAGAAGTCAGGAAATACCAGCTTTGGGCATATGCTCTTAAAGGCTCCAGCACCCTAAAGGGCTTCATAGAATTCCATCAAGGCCCTGCTACAGAATGGAAAGAAAGGTCATTGAACTGAAGTCTGCCAGGCTTTCTAGCCCCACTGGTTGACATGTCTGTGCTGTGGAAAAGGGACACAAGAAGGTAAGCTGCCCCCTTGCTCCATGGAGGGAGCATTCAGTCTCTTCTAGCCCTGCTCCAGCTACCCATGACCTGACCTTGCCCAGCATGCTGGGAATTGTCGCTGAAGGCCCAAGGACATTGTTCATGAGCCTAAGGTATTTTTTCCAAGTAGCAGATAAACTGATCTCATTTCTTGTAAACACAAGGACCATCTATTATGCCTTGCCTGAATACATATTTGAGTTTTAGTTATCCCTCAAAGATCTCTACTGTGGGTATGGACAGTCTGATTTTGTTACTTTATTTAAGGTATAGTGTCTCTGTTATTCCTCTTGTCTCAATGCCCCCATGCCTATTTTGGGCTGGAACCTACTGCTAATTCCAGCTAGAAGCAGTGGTCACTAGGACTTAAACTCTAGCTACAAAGTATAGAAATGTAACCACCCTTTCCCTAAGTACTTGCAGGATTTACAGGTTACTCAGCAAACTGTTCAAAGACTGTCCAAGAGGTGCTTCCAGCAAGTACATCACCCAGGGACTGACTTTCACCTGGACAGGTCCACACACCGTGATCCTGACAACTCCCACTGCTGCTAAAGTAGAAAAGAGCATACTTTACTCCAACCACAAACCAGAAACTGGTTGGTCTATGTATGGCAAATATATGAAGAAACTAAGGAGTCTTTTAATCAGACTTGAGGAAAAGGGAAACTTGGGTAAAAAGAAAGTCAACTTAATTGTCACTAAAAGTTAAAGATTTGTCCTGGCTGGCTGGCTCAGTGGTAGAGCGTCGGCCTGGCGTGCAGGAGTCCTGGGTTCGATTTCTAGCCATGGCAAACAGGAGAAGTGCCTATCTGCTTCTCCACCCCTCCCTCTCTCCTTCTTCTCAGTCTCTCTCTTTCCCTCCCGCAGCCAAGGCTCCACTGGAGCAAAGTTTGCCGGGGCACTGAGGATGGTTCTGTGGCCTCTGCCTCAGGCACTAGAATGGCTCTGATTGTGGCAGAGTGACGCCCCAATTGGGCAGAGCATCGTCCCCTGGTGGGCATGCCGGGTGGATCCCGGTCGGGCGCATTCGGGAGTCTGTCTGACTGCCTCCCTGTTTCCAGCTTCGGAAAAATACAAAAAAAAAAAAGTTAAAGATTTTTAAATCAAGAGTTCTAACTAGAAAGAAATTGTATGGTTTTGATAATAGAAAGTATAAGGTATGGAAATACTTTTGAAAGAAAAAGGAAAAAGCAAGATGTTATGAAGGCCAGTTATTTCTGGATAAGAAAGTGCATGAAAGCTGAGGGTTTATATAAATTATAGAAGGTTTGTGCAGGTTGTAGGAGGTTTGAACCGAGAAAAAAGAATTTGAACAGTCAGAAAACTGGTTTTCAAAGAATGTTTAACTAGTCACCCTAACTAACAATCCTCTACTCTCCCCACTTATTGGGGTGACTCTTTCCTCCACCCTGACCATCTGGAGCTCAGAAACAGAGAAACAAAACCGACCCCTTGTCCTTCTATTCTCTATTCACCTCTCAGCCTACCTCACCCAATCAGGGACTTTCTACTTGTGTGGGACCAACACCTCTATGTGTCTCCCTACTAATTGGACAGAAACGTGTACTCTAATATATCTCACCCAAATATCAACCTAATCCCACCCCATGAGCCTCTTCCAGTTCCTAGTACACTACTCGTCAATCTAAGGACCAAATGAGCTATACAGGTAATTCCTCTTCTTGTTGCTTTAAAATTTTCTATAAAATAGGTCTAGGGGCAGGGGGACTGGCCACTGCCCTGTCTTATTCTCTCTCTCTTAAGCCCAGCGAATTCGTAAAAAACAAACTGAGTCATGGAATCAGTGGTTTTTCACAAACTGTGTGTCTTAACTATTGCCTTTCATTGGTCCACTCACTCTCCTATTTATTTTTCTAACTTTTGAACCCTGCCTCCTACATTTGTTCACTAGTTTCTTATAGAACCGCATGCAGACCTTCGTCAGTCAGAATATTGGAAAAATCTACCTAACCCTATATACCAACCCTGAAACCTGCCCTTGCAAAACAGAAAAATCTGGAACCCTATAAAAACACCCCTCCTCTGAACAATGGTGGAAAAACCCCTTGTTCTCCATGCTAGTACCAATTATAGGACCAATCCTAATTTTGTGCCTAATTTTAATGCTTGCCTCTTTCTTTATTAAGTTCCTGCAGGCTCGAATGAGGGAAATCTCCAGGATTACCTACAATCAAATGCTTTTACAGCCCCTACTCCAACTGCCCCAGGGAGGGGTTCACGAAGGAGGCCCCCAATAGGGATTACAGCAGGACGTAGCTCCAGAAGATGGCCGGTCCGAGACAAGCCTCTTTCCTGAACCCCATACCCTTTCCTTCCCCCTATCTCTTTTCCTTTTTATCAAATTACAGAGTTGAGAAATGATAGACATATGAATTTACCAGAACTTCCAACTGCCCTTTTATTGTCCCACCTGGCTCCCTGACCTCACCCTTACTTACTGGATAATCGCCCCTGAGGCAGAAGAATTCCAGAAAGCTGAAATCGTAAAACTGTAAAAGGGAACAAACATACCAGAACTTTTGACTCAGGACCCCCTCAGGATCTTCCAAACCCTATAAAATTTGTTCCTAGTCTGTAACCGGTGCCCTTCTCCCCTTAGAAGTGCCCGGCAGGGTTCCTTTCTTCCTTTCAATAAAGCCTGTTACTCTGGTCTTTTCGGACTCCCATGGATTCCAACAGTAATGACTATTTTAATATTAGGACTCATTATATTACATCAGTAAAAAAAAAAAGAAAGGAAATATGAGAAAAGTGAGTAAAGGAAATGTAATAGTAATAAATAGTATATTATATGAAAAATTTATTGTTCACCTAAAATGTGCAGGTTTGGTGTAAGCTCATTAAGTGTTTTCTCATTTAATCTTCATTGTTATTCTACAAGGATGAGTGTCATCATCACCAATTTACATAGGAAACTCAGGTTCAAGTAGAATAAATAACTCACTTACTATTGCACACCTAGTTATTAAATCCAGTTGTGTCCAAATGCCAAAGCCAAGACTCTACTTACTACCCTAAATCATCACAGAGAAAAAGCTGAGAAAAATGTGGAGAGTAGAGAAAAAAAAGAGAGATATTGAAAAAGACAAAGAAGAAAAAGGATAACATTTTTCTGTAAGAGGCTGTTTTTTGGTGTCTTTGCTTTGCCGTTATTCTTGAACTTATATAGAATCCCAGAGAAGACAGACCTCTGAAATGGCAGAAAGAAAATCTTCATGACACTGTTCCACAAAAACAATAAAAAATACTGACAAAGCAATGAAAAAATAACCATTTAAAAATTTTGGGAAATTAACCAGGGCCACAGACAAGTTGAAAATCATCTAAGAGAAACTATGAAACAGTGGGGTGTGTACCATTTTATCTTGAGGCTATTCTCATCCCTCACTTCCCATATTAGTGGCACCATAGCTGTAAAGCAGGGGTCCCCAAACTTTTTACACAGGGGGCCAGTTCACTGTCCCTCAGACCGTTGGAGGGCCGGACTATAAAAAAAAAACTATGAACAAATCCCTATGCACACTGCACATATCTTATTTTAAAGTAAAAAAACAAAATGGGAACAAATACAATATTTAAAATAAAGAACAAGTAAATTTAAATCAAACTGACCAGTATTTCAATGGGAACTATGGGACTGCCTTTGGCTAATGAGATGGTCAATGTGCTCCTCTCACTGACCACCAATGAAAGAGGTGCCCCTTCTAGAAGTGCGGTGGGGGCCGGATAAATGGCCTCAGAGGGCCGCATGCGGCCCGCGGGCCGTAGTTTGGGGACCCCTGCTGTAAAGAGTTGGCGGCCTGAGAGCTAACAGAGAAACAGATCTCTTTTAGAGTTACATCAAAAGCATCATCCCAGAGCATTGTCAACATTGTTAGGACAGGCAGATTCCTGGAAAATCTCTATTCTTAGGGTATTGTAGGCACTCGATTTGACTCACAGTTCAACGTGTGCGTGTGTGTGTGTGTGTGTGTGTGTGTGTGTGTGTGTGTGTGTGTGTGTGAAGCCCTATGCCCACAGTGCTATCAAAACAATAGCACTTGGTTGGCAATATGGCAGCTTCCTAAGGCTATGATTTCATTTGGACAACAAGAACCTGGCCAAGAATTTAAAGGAAATCTTGGAGAACTAGGTGACTCTGAGCAACTTTTAAAAACTCTGACACATTGCTGAAGTTTAAAAGGGGGATCAGCAAAGACCTGAGAAAAGAGAAGATCCCATCCACTCACTAGTGACTGATGTCAAAGCAGGAAGTAAAGCCAAGGCTGCCTTATGAAGGGCAAGAAGTTTGAACACACACTTCTTAGATTCCAATGGCAAAGGGTGAGAGACATAATGATAAGGCATTTAAGAAAACTTTCTAACCGACCACTGGCTGATCATTAAGTCATGCTGACACAGGGTAAACCATATAAGGCCAACCTTAAAATAAAAAATAATGGCAGGAACTATAAAAAATGTTACCACTTAGTGGCCATGCTTATTAAACAAATAAGTGAAAACAAGAAATACAATAGTAAAATCCCAGTCTCAAAACAATAATAAAAATGCATTTGACACCAGAGTTATTACAATATATTATTTAACTGTACAGTTTTCAACAAAAATATTGTGAGACATATAAACAAACATACAGGGAAATAAAAAGAGAAGCCAAGAGAAAATGTCTCTGAGAGAGCCCAGATTTTGGCCTTAGTAAACACAGACTTAAAATCAGCTATTATAAATATATTTTAAAAATTAAGGAAACTATGTCTAAAAAAATTGAAGAAAAGTAAGAAAATGATGTCTTACCAGAGAATATCAACAAAGAGAAATTATAAAAATAGAAAAATTTTAGAAGTTCTGAAGTTAAAAAGGGCAAAAACTGACATGACGGCCCTGGCCGGTTGGCTCAGTGGTAGAGCGTCGGCCTGGCGTGCAGAGGTCCCGGGTTCGATTCCCGGCCAAGGCACACAGGAGAAGCGCCCATCTGCTTCTCCACCCCTCCCCCTCTCCTTCCTCTCTGTCTCTCTCTTCCCCTCCTACAGATGAGGCTCCATTGGAGCAAGGATGGCCCGGGCGCTAGGGATGGCTCCTTGGCCTCTGCCCCAGGTGCTAGAGTGGCTCTGGTCGCAACAGAGTGACGCCCCGTGGGGCAGAGCATCGCCCCCTGGTGGGCAGAGTGTCGCCCCTGGTGGGCGTGCCGGGTGGATCCCGGTCGGGCGCATGCGGGAGTCTGTCTGTCTCTCCCCGTTTCCAGCTTCAGAAAAATACAAAACAAACAAACAAACAAATGACATTACTAATTCACTGTGGGAACTTGGAAGCTAAACAACTGATATGAACTATCGGGGGGGAAAAAATCAGTAAACTTGAAGATTGATCAGTAGAAATTATTTAGTTTGAGAAGCAAAACAAATAAAAAGAACCACGAAAAATGTCCAGAGGCTCAAACACCTGTGGGTGTCTACCAGCATGTGCATTTTGGGGGTTGTAGAGGAAAAGGAACAGAAAAATATGTGTAGGAATAGTGAGGGAAAACTTTCCAAATATTATGCAAAATTTATACATCCAAGAAACTCAACTGCAAGTAGAATTTATTAATAGACAGCCTGAGCAGATCTGGCCTGACCAGTCGGTGGCACAGTAGAACACTGGCCTGGGATGCTGAAGACTTTGGTTCAAAATCCGAGGTAGCCAGCTTAAGCACAGACTCATCCGGCTTGAGTGCAGGCTCACCAGCTTAAGTGTGGGGTCACTGGCTTGAGTGTGGGATCATAGACATGACCCCATGGTTGCTGGCTTGAGCCCAAAGGTTGCTGGCTTGAATAAGGGATCACTGGCTTGGCTGAAGCTCTCTGGTCAAGGCACATATGAGAAAGCAATCAATGAACAGCTAAGGTGCTGCAACTATGAGTTGATGCTTCTCATCTCTCTCCCTTCCTGTCTCTGTCGGTCCTCCCTCACTAAAAAAACAATAAAATAAAAGAACCTATTTATAGACAGCCACAACTAGACACATCATAGTCAAATCAATGTAAGACAGAGAAAATTTAAAAATAGTAAGAGAAAAATGACTTCTCATGTACAAAAGGTCCTCAAGCTGATTTCTCATTAACAGCCATAGAAACAGGAATGACCTATCGAAGTCTTGAAAAACATGAAGGTCAATACATTACTAAATGAACAAATTCTGAGGGACTTCATCATTACCAGATCTATTCTTTAAGAAATACTAAGAGAAAATCAACAAAATCAAAAGTTGATGCCAAATATCAACAAAATTGACAAAATCTCATAGCTAGACTGACCAAGAGAGAAGATTCAAATTATGTACTAAAATTAATAATGAAAGAGGTAATATCATTATAGAACTTAGAGAATTAAAAAAGAATTATAAAGGGATACAATGAACAACTATATGCCAATATTTTTGAAAATTTAGATGAAATTGGAAAATACCTAAAAAGACAAAAATCCTTGAAATTGACTCAAAAATAGACCTATAGAAAGTGGTGATTTAGTAATTTTAAAAATTCTCACAAAGCCCAGACTTCACTGATGAATTCTCCCAAACACCTTTGTCAAAAACCAGTCACTAACATATATATTAAACACAAGTGATCATGGACTCTGAGTGTATTCCACTGGTCTCTATTTCTATCCTATTCTAGTACTTCACAGTCTTAATTACTGTAGTGTGGGAGTAAGTATTGAAATTGAAACTCTGAGTCCTCCAAATTTGTTCTTTTTCAATCTGTTTTGTCCCTTATAGTTCAGTATAACTTTAAGGATCTGCTTTGTATTTTCTGCAAAAATATAGTTAGGATTATGATAGAGATCACTTTGAGTCCTCAGATCAATTTGTCAAATATTGACATTTAACAATATTAAATCTTATATTTCCACTTACTTAGATCTTTTTTTTTTTTTTAATTTTGTATTTTTCTGAAGTTGGAAACAGGGAGGCAGTCAGACAGACTCCCGCATGCGCCCAACCGGGATCCACCCAGAATGTCCACCAGGGGGCAATGCTCTGCCCATCTGGGGCATTGCTCTGTTGCAACCAGAGCCATTCTAGCACCTGAGGCAGAGGCCATGGAGCCATCCTCAGCGCCCGGGCCAACTTTTTGCTCCAATGGAGCCCTGGCTGCAGGATGGGAAGAGAGAGACAGAGAGGAAGGAGAGGGGGAGGGGTGGAGAAGCAGATGGGCGCTTCTCCTGTGTGCCTTGGCCAGGAATTGAACCCGGGACTCCTGCATGCCAGGCTGATGCTCTATCACTGAGCCAATCGGCCAGGGCTCACTTACTTAGATCTTTTAGTTTCTTTCAACAGTGTTTTATTGTTTTCATGGTACAAATATTTTTTTTTTTTTTTTTTTTTTTTTTTTACAGAGACAGAGAGAGAGTCAAATATGGACAGACAGACAGGAACGGAGAGAGATGAGAAGCATCAATCATTAGTTTTTGTTTTTTTTTTTAAATGTTGGGGCCTGGCATGCAATGGGAGCCCCATACTTCTTCTCATTCTTTCTTTTTTTTTTTTTAATTTTTTATTTATTTATTCATTTTTTAGAGAGGAGAGAGAGAGACAGAGAGGGAGAGAGAGGAGAGAGAGACGAGGGGAGGAGCTGGAAGCATCAACTCCCATATGTGCCTTGACCAGGCAAGCCCAGGGTTTCGAACCGGCGACCTCAGCATTTCCAGGTCGACGCTTTATCCACTGCGCCACCACAGGTCAATCATTAGTTTTTTGTTGCGACACCTTAGTTATTCATTGATTGCTTTCTCATATGTGCCTTGACCGTGGACCTTCAGCAGGCCAAGTAACCCCTTGCTTGAGCCAGCGACCTTGTGTCTAAGCTGGTGAGCTTTGCTCAAACCAAATGAACCTACACTTAAGCTGGGGACCTCGGGGTCTCGAACCTGGGTCCTTTGCAGCCCAGTCCAACACTATCCATTGTGCTTCATGGTACAAATCTTGAAATTCTTTTATTAAGTTTATTCCTAGGTAGGTACTTTAATATTCTGGATACAATTATAAATGGAATTATTTTATAATATTATTTTGAGGTTGTCAATATTGGTTTATCTTGTATCTTGCAACTTTGCCATACTTGTTTTATTAGTTCTAATAGTTTTTTTTTAATGAACCCTTGGGATTTTCTTTAGACAAGATCAAATCATCTACAAATAGAAATAATTTTACTTCCTCCTTTTAAATATAGACTTTTCAATTCTTTTTCTTGCATAGTTTTCCTAGCATAATCTTCCAGTACAGTATTGACTAGAGGTGGTCAGGGTGGCACCCTGTCTTGTTCCTTGCTTTAGGGGGAAATCTTTCAGTCTTTTTCCACTAAGTACAGTGGTAACTGGTTTTGTTTCTAACATATACTTAATGAGGTTGAGAAAGTTTCTTCTTTCCTTGGTTTAAGTGTTTTACTATGTTAGATTTTGTTAAACACTTTTTTTTTTCATCTCTAGAGATGTTGTATAATCTCTTTTCTTTTTCTTTTATTTATTTTAATTGATTGATTTTTGGGGGGTGTTAAATAACCTTGCATTTCTTGGTTAAACCCTTCTGGTCATGATGGATAATCCTTTTTAATATATTGTTGGAGTCAGTTTCTTAGAATCTTTTTTTTTTTTACAGAGACAGAGAGAGTCAGAGAGAGGGATAGACAGGGACAGACAGAAAGGAACAGAGAGATGAGAAGTATCAATCATTAGTTTTTCGTTGCACTTCGCAATACCTTAATTGTTCATTAATTGCTCTCTCATATGTGCGTTGACCGCGTACTTCAGCAGACCGAGTAACCCTTGCTCGAGCCAGCGACCATGGGCTCAAGCTGGTGAGCTTTTGCTCAAACCAGATGAGCCCTCGCTCAAGCTGGCGACCCTGGAGTCTCGAACCTGGGTCTTCCACATCCCAGTTCGACACTCTATCCACTGCGCCACCACCTGGTCAGGCAGTTTCTTAGAATCTTATTGAGGAATTTTGTATCTATATTCATCAGGCCTACAGATGTTCGTCTGTAGTTTTCTTACCTGGGTTTTGTTACTGATATTTTTATTGCAATAAAATACACGACATAAAATTGATCATTCTAATCACTCTTAGGTGTGCAATTCAGTGTTAAGTACATTCACAATGAGGTTTAACCATCACTACTACCCATCTCCAGAGCTTTTTCTTTATCCCAAACAGAAACTGTACCTATTAAAGAAAAACTTCTCATTCCTTTTCCTCACTCCCAACCCCTGGTAACATCTATTTTATTTTCTATTTCTCTAAATTTGCCTATTCTAGGTACCTCATATAAGTGAAATCATACAGTATTTGCCATTTTGTGTCTGGTGTCTTTCAATTAGCATAATGTTTTATTTTTTTTTGTATTTTTCTGAAGCTGGAAACGGGGAGAGACAGTCAGATAGACTCCCGCATGCGCCCGACCGGGATCCACCTGGCACACCCACCAGGGGGCGACGCTCTGCCCCTCTGGGCGTCGCTCTGTTGCGACCAGAGCCAATCCAGCGCCTGGGGCAGAGGCCAAGGAGCCATCCCCAGCGCCTGGGCCATCTTTGCTCCAATGGAGCCTTGCTGTGGGAGGGAAAGAGAGAGACAGAGAGGAAGGAGAGGGGGAGGGGTGGAGAAGCAGATGGGCGCTTCTCCTGTGTGCCCTGGCTGGGAATTGAACCCGGGACTTCTGCACGCCAGGCCGACGCTCTACCACTGAGCCAACCGGCCAGGGCCTAGCATAATGTTTTCAAAGTTCATTCACATTGTAGCACATCAGAATTTCTTTTAACAGCTGAATAATATTGCATTAACAGCTGAATGGCATTTACTTGATCTGTTCATCTGTTGATGGACATTGTAATTTCTTTGCTTGTTGTAACTTTCTCTCTGTGTGAGTCTCAGGATTATAATGTCATTGGCAGCTCACTGCTCTGTGAAGCTGCTGTCTGTGGGCAGCATGTCAATTATAAAGGCCTTTCTCATATTGACCTGAAATTTGCCTATTGTTGCATCTACCCATGATCCTTTTTATCACCATCAGAGCAATCTGAATCAGCCTTAATCAGAGGGATAGCAGCACTAAGCCCAAATCTAGTGCTTAGACATGTGTTTGTCTAACAGTTTTTAAAGTGATTTTAACATAAAACTTATTGAAAGATTAGAAAGCTGTAAATATTGGACTTGAATTTACAAATCACAATAATCAGATGGAGCTGAGTAGTGCTCCCCTTCTTTAGATGGGACTTAGTCTGTCTAGAGCCACAGTCTTCACCACTCCATATTACCTACGCAGTCCACAAGGGCTCTTGAAGGTATGCACAAGAGTGGAAGCTATAGCTATTGCCACTGATGTAAAAAGGGAAAAAAGGGTTTGGGTAGAATACCAGTGGCTCCAAGAGAACAGGCATGGCTCTAATGCTGGTGGTTGAGACCAGGCAGGTTCATACTGGATTCCAGAAAAACTGTGGAGCCGGAAGGTTTGGGCCATTCTGTTTAATATAGTCTCACAACAGCAGACAAGCACACAGGCAGGGGAAACCACTTCTCAGGCAAACAAACAGAAAAATGGCCCCTCACAGTGGTGGGCAGGCAACCCGCCATCCACAATCTCCCATCCCTCATCTCTCTCGAGCACAAGTGCCCCATAGCCTTACATAGGCTATGCACACGTGCCTCTGCCATGTACTCACGCACTAATCAAGCAAAGTGCTTGTGGCCGGTAAACCTGTGAGCAAGCCTAACACAGCTGTCCCACAATGTGTTACGAGCCTTAGTAGATGTAAGTATTAGGGAGTGGCAGACACTGTAGTTCACTATACAGTGTCTACCCCATATAAAGTGGGAGAGAGACTACTCAGATGAATATGTTACTGGCACTTGTATGAAAATAATGGGGCTAAGACAGTTTTTGTTATTAGAAGTAAACAGGGTACTTTTTACAACTAAACCAGAAAAATCTTCTCCAAACTGGTCCCACAGCCTGGTTTTTGAAAAGGCAGTGGAGAGATACGAATAAAGCTGTTTGCTAATTGAACCCTGTGATGCAGGTGGTGGTGGCTAGGCAAGTTCACACTGAATTCAGCAGACCACAGAAGGACCGCAGAGCTGCAAAGCATTGGGCCTTTCCCGTTGTAAAGCCAGTATCCACGGCCACCATCACAGCCACCTGGCCCATGCAAGTTTGCATTTGATTCGGACAGATGGTAATGAAACAATGGAGCCAAGAACTGGTGGGCCATTAGCTTTAATCCAAGCTTGCACCCAGCGGGCAAGAAATACACAGTAGGAAAACACTTCCCTTTCCATTCAGGGCTCCCAAAGCCACTGACTTATCCAGGTTTCCTAGAATCAAAGGTTTCTAACCTCACCAGCCTTATTCACCTCTGTTCCCCATCTCCTTTTCTCTGCACAAACTGGCTTCTCCTTCAGTGCTCCGCCATCTTGGATGCTTCTCCTTTCCCCTGCATGGCCTTTCTCTGCTCTTCCAGCATGGGTTCCTCTGCTCCATTTTATAGTATAGAAATCAAAACCTTTAATCCAATATACAAACAAGGAAGTCTCTGATACAAAGTCACTTATCTGAGGCATAATGGGATTCCTCATGAGAGTGCACCACCCCAAATCATGCAACAGTCAAGGTGTGGGGAAGGCTTAGTCTTAAAACTAAGCCTTAGGCTATAACGACCCAGCCTGCTTACAGCCTTTCCCTCACACCCAATGCAAACTATAAGCGAGCAAACATATATATCATATTTACAAACTTATTTGACCAACACCTGTGTATTGGATTCTCACAATGGTGGGTGAATGAACAGGCAGGGGAACAACTTTCCTCGCGGTGGCGGGCCAGCGATCTGTGCTGAGGGAGAGTACCCGTAGCCTTATGTAGGCTACACACACGTGGCTTTCTGCCGCGTGCTCACACATTACTCATGCAAAGTGCTTGCAGCCAGAAAACAAGCAAGTAAGCCTAACCACGGCTCTTTTCCCTATGTACTCCATGAGTTTTTTATTCAATATAATTGTTATTAAGTGTATGTGTATGGGTGTATCTTCAGATAAATTACATTATTCTGCACCGACCTTATTAAAAGCCTCATCTTGTTTTATAAACGCTCAAATACATCTCAGAAAAGAGATTAACATAGCGTTGTCTATTTCATCAGGCACTTTGGAAAAGGTTACTGATGTTTCTAAAGCCCAATTCTGATGACCCACCTTATATTTTGGCATCTAGTTAAAGATAGCATTGTTAGTTAGAGAAAAGAAGAACAAACATTTTGTTTAGCATTCCTAATATATGTATGAAAGAAGTAAAATTATATTGGGTAAATTCTATGTCAAATAAAAAATTCAAGTCTTAATTCATTAAAAGTAGAATAAACACAAAGTATAAAAATGCTACCCTCATAAAAGGGAGAAGTGAGACTGCTGAGTCAGCATGTAGGCACACCATTACAGCTGATCTGACTTTTAGTCTAATCACTCTACTGTTTCCATGGCCCTGATCTTAGAGTTGTGATCTGGTCCTCTCATTAGCGTATAGGAAAGTTGATAGTTTATCATTCTTTCTTTGTGTGTGTGTGTGGAATAGTAAAAGGCTTTATTGAGTACAGAGCGCGCATCCCGCCCTGTGAGGTTCCCTGGCCCCGAGGAAAGATGGAGGCCAGGGAAGTTGCCTAGTTTATCATTCTTAAAACAGTTATACAATATGTCCCAATGTTTTTCAGTTACCACTTCATTCAAAATAAAACACAGATTTTAAAAAAAATTATGAAGGATTTCTGCATACTCCATATTAAAATGATCCAGGCTCTAAATGGCTTCAGCCTTCCTTTTGAAGGACTTATAAAGACAATGAACATTCTAGAAGGAATTACTCTGTGTCACTAGTTGAGAAATAAAGAAGTCAGTGTTACAATTCTCAGTATCTATTTCCCTGTAGCACAAAGAAATTTTAAGGATGCAGAAAGCTTTAAAACTGGCAGGTAGTTTTCTGCCAGAGAATACTTGGTAAACAGGAAAAAAAAAGGGCATTGAGGAGCCACTGAGCCATTTCACCCCCAGGTGTTGTAAAGTACCAAAGGCTACAGAATTAATATTAATATTTTAAGAGGCTTGGAGAACATTTTATTAATTTGGGTTAAGGTGTGAAGAGAAATTGTGAGAATAGTCTCTGTACTGTGTGATTGGCATAACCAGGATGGCTCTTGCCATTGTATTGTAAATGAAAAGGGAAGGAAAGCATGGATTCCCTGACATTCCACCACACCTGTGGGGAAAGGAGTGAATGGCTAGCCAGGTGTAGGGAGGGAAAAGCCAAAATAAACCTTTTCTTAAAGCAATGAACCATTTGCGGGCATTTGTCCCCAGGGAAACTACCTCTCTTATGTAAATGCATGTGGTTAATACGTCTGACTCTGGACAGAGAGATGGCGGATGAACACTAGAAAATATAGGAAGGCCTTTTAATATGTAAAGAGATATCTTTCTACCATTGTGTTGACTTGTAAATTTTGTTTTCTCCAAAATGATGTATGGTTTGCAAATTGAACGTGGTCCTATCATGTTAAAGGACATATGACTATAACCAATAGCAGTAAGGGGCTCCTAATTGCAATTTTTGCTTCTGTACTTCCCACTTACAAAACTATAAAAACTAAGTAGAACAAAGGGCCAGTGCGCTCTCCGTCAGATTGTCAGATTTCTGTCAAAATTCCCGCCGCTTGGCCAAGCTAGACAATAAAGCTTTAATGTGTAAACAACGGACCTTGCTCCTGTCTTCCATATTTCGGGTCCCTCCGAATTTGGATTAACAGCATTACCACAAAAAGGAGAAAAATTACTAACAAGGTATGGCTGTACTATTGTATCACTGATGGCATTATTTTCTGAATGTCTGTTTGTCTTTCTCTCACATACATACACATGCATACCTCTCACTGGATATAGCTCGTAAGGTAAATTCCAATGTGAAATTTTCCTTTGAGGAGGCTTAAATTAATCATAGCCACCGCTGTTTTAGGTCTCAAAAGATCCTAATATATCCAAAGATAGGATTTTTAAAATAACTGAAAGTGAAACACAGATGCAAATCCCATTACAAAATGAAGAGAATAACCCACCAAACCTTGAACCCTCTATGCCTTGGATTGGGGAACTTTAGTTAAAAGCCCTGAGTGAATTTCTCTTAGATGCAAACACCAAGAAAGTGTGAATGAGTACCTTTGTGCAGACACAAAGGAATTCATGTGAAAGGGCTTTAGAAAATTAGCCTAGAGGTTTTAGATTGCCCTTTTCTTTGGGTTTGTTAATTAGCAAAAGAAAAAGAATGTACTGACCCAAATTAGCCCGGAGAAAGGACTAATGGAGAAAATGTCAGCAAAATGGCCACTAGCCATCCCCTTATCACCTGGCCTCCCTCTCTTGTACTCCTATTACCTCTGTTCTGCTTTTAATCAATAAAAGCTAAGGGAGAAGGAAATTTGGGAGGTCTTCTTTGCCTCCCTTGGCAGGCCTCCCCCGTCCCTCTTAAGTTTGTGTCTTGAGTAGGTTTCTTCCACACTGGTAGTTCCCAGTGAGCGGGAGTACTACACCTAACTGTAGCCAAGAAAAAAAAATCACTTTGAAATTTCTAATGAATTTGGCACGTATCTGAATTAGGATTCTTTAGAAAGAAGAATATGTGTAGGATATGATGGTTATTAGAAATGAAATCCTGGTCTTCAGACTTAGGTTACCATACCTGTAATGCCGGTGGCTGAGGCCAGGCAGGTTCACATTGGATTTGGGCAGAAGGTAAAGAGACTGTGGAGTCAGAAAGCATTAGGGCCATTCCATTTTAAAAAGTCTCACAACTAATAAAGTCTCACAATGGCGGACAAGCACAAAGACAGGGGAAAACTTCGTCCCAGGTAAACAAACAGCAAAATGACCCCTCACAGTGGCAGCCGGGCAATCTGCCATCCACAGTCCCCCATCTCTAATCTCTCTTGAGCCTCTGCCACGTACTCACTCACTAATCAAGCAAAGTGCCTGCAGCTGGTACACCAGCAAGCAAGCCTAACACAGCTGCCCCACAATACCCTTGCAGGAAAAGAAGCAATACTTCTCACAGGAATGAGTGACCTGCTTGGATTTGCAGTTGGGATTTCCCTTGAAAGAACTACATCCCTGTGAAGGCTCTTTGATGTGAGTTTTCTAAGATGTTTCAATGAACAAGAAAAAAAAAAAAAGAAAAAAAAAAAGAAAAAGTAAACTTTAATAACAGCCTCAGATGATTAGAGTTTATTTTAATCATCAATTCAAAATTCATCAACACTTCCTTTACACACACTTTTTCTATATATTTTTCCTTGAAGAAAATGCAAACACACAAAAAAATTCCAATAACCAACTCCAGTATAATCTAGAAGAATACATTTACAAAGCAAAATACTTTATGTAAGAATACTCACAAAATACTACCATTTATTGCTTAGCATTTAAGGATAAATCACAAAAGTGATCTAAATATCATGCTAATCATATTATTTCATGTAAAGCTCCATGTGATTTACTCAACTATACTTGGTACTGTGAACTGTATAGGAAATATATTTTTTTCTTTTTTTATTGAGAGGCAGGGAGGCAGAGAAACAGACTCTTGTATGTGCTGTGACCACCTCTCAAGCCTCCTCCTGGGCGATGCTCTGCCCATCTAGAGCTGCTGCTCTGTTGCTTGGCAACTAAGCAATTTTAGTGTCTAAGGTGAGGCCTTGGAGCCATCCTCAACACCCTGGGGCCAACTTGCTCAAACCATTCAAGCCAGGGCTACAGGAGGAAAAAAGGGGGGGGGGTGAAGCAGATGGTCGCTTCTCTGTGCTCTGACCGAGAATTGAACCTGGGACTTCCACATGATGAGTCAATGCTCTACCACTAAGGCAACTGGCCAGGGCTGGAAATATTTTCTAAAATCGGGTAAATTCTATTTCTTAAATGAGGGATTAAAAAAAAAAGGTGTTTCTCACACCTGAGACTTTGGGGTCTGAAAGACTACAGGCAAAGGCATTTTTCTTCTGCTCTGATGTGGCAGCAGCGAAGGCTTGTCCACTCATAATGGCAGCCATGATCTGCACTGCCTGCTGCTGGGTCTGAAGGAATTACTAGTTGTAACCTAGAATATCGCCACACAACAAAGAAAAATAATTTTAAAAATTCATGTTGTAACATCACTTTTCCTTTTGCACAGAGGCACTTTGCAATTGACTATACTTAAAAATACCACACATGATCCAATTCATACATAACTGGAGTATTCCCAGAAATAGGCTGAAATAACAAAATGGAACGATGATTTCAGACTATAATTTTAAAAAATTATCTTGAAATAGAGAGAAAATTAAATCTCATGGGAAAATGATCCTTTGTAGGCAAGTAAAAATGTTAATAATAAGACAACTAACAATAAGACATTGCCTACCAAAATTACTGGAATTTGGGGTTAAAGAATGAATCCTTTAGGTAACCAGGCAAAGGTGACTCATAAAAGGAGAAATGGCAGGCTGTCATCAGACATCCCACAGCCACATTCAGCACAAGGAGAGAAGGGAACATATGAAAGAATGTTCAGCTTGACTAGCAACGAAAGAAGTGTAATATAAAACAAGAAAATAAAATTTTATCCAGATTTACAGGTTTTTAAAATCTATACTATCCATTGTTGGCAAGAATTTGTGGGAAAGGACCCCTGAAATACTGTGTAGGACTAAATTGTCTCAAAGCTTCTGGAAGGCAATATGAAACAACCTTTTTTTTTATTTTTTAATTTTACTCTTATAAATGCAACATACTTTTAACATCTTTAAAATTATCTTCTTTTGCCCAGTCACTTCCATTTGTGAAAATTTATTTTAAGGAAAAAAAATCACTGATGAAACCAGTGATTAAGTATAAGAATTGGGGAGAGGCTGTTACATAGCAAAGTAAAATGAAAACTATAAATACTACAGCATTTTCAAGTAAAGGAAAATAATGTTAGCTTCTGTAAAACTTTGTCATAAGGTAAAAGGGAAAAGAAACCAGTAATTACCCATATATCTGACCCTGAGATAGACACCCAACTTTTCCGTTTCACAGATAAAGAAAATGAAGCTCAGAGAAATTAAACAACTTGCCAAAGACACTCAATGATCCTTTGGAAAACTGGAATTCAGGTTATTTGTGGCTTGGAAGCATAATTTCTTTTTATGTCATGCAGAGGTCTCTGCTGTCAGTATGTATAAAGTACAAATAATACAGAGACTGGAGCAAAGGAAGTTTGTGTTAAGTAGTACTTTTTTTTTTTTTTTGTATTTTTCTGAAGCTGGAAACGGGGAGAGACAGTCAGACAGACTCCCGCATGCGCCTGACCGGGATCCACCTGGCACGCCCACCAGGGGGCGATGCTCTGCCCCTCCGGGGCATCGCTCTGCCGCGACCAGAGCCACTCTAGCGCCTGGGGCAGAGGCCAAGGAGCCATCCCCAGCGCCTGGGCCATCTTTGCTCCAGTGGAGCCTCGCTGCGGGAGGGGAAGAGAGAGACAGAGAGGAAGGGGGGGGGGTGGAGAAGCAAATGGGCACTTCTCCTGTGTGCCCTGGCCGGGAATTGAACCCGGGTCCCCCGCACGCCAGGCCAACGCTCTACCGCTGAGCCAACCAGCCAGGGCCAAGTAGTACTTTTTAACATAACAGTGTTACAGGAATACTACTCATTGTAGAGTTACTTTAATTTCTTTATGTCATAAAAGAACTTCAACATTTATAATATAAATTATGAGAAGTTCAAATTATTTGCAAGTATGGGGTTAGGTTTGGGTGTCATTTTTGTCAACCATTCAATAACATAACCTTGTTTGATGTGTGCTTCCATTTAAAGACTCCTTGTGTAGTATTTATTGCTGAATCATTAATTGTGAACTTGTTTCAACAGCACTATGACTCATGCCTGGAGGAGGTGTATCTGGCACACACATTTTCTCTCTAAGGCACATCACAGCCTCCTTGTTCTTAGCGCAATACTTCTGGGCCATTTTAAACAGTAAAATCAAGAACAAAAAATATATATATAAATGTGAAAAAAAATGTCCTGAGAAAAGGACATTGTTTATCAGTATGAAAGCAGAAACAAGAAGGCAGTGAGTGGTGCCTTGTTCAACCTTTGCTGGGAAGGTGCACACCAGGCAATTCAAATTTTTCCATGTTTGTTTACAAAGGACCACAAAAGCACAAGTCTTGATTTTGAGGTTACAAATTAATTCTAGCAAATACGTAAATTTGAAAATACAGAATTAGCATATATGAGGATGACCTATTAATTTATGGATAAAAAGCTATGCAATAATGATATATCTGTTTTTAAATGAAAATATTAGATAATGGGGAAAAAATAAAGGAAAATGCTTACAAGTAAGAATCAATTTTCTTTTTCTTTTTTTTTAAATTAACACATTATTTTAATTTTTTTTATTTTTAATTTTTTTTTATTTTATTTATTCATTTTAGAGAGGAGAGAGACAGGAGAGAGAGCAAGGAGAGAGAGAAGGGGGGAGGAGCTGGAAGCATCAACTCCCATATGTGCCTTGACCAGGCAAGCCCAGGGTTTCGAACCGGCGACCTCAGCATTTCCAGGTCGACGCTTTATCCACTGCGCCACCACAGGTCAAGAATCAATTTTCTGACTGCCCATGTGCATCCCCTGGTGGGTAACAGGGCATAAGTACTAAAATATACTTAATGCTAGAAATAACAAGGTGTGCACCAAAACGTGTCCAGAGAGGGAAACGGAGGCAGACTGAGTCTAAATGACTTACATCAAACTTGGAAGTGTGTGCAATTCTCTCTTTTGGTCCAGAAATGTTTTGGTAATACAACATATCCATTCCATTTGCTTTTCTGAAGCCTAGTGTGGAGAAGTAACAAATTACCCAGTTGCAGCACAGTAAAGGCAAAGTTAGCATGTTTCACGGCGAACTACAGCAATCCAAGGCACAAAATACTGGGCAACTTGTTATGAAATAATTCACAGAATATAGTTTAATTTGGATAATTTGATGTGATAATATAGGTCCCCATAAAAGTTTCCTTTAAGTTGGAAAATTAGAAGTTACTGTATGTAATACCATGGCCTCTGGAAACTGTCAAATACACAAGACACTGGCAGGCTAATTACCAAGGTTTTTTTCCCTTTCATTCCTATACAGCAAGGGTAGTCAACCTTTTTACACCTACTGCCCACTTTTGTATCTCTGTAAAATTTTCTAACCACCCACCGGTTCCACAGTAATGGTGATTTATAAAGTAGGGAAGTAACTTTACTTTATAAAATTTATAAAGCAGAGTTACAGCAAGTTAAAGCATATAATAATAATTTCTTACCAAGTACTTTATGTTGGATTTTTGCTAAGTTTGGCAGAATAAATCTTTATAAAACAACTTACTATAGTTAAATCTATCTTTTTATTTATACTTTGGTTGCTCTGCTACCGCCCACCATGAAAGCTGGAATGCCCACTATTGGGTGGTAGGGACCAGGTTGACCATCCCTGCAATACAGGATGGGGCAAAAGTAAGTTTTCAATTTTTTATATGAAAAGTAATATAATAATTAATAAATAATTACATAAGAACAAACTGTTCCATGTACTCACAACTGTAAACATACTTTTGCCCAACCCTGTATATTGTCAATCACAAATATTTGAATATACTATATGCACAAGTTGTACAATATATATTCAATAGAGTTTAGAATATTTAGAGAATATGTATTTAAGGAAAATAGATTTAGAAAAAAAGATTGAAAAAAAAAACTGACCAACCTGCTCAGCATTCTCTCCCTTCCAAGCTTCACTTTCTGTGAACTCATTGAAAGTTTGAAGACGTTCTTCCTCGTGTCGTCAGCATCAGAGGAAGTAGCATCTTCAGTAAACTCCTTATCAAAATCAAATTTTGATAAAAAGATTTGGAGTTGGCTTTGTGAATATTGACATGCAGTTTCTTTTTTGTATCAGATTGTTTTTTCACGTTTTTTGCTCTTTGGATAACTTTTATCATGCTTTCTGTTCTGTATTTCTTTGTCACTGCTTCTGCGAAGCAGAAGCTACAGTTTCTTCACCTGGTGGTGAAAGATATACTTTGTTTCACCACCAAAGCTTCCTATCTCTGAAATGTGTTTTTTAACACCATACAAGTTTACATTATCTTTAATATCTAGTGAGGTTTTCATGATTGATTTTAGTGGTCTTTTTTTTTTTTTTTTTTTTTTTTTTTTTTTTTTTTTTTTACAGAGACAGAGAGAGAGTCAGATAGAGGGATAGATAGGTACAGACAGGAACGGAGAGAGATGAGAAGCATCAATCATCAGTTTTTTGTTGTGACACCTTAGTTGTTCATTGATTGCTTTCTCATATGTGCCTTGATCATGGGCCTTCAGCAGACTGAGTAACCCCTTGCTCGAGCCAGTGACCTTGGGTCCAAGCTGGTGAGCTTTTTGCTCAAGCCAGATGATCTCAAGATGGTGACCTCAGAGTCTCGAACCTGGGTCCTTCGCATCCCAGTCCAAGGCTCTATCCACTGCGCCACTGCCTGGTCAGGCAGTGGTTGTAATTTGTTACTGTTAGCATCTATTTGTATGGTTAGTTGGGCTTTATCTATTTTTTCCTCTTCTGTGCCACTGATTTAAAGATTTCTGTCCTCGAGGGATGCTCTATGTATCATTATATCCATATTCTGATGTTTGAAGCTTCTACAAAGTCTGGAGTTCTTAGAAGCAGTTATAATGGGAATCACATCTATTACAAGATCATCTTCACCAGAATCTGAAGGTTTATTTTAATTCTTATTGGTGAAACAGATATTTGGTTCTCCAGGGATGTGTGGCAATTTTCAGTAGCAGAGTTTTTCAAGTGGCTGAAGTGCCGTGTTTCAGTCTCATCCTGTTTGACTCTACATGCTCTATGTCCCTGTGGAATAATTGAGCAAGGGATCGTATTCAAGACCAGTCCCTGGACATTTGGGGTCCATCACGTACTTTCTAGGATGACTCTCATTGTTCTTTGACAGTTCATTCCACTTTTCCTTTGGAAGCAGACTATTTCCAGGATAATTTTGTCTCATAGTTGAGTCACTCAATAAGAGCAGAGGGCTTCAGGATAGCTCTTCAAGTGCTTAAGTAAACTCAGGGGCCTCTTCTGCTTTTCTTCAGCCTTGGTCTTGACTGATCTGAGTTCTTTGTCGATTCTTTCCAATTCTTCTATAGCTGCGCCTAGTGTTGTTAATGAAAGATGAGTTCTGTTTTATCTTTAGAAATCACAAAAGATGAAATGCAGGCTCCAGGATGCCCTGGAAAAATAGCATCCTATCATTTACTCTTCCAAACTCAGCTTTAAACACAGGACATTGTTATTAACAGATCAGTTCTTGGAAGGAGAATGAGAAGTCAGTGACTAGCCCTAGTGCAGAGCACCCTCTCCCCTCCCAAGAGAGACATACATGCTCTGAGGCAACCAGCCCACGCCAACCATCTCCTGAACATCACTGGGACACACCCTTCTCTGGGTTTCAGAAACTGTGTGACTGCCTATAAGGTCTGTGAAAAATGCCCCCTAAACAGTATCCCAGAGTATCCTCACTGTTGGGCACATCTCAGAACACGCTTTCTGTGGGAAGAACATGGAAGAAAAAATAAGGACTAGCACCCGCGTGTGTGAGGCTGGAAAGGTGTACTCCCAGGCACTCTGGAACAACTTGGTTGCTAGTTCCAAGGCAAATGCTTGCTCTCCTCTTGCCCATAACAGTCATTCTGTAAGAATTGCCATGAAGTAGTTAAGGTAGAGGAAAACATTAAAATTCTTCTTTGAGGCCAAAATTGGCATCAGAGAAAGGAAATACAAGGGTGTTTCAGAATGGTGAGAAATACATATGTTAAGGAGGGTTTTATGTCCTTTCAAGGGCAACAAGTCAGAGGCCCAGAGAATTGGGTTGGGAAATGCAGGCTTAGCAATGGGACAGAAAACGAGCAGGGAACAAATGAGCAGACTATATCCCCTACCCCCCAACCTACCCCCAGCCTCAGCTGTAATAACCATCTCCTCACTTCTAGACTAGCAGAAGAGAGAGAAGAAATTGGTCACCAGTAAGGACTATTTGACTCTCTTCATGTCCTTCACTGCCCCAATTCCTGACTATATTTTACAGTAATCTTCTGCGAGCTGTGCCAACTGAGACAACAAGCCAATTTAAGAAAATACAGCCATCTCTTCCAGCCATTTTAGCCACAGCAATGTTATAGTGATTAACTTTCTCACTCTACAATACCTTAGTCTTAGACAAGTTATACAATTCAAAAGGTGACTCTTACATCTATTTCCAATGAAGAAAATTCTCAGCACCTCCCAAGAATGGGCATGTTTAGTAGTTACCCCTCCCCTAAGTCCCTTCTCACCCACAGACTCAACATGGCGCCTCTGCACCTGGAAGCAGCTGCAACCACTTGCCTCACTCAGTTCCCACTGCATTTCTGGGGTCTGAACTGGCAGTACTAATGCTGGCACCCACCTCTGGGGCTGTCAGAGGGCATGGGAAATGACAAAAGTAACCGGCAGACCTCCTTTGACTTTTGTTAAAAGTTTAACTATTTACCTCCATGGATCATGCCGAGAACCTCCAGATGGACTCACATCTTAGTGTCGCCTCTAACGTGATCTTAGGCAAGGTTTCTGACTTACCTGCGTTTTTGTTCCTTGAGTTGTAAAAGCAACCTGCCTTTCCTAGGGTGGAAGAATTCAATGTGATAGAATGTTCCAAAATGCCCAGCATGAAGTAGGTGAATATTTAAGAGGGCAATGAAATCTGTCCTAAGTTCTCCCTCTCTTCCCCATCCACACATTCACCTATATCCACCTGATTCATGTCCCTAAAATTTTTCCAGTTAAAACTAATTCATCAAAGGGAAAATATATTTATATATGTCCCCATTCCACTGGTCTTCGACATAAATTGATATACTCCTGGGATGAAGGGCCTTATAAGTCACTAATAACTTGAATTAGTCTTTGAAATGCTTTGCTTTTCTCCAGGTAGAGCATAGGAGCCTGGATGCTTGGGGACAGACAGAAGGAAGGACCCTCTAAGAAAGTATGTCCGAGGACCCCCTTTTCCTTTCTTTTCTTCTGGGATACCATGTCTCAAACGTTATGGATACTTTAGAAATGGGGAAAAAAATCTTTTTTTTTCATATTGACTGTGATACAATTCAAGAATGCTAGGAGGCTTCAGTATTAATTTAGTTTCATCTCTTGATATGGTACAACTCTTTTAACAGTAAAACTAAACAGGTGTATTCTTTTTGCTTTGGTGATGGGAAGGGGGCATTGTCATGCAAGTCCTCAAAATGCCCTCAGGTTAGGTAAATAAATATTTTTCCTAATTTAAAAGTGAAACAATCTAGAGTGAATAATTTTCATAAGTCACTCTCTAGGATTACTTTTAATTGAGTTTTCCACCCCTTAAATTATTCCCTTTCAATTTTTCCATTAAATAATTTTTTATAGCTGAGAGAATTTTTATTGACTGTCTTCTTTCTAAGACACTAGAAAAATGTAAATGTCTCAGCAGAGTTTCCAAGTCATGATGTTAATGTGAGTCAAAAAGAAAAATATATTTTTCTATGACAAAAATAATTAAAGTTGTCTATTCATCAGCGGGAAACTCCTCACTCATGTAATCATCTGAGGCTGTGGAAATTATGTCCATCATTCTAGATTTTGACTTTATGTCTGTTCTTCTCTGTTCTGAAGAAGCGCCACCCAAAAATGTGTTGCTGTCAGCACTCTTAGAAAAAGATGTGTCTGATACGCCTTCCGCTGGATGAAAATAAGACAGGGATGCCAACTCTGGGTTGATGGAGTATTGTGTCTCATAGTTCTTTGTATAACTGAAAAAAGAAAACATATATCAAGAGTTGTTTTAAATTGTGTATGTTTGCAGTGCAGTTCAAAAGGCATCACAAAAATTAAAACAATGTCTGAATTCTGTCTAGTGTAAAGGTAACTTGGCAAAATGCTGTGTAAATGAATGAAAACTGATAAACCCTAAGCAGATGTGCTACTCAGAAGAGTTCACAGCCCTTTTGTTCCAAGGCTATCAAAAAAGGATGCATATCCAGATTCTCTGTCTACTTTCCAGTTGATTAGGATGATATCTATTTTCAGACAATTATTTAAAATATTGGGAAAATGTTTCAGTAGAATATCTCCTGAGAGATAGCCCAGGCTTCTTTCTGAATAGGAAAAATAGTACCAACTGAATTCTGTCTCAATAAATTTGTGAGTCACATTTTCCTGACAATCTACTAGAGAGGTGGGTGAGAGCTTCACATCATGCATGTTATAGAGATTCCAGAGGTCTGAGGACTTACTTCGTCTTCAGTTTGTACAGCAGGGCACTAGATACTGCCATGAGGATGGCGAAAAGGAAGAGGGTTGCCAATGAGATGCCCAGCATTGATTTTAACTTGGCATCGTCCCATACCCCTGCCACTTTGTCTTCATTTGTAGCATTCAAATCAGAGTCTGAGAGAAAAGAAAGAAAATGCAATGGAAAAGAGTATTTGTGTTCAGTATGTTTTTCTGGGGTAGAAAGGAGTGCAAAGCCGCTGCAGAAAGGCCTTCTACCCTCAGGAGTAGTCACTGCTCACTCCCCTATTCTCAGGCAAAGAAGGTTATCGGCGACCCCGTGTGGCTAAGTGCTCTCATCTTGGTTGGTTCATTTAACCTTCACAGCAATCCTGGGGAAGCTGTCCCGAGCTGCATTTTACAGGATTAAGGAAGTTTATGAATTTGCCCATGGCTCAGAGTTAGTAAGTGGCAAAGTCTGGTTTCAAGCTGATACTAAAATGTGAATATATAGCAGACTTTCTCTCTGACTAATAAAAACCAGTTTAAAACTCTAAAAAGATTACTATTAAAAATGTGAAATTATATATAGCCTTCAAAAGAAAAAGATGCAATTCTACTATTGGTGCATGCTTTGATTTTTACTGTAAGCTGATAGTGTACCAGATGCTTTCTCCATGAGACTTAAGAACTGAATTTGCCATGTTATTACTGAGATCAATCCTAGTGTACTTGATGGTATATAAAAAAAGAAACTTATTTAACTTTCTAAAATAAGTTATTGAATAAAAATCATGTCTGGATCCAAAGATGTCAAAAGTCTTTTTACTAAATCTGTTAATGAAAATATATCTTTACTGTCAATGTTTTTATATTTTTAAAATATATGTCTGACTTAATAGACATTTAATGGTGATTTTAAATGACCATGTTGATATTTTTTCCCCTTCCCCCCAACATCTTCCCAAAAGTTTCAAGGATTTCTATTATTTTTTAGGTTTGATGTTTTGGTAATAAGCAATGACAAACCCATGTCTTATTCTCTGAATAAAACATATTGTAATTGTCAAAGTGGAGTGGAATATATATAGTTGTCAAAGACTGGTATCTTGACTTTGAGGCAGATTATTTTGGGAATAATCAAACAAACTATGTTAAAATGAGCTATACTCCTGAATTACTCTGCTACTCCTTAAAACGGTTTTTGTAAAGAAATGTGTTTATAGCACATTTTATTTGCCAAGGTGATGGTCCAAACTGAAGAAGAGTTTGGAATTCCTCACCACTGGATATTACGAAAACTCTAATTACAAGTTTTCACTGGGTTTTATTGTTGTGAGGACTGATGTAATAATGCCTGTAAAGAATTGGAATGTAGTTAGGATATGTTCAGTGTGTGAAAAAAAGTCAATCATGCTTAATTTAATTTCCTGAAAAGACAAAATATTTCTTAAGTGGCCAAGCATTTGCAATTCATATGTATAGCTCTTCTAAACAAAGATACCTTACCCTGGCCGGTTGGCTCAGTGGTAGAGCATCAGTCTGGTGTGTGAAAGTTCTGGGTTTGATTCCCAGACAGGGGATACAGGAGAAGTGCCCATCTATTTCTCCACCCTAACTCCTCTTCTTTCTCTCTCTCTCTCCCTTTCCCTCTTTCTCTCTCTCTTTCTCTTCACTTCCTACAGCCAAGGTTCCATTGTATCAAAGTTGGCTCAGGTGCTGAGGATGGCTTGATGGCTTCCACCTCAGGTGCTAGCATGGCTCCAGTTGCAATGGAGCAACACCTCAGATGTGCAGAGCATTGCCCCCTAGTGGGCTTGCTGGGTGGATCCTGGTTGGGCGCATACAGGAATCTGTTTCTCTGCCTCCCTGCTTCTCACTTCAGAAAAATAAAAAATACACCTCACTCCATTTTCTTGAAGCACTGCAAGACAAGAAGCTGTACTTGTCAGAAAGTCCAGTGCAGAACTGGTGTGGCAGACCTGAGATACAGTGCCAGATGCTAATTCTTTCCCAATGGGTTCTTTGCAAGGCAGAGATTTGGGGGACATTAGTATGTTGACTTGTCATGAAATTTTCCATTAAAATAAGAAGTTCTTTTACTCATAAAACTATAATTAATCCATTAGTGAAAATTACTGCATTCAGCAGCAAGAGTTCTGTCAATTCATTGCTGGTGAGAATGCAGAATGGTGTAGCCACTTTGGAAAAACAGTTCAGTAGTTTCTTACAAAGCTAAAAATAGGCATACCATACAATCCAGCAAACACAAGCCTTGGTTATTTACCCAAATGAGTTCAAAATTTATATCCACACAAAAACCTCCACATGGATGTTTATAGTAGCTTTATTCATTATTGCCAAAACTTGCAAGCAATCAAGAAGTCCTTCAATAAGTGAGTGGCTAAACAAACTGCTACATTCATACAATGGACTATTAAATGTTGAAAAGACATACAAGCTATTAAAATCTATGGAGGCATCTTACATGTATATCACTGAGCAGAAAAAGCCAGTCTGAAAAGGCTACATGCAGTATGATTTCAACTATATGACATGCTGGAAAGGCCAAAACTATAGAGACAATAAAAATGTCAGTGGTTGTCAGGAGCTGGGAGACATGGGTAGGTGGAGTACAGGGGATTTTAGGGCAGTGAAACTATCCTTTATGGACATGTGACATTTGAATTTGTCAAAACTCAGAGATTTGCATTACACAAAGAGTAGACCCTAATGTAAACTATGGACTTTAGTTAATAACAATGTGTCAATATTGGCTCCTAAATGTTAAAAACTGTACCACACCAATGCCAGGAAACTGAGCAGGAGGAATATATGAGAACTGCTAACTTCTGCTCAATTTTCCTGTGAGCTTAAAAAAACCACTCTAAAAGCAAAGACTATCAATTAAAAAAGCAAACTGCATTCTATATTTTATTCATTTGCCTACTCCTCCATTTGGTTTATCTGTTTCAGGAATAGAAGTCACAAAACAGGAAGATGGAAATAGTCACCTGCAATATGGTAACTGGAGAACAGTGCTGAAAAACCATAACTTTCCTAAATAAATGTCCTCCTAATACAATGTTAGTCACCACCCTATCCTCTGACATAAACCTTACACCATACTGATACTAATATGTGTGCAAGTGTTTGTGTATTCATTTAATTGAGGTATTTTATTCTTACTTGGAATTGGTTGAAATAATTGATCTCTTGCGTCTGCATTCTCCCATGTTGTATTTAAAGCTGTTAAAACAATAAATTGGTGTTATGGTAAACAAAATTCACTTATTAAAATTGTGTGTGTGTGTGCGTGTGTGTGATATATACAGTTAATTCTTATTACTCATGGCAGTTATTTTTATAATCCTAGGGGAAATGCAGGCTTAGGTTCCTGGGAGGTCACAACATTTTCATCAACCAGTCAATTCAAAAGCTTGTGTTATGTGTGTTTATGTTTAAAGATACTTTATTTTAGTGTATATTGCTGATTCATTAAATTGAAATTACAGCCAACAGCACTGTAACTCCCACCTAACAAAGCTTATTGAACACACATTTTCTCTGTAAGATACATTACAGCTGTCTTGCACAACCAGCACTTTAATGTTATACTTAGGGGCCATTTTAAATAGCAAAATCACCAACAGAAGACACAAAATACACATAGCACTAAATAGACCACAAAAACAACACTTTATTTGCAGTATGATAGCTGGGAAAAGGAGGCAGATGTTGCCTTTCTTTACCTCAGCTGGGAACATAAACAAGAGGCAGTTAACCTTTTTTGCTGCTCTGAGCATGTCTGCACATGACTAGGAAATGCTTCAGGTATCATTAGGGGCGTTACAAATAAATCTTAGATGTTAGAACATTTTCAAACACAGAATATGCAAATAATGAAGATTGGCTGACTATAATATATATTTTATATTTATAATGCATGCATCTATGTATGTGATATTACATTTACATGTGCATATATCTTTGGTATTTACATAACATTTATACATGCATAAACATGTGATGTGTATGTTATATTTATAATACATGTTTATGCATTTATGATATATACATTAACTTTATAAATATATATATTTTGATACATGCTTTGCATTTATTCATGCGTCTCCATGTGCCTATGTGTATACTGCTCCTAACACAAAGAGGGACTGTACTGGGCAAGGGCCGGGCCTTATTTAAAATTTTTAATCATAAGTAAATTGATTGCAACATGTGTAGGAGCATAAAACTTTGGCCGGGGAATAATTAGTAAATGTGAAACACTTGATCAGCCTTCTGGGTGTGTTTTGCATTTGCTATTACATGTGATATGGCAATAAAATGTTGACATTAATTTTTAATATTAGAACTATTTACACTGATGTCAGCTTTCTTACAAGAGACTCTAGAACAATAAAACATTTTCCCAGTTACCTAACTACTATGAGTTTACCTTTAGCTAATCCTGTCCAAAATGCAGGCTCATTTGGACCATGGGTTCCTGTTTAAAAAATAAAATAGAACAGGATGACAGAATAAGATAATTTGGTTTTAGTAAGTTTGTGATAGAATATTCATTTATTGGTTTGTTAGTTTAGTCATAGGATGGTCTTAATGCTCAAGGAGCACAATTTTGAAAATGGACAAGAATCACTATTAAATATTTGTGGGATGGAAATGGCGCCGTGAGCAGCGCGTCCGACAGATCTCTCCAAAATCACAACAAATTTATCAACTAGAAACAGAAAAATTTATCCTCGGAGCATTCCGGAGTTCCACACAAACTGAAAGTGAAAGGACTGTTATCACTTGAATCTGAGAGACGAGGGTGTGGAGGAAGCTAACTACCGCAGGGACGTTCATTCAAGCCGCGGAGGGAGTGAGCCTGTGTACTATCAACAAGACCACCCTCAGATGCCAATAAGAAAGAGGAAATTGAATATTATGGATACAAAAGAAAGAGAGGTAACAGAAATAGATGTGGAAAAATCTATGGAGAAAAGACTTAACATATTGGAAGCCTTGGAGCTAAATGACAGAGAATTTAAAATAGAAATCTTAAAAATACTCAGAGATATACAAGAAAACACAGAAAGGCAATTTAGGGAGATCAGAAAACAACTCAATGAACACAAAGAATATATTACCAAGGAAATTGAAACTATAAAAACAAATCAAACAGAAATGAAAAACTCAATTCACGAGCTGAAAAACGAGGTAACAAGCTTAGCTAACAGAACAGCCCAGATAGAAGATAGGATTAGTGAAATAGAAGACAAACAACTTGAGGCACAACAGAGAGAAGAAGAAAGAGACTCAAAAATAATAAAAAATGAGAAAGCCCTACAGGAATTGTCTGACTCCATCAGAAAGAATAACATAAGAATAATAGGTATATCAGAGGGAGAAGAGAAAGAAAATGGAATGGAGAATATACTCAAACAAATAATAGATGAGAACTTCCCAAGCCTGTGGAAAGAACAAAAACCTCAAATTCAAGAAGCAAACAGAACACCAAGTTTTCTTAACCCCAACAAACCCACTCCAAGGCACATCATAATAAAGATGACACAAACCAATGACAAAGAAAAAATTCTCAAGGCAGCCAGGGAAAAGAAGAGTACAACATATAAAGGAAGGCCTATTAGATTATCATCAGATTTCTCAGCAGAAACCCTACAAGCTAGAAGAGAGTGGACCCCAATATTTAAAGCCCTGAAAGAGAGGAACTTTCAGCCAAGAATACTATACTCATCAAAGCTATCCTTCAAGTACGAAGGAGATATAAAAACATTCACAAATACAGAAAAGATGAGAGAATTTATCAGCAGAAAGCCCCCACTCCAGGAAATACTAAAGGGGGTTTTCCAACCAGATTCAAAGAACAAAAGAAAACAACACCACAAGTAACAGCTCCACCAAGAACACAATGAAACCAAACTTAAACTGTGACAACAAAGGAAAAAAAGGGGGGAGAGGATGGAGATTAACAGTAGCAAAGGACAATGAAGTGCAGAAATACTCATAATATAGGGTACTACAATGAATATGGTAGGTGCCCTTTTCATTACTTAATGGTAACCACCCTTGAAAAAACCACCACAAAAACACTTGACTTAAAAAAGGTAGCAACAGAGGAAAGAAGTATGGAACACAAACAAACAAAAACAAATGATAGAAAAACAAAAGAGAAGAGTCAAACAAGATACAAAACCAACAGAAAGCAATTTATAAAATGGCAGTAGGGAACCCACAAGTGTCAATAATTACACTAAATGTAAATGGATTAAACTTACCAATAAAAAGACACAGAGTAGCAGAATGAATTAAAAAAGAAAATCCAACTATATGCTGCCTACAAGAAACACATCTAAGCAACAAGGATAAAAACAAATTCAAAGTGAAAGGCTGGAAAACAATACTCCAAGCAAACAACACCCAAAAAAAAGCAGGTGTAGCAATACTCATATCTAATAATGTTGACTACAAGACAGAAAAAGTACTCAGAGACAAAAATGGTCATTTCATAATGATTAAGGGGAATTTGAATCAAGAAGACATAACAATCCTTAATATATATGCACCAAACCAAGGAGCACCAAAATATATAAGACAGCTACTTATTGACCTTAAAACAAAAACTAACAAAAATACAATCATACTTGGAGACCTCAATACACCACTGATGGCTCTAGATCGGTCATCCAAACAGAGAATCAATAAAGATATAGTGGCCTTAAACGAAATACTAGAACACCTGGATATGATAGACATCTACAGGATACTTCATCCCAAAGCGACAGAGTATACATTTTTCTCTAGTGTACATGGGACATTCTCAAGAATTGACCATATGTTGGGCCACAAAGACAATATCAGCAAATTTAGAAAAATTGAAATTGTACCAAGCATATTTTCTGATCATAAAGCCTTGAACCTAGAATTCAACTGCAAAAAAGAGGGGGAAAAACCCACAAAAATGTGGAAACTAAACAACATACTTCTAAAAAATGAATGGGTCAAAGAAGAAATAAGCGCAGAGATCAAAAGATATATACAGACAAATGAAAATGAAAATACGACATATCAGAATCTCTGGGATGCAGCAAAAGCAGTAATAAGAGGAAAGTTCATATCACTTCAGGCCTATAAGAACAAACAAGAGAGAGCCGAAGTAAACCACTTAACTTCACACCTTAAGGAACTAGAAAAAGAAGAACAAAAACAACCCAAAACCAGCCGAAGAAAGGAGATAATAAAAATCAGAGCAGAAATAAATGAAATAGAGAACAGAAAAACTATAGAAAAAATCAATAAAACAAGAAGCTGGTTCTTTGAAAAGATCAACAAAATTGACAAACCCTTGGCAAGACTCACCAAGGAAAAAAGGCACAGGACTCAAATAAATAAAATCCAAAATGAAAGAGGAGAGATCACCACAGACATCATAGATATACAAAGAATTATTGTAGAATACTATGAAAAATTATATGCCACCAAATACAACAATCTAGAAGAAATGGATAAATTCCTAGAACAATACAACCTTCCTAGACTGAGTCATGAAGAAGCGGAAAGCCTAAACAGACCAATCAGCAGGGAGGAAATAGAAAAAACTATTAAAAACCTCCCCAAAAATAAAAGTCCAGGCTCAGACGGTTATACTAGTGAATTCTATCAAACATTCAAAGAAGACTTGGTTCCTATTCTACTCAAAGTCTTCCAAAAAATTGAAGAAGAAGCAATACTTCCAAACACATTTTATGAGGACAACATAACCCTCACACCAAAACCTGGCAAGGATGGCACAAAGAAAGAAAACTACAGACCAATATCTCTAATGAATACAGATGCTAAAATACTAAACAAAATACTAGCAAACCGAATACAACAACATATTAAAAAAATAATACATCATGATCAAGTGGGATTCATCCCAGAATCTCAAGGATGGTTCAACATACGCAAAACGGTTAACGTAATACACCATATCAACAAAACAAAGAACAAAAACCACATGATTTTATCAATAGATGCAGAAAAGGCTTCTGATAAAATACAACACAATTTTATGTTTAAGACTCTCAACAAAATGGGGATAGAAGGAAAATATCTCAACATGATAAAGGCCATATATGATAAACCATCAGCCAACATCATATTAAACGGCATAAAACTGAGGACTTTCTACCTTAAATCTGGAACAAGACAGGGTTGTCCACTCTCTCCACTCTTATTTAACGTGGTGCTAGAAGTTCTGGCCAGAGCAATCAGACAAGACAAAGAAATAAAAGGCATCCATATCGGAAAAGAAGAAGTAAAGGTATCACTTTTTGCTGATGATATGATCCTATACATCGAAAACCCGAAGGACTCCACAAAAAGATTATTAGAAACAATAAACCAATACAGTAAGGTCGCAGGATACAAAATTAACATACAAAAGTCCATAGCCTTTCTATATGCCAACAATGAAATATTAGAAAACGAACTCAAAAAAATAATCCCCTTCACGATTGCAACAAAAAAAATAAAATACCTAGGAATAAACATAACAAAGAATGTAAAGGACCTATATAACGAAAACTACAAGGCATTATTAAGAGAAATAGAAAAAGACACAATGAGATGGAAAAATATTCCTTGTTCCTGGATAGGAAGAATAAATATAATTAAAATGACCATATTACCCAAAGCAATATATAAATTTAATGCAATTCCCATCAAAATTCCTAAGAGATTTTTTTAAAGAAATGGAACAAAAAATCATCAGATTTATATGGAACTATAAAAAACCCCGAATAGCCAAAACAATCCTAAGGAAAAAGAATGAAGCTGGGGGCATTACAATACCTGACTTTAAACTATATTATAGGGCCACGATAATCAAAACAGCATGGTATTGGCAGAAAAATAGACACTCAGACCAATGGAACAGAATAGAAAGCCCAGAAATAAAACCACATATATATGGTCAAATAATCTTTGATAAAGGGGCCAACAACACACAGTGGAGAAAAGAAAGCCTCTTCAACAAATGGTGTTGGGAAAACTGGAAAGCCACATGCAAAAGAATGAAACTCGACTACAGCCTGTCCCCATGTACTAAAATTAATTCAAAATGGATCAAAGACCTAAATATAAGACCTGAAACAATAAAATACATAGAAGAAGACATAGGTACTAAAATCATGGACCTGGGTTTTAAAGAACATTTTATGAACTTGACTCCAATGGCAAGAGAAGTGAAGGCAAAGATAAATGAATGGGACTACATCAGAACAAAAAGTTTTTGCTCAGCAAGAAAAACTGATATCAAAATAAACAGACAGCCAACTAAATGGGAAATGATATTTTCAAACAACAGCTCAGATAAGGGCCTAACATCCAAAATTTACAAAGAACTCATAAAACTCAACAACAAACAAACAAACAATCCAATAAAAAAATGGGAAGAGGACATGAACAGACACTTCTCCCAGGAAGAAATACAAATGGCCAACAGATATATGAAAAGATGCTCAGCTTCATTAGTTATTAGAGAAATGCAAATCAAAACTACAATGAGATACCACCTCACCCCTGTTAGATTAGCTATTATCAACAAGACGGGTAATAGCAAATGTTGGAGAGGCTGCGGAGAAAAGGGAACTCTCATCCACTGTTGGTGGGACTGTAAAGTACTACAACCATTATGGAGGAAAGTATGGTGGTTCCTCAAAAAACTGCAAATAGAACTACCTTATGACCCAGCAATCCCTCTACTGGGTATATACCCCAAAACCTCAGAAACATTGATACGTAAAGACACATGTAGCCCCATGTTCATTGCAGCACTGTTCACAGTGGCCAAGACATGGCAACAACCAAAAAGCCCTTCACTAGAAGACTGGGTAAAGAAGATGTGGCACATATACACTATGGAATACTACTCAGCCATAAGAAATGATGACATCAGATCATTTACAGCAAAATGGTGGGATCTTGATAACATTATACGGAGTGAAATAAGTAAATCAGAAAAAAACAAGAACTACATGATTCCATACATTGGTGGAATATAAAAATGAGACTAAGAGACATAAACAAGAGTGTGGTGGTTACCAGGGGTGGGGGGAGGGAGGACATGGGAGGGAGGGAGGGAGAGACTTAGGGGGAGGGGGAGGGGCACAGAGAACTAGATAGAGGGAGGCGGAGGACAATCTGACTTTGGGCGAGGGGTATGCAACATAATTTAATGACAAAATAACCTAGACATGTTTTCTTTGAATATATGTACCCTGATTTATTAATGTCATCCCATTATCATTAATAAAAATTTATTAAAAAAATATTTGTGGGATAAGGAGGACTTTAAAGGAAATGCACAGGTGGTAGGCATGGAGGGACCAAAATCAATTTGCAAAAGCTGGAAACTCTTCAAAAGGGAGATGATGCTTGTATGTAGGCACAGAGGACTAGGTATTGTCTGCCTGGCAAACAAGGTGAGGGTAAGCCATTCCACTGTGAGCATGCTCAGAATCACAAGGGGGCTGGGAGCTCTTGGGGCGGCAGGCAGTCTGGAATGAAGACTGTGGATAGAGCATGTGACCAGAGATGAGACTGAGAAGTTCTTTAATGGGCAGGTCATTTCAAACTTGAATGGCTAGTTAGAAGTTACAGTGTGACCTCAATTAAGTAGTGAAACTTAAATTTTTACTCCTGTAATGATATGCTCCAGATATGACTACAGTATTTTAACTTTAATATTTTGAATATTTTTTCCAGAGAATTCTTTAGTATTTTTCTCTTTATTTACTTTTAATAAATTAAAACTTTATTGTAAATGTTTAAAGATCTCAAAGAAGGGCAATACCAAGATAATCAGATTTCTATTTTAAATATATCAAACAACTGAATAAGGTTTTTATTTTTAGTAGTATTAAAGATGCAGGTGAATTTAGAGTAATTACATTAGAAACATACTTGTATTGCATGAACTGGAGAGAATGAGAGTTTCATGTGATGGCAGGTTCATTATCCTCAGTTAGACCACACATTCAATACCTTAGAGGAGAGCCATCCTGGGCTATTATGGTTTCACAGACATTTTATAAGGAACAATATTCTTGGCAGAAAAGCAACATGATGATTTTGATTTTGCAACCTCTTACTTCCAACTCCCCTCCCCCCCACCAAATAACCTTAGGAAGCACTAATAATTGACTCTATATAGAGAAAAGATTATTCTTCAAGCAGGTAGAAATTTCATACAAATTATCAAAAGTTATATTAACATATATTAAATATTTATATAAATATAAATTTATATTTAAACATATATTTGTGTATTTACATTTATACATATACTTATGTTAAATATAAGTTTGTATTTAAACATATATCTCTTAAATATATGTATTAATAATATATTTTATATAAATATATTACATATATAGCAAAGTTAGATATAAATTTATATTTAACATAAATATATGTATAAATGTAAATTTAATATATTTCATTAAAAGAAAAAAGAGCTCACTTTCTACCCCTTATCAAATACATTTGGAAATTAACCCTTAGATTTTCATAGTTTAAAAGATTGTAGTGACTTTAAATTGTAGCAGTACAAATTCTTTAAGCATGCTGTTATTTGATGAAATACTCAGAGTAGTGAAACTTAAATTTTTACTCCTATAATAATATGCTCCAGGACTGACTACATTGTATTAACTTTAATACTTTGAGTTTTTTTTCCAGAAGAGTCTTCACTGGGCTTTCCAGTAGGTGATGTAGTTGTTTTGTTGACGAGTTTATCTAGGAAGATGGATAATGGATTATCAGCATATGAAAATATTGACATCTGTGATTAGGCATATTTTTAAGCTAAAAAGTGTAACAGAGAAAAGGAGAGAGGGGGAGAAAAAACCCCAGAAATATGTTGACAATTTTTTGAGGTAACTTAGAGGAGGGGAAAGAAAAATAAAGTTTTGCCCGAGTTATGCTTATGATTGGGAAGAGAGGGGAGAATCTGGGGTCATGAGGCCAACAGCTTCCTCTGGGTAAGGAAGGTCTGGATTAGACAGGTGGTCTCAGATTGTTCTTGCATAAGCCTTGAAGTGATACTATCAGTCCAGGATGGTTGCTGTTCACCATAGGGACATAAAAAGGGAGGCAGCATCAGTTTCATACATAAAGCATATGTTTGCTACTCAAAACAGAGTTTTGGGTATAAAGATTTGGGGCTACCAATCAAGGATTTTCAGGCCTGATTTGATACATCTCTCAGTCTATAATGTGTCCATCTGGAAGTATGTCTATAAGAGTGTATTCAGAGACAGCTGTGACTGGAGGACCATATTCCTCCCCCCTCTCCCCCCAATGAAACTGGCAGGAATTTGGTTAACTTTGCTTAGAACGGGACTCAGTGAGGTTCCACTTGCAGTACAGGCAATCCCACTGCAGGAGGAGCTCTACCCAGAGGCACAATAAATTCAGACTGAGTCAACAGGCAGCACCATTACAGGTGTCCTGGGGGCAGGAAAAGATGGAAAAGAGAATGTTACTGGAGTTGATACATTCAGGCAGGACTAGAATAATTGGTCAGAAATCCTTCAACTCTGCTGTGCAACCTTCTTACTCTGTTTTGGAGAAAGTGTCTGGCTGGCTTCAGCTACTTTCCCTCAGAATGTGAGGGACTAACAGAATTGCTATTCAAAATTATTCTGGAGATTTCAATTTCCTTCAGAGTCTTGCTCCTCTTGAATTGTCCCATTTGTGTCAGCACATCTCCCTCTGTCAGAGCCCCGTTTAAAATGGCAACAACTTATTCCAATCCAACTTTCTCTGACAACCCTTTGTGGACCTGAATTATGGAGATATAAGTTAGGGTTTTGGAATCTCTTCTATGGGTTCTCAATAAACTATCTTTTAAGGCAGTGATTTTCAACAGGTGTACCACAAGAGGCACACCTGTCTGCCGCAAGAAATTTTAAAGCATGCAATACCTGACTATTTAGTCAGAGGCACCAAGCTCTTTTCTCTTAGATTGTCAAATTAAAAAAAAAATGACAATAGCTGGCACAACAATAGCCTATCAAGTATGAATGAATCAAAATTAGACCATTTTTTTTTGTCAGATTGGCAAACAACATATTTTTGGTGTGCTGTAGAATTTTAGTAATTAGTTTGTGTAGCATGAGATGAAAAAGTTTGAGAATCACTGTCCTAAAGGAATTTGAGGTACATGTCTGTTTTCTTAAACAGACTGTCTTGTTCCAAACAACTCAAGAGGTTATTTGTTTGAGTTGTACAAGCAAAATTCCCACGAGTCAGCTAATCAATGTATGCCCTTGAAATATCCCTGTCTCATTTATGCCCCAAGGTTTGAAATTGCTCAAAAGTTTCATAATTGTCAAGTAGCTTTATTAATTATTAGGCTTACTGAGTCTGTCTTTTACTAATATTGAAATTGAGAAACATTCTCTCCTATTTGATTTCTTCTTCTTTTCTTTGTATGCTGTTTTGTGCTTGTGTGTTTTATAGATGTGAGCTGTCATATGCTAAGGTAAGAGATGTGTTATATGTATTTTGGAGACTTTTAATGGCTTCACAGTCATCTATCAAATAGTTATACTTGGTAGAAAGGTGCAAAAAGGAACTATTGTTTGATACTGAAAGTATAAAACAAAAAGGAGCAAAAATATGGGACTAAGAAATACTAAGTTTAGTTTAATTTTTAATTTCCATGCAAACCAAAAATATGAGTCTAAGAAATATAAGAACCTCCTCACTTTCTGAATTTATCAGTGCAATCAAGAGAAGGACTCTCCTTATTTAGAAACTAAGATTCCTGACATTAGCTCCACTAAGATCATTTTCCTACCCAATACTCTCTGGTGCTGTTTAAAATCTTGCTTTAAAGGCTTTCCTTATTTGCAATGGTGCCTTTCGGTACTTACAGTTTTTTAGAGCAATGTTCAAATCCGTTGTTGCTTTAACAGATATTTCAGACTCCGTGCCATTTGGATTTTGTGTTGTGAACACATCTAAAAACGTAAGACAAAAGTTTTCAGCTGCTAACTAAGTCACTTTTTGTTCCTTTACATTTCTCCTCATCTTATTAAAAAAATATGCAATGAGTAATTTCAAAAACAGAATAATAAGCCTGACTAGTGGTGTTGCAGTGGATAGAGTGTCTACCTGGGATGCTGAGGTGTCAAGGTTGAAACCCCGAGGTTACATGCTTGAGCATGAGCTCACTGCCAGCTTGAACATGGGGTCACCAGCTTGAGCATGGGATCATCAACATGATCCTGTGGTTGCTGGCTTGAGCAAATGGGTCACAGGTTCGGCTTGAGCTCCCGGGTCAAGGCACGTATGATAAACAATCAATGAACAACTAAAGTGATGCAACTATGAATTGATGTTTCTCATCTCTCTCCCTTTCTGTTTTTTTCTCAATCTCTCTCTGCCCCCAACTCTTGCAAAATATTAATAATAATAATAATAATAATAATAAAGTATTTGAGATATTCTTCATCAGGAAGGGTACAGGTCAAAATTAAATTCATGGGGTAAAAAAACTAAATTAGTATCTTTTTGCTAAATGACTTTCTAAAAAAAAAATTATTGAGGATTTTATGGAAAAATATATTTAGAGTATAATAGGTATCAAAGTAGATTTGTAGATATGTAATGTTATCACTGTATTGACTTTATCAAAAAGCTAAGTAAGAAGCATTTATTTGCCCTTGAATTCTTTGTTGGACTATGGAACAGTTCAGCTTAAAAAGCATATACTTCACCTGACCAGGTAGGTGGTGGCACAGTGGATAGAGCGTCGGACTGGGATGCAGAGGACCCAGGTTAGAGACTCTGAGGTCACCAACTTGAGCACAGGCTCATCTGGTTTGAGCAAAGCTCACCAGCTTGGACCCAAGGTTGCTGGCTCGAGCAAGGGGTTACTAGGTCTGCTGAAGGCCCACGGTCAAGGCACATATGAGAAAGCAATCAATGAACAACTAAGGTGTCGCAACGAAAAACTGATGATTGATGCTTCTCATCTCTCTCCATTCCTGTCTGTCTGTCCCTATCTATTCCTCTCTCTGACTTTCTCTCTGTCTCTGTTAAAAAAAAAAGAGAAGCATATACTTCAATAACAATCAAGGTCTCATATCTATATTCATATTCACAAAAAGAATCCTGCTCCTAAGAGTAGTCAGTGGGATCGGTTATAATTCAAACTAATGGGTGTTTCTACTCCATCAGAGTCAAATAAATCCAATAAAGATGGCTGTCTAAACATATGCGAATTTAGATAAAATTAAATGCAAGTTTCACATCAGTAGGAAATTGTTAGAAATTCATCAATTCTCCTTGAAAAATATTATATAAACTTTTAATACTTTTCATGCCATATATCAAAATAATTGGATTTAAAATCTAAGAAGTAAAAACAAAAATATAAAACTTAAGAAAACTAGTAATTTAATATCTAATTGGCTTAAGTTCTATCTAAGCAAGATATAAAAAATAGAAATTATAAATTAATAAAAATAATTTTATAAAGTTTAAAATTTTCTCTTTTATTAAGATACATAAACAGGTTTAAAGATAAACAACAGCCTGGGAGAAAATACTTGTTACTTTTACCATAAAGAAATTATCAATATACTAAATAAAAAAAGAGCCCTTACAAATAAATGAAAATACAATCTAATAGAAAAATGGACCAAAGATCAAAACAGACAAATCACAAAAGTAGAAATTAAATGCCCAATAAATACAGGAGAAAATTACTCAACTTCACAAGTAATCATGGTACAAATTAAAACACTAATGAAAATTTCTCGCTTATTCATGAAACAATTAACACTGTTTATTGTAGATGAGATTGTGGAGCATTCTTGGGGTATGCAAATTAGTAGACTCTTTTTGCAAGGTAATGTGGTGGTATCTATCAATATTTTAAAGGATTTATTCTTTATGCAGTAATAATAGTGCTTCATATCTATCCAAAGAGAGATATATTCAAGAATGTATGAGAAGACTGTACAATGCACTAAATGTATATATGTCTTTATAAGATAGTGGATAAATGACAGAACATCATTTTATTCAATATTATGTGTCCATTAAAAACAATGAGGTAAATGGGAAAAGAGTTCCAGTGTTGTTAAATAAGAAAAGTCAGTCACAATACAATTCTTTATTATGATTCCACTTATATTTTTTTATAAGTGTGTGCGTGTAAAAAAGATTTATTGCTTTAATCAAAGTAATCATCAAGTTCTTGATTTATTTCTGTCTGGCTAATGCAAATAGAGGCACATCCTGAAAACGAAACGATTGCATCGTCTCGCACATTGTAGAGGGCGTGGTGGTGGACGGATCTGCCACCACCCCTGACTCTGCTCCTTGGTTGCTGTGAAACCTGGCCATTCACCTCTCTGAGCATCAAGGCTTTTTTTGTTGTTGTTGATTTTTTTTTTTACATATGAGAAAGGGATAACAATTCATCAAAGAAAAAATAAAAATACAATTTATGGATTATAGTTTTCAAAGTACTTGAGTTTATATGTATTTCTGTTTATCCTTCGATTAATATTAATAAAGAACCCAATATAACTAAATTTAATGTTAATTTTAAAAAAGTTTTAATAGTTTCTTACAAACTTTTCACTTTTTAGAATGCTGGACCTTACAAGAACATGGAAAGAAAGCCACTATGAGGGATGGTGAATAAACTCAATTGTTACTCACATGAATAAATAACCATAATGCTACAATGAAGCCTATGTTAATTATACACAATTACCAAGAGAAACTTGTTAAACTTCATAATATCTCATGAAAAAATTTCAAAAAATAAAAATTTTATTTTACACACTGAAATATTTTTATTTATAAGACAAACAATTATAGTTTTAAAAACTATATGGTTATAGTTTTAAAATCAAACCAACATAATCAGCTTTTGTATATGTATTGCTATTAACTTTAAAGACTTACATTCTTTTACATCTTTAAAATTGTTATTTTTGTCCTTAGCTGGATTATCTTTAATTTCTTTATTTTCTTCATCAATTAAAGATTCCATAGCAAACTCTGAAAAAAAGTATGACACACCATAAACCAGACATATGTTAATTTCTTTTAGTACATTCCTTTTCTAACCACATTATTTTACAAAGAATTTGAGGCAGAGATTTAAATTCTAAATTATACATATTTCCAACAATAAACTTTATTTCATCCCATAGAAAATTGCTACATACCAATTTTCTAAGATAATGGGTCATCTTTCTTACCTGTTATGTCTGTGTAACCTTTAAATGCTTACTTACCTTCCTGATTAGAAGTCACATCAATAATCATTGAGGAAAAAAAGGCAGATAAAAAAATAAACAATATGAAATTCATTGGGATGATGTGATTTATCCAATAGTGTACTGTGTCTCTGCAGTTTCCTTCCTATTGTCCAGAAGGTTCTCACTAGCTAAGACATTATGACATCACTGCCCAAGGTTGCAGTTTCTAAATGCTCTGTGACTCAGTCTGATGTCTATTTTATCTTTTGTACTATAACGGTCTTTAGTTTTTCTGTTTGTTTGTTTTTTGTTTTTGTTTTTTTTAATTTTAAGGGTCTTTAGTTTTAAAAAATAAACTATTATAAGATCTTTTTTTTTAATTAAGAAATAATATTTTCATGAAACAATGTGAATTATTGGCCCCTGGATTTTACTTAAATTAATTTTTTTTCAATTACAGTTGTAACTCAATATTATAATAGTTTCAGGTGTATAGCATAGTGGTTAGACATTTATATTACTTATGAAATGGTCTCCTGAAGGGTCCTGAATTTTAAAGAACTATCGATATTGTTGATAATAAAATGAGAACAGGCCTTTTTGGTTTTCAAAGTATTACAACATTATATGTTCTTTTGGATAGCTGAAATAAAATGTCCGTTAAAAACTAATCAGAGGCCCTGGCTGACGGCTCAGTGGATAGAACATCAGCCTGGCATTTAGATGTCCCGGGTTTGATTCCGGTCAGGGCACACAAGGGAAATGACTGTTTGCTTTTCCCTTCCTTCCCCTCCCACTTCTCTCCCTCTTCCCTTCCTGCAGCCAGTGGTCCAATTGGTTTGAGTATCCCGGGCACTGAGGATAGCTCAGTTGGTCTGAGCATTGACCTCAGGCACTGAAGATAGCTCAGTTGATTCAAGTATCAGCTCAAAATGGAGGTTGCTGGGTGGATCCCAGTCGGAGTACTTGGAAAAGTCTGCCTCACTCTCTCTCCTCCTCTCATCTAAATAAAAACAAAAACAAAAAACAAAACTAATCAAATACACCTAGATTAAATCCAAATGTCCTGAAAGTTCTAGTTCATGGACTATCTTAACTATAATTCTTCAGAAAAAGTTTTTTTAAACTCATCTTTTGGGTTTTTTTCTTTATAAAATATAAAATATATATTTTATAAAACATTTTTTAAAATTAAACCCATCTGTGTGATCTGACCTCCCGCTTAACTCTTCAGCTACATCGGTGGCACCTGCCACCTCCCTGAGGATTGAATCACAATCTTTTAGCCCCCACACTTCGTCATGCCTCACTTGTTCCTGCCTGAGGTTCTTTCTCTGTGTTACTGCTTTGCTTGGTGTGCTCTTTTCCTGCGATTTGCCTGGCTAACTCCAGATAAACCTGAAGGTATGAGCCTAGTATTCACTCCCCCAGGGAAGCCTTTTCATCATACTCAGGACCAGGTCAAGGTCTTCTGTTCTTATAGTGCCTTGAGTTTATCCTTAGAGGACTTGTCACAATCAGAAAATATATTTTTCCGGGTTTTGTTGTTGTTTCGGGTTTTTTTGCTTTCTGGAAGTCTGCCCTTGCTAAAATATAAGCTCTGTGAGAGGTGTGTATCTTATTTACTGCTGTCTTCCCAGACCCTAGCACATAGGAGGTACTAAAATAATACTATTTTTTTGTGTGTAAGAAGCTCATTAATAAATTTTATAGGATGATTTCTTATAACAACTGATCTTACAAGCTTAAGGCCCAAGTAATTTGGGGACAAAGTTGGGGGTACTGGCAAAAGGCCATCCTAATAAAAACTTAGGTCACGTTGCTGCGGACCTGGCAGGATTGTGCCGTCGGTCCTTCTTCCAGCAGCGGAACAGAGGGAGTCTGAAAATGGACGTGTGGACATGGCTCTAAACCACAGAAGGACATGCCTCTTCCAGTTGTCCTTCTGTACAGTGAGGGCATCAGGAGGGAGAGATTAAGTGACTTAAAATTACAGACACATAGTTTTTTCTTTACACTGACGTCACCCTATGTAACAGGTCTGCAGAACCGAAGAAATCCGGAGAACTCCACCTCTTTTTTTTTTTTTTTTTTTTTGTATTTTTCTGAAGTTGGAAACGGGGAGGCAGTCAGACAGACTCCCACATGCGCCCGACCGGGATTCACCCTGCACACCCACCAGGGGGCGATGGTCTGCCCATCTGGGGGGTTGCTCTGTTGCAACCAGAGCCATTCTAGCGCCTGAGGCAGAGGCCATAGAGCCATCCCCTGCGCCGGGCCAACCTTGCTCCAATGGAGCCTTAGCTGCGGGAGGGGAAGAGAGAGACAGAGAGGAAAGAGAGGGGGAGGGGTGGAGAAGCCGATGGGCGCCTCTCCTGTGTGCCCCGGGTCGGGAATCGAACCCGGGACTCCTGCACGCCAGGCCGACGCTCTACCACTGAGCCAACCGGCCAGGGCCAACTCTGCCTCTTTAAGATGTTATCTGCAGTCCTTTCTCTTATGCTCAGATCCTTTACATGTTACACAAATCCCTCCCAACTCCTCCCTCACAGTTTCCCTCTGCACTGACTTAACTGTACACTTGGTATGTAGGTGCTTTAATATCCTTTGCAAGATTGAAAGAGGTCCTATTGTCAGGGCCACCAGGGGGAGTGCTTGCTCAGCTCAGCCCCACTGAGCCCATACTCCTGCTTTGGTCTTGGCTCACCTCGCTTGTGTGGTGGCAAGTAGGTCAGTATTCTGCAGCCTTCTGTTCTTTTGCTCCATGCCCCGATGACCAATACTCATGCTTCTGATTTAATTCACTTTATAAGTATCTATAACTAAACTCTATGCATTCCCTTCTTCCAACGTAAGGAATGCCCTTCCAAGTTAATGCTGCAGAATAGTTCTGCCAGTTACACCTGGGAAAGCCTAGCTCATCCTTTCCAGCAGCTCCATTCCAGCAGCTCAGAGTGAGCATCTATAATAGCTACTGCAAGGTGCTACATCCCCGGGCCAACACCAGGAGATACAGTAGTTTCCCTTATCCACGTTTTGCTGCCTATAGTTTTAACTAACCGTGGTCAACTGTGGTCCAAAAATATTAAATGGAGAATTCCAGAATAAACAATTCATAAGTTTTAAATTGTGCTTTATTCTGCATAATGTGATATTTTGCAGTGTCCACAGGGGATGTCAACCATCCCTTTGTCCAGCATATCCCCGCTGCATGTGCTACCTGACCATTAGTAGCCTTCTCAGTGACCAGACAGACTGTGGCCGTGTTACAGTGCTTGTGTTCAGGTAACTCTTATTTTACTCAATATTGGCCCCAAAGCTATTCACATACTTTTATTACAGATCATTGTTATAATTGTTTTATTTTGTTATTAGTTATTAGAAATCTCTTACTATACTTAATTTATAAATTATATTAATTATAAGTATTATATATAGAAAAATCATATACTATAGGATTCAATGCTATCCACGGTTTCAGGCATCCACTGAGGGTCCTGGAACAAATCCTCATGGATAAGGGGAGACTACTACACTAGTTTTAACTTCCGGGTAGGAACAAAAGTGTTTTACTGGATAACCGGAAGGTGCGAGTCCCTCTGAATCAAATGTGCACGAGCTCCCCCATACCTGTGACTGCTCTCACCAAGCTGGCAGAGACAGGGCTACCGTAGTCGGTCTGTCTTCCCCACGTGGTGGCCTGCTCAGCAACATCTGCACAGAGACAGTGAGCTCACATTTCCTCCCCTTGGCCCCACCCATTTGGTGATCTTAGCTTTCAGGAGTGTTTTCATCACTCACCTTTTCTCTACTGTAAAAGAAATGTTCATTTCATCTTGTGCAACTTCCTCATCACTGCTTCCCAAGATTCCTTCGTGCTTTTCAGGGAAACTAATTTTATGATTCTGATGGTGAAAGAAGCTTTGTTACCTGGGTTACAGGTGAACTGTCTAAAAGGAGGAATAATTTTTTAATAAATAAAGTGTGTGTGTGGAAAGGGACATAACATAGTAATTAAGAGCATGGGCTCTGGAGACAGAGTGCCTGGGTTTGAACCCTAGCTCCACCACAAACCAGCCGCATGATCTTGAATAAGGAGCTTATGTCTAAACCTCTATTTCCTTATCTGCGAAATGAACTTGATAGCAGTGGTGCCTACCTTCTAAGACTGTGGTGAGGATTGATTCAGATAAGCCAAGTAAAACACTTAGCACAATGACTAGCACTAAATGAGAACGGGAACTCACTCGAGCAAGTTCACCACTGTCCTCAGTTTGCAACCGATTACACATCCCCAACAGATTACAGAACAGTCATGGCCACCAATACTTACCTCCATGGACAGTTTTGAGACTGAAATGGGAGAAGATACGTCAAGTATGAAGCACAGTGCTTTGCACGAAGTAAATTCTCAATGAATAAATTCCCAGAAATTCTTTCCCCTTAAGTGCCTTCCTAACATCCCCGCAAGCCCTTGACACTCGTATACTGTCTTTTCCAGTACAGTAACTCAGGAACCTGGGAGAAGCAGAAGGAAGGTCATTTTAAAATTACCTCATTTATTTTTCCTTCCTCATGGCAATAAACGAGGACTTTGAGTACCTTCCTTTCACATTTCTCTGTTCAAGTCACCCAGAACTTTTTGCAGTCACTTAGGACAGATAATGCAAATTTCAATTAAATAGCATGAGCCCAAGGGTAGCACAATCATTGTGGTGAATGCAAACAGACAACACGGCAACAGTTTGCAGCTCTTAAGAACTGTCTGGATTTGCTTTTTTTCCCCTTTCTTTCTTTTCTTTCATACTGACAAGTGCACAGAGTTTTGCTGAATTCATTGTTCAGATAATTCCTTGCCAGTACCTAATATCAAAGACATATTATATGTTGTCTGCACAAACTCAAGAAGCTTGTGCTAAGAGTGGAAATGTACTAAAAATTGTTCCTGGGGTTATAAAATGGGACCTGTGTTTTGAATGAATTTTCTTTAACTTCTATGGTTCAATAGTATCTGCACCTAATAGTTTACTATTAAAAAAACAACAATCCAACAACACTCCTACCTATTTTTCTTTTAACAAATGCCACCTCCTTCTGTAGTATATGTTCTGTAGCATAATCATTTCTTTTTTTTCTCTTCTTTTGCAAGGAGAAGAGGGGAGATAGACAGATTCCCACATGTGGCTCAACCAGGATCCATCTGGCAACCTCATCTGGAGCCAATGTTCTGTCCATCTGGGGCCATGCTCACAACCAAGCTATTTTTAGTGCCTAAGGTGGAGGCTCCACGGAGCCATCCTCAGTGCCCAGGCCAATGCACTACAACAAAGTGAGCCATGGCTGCAGGAGGAGAAGAGAAAGGGGGAGAAGGGGAAGGGGTGAGAAAGCAGATAGTTGCTTTTCCTGTGTTCCCTGACCAGGAATCAAACCTGGGACATCAACATACCGGGCGGATGCTCTACCACTAAGCCAACCACCCAGAGTTAATTCTTCTTCCCTCTCTCCTTCCTCTTTTCCTTCCCTTCCCTTCCCTTCTTTCCGTCCTTCCTTCTTTCTTGAATTTTTGGTGTGACACTGGTTAACATAATTATACAGGTTTCAGGTGCCCAGTTCTACAACAGGTAGTTCAGTCATTTTGGGGACAATAACATGAAGCCCTAGGAATAAGAAGGTAAAAGCCATTTACTTCATCACAGCATATTTATTTCATCTGCCTTGAAGCACAGACTGGCATTATGTCCTGACATGTTCAGATCTCCCAACGGAACCGGGAACCAGAGAACATTCACGGTCTGCATAACTCCTGGTGACGTGAAAGGAAGCTGCCGCAATAAGATGGGTGGAACAGACTCTGCTTTTACAATGTAATGTGGTTCCTGTACATTTCTACATTTAGTTTACAGAATATATGTGTTCATAAATTTCACAGCTCCATGTGGCTCTAGCCTCTCAGTTACGTATTTCTAATTGTTCATGTACCTACATATTTTATATTATAGTATTATAGCCGAGGAATTAATGCCTGTTAATTTCTTTAGCAGAGAAGGAAAATTAGTGAAAAATTAACTGTGATAGTTCTGCAAACCTCTTATTGTTAAAGCTAAGATCTTCTGCTTTGGGTGTTTCTATTTATTAATTTTTTTTGAGAGAGAGAGAGAGGGAAAAGGGGAAAGAAAGAGAGAGAGAAAGGGAAGCAGCAACTTGCTATTCCATGTAGTTGTTCCCTTTGATTGATTCTCATATGTGCCCAGACAGGGGCTCAAGCTGGCAACCCCAGGATGAAACCGGGGACTGTGGTGCTCGAGGACAACGCTCTATTCCCTATGCCACCAGCCAGAGCCAGCATATTAATTCTTAAAAGTCTGCTTGTTTTCTTATATGTATGAAAAAATTGCATGCTTTTTTTCCCTCTCACTTTACAGCAAAGAATAAGACCTAAAAATTCTTATATATTCTAGTAGTTACTTGTAAGGACACACTGCTCTCACCCTGGCTGAATCTTCCTGGACTTTCCGATTGTCTTCCTTTCTCCTTCCCACTCAGGATCCCCACCTTGGCCTCTGTCATTCTCACACCACTCCACAGCACTCAACAGTCCCTGTCAGATCTGTTGTCCCAGCTCATCTCTGGCCTAGGGTCCACTTTTTACTTTTGAGTGCACATCTTGTAAATAGAAATAAATACTTTATGATCTCTGATGGACTGATCACAGAAGCACTAATATAAGAACATTGAAAATACCCAGGAAAGAGAATGAAGGCTGGATTGCTATACCACATAGAGCCCATGTCCACAGAAAGGGTAGTAGTAATGGGAAAGAGCCCAATGCCTAGTGGGTGAAGGTGATTCTCACAGCTAAGAGTATGAGTTCTGAGCCCATTTGTGTGGTGTTAAATCCAGCTCCATCTCTTTCTTGCTTGTGACCTTGGGCAAATTATATACTTAAGTACTGCTGACCATAAAATGGGGATACACATGGATAACCAACCTCATGGAGTTGTCATGAGCATTAGATGAGATTATCCACGTAAAAAGCTTAGAGTATACTTAATCTGTAGTATGCACTCATTGAAATTGATATTATCATTATTATATATTGCTTTTAATTAATCTTTCTGATAGCAGACCTTAATTAAGTTCCTACCTGCTATTCATTCATTCATTCATTCATGAAAGGTTTATTGAGCATCTACTGTGTGCCAGACATTCTCTTCTAGATGCTTGGGACACATTAATAAAGAAAACAGACAAATCCCCAATATCATGAAGTTTATATTTCTAGTAGAAAGAGACAGACAATAAATAATAGCTTAATAAATAAATAAATTATATAATATAAATGCTAGGGGAAAAAGAAAATTTGAGCAAAGAGGGATTGTGAGTCTTGTGGCAAGTACAATCAGCAGAAATCATATTGAGAAAGAGACACTTAAACAAAGACTTTGGCCTGACCTGTGGTGGTGTAGTGGATAAAGCGTCGACCTGGAACACTGAGGTTGCCGGTTCGAAACCCTGCACTTGTCTGGTCAAGGCACATATGGGAGTTGATGCTTCCTGCTCCTCTCTTTCTCTCTCTCTCTCTCCTCTCTAAAAAAATGAATAAAATAAAAAAAATTTAACCCCACCCCCCCAAAAAAAAACCCCCACAAAGACTTCGAGGAGAAGTAGTCATGAGACTATCTGGAGGAAGAGCATCCAGGCAGGGGAACAGCCAATGCAAAGGCCATAAACATGAGTGCGTCTAGTGTGTGTGAGACCAGTAAGGGGCTGGGAGTTGGGAGCACTGGAATGAAGGACTAAAGGGAGAGCTCAGGTTTTTAATCTGAGTGTAAACAGTACCATTGCAGGGTTTTGAGCAGAGAGGGGGCTATGTTCTCATCCACAGATAGGGCAGCGGTGGGCAGACCAGTTCCTCATTTCCAGCCAATGTCAAAAAGCTCAGCATCTTTCCCAAGGTTTTGCTTTCACCACAGACTCTTGTGGGCCAAACATCCCTGTTGTACCTCCATGTGGTTATACTTTTGATTAAGACAAGCCCTGAGTAAAATAATTAAATAAACAAGTCACAGTTTATGAATTTTCTAAATGCTGTTGCTTCTTGTGAGAGTCAGTCAGCATGTAGCTTGTAGCAACCCCAAATGCGTCATTGTAGAGACATATATATGTACTGTCTCGGAGAACAGTTATCCATAATATTGTTTCTCAGTGAATAAACATAGGTTTTGGTTGCTACTTTTTCCCTCTATGTTTTATATATTTTCTTGAAAATACTTAGCTTTTTACCCTTTGTTGATTTGATAATATATGAGATCATGTTTCAATCATATGATATGATTTCCTCTGGAGCAGATGTTTAACTTAATCGAGTATGCAGTAATACACTTAGAAACTCAATCAAAGTTTAGCTAGATTGAATTAAATTTCCTCATTTAGTTATTAATCTATTAAGTACTGAAAATTTTTTATTGGTTTATGTCATCATGAAAATTCAGATGATAAATGCTGTATTAAAATAATGACAAGTTTCAATCAAAATAAAGTATTATGCTATAACCTACTTCACAATGAAGAAGAAAAGTCAGATAAAATATTGAATATATTATTGTAAAAAATATATATATATATTATTGTTATAGTAAATGACACTACCATTGCTTTTCGATAATATTTCTATATAATTTTGGTCAATGTGGCATTAAGTTTGCTTGGAAGCAGAGCTGAGATTTAGGATAATTGAAATATTAAACAGACTTAATAATCAGCTTAACGTTTATGGGAAGTACATTTCTTATGGTAGGACCAATTTTTGCTGCTCCAGGACCACGGCAAGATGAGGAAATAAATTGAGCACACACACACAGGAAAAGACAATTGATTATGGTTATGTGTCTTTTATTTGCAACATTTGAATTCCTAAGCTCACATAAAATTGATTTCATAAATGATCTTTAGTTTTATCTTGCTCTTCTAGTTGATTTAATTGTATTAGTACATCTTATAGTCAAATACTTAATTTAATCACAAATGGAACTAAGAAATATGGTAATCATTTTCTGATGCAATTAGAAAAGATACTGGAAAACTTTGAAATTAGAACACTAAACACTAGTAACACAGCTTAATTGTCATATTAGAACTGGGCTCTTCTCTCTAAAAGTTACAAAAATTCTTTTCTACTTGTTGAAAACTTCTTAGCCAGAATTAATAACTGCTCAGAAAGACACAGCCTGTTATAAAAATTATTTTTGTTGTTGTCGATATATTTTTTTAAAAGCAGTAAAATTGTTTGCAAAGCACACTTTGTTTGGCTAATTCTAAGAGTGAATCACCTATTTCATCAGGGACCAAAATGATTCAAGAACAAATGACAACAGTATTATCTAAGTGACATAGCTGACCCCTTTTAGTGATTTTGCCTTTGCATACATTTCTCTAAGATACAGTCATGCTCTTCCTATGACATTTCTTTTCCCCCAGTGTGATGCCCAAGCAGTGTGGATGTGATGTCAGGTTAGAGACCACAGTAAGTGCTGTGCTTCCATCCATGACCAGAATGGAAGATTGGCATACATCACCACAAAAAGATAAGAAGAACTCTACCAAGTCCCTTAATACTCTACCAATTAAAGAGGTGTTAACAACAAATAAAATAGACTAATCTTATGAGGAATGTTAAAAGTAGCAAGGAAGAAAACTTGAGAAGATAAATCAAAATGGTTGAATACAATCTAGATAAGACTTTAGTGTCGGCAAATATATTCAATAATAAAAAGATGTATAAATATGTAAAAGTCAAGTCAGGATTTAGTAAAGACATGACATCATTCATAGAAAACATGCAGTCATTTTTTTACATGTTCACTGTTGGTTACATCCTAATGCACAGCGACACAGAGAGCTTTAGGAAAGTTGCAAGTTGAGCTCCAGAAAAGTTGACCTTCTTAGCAAAAGGGACAAGATTCCCAAGAGAATTTTGCTGATGGGATAATGCTAATGAAAAAAAGGTTGAAGGGCAATTGGTAACAATCTTCAAATATTTAATGGGTATGCAAATAAAGCTCATGTTTATTATGCTTTTATTTATTCTATATAGTCTTTGGATCTTTCTTAATGTAGGACTCTAAAATGGTAAACTGAAACTCAAACATAATAGTTTGGCTCAAGTTGAATGGAAGAATTTCAGATGTTGTAAAGTGTTACACTGAAGGATGCTATAGAATTCCTATGCCTGAACATTTTTGAGAATAGAGTCGGTTTCTCAACTGAAATGCTAATGTTTGGGAGGGTAGAAGAAACGAATTAAGAAATCTCTCAAAGTTGAGTCCATTAATCCTGTCCCTCAGATATGAGAAAACACTCCAGGAAGAAAAAAAACAAGCACACTGGAAGCAGAATCTAACTTTAGATGAGTACATCTTAACCTATTTTCTTTCCATTGTTATCCTCCTAAGGAGTATTTTTAGACCTTTTATTCAAAATCCCCATGAAATTTTAATGCCACCTATATACTTTATATCTGTGTATGTACCTTGTCCATTTGGAGGGCCATGACCCATTGTAACATTTATACCACCTCGTTAATTTTTGTGCTCTTAGGTACAAAATGCCTCCTCTTCAATGAAAACGCATGGTCTCTAAAATAAACAGGAGTCTGAATGGGACATCATTGAGGATGGGAGAAAAAAAAGTTACATATATTTGAACTCTGGCTACAGGGACCATACAAATTCTCATGAGCCAGCATACTCATATATATTGCCTGCACAGGGAATATTTGACTTCCCATTACCTCTGTTACATTGAAAGTGATGAATTCTTGGTCACTGCTCTATCTTCTAACTGCAATGGTTGAAATTTTTGGACAGCCTCATCTCTTTGAGAACAGTGAGAAAGGAATGCACATATGCACTGTCTCACACACTGTACGATGCGTGTGTACTGAGTTTCAGAGCTCCATAACAAATTACAAACATTATAATGAATGGGTCTAGCAGATAACACCTGAAGCCACTGATCAAGCTTAACATCATAAGAGAGACAACTAGATATTTTATGCTTCCTGATGTAATGCAATAGGAAAGAAACAACATCATGTATGTAGTATTCTTGCTAAAAATGTTTAACCTGAATCTAATAATGAGGAAAGAATCAGAAAAAAACTCCAGATTGTGAGATAGTCTACAAACAAACCAGCCTGACAGCCTGAACTTTTAATGATAGTGTCATGAAGGACACACAACACACACACACACACACACACACACACACACACACACACACACGGAGAACTCTTCCATTAACTAAAGAGAATGACAACTAAATGCAATATGTGATTCTTAATTGGATTCTAGATTTAAAACAAAATCTATAAACATTTTTGGGGCAGTTAATTAACTATTTTAAAGTTTTATGATGTCTGCAATGTATTTTGAAATGGTCCATCAGTAAGAATGTATATTTATGGAGAGGGAAAGAAATAGAAAAATGCTAACAATTAGAAGATGTTAACAATTGATGCATGTAAATGAAGGGTATATGGATGTTCACTGTAATCCTTCCTGTTGGGAATTTCTCAAAAAGAAATAATAATGGTTACGAGTATAATTCAACTAAAAAAATAGTGGAAAATGAAGGAGAACCAGCCAGGTTCAGAGGAAGAAGCAAGACATTAGTCTTGGCCCCAAAGGGCCAGCGGTACCTGAGGGGCTGCCCAGAACTCAGACTCTCCGTTTGCAATGTGATACACTTATGATGTAGTTGGGCTGGAGAATTTTTTAAGACAAGAAACTCTTTTCATGATTGTCTTTAGAATTTGCCAAACAAGATTCTGTGGGAATAAAAATACTCTATAATTAAAAAATAAGAATAGTGTGCCAGAACTTATCCTAGAGGAGTTGATTAGTACAATTAGCAATATAACCAGGACAAAGCTGTGCCAAGAAGTTTAAAATATTTGGGTTTTTAAACTGAATGGAAATTTCATATGCACAAATAGTTAATGGAAATAACCTTAAAAAGAATTAATTACAAATGTCTTCAGAGTCCAGCATCCTATTTGGAATGCAGGAACATAACCAGTTTTTAATGCAAAACCCCTGCACAGCGCTTCCAAGATCCTCCAGGGTCCGGGCTCCCTGAGGTCACCCTCTGCCCCATGCTCGGCCTTCTGTGGTCCTTACTGAGTATGCAGGGGCTTTTATTTCTGTTTCTCTGGATCCTTAGAACAGTCAGATAGTCTTTTAGCCAAAAATAATGCTAAAAAATATCTTTGCCTATCTTGTCAAAATAAAGGAGAGGGGGTGGCAGTGTTTGTTGTTGACCAGAGCACAACAATATGGAGAGAGGTAGCAGCATTTGTATTCCACAAGACACATCGATGAGATGCAAAGCAAGGGTTGGCTTGTTGGGCGAGGTCAACGCAGAATGCCACCATGCCCAGATATCAGCCCTTTCTTTGTTTAGACAAAGAAAGAGCTCATGCTTCTAGCTCTCGTGGCCACCACAGATGGCTTTAATATAGTATGTACAATGAAACGAACTCAGAGTTGCTTAGTTAATCTTTAATCGGTATTATATTAAAATGCACTGATACATTCTTACCTACTTCCCTCCACCAACTGCCATGTTGTCATATTCAAACAATTACTGGAAGTATGAATACCACCTAGTCATGGGCCACCACAGATTTGTGAATGAATCAGAGAAGGCAACATGTGTACAAGCAAAGCTCACCCAGGTTTCAACAGGCGGGGAGTGGGCAGAGCACGTTATTCTGTCCACTGGAACAGAAAACTTGGGAAGGACGGAAGAAGGAAGTTACCTCCAGCTCCACGGTTACCTTGGCAACTGTGGCACATCTTTGGGGCAGAAATTAATGTTATGCCATAATAAAGTATGGCCGAGGAGGGGAGAGTGTGGAGGAAGAGGAAGAAAACACTGGCTGGATTGAGGAGCTTGGAGGGCCAGCTGGGAAGGTTACAAACAAGTCAGAGCCCCAGGAGTTTGAGCTCCGTGTACCAGCAACCAATGCTACTTTTGTTCTCTGTCACTGAAACTGTAGTATTATGCGGAGACAGCCAAGACTCCCTACCCCTTAATAAAGAACAAACACTGCACTAATCTGGCTCAGGGCTTCTGCTGATCATCCTTGGTTATTTATAACTTCCTTTTATTTTTCTCTTCTGGGAAACAGGAAAAAATATCTTGAACTGGAAGAAACAACGAATGGTGTGGTTATCAAAAATAAAAACACATTCAGTTCAGGTCTAACTGGTAACTCGTTAGCCTTTCATGGGAAACCAGTCTCTTCCCTGTCGTTGAAGTGTGCAAACCCTGTTGGGGGCAGAGATGAGCCACCCCACGGAGCGTCCCTGATAAAACTGCCTGTTAGCAACACAGTGCCCATGCTGCTGGTGGGGTCTCAGGTCTCTCCCGGCTCCTCAGCCCTGTGCGAAGTCAGGCCTCAGGATCAGGGCAGTTTTCTGGGGCCCAAAAGGAAGGCTTGTTGTAGAAAAAGTTGCTGTGTGTCCAGTTTCAAAATGCAGTCGGCATGTAGAAAACACACCCAGAAAGGTCGGCCAGCTGACAAGACAGGTCGATGGAAAAGTACAAACAGTGTCTCAGTCTCAAAACCTGAATTCCGGTGATGCGTGGGTGAGGTCCCAGGCAGAAGAACTGCGACTCACTGAGGAGGCTTCCTCCAGAGCCAGGAGTGGGGGTGGTCCTTCTCTCACGCTGTGGTCGGCCAGGTCCACAGGTCGTGGCTAGCAGCACTCAGGGTGGAGAGCACAGGAAGTGAGGCGGGAACATCTCAGGAGTCACCCCACCCCACCCCCTGTCCCCACCTCGTTGTTCCTGGAAGTCCATGCACCATTTCAGCCAGCGAGGTCTCCCTCCTGCCCACCTGGGACTCCAGGAGCACACAGCTTTCCTCTTTCTTCCGAAGGGTCAGATGGGGCGTTAGTGACACATCCTGCTCGTCATCTCTTTCTGGAAAGCAGGGGGAGAAGGATGGTTAGGGAAAACCGAACACAGAGCAGTGACTTGTTGAAGGATTCTGACAATACCCTTGTGTCCTCTGCAGCCTTAGACAAGAAACTGCAGGCATGGCCCAGGAGTAAGGCTTAGCTTGCAGATGCCTTCTTGTTGGCTTTATTATTATTAATTATTATTATTATTATTATTATTATTAAATCAAAGCAATGTTTCAAAACATGACTACATTGCTGGAAATCCAGGTCACTTGCTTTTTCTGAAATATTGCAAGATCTGAAGGCACTGGGCAGCTGAGCTAAACAGCTGCTCTCTTCGGATGGAGAACGTGCTCTCCAGTTTACCCCATCACTTCCAGTTGTCTTGCTAACAGGTGCCAAGTATCACTAACAGGTTGATAGGATCGTTGGATTTAGACTGCTGTATTTCTTAGAGAATAGGTTCTCTTTACCTAAGTTTCCATCAAAGATAAAAAACTGCTGCCTGGCCTGTGGTGGCGCAGTGGATATAGTGTCAACCTGGAATGCTGAGGTTACTGGTTTGAAACCTTAGGCTTGCCCAGTCAAGGCATATACGGGAAGCAACTAATACGAGTTGATGTTTCCTGCTTCTGCCCCTTCTTTCTCTCTATCCCTCTCAAAATCAACAAATCTCTCTCTCTAAAAATCAATCAATCAATTCTAAAAAAGAAAATAATGAAGGACAGCTTAAGTTGGTATAAGTTAAGAAAAGCGTGAGGGAAGACATTTCTTTTTTTTTTTTTTTTTTCCATTTTTCTGAAGCTGGAAACAGGGAGAGACAGTCAGACAGACTCCCGCATGCGCCCGACCGGGATCCACCCGGCACGCCCACCATGGGGCGACGCTCTGCCCACCAGGGGGCGATGCTCTGCCCATCCTGGGCGTCGCCATGTTGCGACCAGAGCCACTCTAGCGCCTGGGGCAGAGGCCAAGGAGCCATCCCCAGCGCCCGGGCCATGTTTGCTCCAATGGAGACTTGGCTGTGGGAGGGGAAGAGAGAGACAGAGAGGAAAGCGCGGCGGAGGGGTGGAGAAGCAAATGGGCGCTTCTCCTGTGTGCCCTGGCCGGGAATCGAACCCGGGTCCTCCGCACGCTAGGCCGACGCTCTACCGCTGAGAAGACATTTCTTGATAGAAGTGGAGAACACACCAACGGGTTTGACATGCAACCAACCAGCTTGCCTTTCACCCAGCTACCACTGCCTGGCTCTGAGAGCATTTTCAGGTCCTACGTATGCCACCTGTTCTCTCTCTCCGGGTCTCTTCACAGTCTGAGACTCTTGCCTGTGGACTGCTCCTGCCACATCCTGCCCTCTTTCCTTGGCTAATTGCCATTCATTTTCCCAATCAGGCAAGAGACCTTTCACCTACCTCATAGGCAGAACTTCAAACACCTATGCACTGTGAAGCTAGCCACACCCTCCACTTGTGCCTACCTGCATCTTGCAAGCAATGAGTTGGTATGTACTCTGTGTGTGTGCGCATGGACTGTGGGCATATCTGTCAGCCCTACTCCACTGTGAGCTACAACATCTGCTTTCACCATGCATCCCTCACCCTTCACAGTCCATGAAACAGGGTAGAAGCTCCTCTTTCCTCATCAAGAATAGCTGGAAAGCAGGGTGGAATGAGCCCCACCCCATGCAGCATCTGGGAGGACACATTTAATGTCATTTCTCTTAGATGAATGATCTGTGTCCAAGTTCCACCTGAAGAACTGATGCCAGCTGCCACAGCTCTTGCACATGGACCCTGGATCAACCCAGCCTATAAACAAGGAACACCTGAGCTTGACCATGGAGAGCCCAGGTACTCAGAGACTCTTAGAAAAATACCAGTGTGGCTCTGGCTGGCTTGCTCAGTGGATAGAGCGTTGGCTAGGCATGTAAACATCCCAGGTTTGATTTCTGTCAGGGCACACAAGAGAAGCTACCAGCTGCTTTTCAACCCCTCTCATTCTCCCTTCTCTTCTTCATCTCCTCCCGCAGTCAGTGGCTCTACTGGTTCAAGCGTTGCCCCAGGCGCTGAGGCTAGCTCAGTTGGTCTGAGCATATCAGCCTCAGGCACTAAAAATAGCTGAGCTGATTCTACCATTGGCCCCAGATGGGGGTTGCTTGGTGAATCCTGGATGGGGCTCATGCAAGAGTCTGTTTCACTTTCTCCCTTCTTCTCACTTAAAAAAAGAAAAAGAAAACATACTAGTGTGCTGATTAAAGAAATGACAGAACATATGTGGAAGAATTTATGCAATTTTGCACCCCTAGTATTAATACAGACAAGTACATATAGATACATATATTGAAAAATTAAGTGAGCATTTACTTAAAAATGAACTGGAGAAGAGGGCTCTAGGGGAGGGCAAGTGGCTGGTGCAGGGCCGCCAGCCATGCAGAGTTGCTGTGGCTGGAGCAGAGGGACCAGTAGGACGGGGACAGCAGGGCTGCAGAGACGGGTAAGTGCACAGCCCTTCACATACGGAACCTGCATCTGGTGGGAGGGATAAAAATAAATGAGGATGATCTTGACATGACTTTGTTGTTCTTTTTTAAGCTGCCAAAAGTTGTTGTGTTTTTGGTTAACTTTTGGTGACAGAGGTGGGAAGAAATAAGGTGGGAATTCCGTGTGTGTGTGTGTGTGTGTGTGTGCGCGCGCGCGCGCGCGTGTGCGTGTCTGAGAAAGGAAGAGACAGAGAGAGAGGGGGAAAGATCTCGGGATGAACACAGTTTTGGCTTTGTAACTAATTGTATAATTATTGGCAAAGGGTCAATACTTTTGGCAGTAAAGGAGCTGGCATTTGTTAGGCACTAAGATCCCGTTTGGCAGAAGAGGAATCTGAGCCTCAGAGCAGAAGTGGTTGCTCCCAGTGAACAGGTAGCTGCAGAGACTAAGTAATAACAATTGCTTCCATCCAACAAAGGTCTGCTGTCCCTCTGTGCCTGGCACTGCTCTACAGATATTATATCATGCAACTCTAACCCTATAACCTTGTGGCCCTGTGGCCCTGTGACACTGAGAAGTAAGATTTGCCATCCTCATTGGCTTGAGGAGGTAATAGGCTCAGAGACAGAGAGAGTAATTAACCGAAGTCACACAGGAAGTGGCAGAGGTGAGATTTACACTCAGGTCTGGGTATAAAAGCCAACTTTTTGCACTCCACCACGTGACCGTTATTAAAGCATCTGAGACATTCTTATGGACATGCATTTAGATGATACTGACTTATTGACTTATACCTATATTAGTCATAGTGGTCACAATCATTGCTGAATTTTCAAAATGCCAAAGAGATGGCTTTTCATCACCCAGACTAGTGCTGCTTTGAATTACAGGTGCAATGGTAAACACTTAACTAATTTTGTCACTGAAAGACTATAGACACCAGAAGCATGGAAACTTAAAAAATAAAAAAGGCCACAGAGGGAATAGTTTGAGAGAGAATATGACTTATCCAAAGCCATTGAATTAGTCTGTGAAAAGCCAGGACCATTGCTTTCCTCAGCACACATGCAGTCTCAAAATGCAGGAGGAAAACTGTCCTCCTAACATTCATATAGGGAAAGCAGATCAGAAACTTGAGGAAGGAAGGCTCAGTTGGATCTACCCTTCAAAATGCCTTCCAGGCTGTATTCTAGCACTCTACCACAGGGTGGTGCCAATGATCTGGTTAAGAAACAACAGGTTCTGTATGGGAAAAGTCCGAAACCTAAAAGCAGCTAATGGAGGGTTCCACAGCTAGCTTTCCTCCTCACCAAAGCTGCCCCCACAGGGCTAGCAGGGCCAACTACATTCCTTCCTATGGAGGAGAGTGGCCTAAACAACTTTACCAGGTTGCTCCTTAAGGGTGTTTGCCACTGCAGGAGTCATCAGAATGCTGTATGTATTAGGGCATGCCACTGAAGGACTCCGAAAGGTGCTTAAAAGGCTTCTGCAGTGGTTATGAGAACTTTCTGAGAAATATTCATAAAGACTGTATTTGGCTTTATGAAGATTTTTTTAAGCATCAGATTAAAACAAACAAACCCCAAAAACTATCCTTAAGAAAGGAGTAAGCCTGATTGGTGGTGGCTCAGTGGATCAAGTGTTGACTCGGGACACATTAAGGACTCTCCTTAACCTAAACTCCTTAAGGGCTCTCGAATTTTCAAACTGAGTCCTAAGCCTACAATGCTCACCTTAATCTGGACTCCCCTCAGCTAGGTAGACTGATATCCTAGCTCTCCCTAGCTGTTGGGCAGATAAAATATATAAATATTATGCTCACTTTGTTAAAGATGGCGGTGCCCATGTGGAAGCTGTCACCCAGGTGATAATATTAGTTGCTCTTCTTGCTTGGGATGGGTGTGTGTTGGGGGTGGGCTGTGGGCAGGTAGGATCCTTGTAGCCTGGGGCTTGGTTTTAGGACTAAGCCTTTCCTACCCTTTTGATGTGGGGTGGTGCACTCTCATGAGGAATCCCATTATACTTCAGATAAGTGACTTTGTATCAGAGACTTCCTTGTTTGTATATTGGATTAAAAGTTTTTATTTCTACACTATAAAGTGGGGCAGACTGGGAGCTTGCTCTCTTGGTTACTGAGATTAGCATTAGAGAGGAGAGCAGAGAAAGGCCACGTGGAGGAGAGGAGAAGCAGCCAAGATGGTAGAGTGCTGAGGGAGAAGCCAGTTTGTGCAGAGTTTGTGCAGGGAGAAGGAGATGGGGAACAGAGGTGAATAAGGCTGGTGAGCTAGAAACTTTTGATTCTAAGAAACTCGGATAAGTCAGTAGCTTTGTGAGTGTTGAATGAGTGGGTTTTAGAGCCCAGTGTGTATTTTTACTTGCCACTGGGTGCAAGCTAGGATTAAAGATGATGGCCCACCAGTTCTTGGCTCCATTGTTTCATTACCATCTGTCCGAATCTAAGGCAAACCTGCATGGGCCAGGTGACTGTAATGGTGGCCATGGCTACTGGCTTTACACCAATTCTCCTTCTCCACTGCTAAACTCACAGCAATTCCCATAGAGGCCTACATTCACTCCTGTCTTCCCACAATACCTTTCTCTCAAATCCAATATCCTTCAGGGCTCTTGATGAGTGTTGCCTCCTCAGAGACAAGTCCTCCTCTCTCTCTGCCTCGCCCCTAGGAACTACAGTGTGTCCATAAAATCATGGTGTACTTTTGACTGGTCACAGGAAAGCAACAAAAGATGATAGAAATGTGAAATCTGCACCAAATAAAAGGAAAACTCTTCCAGTTTCATACCTACTCAGTGCAGTTTGATGTGGGCTCACACACAGATTTTTTAGGGCTCCTTAGGTAGCTATCCCGTATAGCCTCTACAGACTCGTCACTGACTGATGGCCTACCAGAACGGGGTTTCTCCACCAAACTGCCAGTTTCCTTCAACTGCTTATCCCACCGAGTAATGTTATTCCTATGTGGTGGCACTTCGTTATAAACGCGCCAATATTCACGTTGCACTTTGGTCACGGATTCGAATTTAGCGAGCCCCAGAACACACTGAACTTTCCTCTGTACCGTCCACATCTCAACTGGCATGGCCATGGGCTGCTCCACTGTATACACAGTGTGACGTCATCATCTGCGCATGCGAACATGCTGACACATCACCCTACAGAAACTGGGAGGGTTTTCCTTTTATTTGGTACAGATTTCACATTTCTATCGTCTTTTGTTGCTTTCCTGTGACCGGTCAAAAGTGCACCATGACTTTATGGACACACTGTATTAGGCATTCCTCTTCTGGTTTCCCCTGTACCATGTATTATTTCCTGGTTCCAGCACCAAATTGCTTTTGAAGAGAAGATGAACCATGTCTTATTTTTGTGTGGACCCTGGTACAGAAGATGTGACTCATGCCACATTCTTAAAAAAGACTCAGATCCAGTGGAGAACAATTACTAGGTCTACAGACCCAGTAAAATGGAGGTAGAGGGAAAGGGGCCCCCAGTTGCTTGCTTCCCCCTAACCCCCAACTGGAGCAGGGCGATGCCTCACCTTGAACCAGCTGCCAGTCTCCACTCAGAGAGACAGACTGGGAATGTTCCTTTGAAATGCTGCATGAAGTACAGGGACATTTTTGGTTGGGCTGGGGGAAGGGATGTGGGTAACACCAAAGTCCTATAACCAGGAAGACTTTCATTTCCAATAGCAAAGTTAGGCCCTCTGGGGATGGTGGCCAGGTCAGAGGGAGGCTTCCTGTGGTACCTTTTGTCCTATTAATTCCACTTTTTAGTTAAGACTTTAAAACTACACATTTATATTTGCATTCTCCATTTGTTTCTTTTGTTATTAGCTACTTTTTTCTTTCCCTAAAATTATGTGGATTGAAAATCTTGACCATCAGGAAATGAGACTTCTCCCTTGTCCTCCTCTGTTCCAAACAACCGTGCTGGTGCTTTCTCTGTGAAGATTTTATCAGAACCACCCCAACCCACCACCTCCTCAGGGTTCTCACCCCCGCCAACACCCATTTCCCTGAGGTCGTGTTTCCAACTGGAGGTCAAGCAGGTATTTTGCTCTTTCCTTACCTCGAGCTCTAACTCACTTGTAGCAAAAGCAAGTCCCTTAGGAACTTTCAGAATGAGCCATGTCAAGATGTGCCTCTGTGGTACGAGGACTGTTTTGAGCTAAAGGGCAATTTTAGTAGCAAGCTCAAGAGAAACCTCTGCCCCTCCCTTAACTACCTAGAAGGACTTGAATTAGGGGTCTTGTCTATAATAAGAGATTATCAGCCTGACCTGTGGTGGCACAGTGGATAAAGCGTCAACGTGGAAACGCTGAGGTTGCCGGTTCAAAACCCTGGGCTTGCCTGGTTGAAGCACATATGGGAGTTGATGCTTCCTGCTCCTTCCCCCTTCTCTCTCTCTCTCTCTCTCTCTCTCCCTCCCTCCCTCCCTCCCTCCCTCCTCTATAATGAATAAATAAAATCTAAAAAAAAAGTTACAAATCTAAAAAAAATAAATAAAAATAAAAGATTATGAGAGATACCCTCTTCTGACCTACCTATAGGCTCGTATCATCCTGCAATGACCTTCTGAAGCCCCCCAAGATCCCTTCCCTCACCCTTAGCTCAGAGTGTCACAAGATCCATGTTCCCTTTCTGTCTTTGAACCTGTTATGTGTGTGTGGGGGGAGGCTCTGACTCTGTCATGTATCTGGGGTTCCTATACACATGTGTGTGATTAAATTTGTACTTTTTCAGTTGCTACTCTGTCTCATGCTTATCTGATTAGTAGACCAACAAAAGAACCTTGAGGGTGAAGTTTCTTCCTCCCGCACAAGGAAGACCAAAAGAAATGCAAGTTGGCATCAGCAAGGGATGGTGTGATGGTTGAACCATGTGGGTGAGTGAGAGGTCCTTTCTGATTGTTGTCAGGGCAAGGATTCAATGAGGTTTCCTCTAGGGTCAGGACACTGTGAGTAGCATGGCCATACTGGTGTCAAAACAATTCCAGGAATGGACAGTGTGGTTTTAGGAGATGTAGATTCAGAAGAGGAAGTGATACTGTGTTAAGGCATTTGATGATAAGAATCTAAATCAGCTGTTGTCTCCAAATCCTTCAGTTTGAAGGACTCAGAATTTCCTGTGATACCAGGCTCCCTCATGATTCCAAGGCCAAATGTCGATACTCTCTAGTCCCTGCTGAAATCCACAGGGCAGGCTGGAGAGGACCTGCAGAAAATCCAGGTCTTGTTCCAGTCCTCTGCATCTCCCCCCAGATAAAGCCCCAGCCAGTTCAAGTGACAGTTCAGGACCTGCCTCTCTCTCTCTCCAGCCTGGCGCACACCCTGCTTCTGTTTGTGTCTATAACTAGTGCACTGTTTCTTCTGCATGAAAAGTCCCTATTCCCTGTGAGAGTTCTAAGCTGTGGGGGTGGGAGACAGCAATTCAGAGAAAGGCAAGATGACTCGGGCCCCAGAGCCAGTCACTGAGAATGTGGCCTGGCAGCTAGCTGATCATCAGACAGGGTGCAGTTTTGCTTAGAAGGTCAGGGTCTCCCTCTAAGAAGCAGCCCAGGACACACAGCAAGCTGCTTGCTGCAGGGAAATCCTTGAAGAAGAGAGAAAAAAAGAAGGAAAAACAAGCAAATACAAAACATCCCCAAACACTCCCCAGCTAGACCATTTGAAGGCAGAAATAACAAGAGGGCAGCTCCTGCCTTCCTGTGGGGCACAGGGAGGCCGTGTCTCAGGACAACAGCTGTCCACATTTAGGCCAGTGTTCCACTTGAAGAGGTGTTTCTCCTCTCACTTTCCAGAATCCAAATAGCCGCACGTATCAGAGGAATTAACATGGTCATTCCTTAGTGCCTTGACGATTCCAGGGGAAGTCTCACCACCACGCTCCCCTGGGTAGGCAGGTAGTTCCATGGGTGGGGATTCTGGGGCATGGCTCTCTTTGGAGCCCTCAGCCTGCCCACAGCGAAGGCCCAGAGAGAAGGATGATTCCGCCTTGTCTGTAGCAGGGCCACGCAGTATATGTTCTCCAGAAGCATGAACACAGTTCAGTCTCCTCTGACAAACTGGACCTTTCCCAGCTGGAACCTGGGTACCGTAGCCGGCAGGCAGGGAGCTCTGTAAGCTCACCTGGGAGATTTCTGTCCTTTTTGCACCCAGGGCCCAGAGCACTTTGTTCCTGTGCTCAGGACCTCTGAGACCAGGAGGACAGGCTCCTGCCCAGAGCTGGTGCCCTGCTCAGGGAGCAAGCACAGGGCCTGGACGTGCTTTTTTTAGAACTATTTTTCTTACCACACTTGCATCTATTTAATGGGAATTGGGAGAGAGAATGCTGGTTGGAGACTGACACCAGCCACTCTGAACTTTGGAACAATACTTTATACATATAAATAACCTGGTGAAGGAATGCATAAATGAGTGTCAGGACAGAAAACATGGAGTGAACAAGATGGGGCAGTGGCGCAAGAGCCTTAAATAATCGACAGAAGTGTGCTGTGTTCCCATCCGTCCTGTTCCGCACTTTCCCATGTGCCGGGCACAGTGCTCCACGCTTTCCAGTCACCGGGGCACTCAGGGCCTCCAGCAGTGTCTGTTGTGAGGGGTCTTACAGTCGGAAAGACTGAGGCTCAGTACTGTGGCCAAAGGCACACAGCTCTGAATTAGAGTAGTAGTCAAGGCTGAAACGGGAAAACCTGTCTTCATAACGGGCCCACTGTCTGTGAGGCACCGTGCCATGCTGACCACATCTTCATTCATACCAGTGTGCGCTTTCTGTGGGGACTGTGGGAGTCAGCGGCCACACCACGCCAGCACCGGCTGTGGGGGCGGTGACTTGGCTGGACCATTCACAGGCGGCCGGCAGCTGGGGCTGGCGACCCAAAGTCAGAATTCTTGTAAGGAAGGCCAGGCAGCCAAGCTACAAAAACTTCTAAAAATCCTCCCAAGTTAAAGTATTCACGAGAGCCAATCAGCACAGAGGAATGAAAAATGTCCTTTCTGCTTTCATTTAGGAATGTGGGTGGCAAATAAGCCAAAAGGAATAAAAATAGAAACACAGCCGGCCAGACCTCTCTCCATAGGAAAAAACAATATTTATCTGATTAATTCTGTTCCTAAACAGCAGCCCACATTACTGACACAGAGGGCGTTACTCGGCGGAGGCTGCGTGTGTGAACGTGCGCACATATTTGCTCGCCCCAAGTACATGTATACATACATATGGACAGATAAATGCATGACCTGCCACCCACACAGAATATTTATTCAGATGCACGAATCACACTGCTCTTTTCTCAGATCTTGCAAACATTAAAAATAAGCCACTTTATGTAAACATATTCAGTCTCTTGATTTACATGGGTTCTTATAAAGGCAGATTTACACACGTTTGAAGCTTTCTCTTTTAACAACAGAAGATGGGTTATGAACACAAGGCGGGTTGCCTCACCACACATTGTGAAAACAAGGCCCTGAACAAAATGTTTTATCATCGCTGCATTTCTCAAGATCTCCTCACTAAAGCCCCACAGTACCCTGTCCCGTGCTTTCTACCATCCTGTCTTCCTCTGCAGATTTACCTACCACGTTCTCCCCATCCCACCCTTCTCCCTGGTGAACTGTTAGTTCCTGGCCAGGACGGGGCATGGATCCAACCTGACTTCTGCTCAAAGTGACGTCCCTAGAGCCTAGCAAGGCAGTCTCGGCCTTCTCTTGCTGCTGGCTGCTCGTCCTTCCTTCCTTGCTTGGCCTGCCTGTCTCCTCCACAACCTGGCTTGAGGTCCGCACAGCTAGCAGGGGTCTGACTCCCTCCTTCCCACACCCTGCACTGGTCAGCACAGCTGGACTAGTTTCTAGGTGTTCTGTATGCCCCTGACTGGGGATAAGCAAAGGGTGAATGAATGCATCCACTCCCTTAGTGGGATGAACAGACTTCAACACAGCCCAGTGCCCACCTTTAAAAACTAGATGTGGGAGGGCAGGGTAAGGAATTCTCCTGCTGGTTTTTGTCACTTGGCCTTCTTATGGGGCACTGGCTGGTGAAGAAGAGGTCCACTCTCGGTTAGAATGCAGGCACAGACTTATTTATTCTAAAAGCAGCTTAATGGATCAAATTCTTAATAATATTCAAGAAATCCTGAAGAAACAGGATTTGTTATTTTGGGTGTGCCATGAACTTTCAGGGCACAGGTCCCTGGAGGAAGAATTTACCTGCCCTGGGAGAACAGAGAATTCCATAGGAACCAGTCAGCCTGGCTGAATCCACCTCGGGACGGAGCTTGCCATCATTTATATAATAAGACCTCTATTGTGTATCTGGTGAAAACGTATGGAGATTTTTCTTCCTCAGTGAGCCTGTAATTTAGGAAGTTTGTAGTTTCTTAGCAGTCTCATTCCTTTGTTCGGAACAAAGGAGTACATTGATGGAGTAAACAGACACGAAACAAAGTGACCTTTCATTTTAATAAAATAGGATCTATTGCTATCACCAATGGGAACATGTTCTCAGACTCCCATGGAGAAATATTTAGCCCCCTCAGAGCTTTAAAGGCTGATTACCATTTTGTGTCTCACTTTGTCCCTGACTGTTATCTCCATGGGATGGTCATTGTGCTTCTCCTATAGAGAAGCCCAAACTTGGAGAGGTTAGTGACTTACCCACAGTTACACGGTTAATACTGGGCAGAGAGAACTTGAACCCAGATCTGTCATTCAGATCTTGTCAGCAGGCCTCGGAATCCTGTTTCTCCCCTACATCAGGAACCTCGAAACTATAGCCTGCAAAGCCAAGTCCAGTCCATACCTGTTTTGATGGCCTATAAGCTAAGAACGATTTTCCCATTTTTAAATAGTTAGAAAAAGTCAAAATAAGAGTAAAATTTCATTACACATGACTGCTCTATGACATCCAAATTTCAAGCTCCATAACTCAAGCTGTATATTCTGTTGGAACACTCGCAGCTGCTTGTTTATGCACTGCGTACAGCTGCTCTCCCACCAGCTCAACGATGGAATTGAAGAGTGTGGCAGAGACCCTTAAAGGCCCACAGGTCCGAGTACTTAGTGTTGGTAACCCTGCTCTGCACCCTGTGGATGCCACGATCAGTGTGACTCTACAGGTTTAAAGACCCTGTGGTTATAAACGGGTCCCCAAGCTGCCTTTCCAAACTCTACCTGACCATAAATATTCTCGTTGTCTTTGAAGAGCAAGCAATGCTACATCAGTAAGAAAACACGTGTAAAACAAGAAAGGAGCGAACCCTGCCCGCGACCCTTAAACCAAACTTGGATGGCATTCGGAGTATAGAGGAGGCAAACCCTTTTTCCTTATCCTTGGATTCCCAGTTAAAGAACCACGAAAACAACATGAGTTTTACATGAAGGGAATATGCTTCGTAGGGCTAAAGCAATTTTTACCTATAAGGACTCCTTCCTCACTTTTTTTTTTTAAATTTATTTATTAAATTTAATGCAGTGACATTGCTAAATCAGGGTACATATGTTGAGAGAAAACATCTCTAGATTATTTTGACATTTGATTGTGCTGTACACCCCTCCCCCAAAGTTAAATTGTCTTCCGTCACCTTCTATCTGGTTTTCTTTGTGCCCCTCCCCTCCCCCAACCCCTCTCTCCTTCTTCACCCCATCCCCGCTCCCCCCACCCCCCACCCCCCACCCCTGTTGCCATCACATTCTTGTTCATGTCTCTGAGTCTCATTTTTATGTCCCTTCTGTGTATGGATTCATGTAGTTCTTAGTTTTTTTTCTGATTTACTTATTTCACTCCGTATAATGTTATCCAGGTCCATCCATGTTATTGTAAAGGATCCGATGTCATCATTTCTTATGGCTGAGTAGTACTCCATAGTATATATGTACCAAAGCTTTTTAATCCACTCGTCCTCTGACGGACACTTGGGTTGTTTCCAGATCTTCGCTATTGTGAACAATGCTGCCACAAACATGGGGGTGCATTTCTCCTTTTCGAGCCGTTCTATGGTGTCCTTGGGGTATATTCCTAAAAGTGGGATAGCTGGGTCAAAAGGCAGTTCGATTTTCAGTTTTTTGAGGAATCTCCATACTGTTTTCCACAGAGGCTGCACCAATCTGCATTCCCACCAGCAGTGCAGGAGGGCTCCCTTTTCTCCACATCCTCGCCAGCACTTATTCTGTGTTGTTTTGTTGATGAGCGCCATTCTGACTGGTGTGAGGTGATATCTCATTGTGGTTTTAATTTGCATTTCTCTAATGATTAGTGATGTTGAGCATTTTTTCATATGCCTGTTGGCCATCTGTATGTCCTCTTTGGAGAAGTGTCTATTCATCTCTTTTGCCCATTTTTAGATTGGATTGTTTGTCTTCCTGGTGTTGAGATTTACGAGTTCTTTATAAATTTTGGTTATTAACCCCTTATCAGACGTATTGTCAAATATGTTCTCCCATTGTGTAGTTTGTCTTTTTATTCTGTTCTTGTTGTCTTTAGCTGTGCAAAAGCTTTTTAGTTTGATATAGTCCCATTTGTTTATCCTGTCTTTTATTTCACTTCCCCATGGAGATAAATCATCAAATATATTGCTGCGAGAGATGTCGGAGAGCTTACTGCCTATGTTTTCTTCTAAGATGCTTATGGTTTCACGGCCTACATTTAAGTCTTTTATCCATTTTGAGTTTATTTTTGTCCTCACTTGTTTTTGATATTTTATTTTGAGCTGCGATTTTAGACTTTTTAGCGATAGCGGTCCTTATGTGCTGTTCTCACGATGTGTTTTGCTGTCAAATTAGGGGGAATTTGTCCATTGTCCCCACAGTGGGAGCAAGGCTGTTTCTGTTGAAGAGAAGTAAGAGCAGATGCCCTTTTCCTGTACATACTTTTTGTTCCCCTTTCTCAACCGCACATCTTAAAGACATGACTCATATATGCAAAAAAAATGTTTTAAAATAATATTATACTTATTAAGGTGAAGACTTCTGGAGCTGAATGGTGGTGAAGAGTTGCATAACAATATGAGTGTGCTTAATATACCGAGCTGGACCCTGAAGGACAGTTAAGATGGTTAGTTTTATGTTATATATTTTATCACAATTTAAAGTAAAACAAGAAAATAACAACAATGAAAGGCCCCATAAATATAAATTTTGGAAAAGCGACTTCAAAAGCTTCAAGTAAGAAGATTTTTTTTACATACAATTCCATCAGCAAAATGAGTAAGATAAGACCCTCAGAGAGAGGTTTTGAAAGATTTGAAGTGTTTCAGGCACAAATGAGCATTCATGATTCTGTTTGTACATGTGCATACATGTGTGCACTGATGCATGTGCTTTTCGGAGAGTATTCATATCCAATTAATTAAATTCCTCCTGTTATTCCATCAATACTGGAAACAAAATGTTTACAAGGATTCTTCCATTTAGAATGATATCTCCCTACTAATGCAACATATCAAATACCCTTGCACCATCAACAGAAATCAAAATAAAAAATAACTATGTGTGAGAATCTCTTATAACTCTAATATCTCACACCAGTGACACTAAACACAAAATCCATATCCAATGAGTACATATTAAGATCCCTCTGGGGCCTAGCTGGGTGGCTCAGTGGATAAAGCATCATCCCAGTGCTTCGAGGGTGTAGGTTTGATCTCTGGTCAGGGCATATACAAAAAGAAATCCATGAGAATACAGCTAAATAGAAGAAGTAAGTGGAACTGCAAGATGATGATTCTCTGTCTTCCCCTCCCTCTCTGTCTCTCCGTCCCTTCCTCTCTCTCTCTCTCTCAAATTAATGGGAAAAAAAGATTCCTCTGTAGTATATGTTCAAAGGCTGCTGTCACCACCAGGGTAAGAGTGAATTCTGGAAAAAAAACAAAGGGAAACTACAATAGAAACCTTATACTATAAATGGAATTCAGAGATGAGAAGAACTGGAACCTTAATGAAAAGTCTTCCTCTTCAATCACTAGGTTGTAAGACTAAAAGCAGCATATGCTGAATGTGGGCAAACATCTTTGACTCCTGTCCACTTGCCAATGTTTTTCAAAGATGGATAAGATACAATCCCTTGAGTGAGTGCTGTGAGCACTCTGGTGCTTGGTGCCAGTTCCCCAGAGCAGAGTGCTGTGTGGCGGGGCTCCTGAAGGCTCTGCTGTTTGCACTGAGCATACACAATAACAGCAGCTGCTTGCAGTCCAGGCCTGGCAGTAACAGGGCCGACAATCTGAATGCCAACTGGCGATGACACTGGTTGTGTCAAGTGGAACCAGTGACAAAGGAACAGATGTGCTCTGTGTCTCTTGGTGCGGGCAGCAAGACAGGCGCTGCAGACCAGCAGCACTGATGGAGCCCGGAGCAGCATGGTGTGAGGCTGATATCAACTCAGTCAGATGGCCACTGTCTTGTCTGCTTCATTCAAACCCCATGCAACCCCAATGCACACACAGACACTGACGCTTCACTTCCCATGCTTAGACATTTTGGGCTTTCTTGATGAGGACAAACTCGACAAATAACACTTAAAGTTCAGACCTTGTGGATGTGTTACCAAGCTGTAGTGGGCCAATGCCTATGCTGCCTGCCACTGGCTGATCTAAGGCAGGAGTGCAGCCTGACCAGGTGGTGGTGCAGTGGATAGAGAGTTGGACTGGGATGCGGAGGACCCAGGTTTGAAACCCGAGATCACCAGCTTGAGTGCGGGCTCATCTGGCTTGAACACAGGCTCACCAGCTTGAGTGTGGGGTTGCTGGCTTGAGAGTGGGATCATAGACATGACCCCATGGTTGCTGGCTTGAGCCCAAGGTCACTGGTGTGAGTCCAAGGTCGCTGCCTTGAGCAAAGGGTCACTCACTCTGCTGTAGCCCCCCCTCCAATCAAGGTGCATACGAGAAAGCAATCAATGAACAACTAAGGAGCCACAAGAAAGAATTGATGCTTCTCATCTCTCTCTCTTCCTGTCTGTCTGTCCTTATCTGTCCCTCTCTCTGTCTTTCTCTCTGTCTCTATCATGCAAAAAAGGCAGAAGTGAAAAATGAAGGCCCTCGGGCAAATTGCACACCTAGAAAAAGGTTGTTAGGCTTGTAGATTTAAAAATAAAATAAAATATAACAGCTGCTTTAATCAGTTGTCATCATTTATAATTCTGGAGAGTTCACCTAAAACATCTTGACGTGGAAACGCTGGCAGGAGTCGCGGGGTGGCTGCTCCCCGGCGTCCTTCTCGCCACCTACGTGCTAACTCATATTTGCTATCTTCCTGTCCTCTGTAGACTTCTAGTTCGAGTCTTTGGATCTACAGATATTAAACTTCTTCAGGCAAGGGCCATGTCTTTTCTAGGTCCCCTAGCACATAGCACGAGCTCCTACACACTCTCAACTCGAGTTATTCAACAGTGCATAGGCCACGGTCTCAGACAGCGGACAGGACCTGACAGGGCCTTACACCCAGAGGCTGCTGAGAGAGGAACACAGCCTCGGGGACCATCTAGCTGCTGCTGATCTTCAGGACTCATTTGAGTTAGTGTGTCCCTGAGCAAAATCCCCTTCAAATGCATTTCCTCAGCAGAGGCCGAGTCAAGATTGGGTTTTGGAGTCAGATCGCATGTGTTCAATGGCTGGTCACACAGAGTGTGTGACCTTGGACAAGTTACTTTAAGTCTTTATCTGATTTTCCTCCTCTCTAAATTAAAGATAAAAACAGCATTTGTCTCATAAAATTGTGTGCAGATTAAAGGAGGTAATACATAAACAAATTTCCTACAGCATCTATAGTCCATGATTCAGCGACAGTCCATAACTTTACTCATAAATTTTCCCTATAGTATCCTCAGAAGCTGGACATATCAAATTTAAAAAGTATATAGTCATTACAGATTGTTTAAAGTTCTATGCTGTGATACTTGAATAAGACATATCTTGCATAAACCTCTGTTCTAAAATAAATATACTATAGAAATGCATGAGGGAAAAGGAAAGGCAGTGACATCAATGTCACCCTGGATCCATGATGTGCCAGAACTGGACAGAAATCTAAACCTTCTCTAATCTAGTGGATTTACAACTAACGTTGGGGGCAGAAACCACATCTTTAACGTCATCCTACATAGAAGCCATTGATGATAGAAATGTGACAGCTTTAGTTGAAGAGGAGCTGAGGTCCCAAAACTGGGCTCAGGCTTTACCCAGAATGGTCACAGAAGCTGTTGCTAAAGACCACTGATTGTGGCTATGGCCTCTCATTTTACCAGTAAGAGTGTATTCATAAGGAGGCTTTATGATGCCAAGACCAAGATCGGTCAGTCACTATAATCCCCAGCACGTAGGTTGCTGTGATGGGGGCTCTAACACAGGTGAGCCATCCTACTGAGGGGGTGAGGTCTGGGGTGGGGGTGGGGGATGAGCTTCTGGAGTATGGTAATAATTACTGCCGGCAGTGGGTGACAGAGACACCACCATGGTCTAGAAACGGTACTAGATGTAGGGTTGATTCTGGGTGTAGGCTGAAGTGGGGAGTGGGGAGTACATCTGGGCTTAAGCAAACACAAATGATGCAGCTAGATGCCATCAAAAATTTAAGATGGAAGAGCCACTCTTTGATCCAGGCGTCTTGTTGAACTCCAGTTCTTCTTAGACATTTGGGAATAGCTGATTGTAGTTTCAAAGTGTGATGCCTGGAGCACCTGTATCAGCAGTGCCTGACTTATTAAAAATGCAGATCCATGAGCCCCCTTCCAGACCTGCTGAATCGGAATTTCCAGTAATAGAACCTGTGCATTTGCACCCTTACAAACTCCCCAGATGCTCTTGTGCAGGAGGAAGTTTGAGAAGCACCACACTTTCTCGCTGGGGCTCTCTCGTGGTCGCACACAACAACTTTACTGTGCCTGTACGCTGCACTTTGCATGATTAGCGCGTAGCAGAGCTGTGTGTGTGTGTGTGTGTGTGTGTGTGTGTGTGTGTGTGTGTGTGTGTGTGATTGTAGCCCATATAAGGCTACAGGTACTTTCCCTGCTTTCCCGCCACTGCCAGGGGCAGTTTTCCTGTTTGCTCGCCTGCCGCCTTGAGAAGCGGTTTTCCCCTGCCTGTTTGCTTGTCCGCCATTGCAAGAATCCAATAAACAGGAATTCCCCAGTGCCTTTTGGCTCCACAGTTCCTCACCGTCTGCCCAAATCCAACATGAACCTGCCTGGCCTCAACCACCGGCAATGACAGGCCCTATCCTTGGAGATTCTGATTGATTAGGTCTGGGATGAGGCCTGAGACCTGAGATAATTTCTGACATCTCCCAGGTGATAGGCAGGGGAATGATTTATAGCCATTCATGACTGATCGCGGAGGGGAGGGAGAGCCACCTGTCGCTGCAACATGACTTACTTTACTGTAACCCCCGGCAATGAAGCTACTGTAACTGGACCTCACAGACATGTTGCTGCTTTCCTTTCCAGTCTGTCTCCTGAACTACCCTGGCAGCGGGAAGACAAGAGCTCTGCACAAACACCTGTCAGAACATTATTCTCGTGAATACTGAGGTTGTTTGTAAAGTAAGTTGGATGCAGTTACCAGGTATACTTTAAAAATAAAGCTACTGAAGTATATATTTTCTCTTCAAATGCAGTTTGATGAGATTTGACAGCTATATGTTCCTATGAAACCACTACAGTTCGTATAGAAGCCATTTCAATCAACTCTAAAGATCCCCTCCTGCCCCTTTGCAGATAATCCCTGACCCCCATCCTTGGCCCCAGGCAACCGCTCCTATGCTTCCTAACACTGAGAATTTGTGTAGACTGTTCTAGAATTCGATACAAATGGGATTAAACAGCATGTACTTTCTGTGTCTGGTTTCTTTGGCTCAGCACAATGTTTTTAAAACTTATTCATAACATGAATTGTAAGTGAATTCTATTTCTCTGTTCCCATAGTAAGCGCACAGGGCTGCGGGATCCTACTTCAGGAGAAAGAGTGGGTTTCCAGAGCGACCTAGGGCGGGTGTCTGCTAACTGAAAGGGAAGTGAGAGAGTGGAGACAGTGGGCTAGGCTGCCTTCTTTAGGGAGCTCGACCAGGAAGGGGAAGAGGAAGTGACCGCACTGGGCTAGTGGGAGCTCTCACAGAGGCAAGTGATTTCTGGAGCAACGAGCCCTTTGGAGAAGGCTGCCCTGGTCTGTGGGATGCGGGTAGCGAGAGAAGAAAGGGAACTGCAGGGATCAAAGACAAACTGTAGTAGCAGTTAGATAGGCATGAGCAGAGCAGGAACAGTGGGCCAGGTGCAGAGGGTCACCAGGGCAGAAAGCCCCGGGTGCCTAGCAACGGGCACACCTACAAGCCCTTGCTCAACCACTCCCTTAAGCACTAGAGATGACACATAGGCCTCAGTTGTGTTTCAGATCCAGGCCCAGAAAAACAGCATAATCTGACGGACTGAGACCGTGGCTGACATCGGGACCAGCTGCATTGACTGATGACCCTCCCCTGGCTCTGGCCAATGAGTGGAAACCACGACCCTGAGGAGACACGCCTGGAAAAGAGGATGGACGAATGCTGAGATTCTGTTGAGACTCTCCTCTGAGGCGTCCAGCTAAAAGCCCTCAGGATGGAGGGCCCCGCACAGGCTTGCCTGTCTCTCCAGAGCACACCCAAATCTCTCCCCCTCTTCTGTCTCTCAGGGCACGTCTCTCTCTTCTCTTAAGCATTAAGGGCCCTGCTTTTGCCTCTGGAACTTGTTTCCTTGGGCCCATTTCTTCTACAGCTCACTTCTCCTACCTCTGTGAATTCAGAAATAAACTTTCTCTTATAATTTGAGTCTTGGCTCTGAATTCTTCTCTTAGCCAGAACTCAAGTACCAAGGTTGCTGAACTGAGGTTAACACCTGGTACCATTTTTCACTGCTAACAAAACATCACCAACTAAATATGTTTTTGTCTGTGTGGTAGTTTAAAAATATGTCCAAAAATTATTTGATATTCCTCTCTGCAAGAGGATTAATTCCACTCTCCTTCAGTGCAGTGACTGATGTCTAACAAGTAGAAAGTGAAGGAAGAAATGGTTTATCTCATCTGACATCATTCCTTAAAGACATTGTGGCTTCCACCTTAGTTGCCTTCTTTGGGTTCAGGGAACTCTGGGGCAGTCAGTAGACAACTAACATGGTATAGAATGAGGTCATCTCTGAAGAAGGAATGACTAAGCTGAGATTTTCAAGGACGAGCAGGGCATAGGAGGACATGGCAGCATGGGGACTGGCACATACTATGGCCTGGAGGTGAGAGGACATGGTCCATTCAAGGAATTCCATAAAGTTCCCTTTAGAGACATCTAAAATTCTTTCTTCATCCATACCTACTTGTATGCATTTATTTTTTATTTATTAGTTCAGTTATACACAGATTCACAATGTAGTAGGAATCTATTAGCACTAACATCCTGGAACTAATATTGATTAAAACAAAGTTCTAGTACAATGTTATGACTTAACTGGCTTTGTTGGTGGCTTGTATATCTGATCATTATATATACAATTATTCCACATATAGAGGTGTTTTATGACCACATAAATGACCACACAAGTTATCTTTATGGTTTTATTATTGTGAGACAGGTGGGAACTGAGACAAGATAAACTGTTATATTTTAATAAGTAAAACCTTCCCACAATCAAGTCCCAAGTTAATACTCATTTGACATCTTTTGGAGCCAAAGAATCTGCTCTTATCTGGCCGGGAAATTTGAACTCATCAAGACCACACATAGCAGCCAAGATTTGGCAGGCTCCTTTATATATGGGCATCAAGCCATACTGACTATTCATGTTTTCATGTAAATGCTCATGAAGATGAATTAATTCCTGCTGTGATTGACATCACACAACAATTTCCAACACTGCAGACACAGTCAAGTGTGATTATGATTTGGTGTCCCAGAGACTAACAGCATGCCTGATGTATTCAGTTCCTTTCTGAAACAGGGGTTCTGACATGAGACTCAGGGAGAAACACTGACCAGATGGTTTTGAGTCTATTCTTCATCTGTAAACTGGCCTAGCAAAGAGAATTTGATCATCTTAGCAGCTTAAAGAGAGATGGCAATCTTCATTGAGACATCATGGGGACAATTTTGAATACATCTGGCAGCCATGTATGGTGGAAGAAGGTACTAATAATGTATTTTTGGAAGTAACTCTTGCAATTAGAGCCTCTGATTCAGTGGTTTCCAAGAGATTGTTCCACAATGATGTAAATGTTTGTTAGCCAATACAATAGCCACTAGACACACATGTGGCTTTTGGATACTTGAAATGTGGCTACTGAGATTAAGAAACTAATTTTTAGTTATTTAATTTTAATTAATTTAAATTTAAAGTGGCTAGTGGCTACTATATTGGATCGTGCAGCTCTAAGTAATGGGTTGAAGGACGTGATTTCTTAAAACTAAGCTTCTTAAAGAATGGAGATGCATCTTAGTTGACTGTCATGCTGGCGCTCAGTACAATATCTGACATATAGTAGGTTTTCCATAAATGCTTAACAGACCTTCAGCAACCAGAGAGGACTGACTTTAAAATACAGAAAATACAGCGTACAACACTATGCCATTAGTATTTCCCAAAGGATATTGCAAAACCTTAGACACACAAAATGCTCTGGAGAGAAGGATTCCCTGAGCAAATACATTTTCAAGTTCTATGCTTTGCTTGGAGGGTTGAGGTGCCCCTTAGGGTATCAAAGACACCAGAATACCTTTATTAACTCATTATTTCCCATAGCTATTTGCCACAGAACCCTTTTTATGCAATCCTTTTGACATACTGGGACAAATACTTTGGGAGATGTTCAGTAAAGACAGGGTAGGAGGAAAACTTCCAATGGATTCCTTGTAAGTAGGGACCCGCTCTTCAGCACATGGTCAGCAAATAATATAAGTTACTGAATGATCTAGAAATGAGTCTGCCACTCTATACACCTTTCCCACTCAGTAAAGGTAAGGAGAGAGGCACTGAATGACTTGTAAGCCTGCCATTTTTAGTGGGCAGTCCTGCAGCGCTGGGACACTGTCTGACATGTACAAATTAGACAGAGGTATGCAACAGTAAACTGGAATAGAAATGGTAAGAGTTATGGAAATATATTGGTAGTTTTATTAGACTCTTTACTTTAAAATTTAAACCAAGCAGCTAACCAATGAGAATTCAATGTGATTAGAATATCAATCCCCATGCAAAGGAATCACCAGTCCAGAGATACGGTGATATAAACCAGGATGGTGCATGGTCCTTGGGGATGGAGAATGGTCCTCTTTGAGAAGAAAAATAATGAAACAAGAAAATGATTGAAACCGGTGTAGAGATGTATTCCTTAGTCGCTTGTGGTCCTGGTTTTTGCTGATATCTTAGTAATAAGGAATTGGAATTAACTTTAGAGACACACTCTAGTTTCAGCTAAAAATTATGTGTAGCTATTATACATACACTTAATGCTTAAGTGTAATAAGCTAATATAGACTATTCCATGCTATAAATTGATCTATTTTCAACAAATGCCTTTTTTTCTCTTTTAAATTTGAAGTTAGACAAAAAACAAACAAACAAAAAACAAAACAAAAAAAAACATAAAAAAATCTTCAGATCCAGTTAATAGAGAAATATGAATGGGAAAACTCCAATCAAAACCTTCGGTCAAGATCACAGTGCCTTTTCAGTGAGGTGCCTGAACAAAGCCTGTCCCTGCAGACCTGGACACATTACATACGAGTGATCTGCAGACCTCATCATATGCTAGAATCACTGAGATCTGCCCAATTAAAATAGGGGCTTCAAAATTCCCCTCTCTAGGAGGGAGCACCCCATATCCAGGGAATTGTTGAGTTCAAGGGGAATGAACACATCCACCTCCAACAGTCACAGAGGGGTCTGCATGACGACTGGCTTGCTCCTGTGACCATCTTTGTCACACAGCTCTGTGAAGGGGAAGTACAGGGCATGGTCAGAGATGGGAGAGAGCGCACACAGACATCTGGTCCTGGGTGCACAGACCACTTGTCATGTGCATTTTCAGTCTTTGCTTGGTAAGGCTTTTTAAAGTACACAGTTTGATTTTTCTGGTTATTATAAAAGTGATACATGTTTGTAATAGAAAACTTAAAAAGCCCAAACAGGTATAGGGGGTCCTCGGGTTACAACAGTCTTGACATATGATGCTTCAAGATTATAATGCTCACTCTCATAAAAACTTAAAAAATTGAGATGTGTTTTGGCTTACGCCATTAGCATCATACTTATGGACTACAGGGCAAACTAGTTTGGTTGCACTCTGCAGAAGAATATGCAGTAATGCAGGATGTTTGTGTTTCTATGTTCTAGATTATGATTTTATAACAATGATAGGATAGGTAAGTGACTTAGGCTATGGTGTGTTTCAACTTACACTGAAATTCAGGTTGTGTCACTGTTGTAGGAACACAACTGTGTCATAACCCGAGGACCCCTGTATATGTTAAAAAGAAGACTTATTCATAATTCCACCAAAAGAGAACCACTTCTGACACTTTCTGCTGTATTTCCCTTTCTCAAATATGATGGTACTAACAAACAATATTATATATATCAATTAAATATATGAGTAGAGTGATTTTTCAATACAGTTTTAAATTCTGTTATTATTATATGCTGACAATATTCCCATGTCCCATGGTCACTGACTTCAACTCTGAGGTAAGTCATACCACATCTCACTCTGACCCAATAATAAGTAAACAAACAAACAAAACAAAACAAGCAACCGAGCATCTACCATCTTGCACAGCAGAAGCACAAGCTCTTGGACAGCAGCAAGGAATAAGTAAGCAGGACTGAGAAAGGCATGGGCTGATATGGCCACATTCCCAATAACCCAGCACAATACAGTTCTTTGACAACAACCCCACTGTTTCTTTGCTATTTTTCAAATTGACACTCTACAATATGTCTGCCAAGGCTCCGAAAATGGTCTCTGGCAGGCTTTCCCACTCATCTCTGGGCATTTGGGTTGCCCTGAACAACTACCACCAGCTGATACCATGCTGGACACACACACACACACACACACACACACACACACACACACACACACACACCATCTAAATGAACAAAGTCCCTTGAATGCAATCTCCAGTTACTCTCTGTGCCAGGAGGTACCCCCCCCCCCCCCCACAGGCATGGCAAGCTTCAATTCCTGCAGGCCTCTCTAAGCAAAGAGACAAGGCTGGGGAAACACCAGGTTAAAGATCATAATCTCAGTGAGACAAGCTGGGGAGAGGGTCTAGATATGAAAACTGAGGCACAGAGGAAACTTTCTTTGATGAGGAGACTGAGGCATAGAGACATCACACACTTTGCTCAGGGTCAGACAACTTACATGGTAACAGAACAGTGGAAACATCATTGCAAAGGCCAAATGGCTAGGCCCACAGGCTGAAGTTTTTTCTTTCTTGATGCCTGTGTCCCTGTCTGAGGCTTTTGGCTGGAAGTCAAGGAACCCGCCTGACAAGAAGCAGCCCAGAGGTCTTTGCACAGATGATGTTTCAAAAGAAAAGGTCCTTTTAGAAGCCCCACAATGGCTCTTCACTGCTGGCTATTTTGGGAAGCAGCCCTGGCTTATGTGAGAGGCTCTGCTTCTTTTCACAGCCCTGACCTGGTCTTGACATTATCGGCCAGCCTTGGCTACTGCCCTCCTCCAAGCATCTCTAAGGGAAGTGCAGGCACAACCTGGCCACCTTTTAGGGGAACACAAGGTTGAGCACATGTTTGGACCCAGATAGGTTGTGCTGGGCTTTTCAAATCTTTAGTATTCAAACTTTTTCTTCCATCTGGTCTACTGCTTTTAAAGCAATGATTTTAGTCCTAATGCTGAAATCATTTGGTGCATGAACCACGATCATGACCCAAGAGGCACTGACCACAAACTGGGAGAGGGGAAGCTCCGGTGTGACATCATGGAGGTGCTGAGAGTCTTGAGGAATGGCGAGGAACGTGGTTTGGATGTTGACAAGTAACATCTGTTTGAAGTAAAGGTCTTAAGTGCGAGGAAAAGATGAAATAATATATGTAAAGAGCTTAATAGAACATCTGGAACTTAAATAAAGCCAGTGTTTATTTCTTGGAATGCTTGCGTGCCTCACACATGGTAAGAACAGAGCTCAGTGATGGGGTGTCAGACAATGATCTGAGAGGCATGAGAACGAGCAAGGGTGGGTTTCTTGTTCCCCGTGAAGCCCTCCCATATGAGTTTCACTTCCGTCCCGCCTCCCTTTTGGTCTTCTCTCGTCCTCACTCAGGCAGCTGTGGTGGGTGTATGGTTGGGGCCAGAGCAGAGGCAGTGGGAGAGAAGTCAGACTCAAGACACACACTACAGAGACAGACAGCGTTGCCTCAATGGCAGGTCATGTCCATGGAGCACGATCCCTATGAGATGTTAATGAGTGATAACGATGCAAAACAGGATTTCAGGAGCCCAGTGCTGTTAAATTGGGTGAGCTACACAAAGTTGAACCAGTTTCTTCACTGGACGGCTTCTCCAGGTCTGTGACCTGCAATTGCACATTGTGAATCTCCGAGGGTGGAAGTGATGCAGCCTTTCATAAAGTCATTGACCCAGGGAAAGAAGCCTGCTTTCTCTGAGCATCTCTCAGGGCCGGCATTGTGTGGAACACTCTTAGCCAACTCTGATCCTTAGACATCTCTTCTTCACTTTATTTCCCCATCTCACTGAGCTAACAACCCCCAATCCTAGAAGAGAGGAGGAGAGGATATTTGCTAAAAAGAGTTAATTCCCAAATTCGAGCATACTTATCATCCACAGCCTTGCCCATCAGGATGTGGTCTGGGAATCAGCGGCATCAACGTCACCTGTGAGCAAAACGTGCCTGCTCAAGTTGCATCCCAGGCCCTGGTGCACTGAAGCTGCATTTTGGAGAGGTGCCCAGGTGGGCACATTCAAGTGTGATATATGACTGAGGGTGGTTGGCATTAACCTCAGTAATTCTGATCTCTGTGTATCTGTGGTGAGGCCTAGGTGTGCACATTTAAAATAATCTCCAGGGGATTCTGACACAGCTGGTGTGCAGACCCCTACTGAGAAGCACTAATTTGGCCCAAGCACTCTGCTCTTAGGCCTGTGGTGACATCTGGTTTCACAGAAGCACCTTTTAAGGTCAGTGACGGTGTAATCACCTTTCCTTTAGAAATAAGGGAATGAGGCTCTGGAGAGAGAAAGTGAAGGCCCTAGAGTAGAGCAAGGTCACCCAGAGGTCAGCAGGTGCATTAGGGTGAGCAAGCACCCTAGTCCCCCCACCTCTCCAACCTCTCTCGTCCTCCACAATCAGCTCCTATTCAGCAGTCTTCTCTGAGCACTTCTGTTTTTAGTGAAAGGCCTACAAAACAGTGTTGGCTGCCTGGGCTTACCAATAATAATTCTGATTCTTTAATTCTGTCCGCTGAGCCTTGGACTGCCAAGGGCAGGCAGCAGCCGGCTTGTTCTGGCAGGGCTGGGCCCATTCTCAGCATCATTCAGACTCCTTTCCTCCAACTGCGAATTTGCTCGAGTTCAACTTGCATTTCCATGAGAAATGGGTCTTTCATCACGTCTGTCTGTCGGCCCTCCAGCCTCCCCTTCCCATCGGAGACCAAATGAAATGGCGTGTGATTCCCTGGGTTCCCAGGCTGTTGCTGACCGGCAGGTCCCAACGGGAGCCATGAGGCAGACCCTGTGGGTGGAGGGGCCATGCTGGCCTTTCTCAGTGCACTGGCCAGGGTCACCTCTTCCCAGCTTCTGTATTCCAGATTGTGTTTCCACTCGGAGGCCTGAAGGACTGACCCATCAGCCCAGGTTGCCAGGGACTGAGAGTTTTCCCAGGACATGAGACTATTAGGGCTAACTCTTTGGAGGCTTGTTCCCCTTCCAGCAGGCACACCATGACACACAGGCAGTATGAGAACATTTCTATTCCCTGAGTGATCTAGTTGGAATCCGTAACCAAGGACTGACTAGTGTTAGAGTCCCATCGTTCTCTGTCGGACCTAAGACTGATGATGCAGCTCTTCACTGCTCTACACCTTATTTTGCTTTGACTTTCTATTGCGAATCTTATAGGACAAAGCATTGCTTCCAACATGGATAAGTGGAAGTCTGCAGGCATGTTCTGAGATGAGGGCGGCACCAAGGAATGAACACCTTGTGTGTGCAATCTCTTTGAATAAAGATGCATCATCCACAAAGTACTCTTCTTGACTCAGAAATACAGTGGGCATTTATTATGCACCAGGCAGCATGGGCAATGCAAGCCTATGTCATGTACACTCCCAGCCCTCAAAGAGGAGACACTGATGCTATGAGCTCTATCTACTACTAGGCTACCTAGCAGGTCACTAAGGTGGCAAAAGGCCATGGGATGTTGGGGAGAGAGCAGTAAGGTAACTCTGTTTCCTATACGCTACCTAGTTTATGTTCATTATCTCACTTCACAGCTAATATTTCCTGAGCACTTACCATGTGACCCATTTAATTTTTACAACAACTCCATTATTATACTCATTCTATAAATGAGGAAAATGAGGCTTTGAAAAGATAACTATCTTGCTCAAGATTGCAAGTTAGGAAAGGAAGTCTCCAGGGTCTGAACTCAGAGAGCTGAGCTTTGTCCCTGGCACTGTCTCAGACTAAACCTCTACCCTTGCAAGGGACTGGGCCCTCAGTATAACCAGCATGCTGGGCGCGCCGTCAACATCAGACAAAAGCACCCAGGGCAACTTCGGGGGCAGAAGAGTGTGGGTGTATATATGGTGGAGGCATGGCAGAGAGAAATATGACGTGGGGTCTCTGATATAAACTGTATAGAGTCCCCAGGCATGACACCAGCAATGTCCTACTAGGGGTGTGAGAACTCTGGGAATGTTGATGTTCTAAGGGAAACTGGTGGGACAAATGCTGTCCTCTGACCTCCTGTTGCATTAGAGTTTGAAGAATGTACTAGAATGTGGAGCCAAATGCCTGACTTCTTCGTCATCCTTCAAGGGCCGAAGATGAGTGGCAGTCATTATTTTACATTTTTTAAAAAGCATTTATAAATTCTCAAAGCTATAGCTTTCATATATATTTAGAACATCAGAGCAATTTATTTTGCATATATAGGGTGCTTAAGATATGCAAATTAAATAAAAATAAAAATGTGTTGATATGCTGTGACTGATTTTAATATGTGCTTTGCAACAGTAGACATAGAAGCTAGTATTCTAGCACTATCAACTATTGGAAGTGCTCATTTCAGTAATAGCATTCTACAAGTACAGTATTCTTAGTAGACACCAAACTGTGCTAAGTAGCCAGAGCCTGACATTACATAATTATTGTCCTCAGAAACATTCTCAGTATCTTTTACTTTTCCTTCATATATTTTGGTTTGTGTAAAATGAATATGTAATTTCAGACAGGTAAGCATTAAAAACACTTGCTATTACTATATGAAAGCACTGAAATCAGTCTCCCTGTAATAATAATTAACAAAGCACCAAGGTCGGAAGGATACTGTTCAAAGCAAGACTTAAAAGAAGATCAGCCTCTGGAGGTAGAAAATCGCTACCCTTCTTGCTCACTTCCACTGTTAATCATTCCTGGCTAATCCAACTGTAGTGTTTTTTTTTCCCTCAAGGAGGTTCTTATCTGGAATATAGGGTTTGGAGGGCCTTTCTGTGACTCTGAGATTTCAGTCAGTTCAAGGCACGGCCAGGTGTTAGAATCCCTGTGGCCTCTTCTTCAGAAAATAATAAGTTGTTTGATGGCAAAGAAAAGGGCTTTCTCTGCTTGCTGACTTACACTGGCTTTGTCTTACAATGGCTTTTATGTTTCTGTTTAAGTAGAAACTGGCTTTCAGATCCATGGGATGTTTCTGCTCCTTCAGCCAATGAAACCAAAACTGTGCATGCGTCGGAGGGCCTCTTACCCCTGGGGGACCTTTGTGGAAGATCCCCTCCATCTGACCGTGTCAACTGAAGAGAACAAAACTAAACTCACCTGAAACAGAACCACGTTCTCTCTGAGATCAGTGCTTTCTCTACTCTCCGCATTCACATGGCCCTAGTCCACTGTTCCCTTTGTCCTTGACATTTTCTAAAATGAGCTTTATCACTCTTTTCCAGCATTTTTAACTCTCTTGAGATGTTTGCACAACCTTTTCTCCTGAGGTAACTATTTACTCACAGCACCCTTTATATGGGACAAACTAGCAAAACTCACTCCTGATGTATTTCAGCATCTTTCCATACTAATCCTCCAACTAAATTCAGAGACAACTTAGCTCCTGCTCCCAAGGGCTTTCTAGAAAGCTTTGAAAATAAAAGTAAAGAAAATTAGCCCTCTTTTAGCCATGACATACCTCAAGTGTACCCAGAAAGTCTTGCTTTCTTCCAGAATTCTTGAGTGATGCAAACACAGATATTTTACCGTGTACTCTGATAGCATCATAACAGATTTCAAGTTCAGACACTCTAACGGGGATACATGACATTCAACATCACCTTCTTTGCCAGTTACTGGTACTGTACTAGATTAGACATGTTTTTTATTTTTTGTATTTGGATTCTTTAACATTTGGGGTCTTGCTGGCCATAGAGGTCCCAGGGCTAGCCAATTCCTAGAGATAGTAAATAATACACTCTCAAGCTGTTTACTCATTAATCAATATAAACAAATCCAATCTCCTCTTCAGTCTCCTCTCACACTTAGGGCTACTATTCCCTTGCTCTCATCTCCCCAGGGGTAGGTACCAGACAACCAGCATAGTCCCTAGGCCCAGAGCCCACTGACATTATTCAAATTAGTCAATCTTAAACTTTCTTACCTGCCTACCTAGTCTTTCCCAGGGAAACCACAATAAAGGCTCTTGATCACATTTTCTTTGCTCCCTCTGCCTCTGACCAACCCAACGCTTCTCTGTGTGCCCCCCATGACATAATGTGCCCTTTCTTTTGGGAACTGGAAGCATAAAAATCTTTTGATAGTTTGATCTGTTGGCCTCATCATACATAAATGATAGCAAAAGATGACAGCCTGGCTCTTGCATTCTGGCCATTATTCAAATAGACTTGGATGAAATTTAGTTTCTCTATCAGTTAGTTACATTTAACAAAATTGCCATTTTAACTGTTTCAAGAAAAAAAAACATGCCTTTACTGTAAAACAATGTATTACACTGGCTAAGAAAGTACTCAATAGAGCTGCCTGGAAATAGCTGTGATGGGAGCGTCACATTAAGATACCACATGTTACAGGCCCTGGCCGCTTGGCTCAATGGTAGAGTGTTGGCCCGGCATGTGGAAGTTTCGAGTTTGATTCCCAGTCAGGGCACACAAGAGAAGCGCCCATCTGCTTCTCCACCCCTCCCCTCTCCTTTTCTTAACTCTTTCTTCCCCTCCCGCAGCCAAAGCTCCATGGGAGCAAAGTTGGCCCTGGCGTTGAGGATGGCTCCATGGCCTCCACTGCAGGCACTAGAATGGCTCCAGCTGCGATGGAACAACCCCCGAGGTGGGCAGAGCATTGCCCCCAGATGGGCATGCCAGGTGGATCCTGGCCAGGTGAATGCGGGAGTCTGTCTGACTGCCTTCCCGCTTCTGGCTTCGGAAAAAAAATAAAAATAAATAAATTTTTCGGGGTCCTTGACTTCTAAAGCTTAGATCGAGCCCAACTGCAAAAATAACTAGTGAAGAAATTCAATGTAGTCCCCATACACCTAAATGATAACACTACTTTTTGTATCAAATGTTCTGGGTTCTAATGTATTCTATTAATGGGTGTCACGGGGGATTCGGTATGAAAAGCAATATTCTTGTGATGCTGTACTCTGTTCCAGGTTTACTTCCATCTCGGTCTCTGGAGTAAAAGCTACTCAAAGACAGTTTAACTTGACTTTGTCTGCCTAGCAGCTGCCACACAGTGAGTGCTCAATATTTATTTACTGACTGAGGAAATGCTTCTGGTCATCTTTTGACAGCTGTGTAAGAGATGACAAGAGGAGCAAAGATGTCTGTTTAAGGGATTATATAACTAGGGTTTGGAGCTGAGAATTGAAGCTATTCCTTTCGACGCAAACCATTACAATTCCATTATATTCTGCCACCTTGCAGAAATTTAAGACCCTAATTTGGTGGCCATAGACATCTTGGCATCTTCTGACCTGTAACAGCCTCTGAAGCCTATTCAATTCCACAGTCCTTCATCTAACAACTACCCATTAGTGAATATGTTGCACGGGTCTGGGAGTATACTGTGACCAATGGCTGAGCTCTTGGGGTGATGTGGGTGCCATCACTGCATCGTGACACTTACCAAGGGCTCCAGCTCCTTGCGATCTATGAGGTTCATCTCTGTGACAAAGTAATAGAAGTGTTTGTAGCAGGTGTTGACGTGGGCCTCTGCACCCATCACAATGACCCGGTCGAAATGATGAATGTAGACATGGACAAAGACACGGAAAAGGCGACACAGGATCTTCTTGCAGATCTGAAGGAAGTTCTTTGGGAAGGGAACACCTAGAGAAGGGAAGAGAGAGAGAGAAAAAAAACCATGATGGAAAAGCTTTGGCAGTTCCCAGGGACCACACACGGGGCTGAGGAGCAATTCTGGATCTGGGCTCTGGACACTGCCTAAGAAAGTGGCTAGAATGGTGTGAAAATCAAATGCCAACAACCAGGAAAAGACTCCTTACCACCAAAAAAGAAAAGAAAAGAAAAGAAAAGGGTCTGGTTTGTTTCTTTCATTACATCTTATTTTGATACAAATAAATGTGCAGAAATATTTTTACACAGAAATATACACTCTCCCTTATTGCCTTTTAATTTCCCCCCACTTTATAGAACACAAGAAAGTTCACTACCCTCTTGTCTCTAATATAAGAAAACTGGTAGGAGGAGGGTGATGCTCCCTGTCACTGAGTACTAGGGAGTGGTGGCGACTGGGGCAAACACTGCTTTAGCCAATGGTGGCCATGTGGGAATGGAGGGCCAGGTTGGGATAGCTTGTGATTTTTTTGAGACAATTAAAAATCTGGAGCTCTCTGTGACTTGAGGCATTTAAAAAAATAGCAGTTAATCTGAGATTTAAAAAAATACGATGGTTCAATACAAAATATCTTTCTAGGTTAGATTCGCCAGCAGGTTACCAGTATGCAAATTCTGATGCAAACTTTTCCTGAGATACCTCGTTTCTGAGTTGGGAAAGGCAACAGATTTCACAAATACTTCACATCACATTCACTACCACTCCATTGCCTCGAGGAGGGTAAGAGCTGAGGAGGGTTTCTCATAACACAGATGGGAGCGTGGTCCGACCAGGCACCCAGACTTCCCATCTACCACTCCCAGCTTGGCCAAGCAGCAGCAAAGAGCAGATTCGCAAGACTGCTTCCTTTCTCCCTCTAACACACTGCCTCAGCGCTGGTTATTTACACTGTCCTTAAGTGGTGACATGTTGGGACAGATTTCTAAGCAACACAGACTTGAATTCCTACTCTGCTCCTTTCCCAGCTGTGTCTGACCTTGCTGAGTTCCGTTTTTCTGTATGTAGAATGGCAGATAAAAATTCTGATAATTGTGAGGATGAGAAGTGGTACCTGACACACTCTAGCTCCCCATCTGCAATCATGATAAGACCTTCCTTGCAGGGCTAAGAGGTGTGGACACAGGTAAAATCCTCCTGCAGTGCCTAGAACAAAGCTCAGAGCTCACTGAATGAGAATGACCTCTCCTCTCTCTGTGGGTAAACTGTGCATCTTCTGTTGTTATAAGGAAAATCAAGAAAGGGAGACGTGACTAGTGGCCTGTCAACAGAATTGCAGAGCTCTGCTCAGAGTGTGCCCCTGGTCCCACAAAGCCCGGAGTTGATGTCTGTGCCTCCACAGGGCCCCAGTGGCAGCTGTCTGGTAAGAGACACTCTGTAACGGGATCACCTGGGAGTCCCAGGGCAAGACCAGAGAGACAGCACACGGTTGGCAGTTGGCAGAGGCAGGATCCACCTCCCCAGGGCCCGGCACTGACACAGGCTTTTTTTCAAAAACAAAGCGGCAACATATCAAATGAACCCAGGGAGAGACTTAAGCACAGCTTGGCAGCTGACTGTCTAGGGAGCAGATGCTGGGATTTGGAGGAGGGGAGGTAAGGTTGGGGAAGGGGTGGAGGGCAGCTTTGTAATGAGTTTATGGGCTGTTTCTTCTGCTATGGAGGGCCCCGTGAAACCCCTGCTAAAGGCTGGAAGAGGGTCTAGAGTCGCTGAAGAAGCTTGAGTCCCGAAAGTGATAGAATGCCCTCTAAGTCAAGTGTGTTCTCATCAGAAGGGGAGTCGTGTAACCACACAATGCCAGTGCCAGGGGGCTGAGACATGTTACCTTCACAGCCCGTCTGTGAAGGAGGCTTTGCTACTCTTGCATCACAGATGAATGGCACAGGCCCTGACACATGGATGAACTTGCTTCAGGCCACTTAGCTAGAGTGGCAGGGCTGGGATTTGGGCCCAGCCAGCTTGCCTCTAAAATACGAAATATCTGGTTGTGTTCAGAGTGTGACTCTGTTTCTCTGCCAAGGATAGAGGCATAGCTCAATTGCTAAGCACAATGAGGCATCTAAAGGTTACTCTTCAGTGCCACAAAAATAAAATTTAAGAAAAGGGAGAGAAGGGTGAAAACCGTTCACATCCTAGGGAGCCACAGAACTGAGGTGACAGAAGTCAGCTAATACAATCCACAGTTTTCAAGGAGAAATGTGTTTTCTCTGCCCATGCCTTAAGACCATGAGACGAAGAGTAAAAGCCAACATTTACTGAGCACTTCCTATGTTCCAGGGACAGTGCCAAGTGCTTTACCGGGGTTACCTGATCGCATCCTTAAACAATCCTTAAAGGTAGATGGTGCTATTGTTCCCATCTCACTGACGAGGAGACAGACTAGCATCCCTACCTCTCATAAGCTCTGAGCTCTTGGCTCTGCCCTCGTTCCAAATCTGGTCTCTGGCCTCGCCTTTGGCCTTGGCCTTGCTTTGCTCTTGCCTCTCCCCTTTACACTATGGCTAGGAATTACCAGTAGAGTAATTGAGAGGAGTTGGTATTGAAGTCTGAAGACCTAGTTTAAAATCTTAGCTCTACCACTTACTCGTTGTCTAGGCAAATTACCTCATCAGTCTACTTCATTATGGGGAAAAATATTTACTCTGCAGTGTTCTTATAATAATATCTGTACTATGCCTGGCACTTAGTGGGAACTTTGAGACTAAATTCTACTTTTGTTATTTTCCATCTGAACTATTCGGGTAGGTAGGATCTCAGGCTCCGAACCTCTTTGCTCTGGCTGCTAAGATGGGCCTGACTCTTTCACCATTGAATCCCTTACATGTAATTCATTCTTCAAAAGTGAATGTTGCACCCTGGCCGGTTGGCTCAGCGGTAGAGCGTTGGCCTGGCATGTGGGGAACCCGGGTTCGATTCCCGGCCAGGGCACATAGGAGAAGCGCCCATTTGCTTCTCCACCCCTCCCCCGCTCCTTCCTCTCTGTCTCTCTCTTCCCCTCCCGCAGCCAAGGCTCCATTGGAGCAAAGATGGCCCGGGCGCTGGGGATGGCTCCTTGGCCTCTGCCCCAGGTGCTAGAGTGGCTCTGGTCGCGGCAGACCGATGCCCCTGGTGGGCGTGCTGGGTGGATCCCGGTCAGGTGCATGCAGGAGTCTGTCTGACTGCCTCTCCCCATTTCCAGCTTCAGAAAAATACACACACACAAAAAAGTGAATGTTGCAAACAGCTCAAACCAGGACATGCTCAGTATGCACCACAGTCGCCCCAGACCGGCTCTGGAAGCTGAGAAGTCCTGAACTAGGAGTCTTAGGGAGCCTAGGGCTCACTGCTAAGCCACAGATAAACCCCCAGTTTACAGGGCATGGGGTTAAGAATAAGAAAGTCACATGGTATTTGGGAAATTAATTCAATTATTACTGATGGTTCAGGAACCAATTATATAGTTTGTATATCATCTTAACCCTTTTCCCTTCCTCTTTTGCTTTCCAGGTAATTCAGGTTTGTGTGTGCATGTATGTGTGTGTTTTCAGTGAACCTTCCGAAGTGACAAGTGGAAGAAAGCACCCCTCTGGATGTAGAGAACTTGACGACCACCCCTTTGGTGGACTCTAGAACTCTCGCCCTGTGTAACCAGCCTCATGGCAGCAAAACAGGGCAAGGCTCAGCCTGCTGATTCCCTCCCTTTCTCAGCAGGCTCCAGAGGGGCCAGGTCACAAAAACTGATTGACATGAGAGGTCTTTGTCTTTATGGTGCCACTAAGAAGTACCGAATCTCCATTAAATAGCCACAGAGACGCAAACTCTGAGTGAGGCCTGACATGTACGTGTATGAGTGACACCCCAAGCAGCGGTGTTATAATAGTATACATTTGTGTGTTTTTTAATGTAACCAAGCCCCTGGCCCCACAGCTAAAAGGAGGTAGGTGGACATTTGGCTCTAAAACTCAGCTCTTCCTTCCACATCCTGTTGCCACAGGCTCCGTGGTGCAGGGACCTCACTGCTGAGATGGCTGTTTCTTGACTGGCACTTAGTTCAGTAGCTGGCTTGTAGAAGAAGCTCAAATAATGTCTATTTTGTTTTAAATGAATAGTCTAGCAGTAGGAAGAATAAAAGGTTAGAGAATCAATTTAAATGGACATTGGGCTAGTTATAAATGCCCCCTGAACCTGAGGAAGCTGTGTAACGTCTGGTCTGGGCGAAGGGCAGTCTGTGCAGTCCACGCGGCACACTGACCCAGCCCAGGACTGTACCCAACCCCCTTTTTCTGTCAGGTGCATAAGACACTGTGTACCCCAGCTTTAAGTATGTTTTAAAAATCACTAATCCTGGGAAATCTTTGGCTACAGAAAGAGGGTCATTAGGTCAAATATATTTGCAAAAATACTGCTTTCATAGAGGTTTACAGTATTCCTAAACATAGTAAAGATCTGAGAATTCCTGTAGCAAAAAGTCCGATTTAACCCTGACACCCCTTTCCCCCCATAATATCTATTGATTTAAACACAGAATCTGTCATCAGACTTCTCAGGATTTCATTTCTACTAACAATAGAGCCCTATGCAAATAGTTTAGTGTCTCTAAGCCTCAGTTTCCTCACCTTGAAAGAAACAGGGATGTTAATGTTATATACAGCTCAGGAGGTCCTTGTGAGGATTGACTACATACATATAAAAGGCTTTGCTAATGTGTTGTAGATAGTAAGCACTCTTTTGTGAACTGTTAGTTTTAGAATCCCATGGAAATCAAATGTGCTTTGTAACGTGTTGGAATTAAATTTCTCCTGCACATTTATTTTCAGGACGGCAATCTTGGTATTAATATGTCAATTCTGAACTTGCAAAGAATTTAGAGTGGCAGGTACTCAGTTAAGCATGGAATTATATTCTTTCTTGTATTACTTTCTACAACTTTCTCATACTTGTGTCTTATGTTACTTTAAGTTCCCTGAACAAAGAAACTGTTTATACTTCTTTTCTACCTTTAAAAGCACCTGGCAGAGGGCTAAGTAGGGAATACTCATCAATCAAAATTGAATCATAAAAGAGCAGTGATCTTATTTAGTCAAAATGTGAATCCATCATCTCCTATTTGGGGGAGGAAAAAAGACTACAACAGAAATAATAGCTCTTTGCCAGGGTTTTGATATGGTCCTGGCATGGGAGGCTGAACGCTGCTTCTGGACAGAAGGGAGGAGAGCTCTGTGATAAGAACATTTTGATCTACCTTAAGGTGTGGGAGGAAAGAATCTGAAACTCTTCTCTTTGGATCATGAAAACCTCCCTTCTTCGCCTTTCGATGTAGTTTTTCAACTGGAGATACAGTAGTTAATTTTCAGTCACTGTGCTTTATTAGAAAAGTTAATGCTGGACGATATTAACCAGCAATCTTAATAGGTTGAATGTTTGAAGAATTGGCAGTTAAACTTTGACTAGTCTTATAAACCATCTGACAATAATCCCAGACAAATATGTACTGATGATGTAGAAAGCAACCTTTGAGCAGAAGGTCTCTAAGCAATTTGCAAGCAAGAACTGATGTCAGAGCAGCCCGTTTCTCTAGCCCACCCTGAGCCACACCTTAGGGCTTCCAGATTCAAGGAGGAAATTTTCAGACTCCAAGAAGTTGGCTCAAAATGGGAAAATGTGTTCAGATGAGTGTTGCACAAAGAGGTGATAGATAATGAAAGGTAATAGACATCAAGTATGATATGACTGTGGTCCTGGATGGCCTTGGGTCATGGGATGGGGCTTGGTCTTTGCAAATGGGTCAGAACTGAAATGGAGTTCACGAACCTGAAACAGGGGCAGGCTGAGCTCAGATTCCAGAGTGAGCCCAGGCAAGAGGCCTGGGCAGAGGTCAGAATCCCAAACCAGCCACTCGTCTGCGGTTTCAGCAGGAATTTGCTCAACAAGGAGGCTCCAAGCAGGATTACCATTTGTGGGGTGATCAAGCCAAGAAGGAGGCAGACCAGAGAGCTGGGGTGAAGCCGCCAAGGAGGTGAGGCTGCCGGGCCTGGAGTCTTTCTCCAAGGCCTTGCGCCCTGTTCTCCCTCTGCTGCTCACGAAGATGTGGTGCTCAGCTGGGAACCAGCACCTGACAGAACCCTGCAGAGTTTATAAATGTGTCTAACCACAACTTTCTGATCTCCAGGCCACAATCAGTGAGAGAGCTAAATCGAGCACAGAATATCATAATTTTTCTGGGGTCCCATGCCGGTTTGCCTTTCATCTCTGACTTAGTAAATCTCCTTTCTCCCAAACAAAATTTAATAAAAATTCCAGTAATTTCTGAGCTTCAATCCATTTTCTTTGTCTCTCTTTCTCTCCCCTCCCTGTTCCTAAACCCTCAGATGTCCCATTCTGAGTACCGCTGAGAGAAAGTAAGTTGTGGCCTGTGTGTTTTCTGTCATCCTGCTACGGACGCCTCAAAGAGAAAAAGTGCCTCAGAGAACGCAGAAGTGTTTTGGATGTTTGAATGAGAGGGCCACACTGGAGGCACAGGTCCCAAAGTCAGACAGGTCCCAGGCAGCACTTTCTGAGCTGGCTGCTGCTCATCCTGTAGTCCTTATTTTCTCTCTTTTCTTCTGAAGAGAAAGCCTGATGCTTGGGCATGAGACTGTCTGTGATCATGCTGGGCTGAGCCTGGGTTGTGAAGGTGTGGAGAATAAGGGACAAAAGGTTGTCCGCGGGGACACTAAAGAACTGTCCCCAAACAGCCTCATCATATACCTAGCTAACGCCTCCTTTTTCTTTTTTTTTTCTTTAATTTTTTCATTGACTAAGAGGGAGAGAGTCAGAGGGAGAGAGAAAGAGAGAGAGGGAGGGAGGGAGAGAAAGAGAGAGAAGTATTAACTTGTTCCACTTGGTTGTTCCATTTAGTCACACACTCATTGGTTGCTTCTCATATGTGTCCTCACTGGGGACTGAACTCACAACCTCGTTATGCTGGATGACACTTTATCCACTGAGCCACCCAGCCATGGCCAGTTCCTCCTTTTTCTTAAGAGCTCAACTCATGGGCTTCCCTCATTTCCACACTCAAGTTCCCTAGTGTCCACTATGTGCAACTGACACTTCTGAACACAGACCCCAGATGGGAATTCCACATTCAGCTGTGGCACTGCCTCGGGACTGCACGCCACTCGAGGTCAAGGGTCCCCCCGGCTCCTCACAGATGCGTCCTTGGTGCGTGGCACAGAGCCGGGAGCGGCGTGGGTGAGTAATAAGGAGTTACAGACTATGCGATTCAGAGTGGAGCTCTTATGACATTTGCTCACTCTGACATCGAAGCTCAGAAAGGACTGGAGCTGACCAGCTCAGGACTAATGAGCGAGAGTGTGAAGCACAGGGATTAGAGTTTGAGCCTGCGGCTTCCGCCTGGCCAGGAAACCTGGCAGACCTCTCACCTTCATGTCACTCAATCCAAAGGAAGGAGGCAGACCAGAGAGCTGAATTTGTCACAAAGAGGAAGGTGGAAAGGAAGGTTTGGTTACTTCCCCAAACACAACAGTCAAGCGTCTGGCTCTGGAGCCAGTCATACTTGGGTTCTCATCCCAGCTGTGCAATTTGCACGCTGCTCGCTCTGGATTAGCGGTTCTCAACCTGTGGGTCGCGACCCCGGCGGAGGTCGAACGGCCAAATCGCGACCCCGGCGGAGGTCGAACGACCAAAACACTGTGTTTTGGTCGTTCGACCTCCGCCGGGGTCGCGACCCACAGGTTGAGAACCGCTGCTCTGGATAGAGGAAGCGTACTCACTTCTAAATGGCTGTTTCCTCATCTGAGGAATGGGGGTATACTACCCAGTTCTGGGGAGACTGTGAGGACTACACAGGAAGTACTGTGCTCCTCCTCATCAAAGCCAAGGGTGGGCGGGGCAAAGGAAAGGTGACAGGTGAAGCCACCTTTCTCCACAGGGCCGGTCTTCCTTGGAGAATGGTCTTACAGCCAATGTGATAGATGGGAACATGCTGTGAGCTGTGCAAGCAGTTTTCACAAGACCCAAGATGAAATGAAAGGCCTTGGTTAAAATGAGGACCCCTGATGTCAAGTCAGCTACAATAACCAAGAGTGCCCACATTTCTCCTTAACATGGTTACTCGTGTCGGAGAGAATGTGTACCGTCCCTTTTGTCTTCGGAGTCCAGCAGTAGGCGTGCACGTGTGAAAATCCTTCTACAAGTCATAAAAATCACTCATTCTCAAGAGCTCATGAATAAAAACAACATCCCACCCACGTGGGAAAAGAAAACAGACCTCCTCTGGCAGCGTGGCCGGGAACATACCATTTCCAAAATACTTGCAAAACAAAATGCAATTGGATCACAAGGGGGAAAAAAAACAAACAGCTAATAACTCAGATCTGTTTCCCAAAAATACACATCGTCCTCCCTCAGTTCACTGTGCTGCCCCCCGCACGTTCTCCTGCCTCCTGTAAAGTGTATATGTATATGTTTATCTAAAGAAGCCTCAGGCTCTTGCTGATCCCCCCAAGCAGATGTTTTGTGTTATCTCAGGGCGCTCCTCAAGAAAGTGTCTGTTCATCATGCCAAGGAAAATAACCCTGTGTAGCAAGACTTTGTTCCTCTGCCTAAAAAAAAAAAAGTCCCCTAACAAGCTGACAGCTGCAAATGGTTAGAAATAAACTGGCTACTACTCTAGCCTCCAACTCCCTCTGCCCTTCCCCAGCGCCCCTGTGCTACCCTCTGACCTATTATCAGTGGTTGGACCCAAAGAAAGAAAAACAGACTAGCATGTGATGATATGTTCTAAACAGATCGTTAATTCTTTTGGACACGCCATTTGCCGGGCAGAGGAAGTGCTGCTGCAGCCTTCTGAAGGGGCGACTGTAAATACAGTGTGCCTGCTGTCACACGTCCCTCTTTTTCTCCGGTGTCACTTCTCTGGACTGGAGACTGTTGCTTATCTGCATTCCCACCTCCAGGACAGCTGGCTGCCTTGGCCTCTGCTGTCATTGCACAGAGGTGGAGGCAGATCAAGAAGAATGCAAGAAAGCCTAAGAAAGGTCTTCATTCACTATGGATTGCCAGTGAATGTCGTAAAAACCAACTTGAGCTAAGTCAGCCCGAGTGGGCTGAGAACATGATGTTAACAAGCTTCATTGGTACCAGAAAGTTAGGCAGAGGTACCAGGACTTTGATCCTGAGCCCCAGTCAGAATTTGAAAATGACTCAGCCTCCTTGTCATGGATGGTATGTTGTGAGTATCTCAACAAACAAAACTATTTTTTAGTTACCAGCAGAATATTTCTTCCATGATCTAAAGGGCAGTTAATACAAGCCTTGTCTGAATAGTTTCTAAAAGTCTTATCAGAATAGTTTCTAATCTACTGACTCTTCTCCAACCACACGGCCACTCCTTGGCTCGGGTTCCTACCACCCTGCTTGGTTGGCAGTAGCTCCCCCTGAGCTGAGCCCCCCTCTTGGATTTCTCCAGTCTCCACCTGGCAGGTTGAGCATCTTCCTCTATGCAAATCAAACCAGAAGTTTGTCTTTCTACATAAAATTGTAAAGCAGCTTCCTCCTGCTTCAAGGTAAATGTGATCTATTTAACCCAGCAGGCAAGACCTTCTATGGCAGGGGTCAGGAAACTTTTTGGCTGAGAGAGCCATGAACGCCACATATTTTAAAATGTAATTCCGTGAGAGCCATACAACGACCCGTGTACGTTATGCATTATCCAATAAAAATTTGGTGTTGTCCCAGAGGACAGCTGTGATTGGCTCCAGCCACCTGCAACCATGAACATGAGCAGTAGGAAATGAATGAATTGTAATACATGAGAATGTTTTATATTTTTAATGTTATTATTTTTTTATTAAAGATTTGTCTGCAAGCCAGATGCAGCCATCAAAAGAGCCACATCTGGCTCGAGAGCCATAGGTTCCCGACCCCTCTTCTATGGTTTCATACATGTGTGTCTCTCCATCATCCCGTCCCAACTTGCACAGAACACTCCAGCCCACTAGAGCTAATAAGATCCTTTGGCTGTCTCACTTATGGGTCAAAGTAGAGCTAAGGTCACAGACTAAACTGTGTGCAGTAGTGCCCCCTTTCCTGCAGAAGATGTTTTAAAACTCCCAGTAGATGCCTAAAACCTCAAATAGGACCATACCTATGCATACACCCCTACACATACATTCCTATAATAAAGTTTAATTTATAAAGCACAGTAAGAGATGAACAATAGCTACTAATCAAATAGAACAATTAGAACAATATACTGCACTAAAAATTATGTATATGTGGTCTCTCTCTAACAGATGGTCTGATAACTGAAATGGCTGCTATGTGACACACAGATGGCGTGGGTTTGCTGTGTGAAGGGATGACACTCATCTCAGGCAGGACAAAGTGCACAGTGTAACATCCCATCGTGCTACTCAGAACGGCGCACAATTTAAAACTTATGACTTGTTTACTTCTGAGGTTTTCCATTAATATTCTCATACCTCAGTTGACCGCAGGGAACTGAAATGGTGGAAAGGGAAACCACCAATAAGTGAGAACTGCTATATCTGTCATTTACCTACTTGAATATGGTCTGAGCCAGGACTCATGTATTCAGATGCCTTCCAGGATCACAAAGGAGCATAAAAGAGTGAAGTCAGCTGTGTGTCAACAATAGGGAGTGGTGCGAACAGTGACAACCTGGAGAGTGCTTTACGCAGGGAAGGAACCTCTCAGCTTTCGCTGATTGACGTGGAGAAGAAATATGGGTCCAGGATTCCTGGACCTCCTGGTAGTTCAAGAGAGTCCAGAACTCTAGATCCTGTCATGACATCTCTACCTAGTTAAATGTTGGTAATTCAGAAACACTAAGAGAATAATTTAAAACATGTTCTTCATTAACATTATTTATTTTTATGCACAGATAACTCAGCCTAGAAAAGACACTCCCTAAGATGAAAAATTAATTTTTAAAATTTACATTAAGAAATTTAAAACAACAACAACAACAAAATAAACACCCTGGTAGCAATGAGTACACGCAACATCCACATCTGGTTTCTGGTACCATTATTCAATAAAGGGAGTCGCGGTTCCTTTGACCCAGGGTCCGGAAACTTTTTGGCTGAGAGAGCCATGAATGCCACATATTTTAAAATGTAATTCCGTGAGAGCCATACAATGACTCGTGCACATTATGCATTATCCAATATAAATTTGGTGTTGTCCCGGAGGACAGCTGTGATTGGCTCCAGCCAGCCATGAACATGAGCAGTAGGAAATGAATGGATTGTAATACATGAGAATGTTTTATATTTTTAACGTTATTTTTTTTTATTAAAGATTTGTCTGTGAGCCAGATGCAAGCATCAAAAGAGCCACATTCAGCTCGCGAGCCATAGGTTCCCGACCCCTGCTTTGAGCAATGGAGGATTCTAGGACTGAGGCAGAAAATAGACAGGTGGCCTGGAAGACCCTGCAGCACCAGAACGAAAGGCAGTGTGGCTCCCTTCACCGTCCTTGGCTATGGGGTATGCTGGGAGGCCTGCTTCCGGAGAACACAGCATGCACAGGGAGGCAGGAAGAACATACTAGAGAAATCTGGAAAGCACTATGCTGACCAGGTGATCAAGGTTTACAGCATCAGCGACAAGTCATGTTCATGGCTCATGCATTTGATATCGATGAAAACGTTACTGCACCTCTGTGATCTTCCTCCCATAAACTCATACACAAACCATGTGAAAAACAGTAAACAGCAAACCCAAATTGAGGGACATTCTACAAAATACCTGACGAGTTCTTCCCAAAATTGTCAAAGTCATCAATAACAAGGAAAGTTTTTGAGAAAATATCATAATCTAGAAAAGCCCAAGAAGATATGATGACTAAACACAATATGGTGTCCTGGATGGAATACAGGAAAAGAAAGGCGTTAGGGAAAATGTGGTAACATCTGAATACTGTGTGGAGTTTATTTAGTTCATAGTACTGTCCTGGTATTAGTGCCTTAGTTATGATGAATGTATTATAAATAAGTATAACGTAAGATGTAACCAACATGGGAAACTGGGTGAAGGATGTATGGGAACTTTCTTTATCATGTTTTCAACTTTGGGGTAAATTTAAAACTATTCTAAATAAAAAGTTTATTTATATTAAAAATAGCCACTCTGCAAGCCAAAAATATTTGATCAGAATGAGGGGCCGTGAATTTATACCCTTTGGTTTACACACTGATATTTCTATGTTTACTAATGAAACTCTCTGATCAGGACTGGCTACATACTTTTCAGAGCCCCTTGTTCAAAAATTACTAAGAATTTCAAGATGGTGACAGCCGATTATTGAACCAAGCACAGGGCTCTTCCGAGGGCAGGTCATGTGACTCTGCAGCTCCCACTCCTGGGAAGCCAGCACTCTGATGTGCAGCATAATCTGATCAGACTTCCTCTTGCTGGATAAAACTCCCATCAAACACTTCTTATTTGTTCATTAATTCATTTAAATAACTAGCACACATTTATTTACTTTACAATGTGCTAGACACGAGAGATTCATCAATAAGCAAAGGAGTTAAACTGGACTGATAAATCACAAGGTCACCTTTTATATACGTGAACTTGGGTGCTAGAAGTTGACCCCAGGAACTCCCCCAGGTACAGAAGTCCCTGAGGTTCACCTCTCACTCTCTCTATTGTCCCCTCTTCTCCCATTTCAACTGTGACACTATTTACTACAATGTGTCTTCTGAAGAAAGTAGACTTTTAAAATTATGGTATTAAATGTGAAAAAGCTTCACGAGGCTCATTTTATAACATTTGCAAATAAGTTTCAATTACATTGTCTCCTAAGAGAAACTTAACATTTCCTGAGCACCTAATGGCACCAGATATTAAATATGTTAATATCATTCATTATCCTAAACCAACAAATCCAGATGTTGCCTTGTGTGTGGGTTTGTGTGAGTGTGTCTGTGAGAGAGACTGAGTGTGCGTGCAATCTCATTACACCCCCACCCTCTCCCCCTTTGCAGATGAGACATGGGAAGCTAAGTGAGGTTGAGTCACCCGCCCAAACGATACAGGTAACAGACGGTGAGCTGAAATTTTAACCCAGCACTGTTCCCCTCCAGGCAAACGTTTCTCTACCTTCTACACCTCAAATACCAAGACAGTTCCTTTAACATTATTTTCAAATTATCCTCCTCTTCACAAAGCCCCTCTTAAATATATAGGCATGCCTCAGAGATATTGCAAGTGTGGTTCCAGGCCACCCTATTAAAGGGAGTGTCACAATAAAATGAGTCATGATCTTTTTTTCTGGGAGTGTCTTGCCTTCAGTTTGTAAAAACCGCAACACCTATGAAGTGCGACGAAGTGAACTGAAACATAAAGAAGTATGCCTGTAGTTTTAAAAGTCCTCGACTGAAATAAATTGCTGTGAGACCATTAGCTTAATTATATTCTCAATGAAACAGGACTTTTGAGGAGAAGTCGAAAGTTTAGAAAATTTCCTTTTGGAATCTGGTGGAAGTGGATGGGAATAGGAGTGAGAAGACACGGGTGACTAAAGCAATGGCCTCTCGAGGACTTCTGATCCTGAAGCAGAGGTGAGGACTGCAGGCTGTCTGCCCACAGGTGTGTTTTCTTTGGACTACATAGTATTTTTGATGCTGCCAGCATTTAGATTGTGGGAACTATAATTCAATCATCAGGAATTCTAACTTCTCTTAGAAAAACTTAGAAGACCTGGCACAACTGGACTGAAATTCGCTCATGGCAACAGCTAAGTGCTGTCTGCTCCCAGTAAATGGGAGAAGGATACTCACCTGGCAGCCCCTTCATTTCATTCATTTATTTTGCCGACCTGGACCCTTTAGAGAAAGTGTTGAGTGTAGTACAAATTTGATTGCAGTACATAGTGGGCACTTCTTGCTAGGTGCCATTGCTTGGGACAGGCTTCTGCCCTTCAAGGAGAAGATGCCACCCCAGAATTGTGCCCACTGGCCTGCTACCTGCTCCTCTAGATTAGGCAAAACTTTGTTTCATAGAAAATACTTATTGGAAAACCATTACCCCTGTAAGACTATCCGTGAGTCTGCTATACTTTCAGATTCCTTCTTTCCAAGCCCCTCTGAGCACTGTAGTGGGACAGTCCTCTTTCTAGTGCTCCATTTGACAAAATGTGCAGAAGGCCCCATTTCCTCATTTTCGGAAGGCAACCCCAGGAGGAGCATTGACGGGCGGACTCCAAGGGGTGATGAAGGCTAATGGGCTCTGTGTTTGCAGCACAGGAGTTTACTCTCTATCTCTTTTCTTTGTTAACATGCATAGGCGGTCTTCCCGTTACATTGGCTTGACTTCCTTTCTGCCTGCATATTTGCACAGTATACATGGGCATTGCTAAGCCCTCCTTGAGTATGGCACGTGTAGTCTATTCTACATTGATTAACCCTACTGATGCCTTAGCGATGTCACACAGAAGCACCGTGATGAGCTGTGCTCACTGGAGGAGAGAAGAAAAGCCCCTCTTCACCCCACCCCACTACATGCTTCTTCAGAGGCCCCTAGGAGCTCCAGGGACCAAGTTGCAGAGCAAGTGTGCCCCAGCCAGCACCACCCCTCCTAAGTGCCTGCAAAGGGTCTCACACCTGGGCCCAAAGGCATTAGCACACCTTGGGCTGGTAATTAGCAAGTTTTAAATGCCTTCTAGTCCTCTGAAAAAAAACTTTCTAACTTAAAATGTATGGTTTGTATTTCAGGCAGGTATTTGGGAACATATATTTATAAAAGTAGCTGACTGCCTAAATTCTTTTGGTCTAATCATAAAAGAAATGTCAAAACAATTAGAAAATACTGGTAAGTATAAATATCACTATTGCTCATAATCCCGCCAAGATCTAACCACTGATTGTATTTTGGTGTGTTACCTTCAAGTCCTTTTACTATGACATGTATGTTGCATACAGTCTTTTAAAAGCAAGATTAGGATCATATAGTAATTCAGTTTGTATCCACCTCTTTGCACTTAATAGAGTATTTTATTAACTATTCTTTGGGCAATAAATTGTCATATATCCATTACATTTAAAAATTATCAGGACAAAATAACATTTGGGTGAATCTCCCTGTGCATGTCTTTGGCAGTTAAGGTTAGCCTCTGACAATTCTCCTTGGTTAAATTCTTAGCAGTGTGTTAAACCCCGTAGCTTATATAAATAGTTATGCACATTTATACTTTACGCCATAGTAGATTTGTTTGTTGTATAGAGAATATTAACGTTTCCCTAAATCTTGAAATAAAATGAATGAGCTCTATTTATCCTGTTGTGTGGGGACTCCCTGGCATACCATTGAGCTCCCCGTCAGTGTACATACCTCAGCTGGAGAAGCAACGACATTAGACTCAAAAACTAAAGCTGTGAACAGCAATTCGTAGCCTTTCTTTGAGTTGAGCAGAGGTTCTCAACAATCCTGGCCACACGGTAGAATTAACTGGGGAGCATGTCCTATACTAGAGCAATTGAATCTGAACTTCTCCAGATGCATCTACTGTACAGCCCTGGGTGGGAAACAGTGGTCTACAGTAGTGATTGTCAAAGTGTGGTCCCTGGGCCAAGAGTGCCCAGTTCCAGTAGGAACCTGTTAGAAATGCAAATTCTGAAACCCTAACCTAGATGCACTGAATCCGGGACTAGGGCCCAGCAGTCTGTGTTTGAAGATGCCCTCCAGATAATCCTGAGCTATGTTAAAGTAGTTTAAAGACCACTGGCCTAGAATATTCCTTTGTGCATAATCCTGGCTCAAGGATCAGCCTGCTTAATCAAGCAGGGAAGCTTGTTGAAGATTCATAGAATCTGGTGGCAGGCAGATTTCAGTTCCAGTCTCTTATATGCCACTTAATTAGCCATGTGATCCTGGGTGACTCACTTAGCCTCTCTGAGGCTCAGTTTCACTAGCAGAACATGGGGGAGACATTAATAGTATCTAATCTCATTGGGTTATCATGAGGATTAAATGGAAAAAAAAAGTATTGGCCAACAGAGGCAGAGCCTGATAAATATTGGCTGTTCTCATTATCCATGAGAGATACCATTATTATTGGTCAGGAGATCAGGAAGGAAGCCTCGGAAGGGAAAAAAGCCAACTGAGCTGGTGGCTTGAACATCCAAGCAGATGCTTGTTCCCAGACCCTTCTCTGGTACAGGCTTGGATTTAGAGTCCACCTGCTGTTGGCATGAACAGATGAGTCTCCTGGGATGAGAAAATCAATCATTCTCCCAGGAGCTGTCTTCATACCATAAAAGTGCTGAAAATGTATGACTAGAGACAGGGGCTTAGTCATCTGGACCTGAAAACTGTCAGGGGTGGGAGGAGTGGGCACAGAGAGGGCCACGGGCCACCGCCAACACCTGGACCAGTGTTCTCACACAGGAGCCATAGAAGCGCCTGGATGTCTTGTTAAAATGTGGCTTGCTGGGCTGCACCTGAGTTTCAGCATTTTGCGGGTAAAGGGGTTCCACTTCTAACAAGTTCCCAGCTGACACTCCTGCAGCTGGTCGGGCCACACTTTCTGTGCTAAACTGAAACCATGAAACACTGAACTGTGACCTATAAAAGTTTAAGAAAGGAAGTAATGTTCTCCAAGACTTACACATTTCCTCTGTAAAACTCAAATGCCACATTTGCCTTAGAGTAGGACTGGCCAGCTCCCCAGATGTGCTGACGGCCATGCTTCCACCTGAATCCCAGTCAGGGTGTCGGGGGGGGGGGGGCAGCTGCAGCCGCCTGTCTGCTCTCCCAGGTGGCAGTGGTGAGGTCAGCCATCAGTCATCCCCAGTTGAACCTCCTCTTTCCAAGAAGCTGACACATATCAATCACTTAGTATATATTGTTTGCATGCACTATGTCATATCCTTCCTGCAATCTGATGAGGTAGGTATTACAATATAGCCTTCCTCACCATTGTTGACAGGTTCTTGGAAACTGCAAATGTAATTCAAACAACCTATAAGGAAATCAAGTTTAACATAGGGTCACTGACCTACAAAAATATGCCGTAAGAACTGAACTCTTGTTTATATCAACTAGTCTATGGTAAAATTGGACAAAGGTGCAGTTTCTAGGAACCTATCAATGATAGCAAGTGAGGACTGACTCTGGCTGCCTCTCAGTTTTACAGATAAAGGAAATGAAGCTCAGAGAGGTTAATTTTCTGGAGACACACGGCCATAAGGATCTTCAAAATCAGATCTTGACACCTTTGCATTTTTCTTTTTGACCCATACAATAGGTGCAGAGTCCTCGATTCAAGACTAAAAGTACCACTGAGACGCTGATGCCCACGGTGAGTCCGAGCTGGGGCGGGCTGAGGTACAGAGGAGGACTGAGCATCTGGGCCTGGGTGAAGGGGCACAGCCCACATTCCTCGCCTGCCCTCCAGCAAGCTCTGGTCTCAGCCTCTGGAGAAAGTGAACAGGAGGGACAGCTGGCCCTGACTCATCAAGTTCTTTGCTCACTACCCTCAAGGATGTGGCTAGGATGATGACATCTACCCCCAGTCCCAGGATCCAAAGGGACATAGCCAGGAATTAGTCACCAAAGAATCAGAACCAGAGGTCAGCTTAGCTGATGACCAGGATTTGAGGGCTGGGGATTTGATATGTCACAGTCTGCTGTTCCCTCTCAGCTGCTGGCTTAGTCTCCAGCTTTCTGGTCCACTCTCCCAGCCCTTGCCAGCCTGATGTGTTCCCTGACCCAGAGCCCTACTTGGGGGACCACACGCATCTTTGTATATATGATTGGGAGTGGGCAGAGACTGTGTATGTGACTAACGTGTAAGGGAAATAAGGTCTTATTGTGTAGGGAGCCTAGGAGAAGACCAGAAAGGGTTCAAATATTGAAAATCTGTCACTTGGAGGATGAAAGGGAAGAGAAAATATCAAGCCGCTGCCCAGGGCCAAAAGCTAACAAGCCCTGCATTCAAATTCAAGCCCATTTCCTTCTGACTTAAATTTGTTCTCTTTCCTCTACTCTATTCCATATCCTGTTAGCCAGAGTCAGCTCCTTCCTTCTTCAGGAAGAAATTTTACATTGCCAGCAGTGTCCAAAAGCAGTGATTCAGGTGGTGGTGAGCTCCTTACACAGGGAGGTATCCAAATAGAGGCTACTCGCTAGTGTTGTTGGAAAGGGGATCCAAGCAAGAGAAGGCAGTTTCCATCACTGGCCACACATTACAATCACCTGCATTGTTTGTTGACAGGACCGATTCTCAGGCTCCCCTTCTGACTCTCCAGGTCACAGGTACAGCGTGGGAACAGCTAATTTTTAAAAGCAGGAATTCTAATGCAGCCTTTTGGAATCATGGGGGTCTCCTTCAACCCTGAAGTGTTACACTTATAGAGATCCTGGTGTAAGAAAGAGCCAGCTGTGGGTGTCACGGCTGGTGGTAACAGTGACAACCATACTAGCTAACTGTTGAGTTTTCCTCCGGGCCAGGACCGGTGCATAACCTCACTACATCCTTGCAGCAACCTCACTGTCATCCCCATTTTACAGATGAGGAATCAATACTCTGGTTTCTCTTCAGATCTCTTCTTTCGTCTTTTTTACAGATGAGGAATCAGGCAGAGGTAGAGTAAGGTCCCTGCCCCACCAGGTCTCACCACAAGCGGTGAGAGGAGCTGGGTGGCGATCCCAAGCAGGTTGGCTCTGGATCTTCACTCCAGCCACACAGGAGGCGAAGGCACCAAATGAGATCTGACCCAACGAAGGTTTTGAATAAAACGCACTGGCAGTCAATCTCGAGTTAACAAAACCTGCCCAGTGCAGAAAGCACCAAGAGAGTGAAATAGACAGACCTTGAAATGACTGTAAGAACTGAAAAGTTGTACAGCTCTCAGCTATAAAGTCTAGACATTTCTTTGGTCCAAATGTAATATATTTGGCTTTTAAAATTCAAACTTGACAGCATGGCACAAAGTACACCCAGGTAATTCCTACTGCCATTTCTTCCTTTAAAAACAAAATGAAACTTGATCCATAAAAATGAAACGTTCAAACAAAATGGTCTTGAGTATATTAACACACGGTTAAAATATTAACCCCAGTGAAACTCCTGATAAAGCTAATTCAACAGAACCCACCCACGCTCTTCTGGAAAAGCTAGGTCACCCCTGTACCTTGCAAGGTGTGTCCAAGTCTTCACCCACCACATGCTACAAAGGCAGCCACCAGGAGGGCGACTTTAGCCCAGAGCCATTCTCAGTAAAATGTGTCCTTATTTCCTCTCTGGGCAGGTCTCAAAGTCTTAGGAGGACCAAGTCCAGGAGAGAGATGGGATGTCTGTAGCATGAGTGCTGATATCACTGGGACTTTCCATGTGAAACTAACCCTCTCATTAAAATGGACTGGGGGCGAAGTGGCAGAGACACAGAGGTGGCCATCTTCTCACGGCCATGCCCCTGCCCTCCGGCATTGCAAATCACCCTTGTTCTTGCCTAGGGCTTTGAAGGTATTCTTGCTTATGTAGTGGTCCTCTCGATCAAATTTGCTAATCCCCGTGAAACTGGTAAAAATAGAAAAGAGGGGAAACAGCCTGAATGGGATCAACAAGTCAGAGATATTTGGGGCTTTTCATGCTGCCTTAGGTAGCTCAGTTTATCTTGGGAGAGGGAAGAAGCAGAGCCAGTGTCCCCCTGTAGACCCAGAGATCACCTGGAGGATACCTCTCGCAACCTCTTACCAGGCTAACAAACTGCTGAGCTTTGGAGGAGCTTGATTAACCTCTCTAGGTTTCGGGCTCCCTCGCTGACAAACGGGAGGTCTGGCTGAGAATGCTGTGCCTCAAACCCCGAACACGTGCTGAGGTGCGGCCGGGCTGGCGGGGGGACCAGGGATCTCCGCCTCCTCCTACCTCAACATGTGGATACTTGGGTTCTAAGTAGGATTTCACTTGGCAAAATTAAAGTTTGAAAACTCCTGGCCTAGCTGATTGCTACGGTCTCTTCCACACCTAATGTTCTGTGGTGTTGAGACTCTCTTTCCCACAGCAATAGACAGCTGCCACCTCTTGGTGTTGCTTCCCCAACTTGTGTGCATCTGAGGACAGCTAAAGGGTTAACACCTCTTCTTTGAAGCTCTGGGGTCTACAAGTGTGTCTTTGCCAAGTGAGTGAGAAGCAGCCTCTATTTTCTGCATAATTTGGATGAGACTGGACCCTCCATGGCTCTGGAATCTGGCCGTGTGCCTATGCAAACCAAGAGAGGTGCCACTTCTGCATCCCACCCTAGCCTGGACCCCTCATGGCACTGCCTGGTGAGTGATGAAACTAAAGACATTTTCCTTTCAGGTATTGCCCCAGAATGTCCACATACATGCAAAGGTAACATAACATTGAGGAAGGAGGGCAAAGCCTGATAGGAGTAAACGTTCTCTAGTCTGAAACTTAAGCTCAGAAAGCCCTGTGCTCATAATCCTGACTCCCCTCAATTTAGTTACGTGGCCTCGAGCACATCATTTTGTTGTCTGAGCCTCGGCCTTTTCACAGGTCAAATGGGGGCAATGAAGTGCCACTGTGTTTGACAGCTTGGCACAGTCTGGCACTACTAATGTCATTATTTGTTATTGTTGCTGCCACTTTGTACTAGGTCAGCACGAGGCTGCTTTCGGATGTGATGAGTAAGAAAAACAGCCAAAAAGTTAAGGCTCAAAGTGACTCAGTCAGGGAAACACCCATTGTTTCTGACACAAATTCAATTCTCTCTCTATAAGGGCTTCTCCGCCTAACGTCCCCGGCTCCCCAGAATCACTGAGCAGATTCAAGCATTCCCAGTTATTCCCATGCCCTGACTCACTCTTCACAGCCAGGAGCTGAAGAGTATGTGCATTGCGCAGAAGATCAAGGCCAGCCGTCTCCCGAGTCCCCCATCCTCACTCTCACGCCTCGGGGCAGAGAAAACCACCTCATAAATCAAGGCATATGAACTCCTTCATGCTGACTCACACAGACAGCTCCGCAGCTCCTACCTATGCTGAAAAAAGACAAGTCCAAGAGCTCTCTAGACTTTGCCCACCCAGGACACCAGAGTGAGTCTGTAGTGATGGCTGGTTCTCCATGTGCCATGAGAGGTGACAGGAAACTCAGGGGCCAGTCACAATGTTATTCCCCACAGAACAGAGCTGGTAGAGGCAGGGTGCTTCCTGCAGTTCCCCCAGGGGTATGAAATCACCAGCTACCAGGCCCCACTTCATCCTATTCAAAGCCTACAATGATACCATGAACTTGCTGGAGTTGGTGCTATGTGGTCTTTATGTGCTAAACATACAAACATTTAAAACCTTATTAAGCAAGAAGGTGCTGGGAGAGGGGAAAATACATTGAATAGTAGGAGAATAAGGGATAACAGTTAAACAAAGGGAACAGACATGGAGGGAGAAGAAAACGTTCATCAGTGCACACCTACTATATGCCAGGCGCCAGTTACAGAAAAGGCGGGAAGGTGAAGCATGAGAACACAGACCTGAAACCCAGCCTGCCCGAGTTTATGTCCTGGCACACGGTCATCGAGATGAGTTATGTATCCTCTCTGTGCCTACCTAAGTAATGACAGGACCTCCCCCATAAGACTTCTGGAGGATGAAACAGACCTGTGTGGGCTGGTGCTCTCACAACAGAGCCTGGTGCATCGGAAGAGCTATAGAAGAACTTGCTATAAATCATAGGGTCTCTCATTTAATCTCTCTACCTCATTTTTATCTTTATGAGGTGGATAGGGTCCAAGTTTTATAGTTGGAGAAACCAGGACACAGTAATGTATCTAGGGTCATGCAGCTAATAAGTGCAGGTTTGAGAATTCAAACACATGCTCAAATGATTCCAAGACAACTCACACGGATTCATGAAGGTTATGAGAGAGAGGTCCAGACCACCTGTCAAACGGGTTGACAGATGAGCTATGGGGTGTCTTTGGAGTTAAGTCTAGAAGGATGAGCACGTGGATGTGGGTGTGGAAGGGGATCTATCTGTGTAAGCAGAGTATTTGCCTTTCAAGTGAGGACAGAGCAATTCTATAAAACTAGTAAGCCGGTATCTTTAAAGAATGTCTGGGAAATATGTGGGCCCTGGCCAGTTGGCTCAGTGGTAGAGCATTGGCGCAGTGTACAGACATCCCAGGTTCAAATACCAGTCAGGGCACACAGGAGAAATGATGTGCTTTTGTGGGAAACTGAAAAGCCCTTTGCTGTTCGAGGCTTAGCAAAAGGCTAAGTTCTCCACGCCCCTCCACATTGCCTAAGAAGCTGAGTTCTTGCACTCATCCCATCCCTCTACTTCACTTTCTTGCTTAAATTGCTAGAAGCAATTTACACGCCCTTCCTCTCACCCCTTGTTTGTCCAGATGTTGGTTAATTTCAGTTATGCAGGGTGGAGGGTTTCTGCACTTGAGAGAATTCTTGGGTTGCCTTGGAGATGTGTGACTATGCATGGAGACTTCCTTATTTGTATATAATAAAGCAAACTGGGGGCTGTTTTGCTCTGTTCTTGCCATCAGCTTGCAGAAGCCTCCCGATCCCATCCTATTTCCCTTTAAGTCTATTTTGTTCATTCTGCATCATTCTCACTCATGACCTGGAATTACTAGCCATGCTGGTTTGCGGCATGCTTTGCCACCCCTCCTCCACCCCTCCCCTCTCTCTGTCTTCCTCTCCCACAGTCATGCCTTGATTGGCCCGAGTGCATCAGCCCTGGGGGGCTTAGGATGGCTTTGTGGAGCCTCTGCCTCAGGCACTAAAAATAGCTTGGTTGCCAGCATGGCCCCAAATGGGCATAGCATCAGTCCTAGACAGGGGTTGCCAGGTGGATCCCGGTTGGGGCACATGTGAGATTCTGTCTCTCTATCATCCCTCCTCTCATTTCCAAAAAGAAGAAAAAAAATAAAAAGAATGCCTGGAAAACATGTTCATATATACAGTTCCTGCTCAGGAGTTAGCTGACTGCTTCCCTCATTTGTTATTTATATTTGTTATTTATCCACCTACACAGCAAAGTGGGCATCTCATACATGGCTGCGATTACCCTTACATACAACTCTGTGTTCCTGTGAGGTTCACTTTACATGCATTGTCTAGCATTTTCCAAAGTTTGCTCCCATATGGCTAGATGTTACTAAAAAAAATAAAAAATTAAAGGGTATCAGAGTTAACTAAAATGCTATTTATTCTAGCCTTTTCCAAGAAATTTCTTTGTGTATATAAGCATATTTTAAAAAGGCTGTAAGAAATTCTACAGCAAAGAAACCTGTTTACTTTATTTTTTGTATTTTTCTGAGGTGTAAGCAGGGAGACAGAGACAGACTCCCACATGTGTCTGATCGGGATCCACCCCGCAAGCCCACTAGAGGGCAATGCTCTGCCCAACTGGGGTGTTGCTCCATTGCAACTGGAGCCATTCTAGCTCCTGAGGCAGAGGCCATGGAGCCATCCTCAGTGCCTGGGGCCAACTTTGCTCCAATAGAACCTTGGTTGTGGGAGGGGAAAAGATAGAGAGAAAGAAGAGGGGGAGGGATAGAGAAGCATATGGGCGCTTCTCCTGTGTGCCCTGGCCGGGAATCAAACCCAGGACTTCTGCATGCCAGGCCGATGCTCTACCACTGAGCCAACCAGCCAGGGCCTAAGAAACCTGTACTTTTAATGCAATGTTTCCTAAACCTACTTGGTCTCAGAATCCTTTTCTATATAAACAGAAACTCTGGGGAATATTGAAATTCCCTGATAAAATTTGACTTCCCTGCAAGCAAAGGAAGGGATACTTTTCAGGTGAGAAAATAGAAACTCATCCAGTAGGTGGAGAAGCCACCTCTAGATGCCAAGGACACTTGCATTTCCAAAACACTATGCTATCATAGCCACTGTCCTGGGAATTGTCTTTTGCTTTCATTTTTAAAACTTATAGGTAAAATTAGGTATTAGTACAACCAAGTGACTTGGCAACAATTACAGAGCTGGTTACAAGTGGAACAAAGACTGAGGCTAAGTTTACTGACTTAAAAATCTATAAGCATAAAAATGAGCTGCTGTCATGTGTCATGGATGATTTGAGTACACACTGGCCTGAGCTAAGAAACAGGCCAGCAGGTGACCTCTGATGGCATTTAGGGTGGTTCCATTCATCTTGACAACTAGCTGGCACACACCTCATTGGTCTGACAAAAATAAATCTGCTCATTTGGCAAGTAAATGCATTCTCATTAACAAAATTGTTCTGCAGTGGCTTACTCCATAGGAAATAATAGTGGAGGTGGACATGAGCTGGGGTTGAAACACACCCTCAACAACGCTCTCCCCATCAACGCCTCCCTCCGGCGTTCCCTTGGCACATGTGAGTGTTGGACAGAAGCACCCCCAAGGCCTGCCAAGTGCCCCTAGCAGGCTCCTGCACAGCTCCCCACCCCAGCTGTTCTGAAGACAGAATAGACCAGTCTTTGTGGCCACTCTGTGGCAGCCTGCACCTGGGAAGGAGATCTGGGGAGGGAGAGAATGTGAGCCTGGTACTTGGCCAGCAGCCCGCGGCCTCCAGTTCCCCATGCAGGGAACCCAGGGCAGGTCTCGCAAGGCCTACAGGCTGGCCAGGCAGTCCCTGTTGAGAGAAGCAGAATGAGCATCTGGAGACTGCTAAGGAGTAAAGATAGGCATCCTGTCCTCAAAATCAGCGTCCAGCTCAAACCGTTGACTGCTGCACAGCCCTGCTACAGGGCAGGAAGGAGACAGCAAGAGGATGAGAGGAAGAAAAAGGAGAGTTTGCACAATTTGTTTCCCTTAAAGGCAGGGGTCAGGAACCTATGGCTCACGAGCCAGATGTGGCTCTTTTGATGGCTGCATCTGGCTCACAGACAAATCTTTAATAAAAATAATAATAACGTTAAAAATATAAAACATTCTCATGTATTACAAGCCATTCATTTCCTACCGCTCATGTTCATGGTTACGGGTGGCTGGAACCAATCACAGCTGTCCTCTGGGACAACACCAAATTTTTATTGGATAATGCCTAACGTACACAGGTCATTGTATGGCTCTCACGGAATTACATTTTAAATATGTGGCGTTCATGGCTCTCTCAGCCAAAAATGTTCCTGACCCTTGCCTTAAGGTGTTTCTAGCTGAGAATCCTCCCTAAATTCATAAAACATAATGTGTTTTAAGACAAAGCAGGGCATGTGAAAGAACAGACTATTTCTCTCCAATTCATGTCCACTCAATTAAAAATGTACTCAGGCCCTGTGCTAGGCACCGTGAGACAGTGACAACATGATAAGGCAGTCGGGAAAGGACTGAGCCAGGGTTCTGAAGTTGTAGTCTACAGGTGTAACCAAGGTGCTGAAAGGGTGGAGAGTGGGTGAGGCCGAAAGCACAGTGTGCTCTCCTGCTCTCTCTCTCCTTACCTTCCCCCGCCCCCAGCTTAAGCAGGTCTGCTTTGATCTGCTCCATTTCCTTGCAGGGAGAGTTGTTGGGAGGCTTAAATCCTTGATGTTTATAAGTCTCTTGGGAACAGTTGAAGGTACTTCCTGCAGGACAGGTCGAGGAACATGACCCTTATTAAGCATGAAAGGCAGATGCCAGTACTGATTGCCATACTGGGTTCTGGCAAAGGACACACACTCACAGCTAATTGTTTGCTGACAGCTTTTGAGCACGCCTAAGTGCTGGCCCGGCCTGGCGCAGCCCCAAGCATCTGCCTGCTCCCTTTGGCTGTTTGTTATGGCAGCTGCTGGGACAAGCCCTGGAGCACCTTGAAGTTTAGATGCTTCTGGTGCCAACCATCCTGGTGATGGATGCCTTCAGGCCTCGGGCACAGGAATGAAAAAGGTTCTCAGACACTTTCCTGCAGACATGTCTAGGGTGGTTTAACCTCACAAGCTCTGGACACCTGGAATGCGCCAGAAGCCTTTCCTTTGGCGTGTGGTGTTCATAGGTGGGAGGCAGCATATGGAAGACATTGGGTGCCCAAGAATGAGTGGGAACTTCAAGTCCTGGCCCTACGGCTGTTATACTTATGACCTGGGCCAGCCAACATCTCACTTTAACTCTGTATTTTCTCATCTGTAAATCAGAGGGTAGTATTTGTTCCTACCTGCTAGGGTAAAGGGGTTAAATTATGAATGATAAGCACATTAGGTAAGTACCCCATATATCTTAGCCATTTTCTAAGTATCATCATTATCATTGACACATCTGAGAAGAACGACTCAGCAAAGCCCAAGGAAGTGTTCCATCCCAGCAAGAACCCATTTGATGGTTGGGATCTGTAAGCAAGGCTCATCAAAATGCAAAACTAAAGCAGATGGAAGGAACTGCTGTGTTGATGGCAATTTTCTATCTTCTCAAGAACATTATGGGAAAAAATGCATAAATGCAAGAAACTTCTCTCCTTAGAGAAATCCACCAAATGGAAGCTCTTTTAAAAGAAATTTCAAAATCTATCAATGTTAAAACAGGGTCAAGTGTAGCCTTCTATCAGTTGTCATCACATTCTTGATGGCCCTTAAGGCCCAGTCGAATTGAGTTTCACTCATATTTCATTAGCTCCAGGAATTGCATTTCAAAACAGGCTTTGAAGAAAAATGTCATGAGCTTATCTCTACAGGGGCCAAGGCAGCAATCAAAGAATCAGCTTATGACTTGAGTGATATCCCTCACCCGAACACATGTCCCTCTCTGATCTCCTTGTTCAGGGAGGGGTTTGGGGGAAGAATGTGAGTGCTTCCACCTAGTATATCATATCTACTCGGCATACCCGCCGTCTCCCAGAGCCCTGCAGTGACCACAGCCATGTAAAAATCTGCAGTGGTTTCCCCATGCCATCTACAAACTGCAGCAAAATGTGGCAGAGTTGCTTCTGGGTACCAAAAATAAAATTACAGGCTCGTAAAAGTGAATCCCTGTGTCTTAACAAAATCTGTGACCTAAAGGTATATTAGCTTAAAAAAGAAAGAAAAAGTTAAATGCCTCTTTAAACAGAAGGGAGAATGGATGAATAAGCAAATAATTGCATAAAATATTTATTACCAGTAGGAATCACAATTTCTAAAATACTTTTGAGCATGGAAATTTTCCACTGAAGAGCTTTTGCAAATCTCTAAAGTATGATCAAGGATTAGAGGGGATGCATCTTAGCAGGCAGATTATTTTACACTCACCTGCCCCCATCTCTCCCATCAGCCGCCCCTTCTTTTGGAAACAGTCAAGTTATGAGGATGGATGCAGAAGGGAGTAGATGGCCTGGGTCTGAACACTGCTGTTACTTAACCATCTGTGTGAGCTTGAGTAAATCTCTACAGCTCAGTTTCCTCATCTGTAAACCGGGGTTGATAATAATACTACCAATGTCATAGTGTGGCTGTAATGTTTTTGAAATACTTAGATCTGTGTGTGACACATTTCTATATTAATGTTAGCAGCTGCTATTATTATTGTTATTAATCTTGATTGTTATCAGATTCTCCCATTGTTTCTCCTACAGGAGAAACTGCCCCAAAGTTCCCTACATCAGAAACATTAGCCTGACCAGGCAGTGGCACAGTAGATAGAATGTCAGCCTAGGATGCTGAGGACCCAGGTTTGAAACCCAAGGTAACTGGCTTGAGCATGAGCTCATCTGGCTTGAGTGTGGACACACCAGCTTGAGTGCAGGGCCAATGGCATGAGAGTGGGATCATAGACATGACCCCATGGTCACTGGCTTGAGCCCAAAAGTTGCTGGCTTGAGCAAGGGGTCACTGGCTCAGCTGGATCCCCCCACCTGGTCAAGACATATATGAGAAGCAATCAGTGAACAACTAAGGTGCCACCACTTGCTGCAAACCAGTACAGCTAGTAATTCCAGGTCCTGAGTGGGAACAGTGAGGAATTAAGAAAATAGGCTTAAAGAGAAAAAGGATGGGATTGGGAGGCCTCTGCAAGCTGATGGCAAGAACAGAGCACCCTCTCCATTCCCAACCCTGCTTTAGAGAGTCATTAGCAAATCAGTGATATCTCTGATCACATTTCCAAGGCAACCCAAGAATTATACCAAGTACAGGAAACCCCCACCAAACATAACATCTTAACTTCACAAAACAAAGGATTGCCTCCAGTCTTTCTGAGGGACATGGGGGATAAGATTAGTATAAACAATCCAGCACCACAGCTAACATGCAGATGTAGAAAAAAAAAGCCTTTAGCAACTTCACAGAATAAGTGAGGTAGGGGGTTGGGCAGACTGTCAGCTTACTGCCAGTTCCCCACACCTCTGTCCCCCCAAAATCTAAACCGCAAAGACCCTGTCAGCTTGCGGTCGCCAACATGCCACAACTATAAGTTGATGCTTCTCATCTCTCTCTCTCCCTTCCTGTATGTCTGTCCCTGTCTGTCCATCCCTCTTTCTCTCATTGAAAAAACAAAACAAAACGAAAAACACATGAACAGTGCAACCGCACAAGAACTTCATTTCTTTAATATGAGCTTTCCTCCTTTTTGGCCTTTTAATTCAAACTGGCCTCATCCAACACTCTGACTCACCTATCTCCTTCTCCCTTGCACATCCACCCTCTTAATAATTAAGCCCTCAGGACAGTGAGGCCCTGGTCAGCATTAAACAATCTTAGTAACCAAGTCTCGGGTCTGTTGGCTACAGAGACAGAGTGTCAATCAAACTAGAAGTAACATCTAGGCTTCAGTTGTGTTTCAACTCCAGGCCCAGAAAAGTGGTTAAAGTAGACAGAGTGAGGCTGTGGCTATGACATCAGGACCAGACCCTATAACACTTACCAATCACGAGAGACCATGACCCTGGCCATGATCCTAGCTCACTTACTCCTCTATATAATCCATCCCCTAGATACCATCGGGGAGCCAGGTCTTTGAGCATAAACTCACCTGTGACTCTGGGCGTGGGTCACTTCCTAAAAATAAACCCTTACTTTCTTTGTTGCAAAATCCTGTCTGTGTCTTTTTGGGCTTTGATGTGCACAGGAAAACAAACCCTTTTAGGCTGTTAACAACAGGGACATTTTCAGGGCAGAGATGTCCTCTGTAGAATTTCAATCACTGCCCTGTATTAACCGTTCAGACTACTTTAAAGTCACCTTGAAAGACAGGAAGTTCTGTGAGGCTAGGATTAAAAGCAGGCATGTTAAATGGGGAATACAGTTTGTCTATGTCAAGGGGTATCACAAAGGGATTAACGTGGTTGGCAGCGCTTCTCACTGGAGATGATTTTGCCCCCTGGGGGATATTTGTCAATGTCTGGAAATACTTTTGGTTGTCATTAATGGGAGAAGGAGGTGCTACTGGCACCTGGTAGGCAGAGGCCAGAGATGCACTAAACGTTTACAGTACTTAGGACAGGGCCGCTTCCCCATCCTTCTCTAGCAAAAGTTATCCTACCCCCATGTCAACAGTGCCAAAGTTTGGAAACCTTGTCTTAGGTTAGACCTTGGGCAGAAAAGCACCCTGGCCCCACAGAGGCTTCCACTTTAGAGTGGATTTAGTGTTAACTTCCAGCTACCCAGGAGCTAAACTAGTTTCCAAAGGTGCTTGACCTACTCAAAATGATTTACGCCAGATGCCACTCCTGTTGTGCAGTAGTGATTTATTACCAAGGTTTCTGGTTCTCAGAGAGAGATGCTGGCTTAGCTCCTAAGCACCCTTATAGATTCCATTTCAGCACTGACCAGGAGGCTACTGTTTTAAATATTTTTAGATCATGCATTGAAGCATCTGTATATGCGAGGTTCTGAGCCTTCTGAGATGGTTCTTTATATATATATTTTCCTTTTCAAGTGAGAGGAGGGGAGATAGAGAGACAGACTCCCGCATGTGCCCCAACCAAGATCTACCTGGAAACACTTGTCTGGCCAATGCTTTGCCCATCAGGGGCTATGTTCAAAACCAAGCTATTTTTAGCAGCACCTGAGGTGAAGCCTCCATCCTTAGCACTTGGGGTTGATGTGCTTGAATCAATTGAGCCATGGCTGCAGGAGAGGAAAAGAGAGAAAGAGAAAGAAAGGGAAAGGTGCGAGGTAAAGAAACAGATAATCACCTCTCCTGAGTGCACTGACTGGGAATCGAACCTTGGACATCCACACTCAGGGCTGATGCTCTTCCACTGAGCCAAAGGGCCAGGGCTGGTTCTTTAAATTTAACATGTCTAAACATGATAGTTACTTCCTTTCCTCTCCTGCCCAAACACACTCCTGCCCCGATTTCCCCATCTCAGTAAATGCCTTGATCACCCCCCTCCCAGTTTCTCAAGCCAGAAACCCAGGCAACACTCCCACTTCTTTTTCTCTCACCATCACTGTGACCCTCAGGTAGGTCTTGTTGCTGCCACCTCCTTAAATACATCCTGAATGCTTCTTCTCTCTAGTGCCTTACACTTACCTGGCCACTCTTAGTAACTTCTGCAATGGCCTTTCTATTCTTGACAATTTCTAATTTCATTCTCTACATACTGCTCTGAGTCATAATTAGGAAGATAATAATTAAAGGTTATGACTCCTGACAGGTTTTGGTGGCTTCTCACTAATGCTTCAAATAAAATTCAAACCCCTTACCATGGTCTGAAAAATTCTTGTAGTATTAGAGGTTCTCAAAGAGTGATCCTCAGAGCAATAGAATTGGTACCATCTGGAACTAGCGGAGAAATGCACGTTCCCAGGCCCAGCCCCACCCCATGCCTACTGGGTCAACTCCGGGAGCAGGCTTGAACGAGCTCTGCCATGGAGGTGCGTGCCAGAGTTTCAGAACCACTGCCTTCTATGAGCTGGGGCCTGCCTGCCTCTCCCTCCTCATTCTGCTCTTCCTGCATTTCGGATTACACTCCAACCAGAGGGGCTTCTTCCTAATTCCTGAACAGTGGTCTTTACTACTTCAGTACTTTAGGTCCTTACTTAAACTGCTCTCCTGCCTGGGACATATTTCCCTCCTCTGTCCTCATACTCAGGTCTTTGCTTGATATACATCCTCTGGACACTTTTTTTAATGTAGATTTCTGTCTCTGTCTTTAATTCTCTGTGGCTGCAATCTGATGGTTGTATTCATAGCCCCCACCCATCACTAGTTGCTTTCTACCTTTATTTTCATAATTACTTGCTTTATCTGGCTCCTCTGTGAATCTGTAACCTCCTCAAGGCCAAGGCCACATCTGTTTTGTTTGTTACTGGATATACAATGGACACTACAGGGCACAGTACGTAGATAATCAATACAGCAAGAGCATGAATGCATTAATATCCTGGAGGTACTTCCAGTAAAGTACAGGAAGAGAAAATATGTGGTATACAGCCCCCTACTCACCATTTGAATGAGGCAGATGTAACTGCTTGATCCCCAGTATTTTCCCCTTATTCCAAGATATGATTTGGAAGTTCATGATAATTCACTCTAAGCACGTGTGTGCACGCACACACACACACACAGAGTTGTACAGTTGTTACTTGCAATGGAAATAAAAGAGACAAGTGCCTCAATTTTCTAAATAATATTTTAATAATAATTTAACTGCTAATATTTATGTGCCACAAACATGCTACCATTTCATAATAATTATTTTATTTAACAGTCATATGATCCCTGCATGGATGATATAATTATTGTTCCCACTTAGAGATTAAAAAACTGAATTGTAAGACAGCGTCATCTGCCCAAGTTCCCACAGTAAGTAAGTGTCAAAGAGAGGATCTAAAGTCAAGATGATCGGATTGCAGCACCTGAACTCATTGCGGAATCCTTTCACTCCAGTCAGAGACCGCAGTGGAGCACCTCTACAGTCCCAGGGAGCACGGACGGAGTTCTGAGGCATGAGTGAGTCAAGGCTCGAAAAGCAAAACAATGGGGAAGCAAAGGCCTGAACCCTTTCTCACACCTACTCCTGTTAAAGGGACGAGGAGAACGTGGGTAACACATGCTGGATTCATAGGCTTCTTGGCTGAGCACATGCTATTCAGAGGTGACGCTGCTGCCTAACTTTCACCTCAGTCAAGTCTTCACCGATAATCTTTCTTTTTGACTATTGGCAGCGTATCTGATCTTCCTAAAGGTTACTTGTATAAATAAATGCTGGGGTGTGGGCAAGTGCCTCAAAGGTCTCCTGGGAAGGAGGCGGGGCTTTTCACGGTACACTTGCGTGTACCTAACCCTTTCATGAGACGAGTTATATTATTGTTGGAAGTACGCTGTTCACATGAAAAATGTGTTGGCAGAAAATGTTTGGAAATTTATTAAAAGTATTTTAATAAAAGTAAGTGTTTATAATAAATATCCTCACTGAGTATGATCCAAAGAAAGAATTCTCTGCTGATGCGCAATAGAGGGAAATCTGTGTGGAAGTGGAATTTATAGTAGGGCCTTCAGTTCCATGGCAACTGACCAGCATCGCATACAGGATGAAGGCTTTCCTGATGGAACTAGGATTCAGCTTGGAGGTAGCATATGTTTAGTTAAACTAAAGTAATTTCCAAATTTAAAAAAAAATTTTAAGATTAATTTTACTTAAATTGATTTTGGAAGGAAGTGATGAAAGCAAATCAGATCATTCTCTTCAAGATTTTAACCAGAAATGGAAGAAGAAATCTCCTATAATTCACAAACTAAGCTTGACATGATGCCATGGCTCAGTGGAAAGAACCAATAATTCTCATTGCAGAGAAGAGTTCATTTTGTAGGAGACCCAATGCCTTTGTTTGAGAGTTTCTGAAAGTATTATTCCCAGATGAGCATCCCCTCAAAAAGGTCCTGAAAACTCAACTTTGAGCCCTGCCCAGAACGACTGCATCAATCTCTGAGGGCAGGACTCTAGAATCTGACATTTTAATGTTTCTCAGAGAATTCTAAATTGGAATTTTGGTAGAATTTGAACAAACCAGGAAACATTCCTTTATTCAATCTGGGAGCAGGTAATTCTTGAACATCATTGCATCTTTTTTTCTCAATACATTACATTTCTATAGCCATTTTACATTTTAATAAACTAAAACAAATGACATGTTTCTCTATAAAGTGATTTTAAGGAAAATGCAGCTTATAGCCTCATCTTCTGCTCCTTTCATGCTCAAGGCATCACTTTAGATTTTTATTTAGAAAATTCAATTTAACAGGGTGAAATTTATCAATAAGAATACATAGGTTTCAGGGAAGTATCTCTAAGCATTTGAACAGTTGATTGTGTTGTGTACCAAAAATCAAATCATTTTTTTGTCACCATATACTTGTTTCTCTTTACTTCCCTCCTCCATCTCCTTCCCCCACAATCCCCTCTCCCTGGTAACCACTTCACTTTTATCTATATCTACTAGTCTCATTTTTATATCCCACCTATGTATAAAATCATATAGTTCTTAGCTTTTTCTGATTTACTTATTTCACTCAGTATAATGTTCTCAAGGTCCATCCCTGTTGTCATAAATGGCAATATATCATAATTCCTTATGGCTTAGTAGTATTCCATTGTATGTGTACACACACACACACACACACACACACACACACACACACACACACCACATCTTCTTTATCTAATCCTCTATGGAAGGACACTTCGGTTGTTTCCATGTCTTGGCCACTGTAAATAATGCTGTGATGAACATGGGGGTGCATATGTCTTTATGTACCAGTGTTTTTGAGGGTTTTTTTTGGTAGATACCCAGTAGAGGAATTGCTGGGTTATACAGTAGTTCTATTTTTAGTTTTTTGAGAAACTACCATACTTTCTTCTATAATGGCTGTTCCACTTTACATTCCCACCACCAGTGAATGAGGGTTCCTTTTTCTCCACAGCCTCTCCAATACTTGTTATTTACCTGTCTTGTTGATAACAGCCAATGTAACAGGTATGAGGTGGTATCTCATTGCATCATTGGATCTTAATGAGAATTGTAGGCTACAATCACATACTCAAGTGATCCATGGGCTCGGAGGAGTATCAGAGTGCAAACAGCGGTACTTAAGACATTTGCACTTATTCCGAGGGAAGTAAATGGTGTCACATAGTAGTGCTGCATTTCTGGGTTTCAAAATAGAGCAAATTTTTAAAAATTGGGCATGCAGATGAACATAAATTGTCTCTTTTTTTTTGCCAATAAAGGCAATTAAATGCACCTCATCAATTCTCACTAATATTTCATAAAAGAAAGGTATTTGAACACCAAACAAGAAATAAACAGGAAAAAAAATAATGTCAAAGTAAAGGAAAGCCGTTTACATAGAATAAATTTAGGGGTAAATATGAGGCATTTGTTACCATGTTCTTATTTTTCTTTATTTTGTCACAGGGAGCACTGACCCCAACACTGACATTGGGAAAACTCTCAGGTAGCAGAGAGACCAGGATTTCACAAAGACAATAGTCAAATCTAAGATGTGCCCATGTGAGCTGTGTGACTTGGGCATCACTTAAGGAAACTAAGATGAATCCATCAGTGTCATTGTGACCATTAATGTTCTAACATGAATCAAAAGATGTCCTCCTGACTGACCAGTGGTGCAACAGTCGATAAAGTGTTGACCTGGAATGCTGAGGTTGCTGGTTCAAAACCCTTGGCTTGCCCGGTCAAGGCACATATGGGAGTTGATGATTCCTGCTTCTCCCACCTTTCTCTCTCTCTCTCTCTCTCTCTCTCTCCCTCTCTAAAATGAATAAAATAAAATAAAATAAAAAAGATGTCTTTGTCTCTAGTTTTCTCTTCTTGTGGCTTTGTAATCTATTGAGAATCATGTTGGATGTGAGATAGATTTGAGAGAAAAAGGAGAAAAAGGAAGTAGAAAGGGCTGCTTAACCAACTGTTTACAGGTTATTTTTAAAGCTTTTCTTATTTCGGGTTCTGACGGAGTTTCACGTTAGACAATCTGTGGTACTTGACTATTACCAACTATCTGAAATATGTTCTCTGCCTAGTTAGTCATAAAATGAAAGGGGTACAAGTAAATCCCTGCTGCATATGATTAAAATATCTTTTTGCCTTTTCTGTTACATTTATTTATGAGTAAATTATTTCCCCAAGGTAAAAATAGTCCAGGTCATTATTTGTAAATGGTGCAGAGATATGCGTGCGTGCGTGTGTGTGTGTGTGTGTGTGTGTGAGAGAGAGAGAGAGAGACAGACAGACAGACAGACAGACAGACAGAGAGGACAGACGACAGTGGAGGGTGTGAAGGAGGGCTGCTGCGCAGCTGTGTGCACAATTTCAGGGTGCTGCTCACACTGTATCCCATGTGAATGCTGTCCCACTGTCCATTGTGTCCCACGGAGTTACTTAAAATGATAGACCTGGGCAGAGGGAAGCACACAGATACTGTTTCACAAAAAAATTCTTTGTTACAAAGAATTTAATAAAATAATTTCACAGCCAACATTTTTGGAGTGCTTATGTGTCAGCATTATGCCAAGCACATTACGCACCATCACATTTTACCCCTCAGAATTACCCTACAATTATTATCCACATTTTCTATAAGAGGAGACCAAATCTTAGAGGCCACTTGCCCAATGTCACTTAGCTGGTCAAGGGTGCATCTAAGTCTGTGGAAATCCAGAACCTAAGCTCCAGACCACTTTGCTAAATCAAAGTAGGGTAGGACAGACAGAGGGTTGTTTGCGCTTCTTTCCTCTTCTTAAGAGGCAGTTGACCAACTCTGGCTTATGTTTATCTTTGTGGAGGCAGAAAAAAAGAACTTTTTATAATAATTCATTCACCAACCTCTAGAGCAATATCTTTGTGTTCCTGGGGCCAGGGGCCCTTGGATTTGAAGCTCTTTCAGAATGAGTTGGTCATTGTATTTATTAAAGGGATGACCTCCCTTTCTTCCAGTAGTAATCACTCATGCCTCACTGAACTGGACAGAAAGTGGTGGCCAAGTATCCTGTCATCGAGCCTCCTTCAAGGCAAGCTGGGGAGTGGTTACTCTGGAAATTGCTCTAATCTGTCACGTTAGGCAGCTTTGCTAAGACTCACTTTATTAGCTACCACCAAGAGCTAATAAAACATGTCAGGAAGTCTCTGTAAGCTGTAAAAACACTTCCAAAGGTCACTGCTGACACTCTGGACTTCAATGACATTTTAAAGAAAAAGAAAACAGGGGCAGAGGCCCAGAATTTTAAAAGCAGTGGCCCCAAATGGGCTGTAAAGTCTGACATCTCTGCCTTACACCCACGGGGAATAAGCTTTGCCCAGAGGGTGTTCCAAAGGAAAGGTCCAAAGCCACCAAGGGCAGTGAGGATGGTGGCCAGGAAGGAAGCGGGATGTGCCGGCTTGATTTCACATGGGAATACTTTCTTTCTTGGTCATTTTGATTTGGTGTCAGGGACATCTAACAGTTACATTTACAATAGGCTTCTTTATAAACAATAGCCTGGGTAGCAGAGAAGTGATTAATTTTAGGTTAAGCATAGCATATCAGGCATTTTTCTTAATACATGACTTCTTTTCTATTTGGAAAGCAAGCATAATTGTTATTAGTAATTAGAAGTAAAATATATTTAAACAGGGGGAGAAATGATCATGTCACCTGAAAAGCTGGGAACACAGCATTCTGTTTCAACAGCCACACTTTGACATTTGGGACGTCTCAAGACAAGTGACTGAGAGCTTGTGGTTCTACTGGATTGGAAATACTAATAATCATTGAGAGATCCATTCACTGCTAATAGACAGCTCCAGGACCAGGGCAGACAATATAGTTTTATCCTGGTGTCAAAAAATATCTTATACTTGAAATCTGAACTTTGAGGCAGGGATGGGGGGAAGGTTATCCACAGAATCAGTCAGTCAGAATGCCATCTTGTAGAAGCTCAGTGTGAAAAGACCCAAGTTGATAATTTGCTCTGCCCCAGACAGAGAGAGGCAAGTTCTGTCCTGCTTTTGAGCGGATGCTGCCCTGCTCTGATGCACAGATTGTACATGGCTGTCCTTAATAATTTACTGCAGGCTTCAATAGGGAGTGAACATGAGTCAACTCCCTAAACACTACAATGCTCAGTGAACTAGTCAATAACAGGAGATACCACAGGGTTGAACGATTCTTTCCCTTTTTCTTACTGTTTTATTTCTTCTCTTCGATTTCCTAAGACAAGCAACAAGAGCCTACACCTAGACCTAGAACTAGAGCAGGGGGAGGGATGGGGGTGAGTGTGCGTCTGAACCCCTGCTGTCTTGCTTGCTTCCTAATAACTATAGGCTACTTCTCTTGCTCCTTTCTGTGCCTTCTACATGATAGAAATAATAGTAGGACTAGCCTCAAAGAACACTTAGAGGATTAAATGAACTATATAATTTCACACATAGGTGGCATACAGAACTGAGACTCATGAACATAGGTAAAAGTGAAGGAGTTACCAGGAAGAGGGGGCTGCAGGGAGTGGAATAAAGAGGGACAAATATATGGTGACGGAAAATGACTTGACTTTGGGTGGTGGGCACACAACATAATCAACAGTTCAAATGCTATAGAAATGTTTACCTGAAACCTATGTACTCTTGTTGATCAGCCACCCCATTAAATTTAATTTTCTAAATAAAATTATTTCTAAAAATGATCTATGCTTTTAATGTTTTCAACAAGAAACTTGGCACCTAATGGGCAAAGGAATTCACGACACTGTGTTCCCGGACTGGGAGCTCTTTGAGGGCAGGGGTCATGCCTCTCCTTTTTCAGATCCCAAGCACAAGGTGCCTGGGCATCTGAGAGTGAGGGACAGCTTTAAATATGCTCAAGAATAAATATATTTTATTTGATTTATTTCACTTTTCTTTCCTTGTACATTCCACTATTTTTTTTCCTTCTCCAAAAATAGTAAACCACGTTTCCTCTTGCTTCAAAGAGATGTATCAACAACAGCAGGTTGAGTCTGTCCAATTCTCTTTCTATTTTTTTTTACTTACTCTAAATATATTTATCTTTCTTGTATTATTTTCAATATCCAGCATTTCTTTCCCTTTCCTCTTCTCACAGCTTTCCACCCTGGAAAAAACTACTTTTCTCTCAGTTATTGAGGTTCTGGTGAGTTTGTCAATCTGTTATCCACTCCCCCAACCCTATCCTTACCCACCTCACACCATATATATCCAGAATCATCATTTATTTGACTCTGAGGTGACCTATTTTCTAATAAATCCTTTTTTTCCACTCAGGTTGGTCAGAGTTTATTTCTGTTGCTAGCAACCCCGGGGCCCCAGTTGATACCTGTTTTGTTTTTTCTTCTCCTCTAGTTTCTTTTTAGCTTCATGGTAGTTTTTTCTGCAAGTCTCTTTGACCGTCTCCCACCAAATTTAATCTCCCTCCTCACTGAACATGCAGGATCTATTCCATTCTATGAATAAGGATGACATCACCTCTTTCTTAATAAATTTAGTTCTTCTCTTAACTGGCACAGTGGCTCCAAGAAATTCAGTTATCTTCAAAACAACCTGATTTTGGGCTGAGCAAAATGTTAATGTTAGCATCCTAAGTGCCCTGAGACTTAACTATCACAATTTAAAATGGTAATGCACGGAGAGAAGTAGCTACCATCTACTTTAACTCTATTCATTTTACAGTGCAGATAAAGGAGGGGAGAATTCAATGATTTGTGCAAGGCCAAACTGCTGGACAGGGGGCAGCTTAGAAGGTCTCCTGATACTTGGTGAGGTGCTAGCATATCTCATTGAGCAGTTATAAAGAAATGTTATTTTGGACCAAATCCAAGCAGCACATTTTCTTTGTGAAGTAGGAAAAAAAGCCTTTGTCATAGGACAGTAACATCTAAAAGACAGTTTCATAATAAAGACATCTAAGAATTGTTCAAATGAAAAGTTAGGGAAGAAAGGGATTAAGGAAGAAGGGAGATAGGTGATAAAAAAAAACACCTGATGTTATTTCTTCTCCAGGGAGGTGCAAAAATCCTCTAGAACAAAATCATTTCAAGTCATCCACCAACCAATGTATAATGAACCCTATGTGCAATGAGCTGGTTTAAATTTGAGGGTTGCCCCTGGCCAGTTGGCTCAGCGGTAGAGAGTTGGCCCAGCATGTGGATATACTGTGTTTTGATTCCCAGTCAGGACATACAGGAGAAGCAACCATCTGCTTCTCCACCCCATCCCTTCCTCTTCTCTTACTCTCTCTCTCTTCCCCTCCCACAGCCATGGCTCAATTGTTTCCAGCGTAGAGGCCCAGGGCAGTGAGGATGGCTCTGTGGACCCTCTGCTTCAGGCACTAAAAATGAGCATGGCCCCAGATGGGCAGAGCATTGGCTTCAGGCAGAGGTCACCAGGTAAATCCTGTTTAGGGTGCATGTTGGAGTCAGTTTCTCTATCTCCCCTCTTCTCACTTGGAAAAGAAGAAAAAGAATTTGAGGGTTCCCTCCTCCCAAAAGAGCATTAGATAATTGAACTAAAACAATAAACCAATAAGAGTTCTTTATTTTAAATTCATATATAAAGATATATTTAATTTTAATATATTTAATTTTCTTGTATCTCCAAGGAGCAAAAAATCAGTCTCTTAAAACTCCCTGAGAGTGCCTGACCAGGTGGTGGCACAGTGGATAGAGCGTCGGACTGGGATGCGGAAGGACCCAGGTTCGAGACCCCGAGGTCGCCAGCTTGAGCGCGGGCTCATCTGGCTTGAGCAAAGAGCTCACCAGCTTGGACCCAAGGTCGCTGGCTCCAGCAGGGGGTTACTTGGTCTGCTGAAGGCCCACGGTCAAGGCACATGTGAGAAAGCAATCAATGAACAACTAAGAAGTCGCAACGCGCAACGAGAAACTGATGATTGATGCTTCCCATCTCTCTCCGTTCCTGTCTGTCTGTCCCTGTCTATCTCTGCCTCTGTAAAAAAAAAAAAAAAAACAACAACTCCCTGAGTGATTGAGTGAGGAAACGAAAGGGAAATGCACTGGTGTTAGAAGTGCACTGCATAATAATACATGCATAGGTCTCCAAATATTTGTTAGGTACACTATTAAAATGTCATGATCCCCAAATAAGAACACCAAAGACACATGGCAATGATATATATCTTCAAATTTCTCTGATCTAAAAATCCACTCTGTTGCATATTTTCTAAACATAGGTGTTGGCTGACATAGCAACTAGCATATTACATTAGCCTTAAATATGAATGAAATTAGATCCTCACACTTGACTTTAAGCACAAAATTAAATGTCTGTACAAGGCAGTTGTAACTGAGAAAAAGCAGGGCAAATACAGCTTTCCGAATTTTTTTTACAGGGTCTAACTCTGAGAACTTTGAAATTTAGGGCTTTGGATAGTGCTTAACTGTTAAAAAACAGTTTTCAAACATATTGTTAAATATATGGCTTACATGTCACCAGGCTGACCACCACACTTCCAAAGCAGATATCACCAACTGACCATAGCACTCTTTTCTACTTAGACCAAACAGTCTCAGAATCAACTCAACATAGTACAACAAACAGCCATAACCTACAAGTAAACACACACAAAATAACCCCACTTAACCATTTCACTATTAAATTACTCTGGTACTCTTGCCTACTTAATCAAAAGCTAGAATTTCCATAGTTCTGTTATTTAGTAAGTTCATTATAGATGAACTGACTAAATTCACAATGAAGAACTATGGGTATCAGTTACAAATGATTCTAAAAGTGTGCAGAATGCCTGGGCTATCAGTTTCCCTTGGCTCTCAAGAATGCATAGTTGGGTCCTGAGGATCCCCATACTCTTCAATAATCTGCCCTGGAACTTTCCATGACATCTCACTCTATAACTGACGTAAAAATATCACCAAGTAAGGAGTATTTTTTCATATATTCCAGCTCAAAATTGGATTTGTTTTCCTCTGTTCAAGTCATAGGCCCTGAGCTCCTCAATGTTATACCCTCCTCAAAGTGGAAGTAAAACCCATGCCACAGGCCTAGGATTAGACAGTCTTACAGATGTGCCCTCTGAAAAGGGTCAACCTTGATATATTAACAGTTTTGTTTAATTCAAGGTATTTCTTCCATGGAATCATATTTAAGATTATCACATACATTAGAAAGCAACAGGCACATAAATACAATCAATAGGTTCTCCATTGATTATTACATAGAGCTATGCATTACAAAGGAATAAACCAATAATGCTCAATATTTTGAAGTGTTCACTAATTCTGAGTGATTACCCTCTCCCCTTGCTCTGATGAGTGTTAAGTCTTTGAAATTTGACTACATATTTTTCCTTATTAAAATATACTTTTTAAAATGTTCATAGAATCCTAAGAGGAATCTAATATTAATATTAACAATAGTATATTATTAATAATAGAAGAATCTAATATTAATAACAGTAATAGTAATAATAATGATATTGATAATCATAGATGCTCCTTCCTGAGAATTGTTTCTAATGACACAAGATTTTATCATTTCTTTTTTAAATTTTTAGTCTTTCAATTTATTGTTTTGACATGGTTTCAAGTGTCTGACTCAATATAATAACTTCTACATACCACATTGTGCCCCCATGCCCCAAGCAAAGTCTCTTTCCACCCCTATCCCCCCTCTTAGATATTTTATAATTTCTAATTATAGTAATCTCTTATGTGTAAGTAAGTGCTTCCAAAATACTTGATGGTTTATGAAGTTAACTTGTTCTTCTAGAGCGGTTGAACTATTTTCCCAGCAAGTGCAGTTTGGACAGAGTTTCTCAGCCTCAGCACCACTCACACTGGAGGTTGAATAACTACAGTAAGAGGCTGTCCAGTGCAGTGGAGGGTGTTTAAGAGTATCTACCCATTAGATGGCAGGAGCACCCTTCCAAGTGTGACAATCAAAAAATATCTCTACACATTGCCAAGTGTCCCCTGGGGTGCACACTCATTCCCAGTTGAGAACCCCCATTTAGACCTATGCATCTAGTCCATCCTAGCCTCTCCCTTTTTCTGATAGATGATCGAAGACAAATTTTATGGCATAACTTCTCCCTTTTCAAAAGATCACATTTCTAAGTTATCTGAGCAAAAAATAAAGCGATTTTACCTTTAATTACACAACATCCTTTGGAAAAGCTTACGTGTTATTATCAATTCATTGTTGAGAAATGGAATCCAATGTCAAATGGTGAAATAGGCATACAATGTGTTCCCTCTTCACCTTGCCCCACTCCCAATCAGGGTGGAGACATCACCACTTTGCTCACTCCCCTCCCCCCTGGGGGACATAGACTGCACTGGAGACTTTCATAGCTCAGAGCAAGAACTAGCAAATAGCAACTATCTCCTAGGTAATTTTGTGCAAGTTATCTAACATCTTAGGGCCTCAGTTTTCCAATTCGTAAAAGCAAAGATAATTCCTACATTAAGAGGTCTTCTAAACACATCTGCTTTGGTGCTGCCAGACTGGAGTCAATGTTTACTCAAATAAATTCTTACATCCTCAGTTTATCTTTTTACAGTACAAGGTCACAAGAGAGGAGCCTTAGTTGGCACAGCTCTCCCTTTGGCTGGCACACAAGCTCACGGCCTAGGCCACTCTCTTGCTACCTGGCTTAGGTCAGGTCAGGTGTCCACCCTGGTCCAGTCATCTGTGTCAAGGAGTGGGATCATGTGGGATCTTGTTTGGGGCAATGAGCAAGAATGGATAATCTGAGAAGGCTCACACAACACAGTATAGTGACCTCTAAAGGTATGTATTCTCCCACCCCAACCCCCACCAAATAGAAAGCTTGCCCCACACCTTGCTGCCTCCTCATTGGCAGCTTTGCCAGCTGGCTGCTCTCATGGCACCAACAGTGCCAGACAGAACATATCTAGATGCCAAAAGCTCAATCCTCTTAATGCTGTAAAAAATTAAAACCATTAAAGAAACATCAAAGTAAGGAAAGCAAAAGAAAAACATACAGGTAAGCAAAAGTTAGAAACCTATGGTGAATTTAGCAATCTATCTCCTGACAGCAGATTTGAAACATGGCAACCCAAAGAATTCTGGGAGCAAACCTTCATTTCATCCATTACTTCACAGAACAGATGGCCATTATGCTCTACTAATTTCCTTGGCTCCCCTCCAGCAGAGCCCCATACACAATGTGAAAATATTTCTGTCCTATAGAGAAGAGAACACAGAAGTTGAAATCAGACAGTCTAAGCTTTGCCAGTTAGCACCTGTGACCACGAGAAGTTCACTTCTCCTCTTTATGTCAGTTTCCTCATCTGTAAAATGGAAATAATAAAAGCTGCTCTGCAGGGTTCTTGTGAATATTAATCACGGCACATATAAAGCACACAGGAAAGCCCAGCATATAGAGAACAGTCAATCAAGAGTTTTAGGTTGAATCATAGGAACTTGACATTTTGGTAGGCCAAACTAGTATTATATGCTTCCTCTTTGAGAGAACTCACTACTTTTTATTATTATTGTGTATGTGTATGTTTTCACCATTAAATAATGAGCTTTGTGAGAGTGTGGACTCTGCATATCTTGCTTCCCACACAAGGCTTGGCCTAGCAGTTGGCAGACAGTAGGTGTTTGATCCATATTTTTTGCATAAGTAAATGTTGATAATGATGGTGATGATGACTGATATACCTCTTTTAGACTGCCTATATCTGGGGACAATTACAGACAATATAATGATTAAGACCAGAGGTCAGGAACCTATAGCTCACAAGCCAGATGTGGCTCTTTTGATGGCTGCATCTGGCTCACAGACAAATCTTTAAAAAAAAAATAATAACGTTAAAAATATAAAACATTCTCATGTATTACAATCCATTCATTTCCTACTGCTCATGTTCATGGTTGCAGGTGGCTGGAGCCAATCACAGCTGTCCTCCGGGACAACACCAAATTTTTATTGGATAATGCATAACGTGCACGAGTCGTTGTATGGCTCTCACTGAATTACATTTTAAAATATGTGGTGTTCATGGCACTCTCAGCCAAAATGGTTCCTGACCCCTGATTTAGACCATTATCAGGCATAGAGTAGGGACACAATAACTATCTATTAAAAATAAATGACGGAACTAGTAAATGAATTTCAAGTCTGTATATAGAAAGTCCAACATTAACACAAACAATCCAATTAAAAAGTGAGCAGAGAACCTGAACAGATACTTCTCCAAAGAGAGCACAGATAGACAAGACATATGTGAAAAAATGCTTAACATCTCTAATCATCAGAGAAATTCAAATTAAAACCTCAATGAGATATCACATCACACCTGTAAGAAAGGCTGTCATCTGAAAATTAATAAACAACTAGTGTTGGTGAGGATGTGGACAAAAGGGAACCCTCGTGCACTGTTGGTAGGAATGCAGAGTGATGCAGTCACTTCTGGGTATTTATCTGAAGTAATCCAAAATGGTAATTTGAAAAGACATATGCAACCTTATTTTCACTGCAGCATTATTTACAATAGCCACAATATGGAAGCAACCTGAGTTGCTTCCATCAATAGACGAATGAATAAAAGAGTGGTACATATATATAATTACAAAAGAACATCATTTGACCATAATAAACAATGAGTTATTACTATCCGCAACAATATGAATGGACCTAGAGGGTACTGTGCTAAGTGAAATAAGTCAGACAGAGAAAGAAAAATACCTAAGATTTCATTTAAATGAGGAATCTAAAAAATAGAAAGAAAGAAAGAAAGAAAGTCAAGAAAAGAAAAAAAGAAAAGGAGAAAGAAAGAAAGAAAGAAAGAAAGAAAGAAAGAAAGAAAGAAAGAAAGAAAGAAACCAACCAAATAAAAACAAACTCATTAATACAGAGAACAAACTGATGGTTGTCAGGGGGAAGGGGCGGGCGATGGATGTAGAAGGTGAAGGGATTAAGAAGTACAAATTGGCAGTTGCAAAGCAGTCCCGGGGATGTAAAACACAGTATAGGGAATGCAGTCGATAATATTGTAATAACTATGTACGGTATCAGGTGGGTTCTAGACTTGTTGGGAGGATCACTTCATAAGTTGTATGTCTAACCACAATGCTGTACACCTGAAATTAATATTGAATGTCAACTGTAATTGAAAAAATTAAGAAATTAAAAAAACTGTAAGACAGAAAGTTAGAACCCCCCCCCCCCAAAAAAAAAAAGAAGTCCAAAGAGATCATCACAAGTCAATAAAACTTCTTTGAAGCTGGGTGTTGGTCACTGTCATCACAAAATATTGAGTGGCTTGCAGTCGTTTTTACATTTCCAGCTGGCTGGATGGCGCTGTTGGACGCTATTAGCATTCCCGTGGCCCTGTGGGCCTCCAGAGCAAATGGGAGAGGCAAAGTGCTGAACTGCAGCCTGACAAGCCAGGGAAGTTTAGCACCGTTTTGTGTAGCTTCCAGCAGCCTGCTGGCTTCAGTTGCCCATAGACAGCCAACAGCTTGCAATTGTGCGATAAGCCTTTGGATAGAGGAAGACCTTCCCAAGGCACTGTGTGTGGTTCATGCTACTTAACGTCATTTTTGTCCAAAAAGCCTGCTTGGTTGAGTCCCTGAATCTCTCATCAAACATTCAATCTTCCCTAGAGAAAAAATAGATTAGAAGGGGAAATAGTTCTGGGGGGAAAAAGAGCCAGGTTGGGAGGTAGAATCTGGTATGTGGCCAGGTGACAACAAGGAGAGCAGGAGAAGGTCTAGATTGATCAAGAAAATGGGGGTGTGGAGGGGGCTGTAGCTACAGTGAAAAAGAAAGACTTTACCCAGCCAAATATATGTCCTTAAAAGTTCAAATAATGGTCAATGTCTTTAAATTTTAGTCTGAAGTCATTTTTAGGAGAGGGGAATGTTCTTTTTGGTTTTGACAACAAATAAGGAAGGAATGAAGTATGAGAGGTAAAATGTAGTTATATTTAGAAGGAAATCCATGACTTCCAATGATTTCATCTTCAGGAAACCACAAGCATGCACAGAGAGGAGTGGCAAAGGAAAAAGTGGCCGAGGTCCACAGAGACCAGCCCAATGTTATCGCTGGGGCTCTCCTCCACTGTGCACTGCCCGCCCCCTTCTGGTGTCATCGCCAGGTCTGGAGAAGACTGAGCGCCCTGTGTTTCACCACCTGAGCTCAGAAGACAAGCTTGGAGCAGAAGTCAGGGATCCATTCCCAGAGGAGGCTGGTGACTGCTGCCGTTTCTCACGACTCGGAGCCGGTCTTCTCAACTCAACTGTTTACAGAAGCATTGCCGCAGGATTATAATTATGGGTTTTGTTTGGTAATAAAGAGAACCTGAATCCTCCATGAAAGGAAGAGGAAATAACTCACTCAGAGGTGTGGAGTGACTCTCACACCCACTGCTCACTGGGATTCCAGTAGTCGGCATGGGTTCAGGTCAGCGCACGAACCTGAGGTGGGGGGAGCTCGGATCCCACGGTGGGCAGGAGGGCCCAGGGTCTGCCCGGCCTGTCCCTCTTCTCAGAGACGTGCTGGAAGTGGCGGAGGCGGCTCTCCCACCTCTGGGACTTCCTTCTGCTCCAGGGAAACTGCTCACTCTGCAGCCTTAGTCGCTGTCTTTGGCAAGACGGAAATCCTTGAAATACTTGTACCTATTTGCTTGCAATATTGCTTCCTCTTAACTTCTTTTTTTTTTTTTTTTTTGGCCTTTCCCCCATTTTTGGCCCTGAGCCTGCATGTTCTCATTGCTACCCTCCCTGAGTCCTCACCATTCTCTTCATCACTAGAGGCTGTTTTTGAGCACTCTATCTGGTGCCCACAACACCAGAAGCTCTGCAGTGCCTCCGGGCACCCTGGGGTCTCCGGTTAGAGCACACACTGCAAGCTTGAGTCCGAGCACTGAATGGAGGTGGTCAGCACACCTGGACCTTCTACTCCAAGAAAGCTGAAAGCGTGAGCATATAGGTGACTCAACTGCTGGAATAACGCGTGTACCACTTTTGAAATATCCCAACAGGCTCCACAGAGTTGATAAGACAGACAAATCATACTGGGGGTGAACGTAAAATTTATCCTCCTCCTAAGAGAAATCTGCTTGACACTATCTAGCCTCTGTTCCCTGGACCTGTAACTGACCAAACTAGACTTAGTTTGCCTGAATTCCAAAGAATCTACATTTCTGCACCCGGATGAGAGATGCATTTTTCTAGCAAACTGAACTAAGAGGGAAATCCCCAGCTTTCCCCACCCACAGTCTACTTCCTCCAGGACCTAGCGTTCCATTAGCATTTGGTTAGAAGAAGCTACATTTTTCCAGTGCATTATTATGCATCTTGAAAGAACATGGTAGCTGTCCTGACAAGACCCACTATCAATCACTGGTCATTAATCCCTATGGAGTGCTCCTCCTTCTGCAACCTCACCGAGCCATTCTGACTTAAGGTCCCGCTGGCTGGGCCCAATGAGAGCGTGCCTCCTGGTCCTCTTCCTTCTGCCTCCGAGTCCCCAGCATCATTGCTGGGGAGTGTGAGTGCATTTGCTCTGAGGAACTACGGGCTTAATGGATTTTGCAGCACTTCCTTTTCCTTCCTGCTGTAAAGCTCTGGCTTAGCATGAAAGCCGCCCAGATCCTGAACTCATGGCACCCTGCCTGCCTCTGGAAACACACTGCCATGCTGCAGACCGGGGCTCACTCAGCACTGGCCTAGGTAAGGAGCCCCTGCTTCGTCATAACAAGCATGCCAACTACCACTTACAGATTGCTCACTACGTGTCAGGAAGCATGCAAGCACCTGAAGGCATTTAATCTTCACACAGCCCTGGAAGAGGGCACTATTTTTCTACCTACATTATGGTTAAGAAAAACAGACTTAGGTTATTTATTTAAATCAGGTCACATTGCTAGTAAGTAATGATGCTAGAATTCATTCATTATTAAGCTCTTACTATGTGCCAATCTCTGTTCTAGGGACTGGGGATACACTAAAAAAGAAAACAGCCTAAAATTCCTTTCATCATGGAGCTGATTTCCCACTGGGGTTTGAACTTAAAGCTGTTTGACCCGCTGGGGTCAAACAGTGGTTAAATTACTACTATATAGTTCAGAGGTGATCACAACCACAGAGAAAGATTTGCTTTAAATGTTTGATCACAACCACAATGAGATGCCACTTCATACTTATTGGATGGCTATTATATAAAAAATGGAAAATAACAAGTGTTGGCAAGAATGTGGAGAAATTGGAGGCTTTGTATATTGCTTGAGGACATGTAAAATGGTATCATCACTATGGAAAACAGTTTGGCAGTTCCTCAAAAAGTTATACATAGAATTATCATATGATCCAGTAATTCTACTTCTACGTATATACTCAAAAGAATTGAATGCACGGACTTGAACAGATACTTGTCCACAAATGTTCACAGTAGCATCATGTTCAGTAGCCAAAAGGTGAAAATAACCCTAATGTCAATCAGCAGATGAATGGATAAGCAAATGTGGTACACATACACAGAAGGATATCATTCAGCCAAAAAGAATGAAATTCCAATACAAGTGCCAACATGAATGAACCTTGAAAATATTCTAAGTGAAATAAGTTGGGCACAAAAGAATAAATGTTCTATGATCTCACTTATATGAGAAACCTAGGGTAGGCATATTTGAAGAGACTGAAAATAGAACGAAGTGACCAGGGTCTAGAGAAAAGAGGGAATGGGTAGTTAGTATTTAATGGGTACAGAGTTTATGTCTGGGGCGATAAAAAGTTCTAGAAATGGATAGTGGTGACAGTTGAACAATATTTTGAATGTATAACATGGTGAATGCACTGAATTATGCAATTAAAAACAGGAAAAAATGATGAGTTTTGTGTTATTTATAGTTTACCACAATAAAATAAATTGAGTTCATTTAAAAGTTTGATCACAAAGGAAACCAGCCCAAGAACAAGAACTCAGGAGCCAATGGTCATGGGCCCTCGGGATGGGAAGCACTTGCCTATTTATTGTCATTTAAAAAAAATATATTTTTAGAACTTAAATTTAATGGGGTGATATTGATCAATAAGAGTACACAGATTTCAGTTGGACATCTCCATAGCATTTGGACTGCTGATTGTGTTGTGTGCCCATCACCCAAAGTCAAATCATTTTCCCTCACCCTACATTTGTCCCTCTTTACTACCCTCCTCCCAACCCTTCCCCCATTCAGTCATTTGATTTTAAAGTGAACAAACATTTTATCCCCAAGACACTTAGGGAAGAAAAGAATCCAGTTTTCCACAAGGCCTCACTCGGCTCATCTTTCATCCAATGGGCCCATTTATCCCAAAATGTACAGTCAGTGCAGTGCAAATGAAACATGTACAGTTTGATGAAGATGATGGTGAGGAAATATTGAAAACTCGCAGATTTCAGTCATTCAGTTCAAGAGTGTTTAGATGCACCTGGCTAGGAAATTGCTTAGAAAAGAAGATTTTTGCCTTGAATTTCTGGAAATTCGTTCTAAGAGTACAGTTGCTCTCGTGATGAATACATATTTTGCATCTTTCTGGAGGTAAGCACAAGTAAGCTGACTGCTCAAGGGTGAACACTCTAATCAGGGCTGTGCATCCAGTAAGACTTCCTAGTGAAGAGAAGGCTTCCTGGTTGGTCTTCCAGCTAGGCCCATTGACTATTGCACATGGACCAGTACAGCTGTCTTTAAAGTTATTATGCTTTTTCCTGTTTGTGAATTAATGATGATCACTGTAGAAAATCTGGAACATGCAGAAACATAATAAGAAAGAAAGAATATTGCTTATAATAACATCAGCAAGACAGCAGCAGTGGTCAATCACCTTGGTGATTAAATTTTCTCATTTTCTCTTTCATATATATATATGACATACTAGATATACATGAATTGTACTACATATAAATGCATTATACTATATACACATGAATTATACTATATATAAGCTGGTTTCCCTTTCTCTTTAACATTATACTACATAAATATTCTTTGAAAACATGACTTTTAGTGGCTGTCTAAAATTATATCATATGAATATGTGATTCAACATTATAAATGAGACTGTGGAAGCCTGGTAGAAACTTGGTTTTGTTGTCAGTCTGACAGCATGATCCTTTTGGTCCTATACAATTGGAATTCTTATTCTAATGGATGCTATGTTTATAACAGGGTTATTTAAGGCATGTATTAAGAATCAGGCCTTGGATTAAGTAGGTGGGGTCTCCTCTAACTAGCAGTGACTTCTCTCCCAGTTGATGTGTCTCTTCCGGGGAAAAGGCACATTGTTCTCTCAGCCTGAAATCTTCCCTGAGGTTTAGGGGAAGGTACTATTGCAGTGGAGAAATCCAGCTCTCTCCTGATCCCATAGAAGTTTCAAATTTTCTAGGAAGGAGCATCTAGGTGGTGAATGAGTACCCTCTCATTTTTCCAGCAAAGCACTTGCAGATTCTGTGCCAACCTCTTGGGATTAGAGTGTGGAGGTCAGAAGTCAGTGTGAGAGCCTGAGAGACCCGGGGACCCGGGAAAGCAGGCCAGCCATCGTCAGGTCGCACATGGTACCTAATTTCAGACTGTTACATCGTCTGCGTATTTCCTTGTTGACCTCCCCCAGGATTTGAAGACTTTTGAAAATCTGAAGCAGTGGACAGCTGTAGCCCCACTGAATGGGTCTGGCTCAGATCTGAGGCATGAGAAGGATAAACAAACAAACAAGGAAAGACAAGGCATGAAAAGGCAGAGCATAAGGGTGCTTTAGGACAGTGAGACTACTCTATATGACATGTGCGTGGCATTAGGCCTTAGTCAAAATGCTCAGATTGGGGGACACGGAGTGAACCTTAACGTATACTGTGAACTTCAGTTAACAACAATGAATCAATTTTGGTTTTTCCAATGTAACAACTATAGACCACACTAATGTAAGATGTAAACAATAGAAGAAATTGTGAGGGGGGGAAGAGGCGATAATAGAACTCTGTGTTGTCTGTTTAATTTTCTGGAAACCTAAAACTGCTCTGAAGAAACAGCCTATTAATTAAGAAGAATAGAAGATGTATGTTAGGCCCAGTATGCCCCATTCTCGCTGTGTTCCACACAAACAAAGTGAGATGAAACAATTCGGGTAAGTGTGGCAGGATAATGTGGGGAAAAGGATATAAAAATAGCTTTGTCTTGAAATCTGCCCCTATGAATAAAAAATACAGTAATAAAATAAAATAAAAACAAGGAGGGGCAGCTTACCTCTCCCTGTCCAGTGCAGTGGTGACAGGGGCAACTCAGTACTTCAGGTCCTTAAGACAGGCTGTTTGGCCAAGTTCGTTTCTGCACCTGGGGACTCGTTCCCAGAGCAGGATCTTAAACACTCCTCGTTGACTTCTAATAAGGAAAGGAGTGAGGTTCCACCAGAAAGCTCTCATCTTTCCAGATTCCAAAGCTTTGTTGCCACACAGAAAACCATTCCTAACATTTATTTTTTTCCTATCCTTCAGTGCCATTCAGACACATTCAGCATCACAAGTCAGTTTTCTTTTTGGTTCTGTCGTTTTTAGAGCTTTTTTCCTTTTTCTTTCCACTCCCCCCGCCTTCCCTTTCCTCCCTTTGTTCTTGATTAAAGTTCCGAGTTCCACTTTCCCCGAAGCAGATCATCTGTATTTACAGTCATAAATCCAAAGAGAAGCCAACATTTTCATTTCTATTGCAGAGAGAGAACACGGCACTTAGTGCTGAAAGTTTCCACAGTGTCATCTCAGGATGAAGGTAAGGGCAACAGCTATCCTGCTTTAAACAGAAATGGTGACTCTGACACATTAGCTCAGCTGATTACAGTGAGTCACTAAGTCATTGGACTGTAGCTGCCTATTTCCCAGTTAAATTCGGATGACCCACACCCATACCTTTGGTGTAAATACCCAGTGGCAGCCCTTCTTATTGAGACATCACCCTTCCACAGCTACAGCTGATTGGACCATGAGAGACCCACGCTGGACTATCCATTCAGATGGATTCTCCTTTGAAAGGTTCCCTTTAAAGAGTTAGCTTTTAGCCAATGCATTGGGTCAGAAAGCTCAAGTCACCTAAACAAGTAACAAGAGGACAAACCACCCATCTCTGGCAGAGTCCAGAACAGCAGTCCACAGTGGGAGAAGCTGAGGAACAGGAGTGGATTCCTGTCATATTTCCACAGCCACTCCCCTGAGGCAAATGGCCCAAATGCACATCTTAACACAGCAGAGGTGGGGGCAGAGGAAGGGGCAGAGTCTTAGCTTTGAAACACTATTATCATCTTGGATTGGATTCATTCTCGCTACTGAATTCTGACTTATTTTTGTGATTTAAAGTGATGTAAAGTTGTTATCAGCTGAGAGTGACTGAGAAAAGCCATAGTCTATAAGCGTTTTGTCTGAGAACATGGGATGGACCACCACCCTGATTATATTTTTTAAGAGAAACACTGAGCGACAAATAACAAAGTTACAATTTGGTTGCAACACTTCTTTTACCTACTAATGGAACAGTATTGTTCATGGCTGGGTCTGTTTTAGAAGCTTACTCTGGGTTATATTGAAGAGAATGGATTGGAGAGGAGTTACAAGTGAGGTCGGGGAACTTAAAATTAGAGGATGCTGTAATGTTCCATTTTAGAGATAATTATAAGAATGGTAATGAAGAGTCATGCATTAGAAGGTACAAACAATAGGACTTGAAGATAGATTAAAAGTGAGAATGAGAGAGAGAGAATTCTCCAGGACTTTTCTAGCAACTGGGTAGAAGATCTTGGCTGAACTATAAGCTGAAGAACTCTGCAGGAGAAGGAGGTTTGGCGCAGGGAGGAGAGAGGGGTCTGTAATAAACTCAAGCCATAGCAAGCTGCTGAGGCTATTTTAAAACAGCCTTCCAAAGGGCTTTGGATTCTTTGAGGTGTGTCAATGAACAGAAGGCAAATGTTGGCTTCTGAGATGTATTTTGAAAACTGACATATGTGTTGGCTGAAGTCAAGTTTTCAGTTAGCTTGGGAGCAACAAAGTATCCTGTGACATCTCCAGCTCTATAAATCTAGAGTGAATTCTCATGGAGAAATGCATCTGCTCTCTCTCTTGCTCTCTCTCTCTCTCTCTCTGCTGCTGCAGCTTCCCAAGGGAAGTCCTTGCTCTTCAAAGCACCAAATGTTTGACCACTCTTGTCAACAGATCCTAACCTCTATAGGTACTACTTGATGACTTCAGAGGACCTCAGAGCATGACTGTAAGTAACCATCACCCCTGACAACAGGCAGTGAACTGCACATTCATTTCCCAGTGTGCAGAGCAGAAACATCTGTCTGAAGCCACAAGGCCTAGGTGGATACAGAAAGCTGCAAACCCCTGGGGCTCATTCATCTCAACACCAGATTGTTACAGATGTTTGCAGCTGCTGAGAGCCCATTTCCGAAACTTATGGCCTCTTTTCAACTAAGACTGGACAGTGGGTGACCCTGAGGATTTCCCACAGAAGGCAAGACCCACCTCCTGCTTCAGCAAAGCTAACACAGGGATTAGGTTTAAAATGTCAGAGTCTTGAGCGAAAGGCAGTTTTTCTTGGCTCCTGCTACTGAGGTTATACTCCCTCTGGCCCTAGATTTGGTGATAAAGAACCGGTTACACATGGTGTAATTTTCAAAGTGCTGCCTCACTACTTAAATCAGCAACATAAACATGAGATGACTTGGTCACAAGGTTTTCTCCTCCCCAATAAGTCAAATGCATGTGGGACTTCCAAACAGCTGTCTGTAGGAGTTGCTGTTCAGATCTTCAAATTTCTTCACCAAAGCGAGGAAGAAATCCCGAAAGAGAGCTGGGTAGAACTGTACTCAAATTATGGTTTATAAAAGTACTTTAGGATGAAGAAATTTTATAGAATGGCTTTGCGTGTGCACAATCTGTAAGGACAAAATACCATTTCCCCCCTCAAATGTGAACTAGAAGTGAGATTTTACCACCTGCTTTTAGAAACTTATTAAAAATTATGATTTAACCAATTTGGTCTGTTTAATCAATTTAATCGAATTGCTCTAAGGCTGTGTAATATATTAGCATTAGGAGAAGTCTGCTGAGAACGCTCTAACCAACTGAGCCACATGGCTAGGGCCTCATATACGTTTTAATTTGGAATTTAATGCACTTATTTAGCTAATCCATGCAAACACAAGATTAGATTTGCTTTTCATATGCTGTCACCTTTGAGTTACCTACAGTTCTTAAACTCTTGCAATATGTTTTATTATCTTCTTGTTATATGACAAAAATATATTTTGTGTTAATACACTTCTGATACAACTATCATACATAATAATTTTCAATGTATAAGTATTATTGAATTATGGAAAATTAGAATTTAATAAACTACATTCATGAAGAAAAATCAAGCATTCCTATTAAGCATTAAGATTTCCCTTCAAAACCTTGAAGGACCTCAAGACTACATTATAGGTATGCTTAAGGATCAGTTAATGAGAGAAATCTAGTAAGTGGCATATCAGACAAAAAGTTTTTCTTGGATTTGAATATGAAGAAAATGGGTGAAAATGGAACAGTTGAGGGACTTAAGAGACCTTCAGGTCTAATCTTTATTTAGAAAGTTTAAAGTGACTAATACTTCATTTGGGGTTGTAGTGGGGTACTAGATTTCTCTGACAATCTGATAAAGCTATAGATATGCCACCTATAAAATGCATTCTTACACACTTTAGATACAATTTGAAGGGTCATACAGAACCCATGAAATCATTTTTTTTGTCTTTCATTTTGTAAAATAAAACAAAAGACAAGCATCTTCATAAATCTGTAAATGTGTTTATCACTGTTAGAATAAGCAAATAAAACTTAAGAAAAAGATACTTACTAAGTTTTTTTTTTTTTTTTTTTTTGTATTTTTCTGAAGCTAGAAATGGGGAGAGACAGTCAGACAGACTCCCGCATGCGCCGGACCATGCCCCTCCGGGGCATCGCTCTGTTGCAACCAGAGCCAATCTAGCGCCTGGGGCAGAGGCCAAGGAGCCATCCCCAGCGCCCGGGCCATCTTTGCTCCAATGGAGCCTCGGCTGCGGGAGGGGAAGAGACAGACAGAGAGGAAGGAGGGGGGGGTGGAGAAGCAGATGGGCGCTGCTCCTGTGTGCCCTGGCGGGGAATCGAACCCGGGACTTCTGCACGCCAGGCTGATGCTCTACCACTGAGCCAACTGGCCAGGGCCCATACTAAGTTTTTATCTTTAATTATATCTAGAGTTTGAAATTGGGGTGGGTTGAGGGGTAAAAAAACTTAATTTTTTGAGACTCTTGATGTTGCTTAAATTGTTAGCACTAGGATGTATTGCTTTTGAAACACAAAAGCCTAAAATGAATAAGAAAGGAAAAGATGGAGGAAGGGAGGAAGGAAGGGAGCAGAGAGAAATAGATAGGTGGGTAAGTGGACAGATGGATAGATGAATAGAAAGATAGAAAGATAGATAGATAGGTAGATAGATAGATAGATAGATAGATAGATAGATAGATAGATAGATGATAGATAGATAGACAGATGATAGAGAGATGATAGATTCCCCTTCTTTAAGTGAAATGATAAAATTAGGTTTGAGCTCTTCTGCTCAGAACCTCCTCCCCCCAGTTGAAGGACTCAATAATTCTCTTCTTTTTACAAAATTGTCTCTACCTCTAAATTTATGCTCAGTATCCCTGGGGAGAAATAAGAAGCCAGTGCTACTCCAGTAGTAAAGGGATGGTGAAGGAGCACTTGACATACGTGACCTCATGGGATCCTGACACCAACCGTCTGGGTGGAAAAGCTAGGAAGGTGGACAGCATACATCACTGACCCAGAGATCGACAGTAATAATAATCTTATCTTAATTGTGACACCTTCATCTTACCTGCGGGGTAACTTGGAACCTAATTTCCCTTCCCAGGAGACACAGGGATTCTCACGTTCACTTTGCAGATGAGGAGGTGAGGCTTTCAAAGAGCTGGTTGAGAGCAGCAGAAATCAACACAAATCTTTCTGCTCAAACCCAGTGCTCCTCTTAAACCACCTTGTTCTCTACCCAGCAGCCAGAGTGGTTCCTCTAAAAATCAAGGGCGATCACTTCCCATCTCTGCTCAAAACCCTTCACTGGCTGCTTACCTCCTCATAATAAAATCCCCAAACTTTAATGTGGCCTTACATAATTTGACTTCCTTCAACTGTCCCCATTTCTTTACCCCAGGGCACCGAGCTCCTTGCTGTCCCTAGAATATTCCACACATGGTTGTGCCCCAGGGCCTTGGCATCGCTTTCGCACTGGCCTGGACCACATTTTCTCTAGATGTCCAGGGACTCTCCCCCTCAGGCCATTCAGATACTGCTCCAATATAATTTTCTCTGAGTGGCTTTTCCATTCTCACCATATAAAACAGCACTCTGTCACTCTCTGGTTATTTTTCTTTATTTTTCTTTTCTTTTTTTCTTTTTTTTCTTTTTATTTTTTCATTTTTCCAAAGCTGGAAACGGGGAGGCAGTCAGACAGACTCCGGCATGTGCCCGACCGGGATCCACCCGGCATGCCCACCAGGGGGTGATGTTCTGCCCCTCTGGGGCGTCACTCTGTTGCACCCAGAGCCATTCTAGCGCCTGAGGCAGAGGCCACAGAGCCATCCCCAGCACCCGGGCCATCTTTGCTCCAATGGAGCCTCGGCTGTGGGAGGGGAAGAGAGAGACAGAGAGGAAGGAGAGGGGGAGGGGTGGAGAAGCAGATGGGCGCTTCTCCTGTGTGCCCCTGCCGGGAATCGAACCCGGGGCTCCTGCACGCCAGGCCAATGCTCTACCGCTGAGCCAACCAGCCAGGGCTACTTTTCTTCATAATATTGATACTTTTCACCACCTGGCATATTAGATTAGATTAGATTACAGTCTGCTTCCCCATGCCACTCAAATAGAAGTTCAATGAGAGTGAAAACTTAGTCTTCATTATTCTCTACTGTGTCCCTTGTAAAAGTCAAAACAGTGCCTGGAACCTGGTAGGGGCTCAATAAATATTTGCTGAGTGAGTGAATGAATAAATGCATGAGTAGGTGAACGCATGCTACCTCTGCTCAGGGCAGTAAATTACAAATGGAAAATTGGGAGGACTAAATATTCAATTCAGTTTACAAATTCCAGGGCCAATCTTGCCTTCCAAATAGATGGCTGGCTGAGCATTTACACTTGAGCTTTCGTTCCTAGTATTTCCTGAGTTCATTTATTTTATCTTCTCAGCATTAGAATAAACCAAGCAGTCACCATGCCATGCATACATTAGGTTGATTCCAACTTCAGTACTTACTTTCAGAGGGGACTCGGGAGAGAGGCGCTTGGTGAATGTGCAGTATGCCGGGCACCTATCTCTGTGTCATTTCTCTAATTCTGCTGACCTGGTCTGACCTCAGTGAAAGCTAGGCACCCTGTAGAAGTTAAAGATACTAGCGGAATGTAACCAAGTCATCTTTTTTCATCGAGACAGCTGCAGACAGATTTTATCTTTCTGTTTTCATGCCTTTGCAATATGTAGTTTTACATCTTGCCAAAAATTCAGGGGAGTAATAATGCAGTTTGTAAGCTTTCTGTATGACAGTCCTTGTGAGATCAGCCTCTGATGAATATTAATGGCTTTGAAAAGATTGCATCTGGAAGAGATAATCCTAGGGCTGGTTGAAGCATGTACACCACTCATTCTTCCTGGCCTGTAAATTGCAGTCACAGAAACAATTTGTCAGGAAACAGGGTATTGTGATTTTTTGAATTATTAAAGGTCCTTATAAAAATTTTAAAGATATGTTTTGAAAATTAGTTTTCTATGTCCTGAATCTATAGACATAAAAAGATTAGGATATGTAGTGGTTGGGTCTTGCTAGGGTCAGGAAAAAAGTGCTGTTCAATTGTTATCTCCAAAGAAGTAGTATCAATTATCCTAATAAAATGAAATACGCACGAATTCTGAAGCCACTAGAGAGTGGAGCTGGTGGTTGTATACTGCAGAAAGAACCGGAAAGAACATTCAATAGAGAGTCAGGACGCCTGGACCCCATTCAATCCAGCAAATCTCACCAGTGCTGATTCTGGTCAGACACTCACCCTACCTATGACTTGGGGTCAGTCATTTTACTACTTTGGGCTTTCATTTCCTCATCTGCAAACTGGGCACACATCATGCCCTGATGACTTTATAATATAGTTGGGACAATCAAAGGTAAAGAATGAATTTCTGATTATTAATATTATTGCAAGTAAATACAATAATTTCACCTGTTCTGTATATATCTTTGGTCCCCACACATAAGGTAGGACAATAACTCTTAAAAAAAAAACTTATTCAAGATTTAAATTACTCCTTGTCTCAAGCAAGCAACTATTGATATTACTGTTGTTATAGGACAACCTTATCTCTTCTTACATCTCAATCCTTGGACAACGCATGGAGCATTGAAAGAGAAAAGACAATAAAGTTGGATTTATAATGATTTAATTCTGTTAATCTCTTTAGAAAGCATAACACTTGTCAGAGCATGCATCACATGTGTAGTAACTTATTTAACATCTGTCTTCACACGAGGCTAGGAATACATGAATTGTACACCCATTCACAGCACTTTCACGTAGGCAACACAAAATATTTGTTTAATGAGTGAAGAACAGTCTCGATGCTTGTAAGAGGAAAGTAGTAAAGGTTTATCTAAAATTTACATGCTAGGTACTGTTTTCACATACATTAACTCATTTAAACCTCACAACTTGATGAAGTATGTGCTAGTATGCACACTGTCCAAGTGAAGAAATGCATAAATAACCTGTCAACCTCACAGAGAGGTTCGGTGACTGTCTGAAGGTGATACAGCTGGTCAGGGGAAGAATTAAGACAAGAAGCAGGAAGGCTGGCTCCAAAGCCTGTGCCCTTTCACCGCTGCACGAGTCTAGAGGAGAGGTCTACGCACAGTGTGCCGCTCAGAGCTCCAGCTTCTGGGCAGCTGATCATCACCCAACTGATTGGGCCTCTTGACATCCTTATGCCTGTGTATGATGCTGTTATATAAGTGAAGAAACATAGAAAAAGGACATTTAGAGAGATGTCTGTGGCTTCTTAAAGGTAATATGCTTAGGAGAAAAACAGTTAGGCTGATTGAGAGGTTCATCCCAAATATGCCAAACAGTCATGACCAAGTGAAGCCAGGGCCCCAGTCCGGCTGGCCTGGAACAGAGCGTCAATGTGGGTGGGGCTCAAACTGAAGGGCCAGAGAGATAGTGAGTGTCAGGGCAGGTAGCCTCAGTCAAATCAGTTGCTTTTTGCCATCATTTCCCCACTTTATTTCACCTCCCATCTATTCTCATGTGAATCAAACCACACAACCGTGGGAAGCATCAACTCCAAGTGATTCCTGCTATTGCCAAACTCAGTGAAGAAACCACTGGGGTCAGTAACAAAATCCTGGGAACCTACGACTCCTCAGTTAACAGGGCTGCTGCTCAAAAGCCTGGGAGCTCAGGAGAACCTTGCAAGACCACCATAAAGAGTCTACAAAAGGCCAGTTACGATGATGGGCTTGACAGGAGAGGACAAATTTGTGTTGTCTATCAAGCAAGGAATATATCAAATCAAACTGGGAAGCCAATCAGTACATATGAAGTACATATGAGGTTTCAACTACTTGCTATAGATGAGGTCCCCAGGGTTATAACTGTGCATGCATGGCAGCCACCCATGTGTGTGCTGGTAAGAGCTGGGACTCTAGCCCGGCCATGCCAGGTCTCCCAGGCCTGCTTCCCTTCCCTGCTCAAGGCAGCCACATTCCCATCTCGGGTTCTGTGAGATGTGCCTGTAATCCTTGAAATAAATTTCTTGCCTACCTCTTCTAATTTAGCATCTGTTTGCTTTAACTACTTCAGGTTAGCTTTGTTAGAGAAAAATCCTATTCAAAGTTATCAGGGGCAGATTTAGTTCCAGAATCTGGGATTTTTTTTCAGAAATAAGAATGGTAATGTGGAACATATACTGCTTATTACATAATACCCCCCCCCCCCAGCAGCACCAGAGACAGCATCTTGGAATCGAATACATAAATATCTTTTCAGCAGAACGTGAGAATGGTCATACTAAGTTAAATAAATAAAGAATATAAACAGCCTCGTGTCAGAAGGAAACACTGTGGTTACCAGACCATTTCTGGAACCAGAATGGCTGATGATGGGTTGAGACTCGTATTTATAACCTGAAGCCCATTACAATGGGCTTTCCCATACTGGCCGTGGTCAGGATGGGGTGGGAGACCATCAGAAAGCCTGCGGATCATTTCATCAGCCCTCTCCTCACTTCATTTCTTTTTTCCTAGCACCCCTGTTCCCAAAGTATTTCCAAACGTAATGTATTGCAAGCATACATTTTACCATCTGTTCATCATTCAAACCACAGTTCAAAATGTGGGACTAGAGAAGGCCTTGATAAGTAAGGGAAACCGACTGGAAACTGACCCGTCCATTAAACAACACAGCTGATTCATTCAGCAGAAGGGGGAGGTTGATGGGCTCCTTCATGAAAAAAAAAAAAAAAAAAGTCTACCTCAAAGACTGTGTTAAGCCTTTAAATATAAGGTCCTATTTCACTCTCTTAGCAAATTTTAGAGGTAGGTGCTATTATTATCCCCATTGTATCTGAAGACATGGAGGCTTTGTAAGGTTAAGAAACTTGCAGTAATTGGCAAGATTGGAATTTTTAAAGTAGACTGCATTTATACCAGCAGCCACATTTAATCTGTTTAAGTTGGTATCAATAAAGTCATCTACATTGAGTGGTACTCAAACTCAATTGTCTCAGTTACAAGCATCCTTAGGGAGGGGAAAAGGGTCATATTTTTGTTGTTGTCATTTTTGTTTTTCTTGGCGTGGACAGGGCAGGAAGGTGTGTGTGTTGAGAGGTGGGAGGAGTCTTGCGGAGAAATACAGTTTTTAAAGTCCTTATCAGTGCACAGAGGTCTGGGCTGGTGACCAGACTGCTGTGAAGCAAGTCTCGCGTTTGGGCACACAATCCCACTCCTGCAGGGACTTGTGAGGCTGACTTGAGAATGTCAGCACCATGCCTGTCACGAGCTCTAGTTCATGTCTAGGCAGCAGCTGCTGCTTCTTCAAAAGAAGTCCCAGCTCAGCTGAATTCTAATCTCAGAATAAGGGAGTTTCCCCCCTCCCAACTCAGAATTCAAGGGGAAAATGAACCGCTCCAGTTTCCCCCAGACTCATTTTCTCAGCTTGCTCTATTTCCTCCCTCTGCAGCCTCCTACTGCCTCCGCAGGGAGGTCTGGCTTCAGGCAGGATCAACTCCCCTCCCCCATGAATGCTTTGGAAGCAAACTCAAGAGTTCTTCCTTATAGGCAGAGAGGTGGAAGGGAATGGAATGGGCAAAGACACTTGATATTTTTCTTGCAGATCCCCATGCTTGTATAGGCAAGATGGAATTTGCAAGCCCACACGGGATTATCCTAGGTGCCAACTTCAGCAGAAGACATCCAAGTTTGCCACTGGCGAAGGCAGAGTGAGCACTGCATGCTCCCCTAAGAGCAGATTCCGGCATTCCAGGGCAGGGAGGGCAGGGAGCCGCCAAGGCTTGACCTCACACCCATTGGCAGTGGAGATCAGGGCCCCCTTACACGGCCCTAAGACATTGCTGTTCCCATTTTTCCCCAGCCTAAACCCAGCACTCAGCCTCCTTGGTACCATGCACGGAATTCATGTTCTACAAAAGGAGAGATTTCAAAAACTGGCATGGTGCCAATGTGCAAGCATCCCAAAAAAAGCATGAGGAAAGGAAATGCCAGTAAGAGTGAACCACTTCATCTGCCACACAATTCCCACGGGGTCGACACCTAACATTCCTTCAAGAGTGACCAGTTTGAAGAGCAGTGTCTGCACAGACAGGCACGATCTTTTCCTAGCCTGCTGCTGCCCCGGTTCCTCTGACGGTGCCTTCATGTCAGTCCCAGTGGCTACGTCTTTGGGATAAGTAGATATGTAAAAGCTGCTACTAACATCTCAGATTTCCTAGCTACCTTGAAAGATGGATTTCATCCAGTTTTTGGTTCTTTTCTCCCAACCCTCATTATGAATTATGACTTCCTCATTCATAAAAGGTATGCATAGAACAATAAAGATTCTGTTCATATTTTTTTTTGTCTTGTTTTTGATCTGGTGAGAATCTGTGTTTCAATGTTGGGTAGGAAACAAATGTTGTTGGAATTTCAGTCTACCTGTCCAAACTTATTTCCCGTCATGCCCTTCAGGAAACTTACAGAGCTTGCCTGACCCATTCTTTGGTTCAGTCTTTATTCCCCTCCCTCCTGGGACAGGCTCTCCAGCAGATTCTCCAACCAAATCCACCTGGCCCCACCATACCTATTATGTCAGTTATTACACCTGTGGGCCTGGCTTCCTAGCCTGAGCTCAGCCCACCCTTTCTAGCTCCACTGAGTGATGTCTCAACCCACCTCCATTGCCAGCTTGGTCTATCCACACTTCAGGCACAATCCCTACTCTAATAACAGCCACTGAAAACTGAATGTTTTGTTTCTATCATTATTATAGGCTATCCATGCACTTAGCAGCTATTTATTTACTGTGGCGTAGGCAGTGGGAAAGGCGATGGAGTAAAGCCCTTGTGATCAAGGAGCTTGCGATCTGGTTGGTCAGTGCCTCTCACACTTTGACACGTATATGGGCCACCAGGGAATATTATTAAAATAAAGATTCTGTTCCATTCATCTGGTCTCAGTTAAGTCTCGAGATTCTGTATGTAAACAATTTCTTACATGATTGCAATTGCAAATCATAGAAAAGTTGATGAGCAGGTGGAGAGGGGCCAATGTGCGTACCTCTAACTTGGTCAGCCATAGAGAGTGATTGAAGAATTGGCCAGAAATAGACCAACAGGTCTGTACAGGGAAATGTGGGGTGGCAAAGGCAAAAGGTAAAATAAAGAAGTGGAATTTCTATTCACTGAAGCCCCAAAGCCTGAACAGAAGGAAATGCTTCATTTACAGATGACTCATTGCTGGGGAGATGCCAACCCATCAGAGGTGATGGCTTCAGGGCGTATCTAAAATGGCTGGATGGCAGGTGCCAGGGTTTCCAGCTCTGCCAAAGTTTTCTGTGCCCCAAGGTTGGCACAAGCATAGCACGCTAAAGAGGACCACGTGGCCTGGGACAATGGGCACTCAGTGGCAGCTAGTGTAGATAAAGAGTCAGCTAGGCTGGGTTTGGCACAGAATCGAGTCCTGGAAACTCTTCCAAACTCTGATGAAGGACAGAAAGCCTCCATAGTGTCTGAGGCTGGGTCCCCCGCCACCTGCTGGACACGGGACTGTTCTCAGATACAAGTTAAAAAATTAAGAAAAATAAATGTGACATTCCATTCGCACTCAAGTTTGCTTCCTTGATTCACACACACTTCAGAAGCTTAAGAAATTTAAAATAGTTTAATCAGTAGATGACATAAGGAGGCACTCTGGTTTTGGGGCCACACTGCAACTGCCAGGACATACAGGGCAAGGCCAAGAGTAACACTCTGAGTGTTTCTCACCAGCCCTAGGAACACTTGTGTCACACTTGCTTCCACTAGTGTTTTTTGTTGAGTTTACAGCTCCAGAATAATGTTGTAATATGAACCACTTGGAAAACACAGTTAATTACAGCAGCCAACACACCAAGGAACCGCACAGCCCCACAATGAGACGGGTAATATTTGGAAGTGCCCCCATCGGAGGAGATGGTGCATGCAGAATGAACCATAGTATTTCACAGTAGACATCTGCTGACACCTGATCTCTGAAGTCATTGGAAAATAGAATAAGGGGACAAGCTCTCCTAAAAGTATTCTTGTCCCACTCAGAGCAAGTTTTTTCAGAGAATTAGAAACAGTTAAGAGAAAAATAGATCTTAAACCATTAACATAAACAGAGGTAACACTCCTGGAAGCTAGAACACGATTCGTGTTCTTATCTGGTGTGGCAGGAGGAGGAACGGGACTGAGCCTGGACAGTGAGGGATCTGGAAAGACGAGTACATGGATGGACGCTGTGGCGGCCACCTGGGTGGGGAGCGTGCCAGTCCACAGTGGTGGAGCATTCCTAGGTTCAAGGTTAGCATCCAAGGTCATGAGTCTGAAGTTTCATACCCATGACTTTCATGGTTACCATTCAAGGAATAAGCAACATCACCAAGTAAAAGTACAAATGCCATCTCTCAAGATTACTGTGAGACCAGGTATCCAGGAGGAGACAGGTATGTTGAGGATCAGACCTAAGATAGTGTCTGGGGCTGCAAGATCAGTGCTTGCAGCTCAGAGTGAATGCAGCAAAGCTCCCTGGAGCCCTTTTGCTCAGGCAGAGCTCCCTGATGGGCCCTGCAGGTATTAACTGCCTTGTGCCAGTGTGATTCTTCTCTTTTCTTTTCTTTTTTAATTGAGAGGAAGGAAGATATAAGACAGACTGCTGCATACACTCTCACCAGGATCCACCAGCAACCCCAGTCAGGGGTCATCACTGGAACCAATTGAGCCACAGGCTGTGGGAGAGTAAGAGGGAGCGAAAAGAGAGAAGGAGGGTTTGAGAAACAGATGGTCATTTCTCATGTGTGTGGTGACTGAGGATTGAACCCAGGACATCCATACACTGGGCCAATGCTCTATCTGCTGAGCCAGCAGCCAAGACCCCCTGTGTGGTTCTTTAAACCACATGCTTAGTTAACCTTTCTGGATTTAAGGAGGCATAGCTTCTCCCTGACCAGTTATTTTCACCATTCACAACTTTAGTCAGGCATTTCTCAGGGTAGATGGGGAGCTTGGAGGAATTGCAGAGACCACGCGGGGCAGACACCTGAGCCCCTAGCCTCTTCCTTCCAATCTTAAGCAGCCTCTCTTGGTCTATGACTTCTTCCTGACCCCCAATAACAAGAAGGAAAGCAGGTCCCAAGGGAAATTATAAGTGGCACATGCTTAGGGAGCAATGATTTTCAAACTGTGTTCTTTGAATCTTTAGGGTTTTACTGTGAGTGAGGTGGGACTTGGAGGCTTCTGCCCGCCACTGCAGCTGATGCAGATCCAGTTTTATGCATTTTATATGAGGGTCTGTGTCTTTGTTTGCAAAATATAAACAGGTTTAAAACCAGTAAAATGACATATCTGTGTTAATAACATTACACACACACACACACACATTTTTACAGTTGAAACAACTGAAGTGCTGAAGCCAAGATAAAAGCAGAGTGTCCAGGTGGAATTCAAAGGAGATGGAAAGTTCCTAAGAGGTCATCATGAAACAGAAAAGTTCATCAGGCCAATTATTTTGCCTATTTTGTGGTAGTTGGTTGTTAAGTATTTTCTGTAAAAGTAGGCGCAGCAACTTCTGGTTCTTACCATAGTGTTAACCTTCTGAACCCTGCCTTTCAGAACATTAACCGCATGGGTTCTGCTCCACAGTTTGTTAAACTGCAATCCTGCTTACCAGAAAATAAATTTCCCAGTCAAGGATCACATTTCACCTGAGACTCTTAAACCCCAAGAATTTGGCCCCTGCTAATTTAGCTATTCCTTAAACAGGTTCCTCCACTTATAAATGAGTGGGGTTTTGTGCATGGCTAACAAAACTGATTTCTGTAATTAGAGGGAAATTTAACATTTTTTTTTTAAAGGAAAGACATTTTCATTTTCAAAATTCTTCTTCCACGATGGACAGGACATTCTCTATATTCCCCGAGGAGGCGATGCTAGGTCAACAAACAATGACAAAGTAAACAAATCCCATGAATCACATCCAAAGAACCAAAAGTTAAACAAACAACATTTTCCTCACATAACTAGAGATGTGTGGTTTTATTTTAGTTATTAAATCTAATTCCTGAGTTTCTTGAGATTTAAGCTATTTAATAACCACATTTGAAAGGATATCTAAGGAAGAAAATGGGGACAGGGAAGAGGACAGATCCATCTTTTAGGCTGTTCTTTCCTCCATCTTCACAGAATTCAGAGGGAGTCTAACCCCCATAAAGAAGAGAGCCTCACGTACTTTCTAGAAAGACAAGACTTCCCTTGGGAAGTGGCAACAGGAGCTGACCACCTGAGGAGAACATGAGGACTGCTGCTGTAAATCTTCCTTGCAGACCAAAGTCAACCCCAGATAACTGACAGCAACACAACTCCTGCGTCTCCCCTCCCCACCCTCATCTTCTCTCGCTTCCCTTTCTGCTCTGTTTTAAAGTTGTGGAGTCCCGTGACTGGGCAGGTGTGAAGCTGGGAATGTAGTGATGTTGAAATGGAAATCTCCTGGGGCAGCCCCAGAGGAAGAAGAGAAAGAATATTCTTTTCCAAATGACACCAAGCAACCTTCAGTAAATTTATTTGTTCACAAAAGGTCAGTAGAGTCGTGCTTTTCCCATTGAAAACTGTACACAACGGACCAACATGAGGGATAAACACAGCTCCATGTACCAAGAGACCCAGAACACACCAAAAATCCTCCCGAACTCTCTAGGGCAGCAGGCTGACTTGTTACAAGCAGAACTGATGAGCTGAATTTTCGAGCATCATGGTGCGAGGTGTTTAGAGCTGAGCTAAATAAACTTTTTAGGGTTGGAATAAATAAATGCACACCAGCCAGGAGAAAAGATAACGCTAGAAACAGCCCAACCACCATTAGGTACTGCGTTGCACAACAGCAAAAGACAACGGGCCATCAGCTGACATTTTCGGAAAAATAACGCAGGGATTTGAACAACTAAGAGAGGAAAGAATTAGAAGGAGGAAGCAGCCTGTTGCTAAAATGGCCACAGAGAAGAGCAGTGGTTCCAAGATTCCACTTATTTTGATCACCTGGCCAGGTAGGAAGGATTCTCCTTCTTTTGCAATTCTGTAAGATTTCTTTCTCTCTGTGAACTGAATCTCCTCTCTTACATAATAACTCCAATACACAATTACTGCCATGTCATATATCAGAAAAATCTGTTTACTAAAAAAGCTCTATTTAGTTTTGCTACCTTGGTAAAGCTCTTATTTTTACTGGACGTTTCCCGCTGAGAGACGGTTAGCTTAAGGACAGGGAGCACTGCTTGCTGTTCTTTCTGTGCCCGATGATGCCTTCCCCATTCTCAGCACATGGTTGTCATGCGATGTTTCTTCTGAACTGAACTGAACCTAGCCAGAGTCACATACCCCTAACACTGGCACACCCTCAGAGCAGGTAGCGTGGCCCCTTGATATCCACAGAGGACTGGTTCCAGGTCCCCACTCAGATACCAAAATACAGTAATGCTCAAATCCCTTACAGAAAATGGCAGAGTATTTGCATATAACCTATGTACATCTGACCATATACTTTAAATAATCTCTAGATTACGTATAATACCTAATACAATGTAAATGCTATGGAAATAGTTGTGGTACTGAATTGTATAGGGAATCATGGCAAGAAAAAAATAGTTCCTACATGCTCAGTACAGAAACAACCATCACAGGCCTAACTACATAGCAGATGTCAGCAACAAGGTAACATTTTTTTTTCTGAATATTTTCCATTCGTGGTTGGTTGAATTGGAACCCATGGGTCCAGAGGGCCAACTATACCATCAATGACAATCTCTTTCATGAATAGAATGTTAGCAATTGAAAGGACCCTCAATTCTTCTAATTCCATCCATTCCCATCCAAAAACAGTATTGAAAATGCAGATCTCCCCACTTTTAAATAGGATTGGGGTTCAATTCTAAACTCTGCATTAACCAGTGTCCCCAGAGGACATCCTTCCTCTGCCCTCTCCATTCCGCCTCTCGTGCAGGAAGGGGCAGGTGTACCGAGGTGAGCCCTCAGGATATGGTGAAGTAGGATGATGAGAAAGAAAGCTATTCCGACCTTCATGAAAAACACAAAAATATTTCCCAACTACACTGAATTCTTGGATCACCTGTGAGACAGAGACCAATGCCAGAGAACTGATTCAGAAATACCCTCTCCTCTTCTCTTAGACTTGACTAAATATCAACATCTCCCTTTCAGGAAATTTTTTTCTAAAGCATTTTGCTGATTTTCAACCAGGTGTCTCCCAAATTTTTAAGTCAGAAATTGTTCCGGTGCCTATTTCCCCTCTTTCCTGGCTCCAGAAACGTTTCCCACCTTGTCTGTCCCATGTTATAGCTGCTACATTCAGCCACCTCAGGCAGTAAGATGATTCTAAACCGAGAGCCATGAGTTAAGCTACACAGAGGTGAAGTTGCTGTCAGAGGTTCAGTAAAAATTGGGGTGCAAACCTCACTTACCATCTCAAAAATCAGAGACGCAAAAAGTCTCCGAGGTAAACTAATCCTATGACTTCTTCCTTAAAAAGAGAAGTATTTCTCTCACTTCTTGCCAAGGATACCAAAGATGAGCCTGCAATGCCCCAACTCCACCCTTCCAGTTAATCAAGTCTAAATAAATTCCTGGAAGCAGAGCAACAAAGAGAGGTTGCCCTGTGCACTGTCACAGCCTTTAGAACTCCCCTGATTTATAGATGAGAAAGGCTTTTCACGCATGGGACTCCTAATTTATGGTTTTGGAGCCGCAGGCTATAGTAGTAAACCAACCAGGCTACTGAATCACTGCCAAGGGGAAACTCTAACAGAATCTACAGAGGTCAAGCAACCTTTCCCTGCCGGTCAGGGTTCTTAGCTTACCCAAGGCATTTCTCATGGAACAAAAGAGAAAAAAGCACCTGAGTGTAAACTAACACTGGCAAGCTGGCGGAAGAGAACAAGAGCAGGAGAGCTCACAGGCCTCATGAGGGAATGGAAATGGACTTGAAATGTCCAGACCCCAGTGCTCGTTCACACTCTCCGAGGATGCACCGCATCTTCTTCTTGTCTCGGCCCACGTTCTGCAGACGGACCTCTCTGCTTTGGAACTAGGAATCAGAGGGGGTGGGTGGGCTCTGACAGACACTGATGGGGATGGAACAGGAAATCTTCGGAAGGACAGTGCTGCCTTAAGTGTTTTTGCCTCCCCTGGACTCCTCCCTTCGCCTTTTGCTATGTGCTTGTCTTTTCTGTGCTCATCTTACTTAATTAACCTTTCAACACTACTCTTCATAGCACTCTCCCCCCTCTGCTCCTGGGACACCTGGTTCTCCTCAGAACTGACTTCTCCTCAAACTCCAGCATAGCCCCTCTGCTGCCCCTCCATTAAATTTGGGGTCCCTCAGGGCTCTGTGCTAGACCTTTTTTATTTAAACCCCCTCTTTAAGTGACCTCAGCCATACCTATGGCTTCAATGACCTTCATATGATCCTCCAGTTTTCGGAGTCCCAGATCTGTATGTCCACTGACCGGGTCCACAATCCTACTTGGAAGTTGTAAAGGCACCTCGAAATGAACTCATCCAAACTTCCAACCCCCACCCCGCCCCTGAAATCTTCCTCCAAGATTCTCAGCCTCCATAAATGCTCTCAGTTGCTCAAGCTGGAAACCTAGGAGTTATTCTTTACTTGTTCTGTTCCCTGCTCTATCCTCACATATCCCATCACCAGTTCTCCCTCTCTAAGCCATCTAATTCTTTCCACACTTGAGTTGAAGCTCTCTCCACCTCCTACCTGCACCACAGCCACGGGCTCCTAGCTGCTCTAGGCATCCATCCTTGACCCTCCCCAATTTGTGGTTGGAGCAATCTTTTAAACCAGCGGTTCTCAACCTGTGGGTCGCGACCCCAGTGGGGGTCGAACGACCAAAACACAGGGGTCGCCTAAAGCGATGTATTTCCGATGGCTTTAGGCGACCCCTGTGTTTTGGTCGTTCGACCCCACTGGGGTCGCGACCCACAGGTTGAGAACTGCTGTTTTAAACAGTCAAGCCTTACAGTGCCATTCATCTGCTTTTGGAGGCTTCCTATAACATAGAAGAAGGTCCAGAGATCTCAGGACATCCATGGCATGGTCCTCTGGGCCCTGCTATTTCTGTGAACACGTGTCCTTCAGAGAAGCCAGACTTCTCACCTCAGGGCCCTTGCACAGGATGCTCTTTCTTCTGCCCAGACCACCTTTTCACCTTACCCTTTCCTCCTTGCCCCTCTGATCTCACTTTAAAGAACACTCCTGTACCTCTACCCCCACTCCTGCCAGTTAGAGATGTTGTGTGTTTGGGAGTATTTATGCACATGTCTGTATTTTGTATATTTGGTACACTGCACTTTCCTGTGCCAAACAATTTACACTTACAATGATTTATCTCACTTGTTCACTTGCCAACTTTGCACGGAGCACCTGCTTATGCCAGGCCCTGACCTAGGCACTGGCCCGCAGCACAGAATGAGAGCGAGTCCTGCATTCAGCAAGCCTCTAGCCTTTGTAACGTCTCACTCACTATTTGATTTCAAGTTTGTGAGGAGGTCACACGGTTTTGTTTACCACTGTATGCAGTGTTACACTGCACACTGCCTGGTACATATGAAATACTCAGTATACATTTACTGACTGGCCTGCCGAAGTTAGTATTGTGCTAGACACACGGTTGGTGAGTAGGTATGTATTGAATTAGGCAACTTCTCTCAGGCAATCATGTCCATAGAAAAAGGTATCATTTCAGATTTATGATGATAATTTTATTATTTGATTTTTAGTTAGGAAACATTTGTTCTCTTATTCCTATTAACTAATAGAAATGAATAAAGGAACAAGACAAATAATTTCAGAATGAAAATAATATTCAGGAAATTGAACAGGATGATCTCAGATAAACCAAAGGGATCTATGTCACATTGTAGCAAATGGTTAGCAAAGTCCTATTCAGGGAGGGAAAACGTGAGCTGAGACCTGGGTAGCAAGGAGCTGGCTATGCAATAATTCAGGCTGGAGGGTTCCAGACAGCAGGAACAGGAAGTGCAAAGGCTTGGTGGTAGGGAGTAGAGGAAAAGCTAGCAGAGGTGTGTGTGTGGGGGGAAGGGGGATGGTTTGGAAGTGTAAAGAAGGCTAGGATGGCTAGAGTCCACTGGGCAGGGGAATGATGTCCGCAGAGGTCAGAGAAGTAGCCAAGGTTCTGTTCATAAGGAGGGCAACAGGCCAAGGGAAGAATTTAGGACAATTTTCTGGTTGTAGTAAGAAGATCTTGGGTTTTTTAAGCAGGGAATGAACCGATCTGATTTATAATTTTTAAGAAAATGCTTATCTGCTCTGTGAAGAATGGGCTAAAGGTTTGTGCCCTCCTGGCACAAAGAACCTCTTAAAATATCAAAGACTACTCCAAAAAAATAATAATAAAATTGTTTTGATATAAAAAAAATCTGACTTCATTTGGGGGCTATTATATACATATAATTATAAAGGTATTTGGTGACTTCAGTCCATTTTAATGAGTGTTGAGTCCTCACTGTCAGCAGGGAGACAAATATCCCATGTTACTACGCATTTCTCAGTTAAGGGGACATGGTTCTGTTATCAAATTTTGTTTATTTATTTATATGAGATCTATTTCTTACTGATCATTGATGAATATGATCCACTTGATGGACATTAAAGAAAAAATGCAGAGTCATTTCTGATAAACATCTTCCTTCAACCACTACAAAGCACATAATGCCGTCACCTGAGCCCTTCATTTTGAGATCACTGTGCATCTTAACATTTGTCAGACTCACCATTTCTGAGCAGTGACCTATGCAATAGAAGCAACAGTCACCTTTACTTTATAAGACGGGCACATCTGCCCGTCTTATATCTGAAATAGCTGATCTCCAAAGAAAAAAGAAGATTTAACTTTGTATTGTGTCCTTTTAAAAAATGTATTGCAATTTTTTTAGTCTGGAGCCTTCTTCTGAAAGCCTGTGATAACAGCTTTGCTAAATCCTACTAAAAACAAAACACATCTAGAAGCTATGGACGAGCAGATGCTACGTTGTTGTTTCTTAACTTGAAGAGCTACCCTGCTGGACAGGATGCACAGGGGCCTCTCCATAAGGGACTTCTGGAACATGCATTTTTTTTCTTTTCTTATTCAGTTGCTACATCATTAAGACATTGTGATGCAAGCCGCTCACAGTTTACTTTTTAGAAGCCACGACTGGACAGCCAAGAGTACTGAGAATTCTTTTAAGGATGGGGCTGCACCACATTTAGTCACTCAGCCTTTTACCACCACTTCAGCTTGGGCAAAGGAGCAGAGCATTAACCTTAGAGAAAGCCTGGGCAGTCGGCTCAGGGCACTAGCAGCTGGAGGGGAACTTGAGTCAGAGCCCCGTTCCCGCCGGCACCTGGGAGCCCGCACCTGCTCCCTGCTGAAAGCACTGTGCCAGCCTGAGAGTGTGGCTGGCTTCAGAACTTCTGCTGCTGGGATGGTGGTAGGTGCCCTCATCAGCGACATGAGGTTTCGAACTCCTAATAGACGGATGAGGGTGAGGCAAACAAACTCATGGGAGACAACCGAGGGAGCCCTGAAAAATCGCAGCTGTTGGGCAGGAGGATGGGAACTGACAGAAAACCTGGGGTCTGGCCAGTGGTCAGCATGGAAGGGACTGCCCATCAAATAGTGGAACCCTGTCATTGGTCTGGACACCAGAAGTGTGACTTCAATATGGTACAATGGGAAGACAAGATGCGATGCCAGTCTTGAGTGACTGGAGCACCAAATAGAGTCTCCGACAAGAATTCACTTCCTGGTCTTAAAACTTGGGGTATGAGGTTGCCCTAATAATTAATAATACTAAGAGAGTCCATCTCGCTACTGAAAACTATGCAGAAGTTCAGAGCATCTGGTGGGTCTGAATTCATGGACAGGGTTTCAGAGGCCTCTCTGGGTTGTGGAGGAGCCCGCAGGGGACAGGCCCAAGGACCAGGCCAACCAGTCTCTGTACCCCAGTGCCTAATGCAGTGCTTGGAATATGTAGGTGCTTAATAAATAGCTGTTCAATCAATTATCCTGAATTAATAACTTTTAGTTCTAAAACCTAGCTTTCCTAAGAAACCTATCCTTATGGATCTCTTTATTGGGTAATTTAAAAGTTCACTTTGATGACATCCTGGCAAAGGCTACACTATTTTATTTGAAAACCTGGAGCTCCATTTGTGCTTGTTTTCCTCGGGAGCTGATAGCGTGCCCCATGGACTTTCCTCCAAGCGCAGCTGCTGAGTAGCCCTGTGGGAGGCCGGGGGCTGCAGGAGGTGAAATGGACACCTGTGACACCTGAAATAACACAGAGTCCCATCAGCCCTGTGGCGAGTCATCACAGACTGATAAAGGACAGCCACAGTCCATGGCCATTATAATAGGCAACATGTTTTAAGGCTAAAGAATTTCATGGGCCCAAAAGTGCCAATTGTCTGAGGGGTGACTGAGAAACCACGGCTGAAAGGTCCCCCTCTGCAAGAAGTCTAGAAACCTGCCTCTGACTCTTCCTGTCCAGAGGCTTAGGCCCTCTAAGGTCTTATTGGTATGTGCAGCTTTTCATACGAAAGCAAACATAGCAGCTATGTTGCAGAAATACAGCATCGATGATATTATTAGTAATCATGTTAGCTGGTATTTACTGAACATTTATACCCAGTGTGTGAAGCCCAGTGTATTATCTTACTAAAACCTCCCAGCAACCTTATGACCCATGTCTCCTGGTGTTACAGCAGAAGAAACAGAGTTGACAGACCAAGGAGTAAGAAGGGAAGGCGACAGAGTCACCGGAACTGAACGTTACAAGAGCAGACTCTGAATTACATTGTTCTGCTCACTTGTTCAACGTGAAACTGCAGGGCGCTCGAGGTGAATAGTTTGCATTTTTTCCTCTTTTTCTTCCTAAACAGTGAGATTTTTATCTTTAAAAGACATGAACACGCAATCAGCTCTCACCACACACATGAATATTATACTGAGCCATCTGCCTCACCTCATTCATGGGAGGTTTGTCCCACTGGCATTGTCTTCCTAGTTTCAGCAGACCATGAGTCAAAATCTAAGTCTGTCCTGAAGGCACAATGAAAAAGTAACAATGCCATGACTTGAAATATCTTATTTCATCCAGGAAGGATTTTTTTCTGCAAAGGCCTCATGCTCAGAGAGAAGCCAGACTTTTTGCTTCTTCAAATTATCCTTTTGATTTTTTCCTCTCTCAGTCTTTGAATCTGTTTGTATATTCAAAGGTGTGCATGCATGTGCCTAGAATGTGAGCATCACAGAGGTCCATGGCACAGTGGAAAACGCAATGGTGTCAGGAAGGTATAGGCCTTCAAAATTGACTGACCTGTGTCTTTCTGAGACTTGGTTTCATCATTTGGGAAAAAGGTACAAAACATCTTTCTAAAAGAGCTATAAAAAGTAATTGAGCTTTGTAAAGCACCTGAGCTATTGTAGGCATTCAGTGAATGATAGACATTGTTTTTACATTGATAAAAACAATCTAGCTTTAATAAAAGCTAGATATGATATAATCCATTTAGAAAAAAGTAGGTGTGAGGTTTGTCTCTGATACCCACAGTAAAGAAACATCTCATTTGGCAGAAGATGTTCTATAAATCCCATTCAAAAACTAGTCTGTCCACAGACAGTAATTCATATCTGCCCATTTGCAGGATAAAGTAATGTGGCCATGCCCATGATCTAAAGTTGACTGACAGACATCTCCATCACAATGTACCTTGTCATGGAACTCAGTAAATGCTGAATCCAAATATCTATGCTGAAATAACGAGCAGGGTCACAGATAATCCAAAAGGGTGACTACTTTTTAAATTATTCATTCAATTTATTTTTAAATAATAGCTGCCTCACTCTATGACTTAGGCCTTGGCTATGGCATCTTATAAGAATATGTATCAATTGATGATGGAAAGAAACTCATAATCTTTCTAACCCAGATAGAAAGCTATTCTAAACATGGGTACAGTTGCATATTATTTGCAAGTTGAATAACTCTCTATTGTATGACATAAAAATTATATAATAGCAAGTCCATTCAAATTTAAAAATACTTCCTTTATGTACATCAAGTACTATCAGTGAATTATCTAGTCTGACTTAGCTTGTTAGATTAGTGTGAACGTTGTGCTAAAAAAATCAGAAGGTGCATTTTTTTCAGAGACTAATTAGCATCTTTCTTTTGGAAATCCTAAAAAATCTGTGATAGAGAAACTGCATGACTATAAACACTGAGGTAAAAAGCCATCAGTATTGCTGAAAAAATACCACAAAGTGTGTGTCTAACTGATCAATGGGACCTTCAGAGCAGTGTTGTCTAACTGGTTTCTACTACTACGGTGTCACTAATGTCACCATTTGTCTCAGGGACACTCTGAAACCCTCAGTGCAATCTAAATTTAGATTCATTTAACAAAAATTGTCAAGTGCCAACCAGGTGCATAGGACTGTCCTCCCCATTGCTTTATTGACAACAGTGCTTCCCAAAGGACTGAAGGGATCCCTAGAGGTCCTTGCAGGGGTACATAAAGCCCTCCCCTTTCCAACTATGTATCTGCATGATCCCAGATGTGAACATAAAACACAGATCACAACAGATTGAAATACTAAAGCACATAAGAGAGTCCAGGGGTTTTCTGTTGAACCAGACATTAAAGAGATTTGCAGAAGCTAAAAACAATGCCATTCTTATTGCTCGGTTCTTTTTGTTTGTTTTGTTTTGGGAAATACAGTTATTTTATATATAAAAAAATTGTGTTTATGTTACTTTGTGAAGTGTTTATTAGTATTTTTTTCAATGAATTATTTAGTAAATATTTTAAAAATATTCCTAGTTTTAATTTCTAATATGGTAACAGTTGATAGATAAAGCATTAATAAAAAAGCTTTGAGATTTTCAATATTTTTTTAGTGTGAAGGAGATAGGAGACAAAGAGAGAGAGAGAGAGAGAGAGAGACAGAGTTACTCTTTTACATGTATCTTATTTAAATCTTATAGCATCCCAGTTTCCTTTCCCAAATTTAATTGTCTTCATAGAGCTTATCATTACCTAAAATAACACATTTTTATTTATCTGTTTTCTTCATACTCCAGTCATTTGGCTCTCTGCTCTCAGACCCATTCTCTACCCTTCCTCTGCAACATACATTTCCCAGGATCCTTTGCAAAAGACAATGGGAAGCAGTGGCAGGAGCCTAAGGAGGAGGGCTAGCCCAGGAGTGTCTCCACCCCTCTCTCCTTTGGACTCCAGCTATAACATCTTCTCCCTGGTTCCAGTGCCTACTGATGTGCCTTCCCTCTGTGCTCCCAGCTCCTGTGGAGCAGCCTGGCTCCCAGGCTTTCATAATCCCTTCTCCTTTGCATGTCTAATCCTAGGGTGCAATGGTTTGCAGCTCTGGTTATTGCCATATGATTGCTTCACAGTCCCAGTTTGACTTTTCAGCTATTCCCATGCTTTGAGGGAAGAAACTTATTTCAGCTTCTTCATTTGAAAGTAGGGATAATAATAATGATCAATCAGAGCTGCTGTCAGTATTAGGGGGGAAAAATTATATATATATATATATATATAATTTTATATATATATATATAAAACAAACCTAGCACACTACTTGGCCCAGAATAAATTTTAAAAAAATGTTAGTGAATATTACTATAGTGTATTTTAAGTGTAATTTCTGCTTTCCTTACATAAAAAGTAAATTCATTGCTTTCAGCAGATATTATAGTTTTGATTATTAACTGAGATTCTAATGGATATGGAAATTATTTTTTCCAAGATAAATTATGACACAGTCAATAGTTTTTCTCTATTTTTACTTCTGTTGGAAAAGAAATGTAAAGAGAATATTGTAGGGGAAATTATTTTATGTGATCAAGCATTAGAAAGTACAATAAATCAGAAGTCTTTCCTGTTCACACCAGTGCGAAAAGAAAATAAAGCTCAAATATATTCAGCACTTAATTCTCTACTTGGAACTTGCTAAGTGATTTATATGCATTGACAATTAATTCTCATAATCTTACAAAGTGGATATTATTATTATTGCCCCCTCTTTCCAGATGAGGAGACAGGCTCAGAGAGGGTCGGGGCTTGCCAAGATCACACAGTCCACAGGGAGAGGAACAGAGTTGAACCTAGACTACAGAGGAACCATTATCTGTAACCCGTTTTTGGAAAACAAAAACAAAACAATCCAATAGTTATTGCTTACAGATTGTTTCCCAGGGGACTTGGAACCTATAATTAACATACTGGCTATTATTTCCCTTCATGGCATAAAAAGACAGATGCTCTCCAGGGCATGCTCTTCTTTCCCGCTTTCGGATGGCCAAATATAGCCATGTATCTGGGGGCCGTAACAGGTAAATTCCCCAATATTCAACAACTTCCTCGCCTCTGCTCCTGCTGGCCATGGGTGGATTCCCGGGCTGAGTCAGGCAATCAAGGTGAGGTTGAAGGTAGCCATCCACAAACACTGCTGGTGGCCCCCAGCACCGAAGTCCCCCTGTACTGCCACAGCCAGCAGCAGGTTCCCTCACGCCAGCTGTGCTGGGAGCCAGGCGGGGCCTGTGATTGCTGGCAGGCTCCCGGACAGTGTGGCACGAGGTGGGCAACAGCACAGATACCCGACTATTGGCCGGAGTTTCTTCCTTATATCATCACTGCTCTCCAGTCCTTACATCATCACTGCTCTCCAGTCCTTATATCATCACTGCTCTCCAGTCCTTACATCATCACTGCTCTCCAGTCCTTATATCATCACTGCTCTCCAGTCCTTACATCATCACTGCTCTCCAGTCCTTATATCATCACTGTTCTCCAGTCCTTACATCATCACTGCTCTCCAGTCCTTATATCATCACTGCTCTCCAGTCCTTACATCATCACTGCTCTCCAGTCCTTATATCATCACTGTTCTCCAGTCCTTATATCATCACTGCTCTCCAGTCCTTATATCATCACTGCTCTCCAGTCCTTACATCATCACTGCTCTCCAGTCCTTATATCATCACTGCTCTCCAGTCCTTACATCATCACTGCTCTCCAGTCCTTATATCATCACTGCTCTCCAGTCCTTACATCATCACTGCTCTCCAGTCCTTATATCATCACTGCTCTCCAGTCCTTACATCATCACTGCTCTCCAGTCCTTATATCATCACTGCTCTCCAGTCCTTATATCATCACTGCTCTCCAGTCCTTATATCATCACTGCTCTCCAGTCCTTACATCATCACTGCTCTCCAGTCCTTATATCATCACTGCTCTCCAGTCCTTACATCATCACTGCTCTCCAGTCCTTATATCATCACTGCTCTCCAGTCCTTACATCATCACTGCTCTCCAGTCCTTATATCATCACTGCTCTCCAGTCCTTACATCATCACTGCTCTCCAGTCCTTATATCATCACTGCTCTCCAGTCCTTACATCATCACTGCTCTCCAGTCCTTATATCATCACTGCTCTCCAGTCCTTACATCATCACTGCTCTCCAGTCCTGTGCTGAGTGCAGAAACCCCGAAAACCTATTGCTTCCCTTGAAGAAAAAAAATGTCCTTTTCCTGAGAGGAAACTTAAAAACTTCAGTTTGTACTCCACCAAGACAAATATTTTAACTTTCGAAGGCATGCATTAAAGATCAATTAGACTCATCACGAGAGAGGTATTCACATATAAAGGGTCTCTTTACCAATCTTTCTTAAAGTATGGAACTCTCTCTGAGACATGAAAATATTAGCCAAGTGACAAAACAGTCAACTGCCCTATAGTTTTCAGGAACACATCTGCTCAGCAATGTGAATTGTGTGGCCACACAGAGTTAATCTCATCCCAGGAATGTTGACCTTTTCTTCCACTGGTTCCATAAGAATACAGCAGAGATGAAGGGAAGATGCATTACCAACCCCACAGCCGAACGTGTCATGCAATGATAGATGCTCATCGCTGGTTCTTTCCTTTCTCACCTCTGTCCACCTGTAGCCTGTTTCCTCACACTGATACTGTGTGATACTGAGGGAACGCTGAAAGCGTACCCAGCTTGCATTAAGTGGTTTCCATGCAGCATGTCATTTTATATTGTCAACGCTCCTGTGAAATGCATGCTTTTGTACGCATTTGATGGACAAAGAACTGGTTTAGAAAGACTGGAAAATTGCTAGTGAAAGCTGGTAACGGGTATTCACATTCAGGTCTTAGACGAATGCTTCCATTCCTTTTACCACTCCTCCTTTCCAAACTGGCTCATCTGCCCAGAGCATCCATTTTACTAGAAGACTTAAGGGGAAAACTATTTATGTCATTTAGAATATGAATTTAATATGAATTTTTAAAGATAAAACACCAGAAAGGTCTCGTACGCAGAGGCCTTACAGAAGACCCATGTCCCGGACCTATGAAGGCATTTTAAAGGAAAAGCTTATGTGTGAATCACTCTCCACACATGGAGGGTGAGGGCAGGCTAATCACTTTGCCTCCACCAAAATGACATCATTTAAGTATCTAGACACTGTCTGGAGGGGAGGCAGAGAGAGGGGGTTCCCAGTGTCAGGGCCCCGCTGAAACACCTGCTCAGAAAGCAAAAGCCCATGGTCTCTTCAAAACTCAGTCCAGCCTGACCAGGTGGGGGCGCAGTGGATATAGTGTTGGCCTGAGATGCTGAGGACCCAGGTTCAAAACCCCGAGGTTGCTGGCTTGAGCATGGGCTCATCTGGCTTGAGCACAGGCTCACCATCTTGAGTGTAGGGTCTCTGGCTTGAGCCCAAAGTCACTAAGGGGTCCTGGCTCGGCTAGAGTCCCCTCATAAGGCACATGTGAGAAAGCAATCAGTGAACAACTAAGGTGCCATAATGAATAATTGATGCTTCTCATCTTTCTCCCTTCCTATTTGTCCCTATTCGTCTCTCTCTTTCCCTCACTAAAAAAAAAAGAACTCAGGACCTCAGGGATAATTCCAGTGTGCTTGGGGATCTCATCCCTACTTCAAGTGGCTTGTGTAGTGTTCCTTCCAGCTCCGTATTCTGGTCTGGGCAAGAGTTCTGGTTCAGTTCTTTTCCTTCACCCTGTTGCACTTCCAGATTGCTAGGTACATTTGCACATGCCTTGCAGTTTGGTGCTGAGCAGGCCTGCCTCTCCATGCAGCACTGACCGCACGACACAGCCTCCCTGGGCTAAGGACAGCCCCAGCTCTATAACTACCAACTGGATTAAAGCAGCAGACGCCCTCACCCCCACCCGACTACAGCCTTTGTTTTTCATCTCTGTTTGCCACTGAATATCACATATCCCATTTCCCTTCCCAGATGATGCTAAGATGCAACAACTTGTCACCGGAGATATGGCCCATTAAAATTACATCGCACAAGTAATGGAGAACTCAGTGCAGGTTGGGACAGCAGGTAATTAGCCTTACCTCGCAGGGCAGCCTCTAGGCCCTCTAGGCGCCCTGTCTCCACCCCCCTTCCTCTCCGCTTCTTAGCTCACAATTCCCTCACCATTTCTCAGAGGTCTCTCTTGGGATTTATGGGGTGGGGGCGGTTATTTAACACTGTTCTCATTAAGTCAGCCACCAAGTCATTGCAGTATTGGGTGAACAAGGTGAGGGCGGACAATGGTGACCATCACAGCACACCATCAATCTTCCAGCATCTAGTGGGGGTGGAGAAGAGCAGGCTCAGCTGTCTCTGCATGTTTTCTACGAATAGATAACTGAACAGACTTGAATAGCACCAGAATCCAAAGGGGGCAAGCTATAAAAAGACAGAACCTTGGAGTCGCAATCCGTAAGAACCCAGTACAGTTTGCCTCAGATGCAGGGCCTGTTTTCCAGGCCCTTGCTGGGTTTGTCTGAGGACATTGCTTAGAGAAGATTAATGTTGGAGACAACTGGCAGGGGTAAATCAAGGGTCAAGAGTGCTATTGATTCTGGGCAGAACCAGCACAGTCTGAGATGCTGGAGGAGTGGAGAGCACAAGTTGGAGGGCCGGGGGGCTTCAGGTCAGATCTTAGCTCTGCCTGTGTGACCCTGGGCAGGTACTCACGCTTTTCCATCTGTGAAAAAGAAACCACGTTACCCACCTTTACAACATTGTTTTACGAGGGCTGTGTCAGGGGCTCCATTCCTGGTGCCAAGAAAACGTTCCCATCCCCTTGAGAGATAAAATCCAGCTAACCTTGCCCAACACTGATTTTAATGAGTGGCTTGTCCAAGAGGTGACTGGTAGGTTATCACCCCACTTCTACAGCTAAACTGCTGGTTAGACACTGGATATGGGCAGGTTAGGTTTAATATTCAGTCTTCTGAAAACCAAACAAGTAGACTCACCTTGGCTTTCTCTCTAAAGAGTTAGGTACTTTTCCCAGGAGTCGGTCTAGCTCCTAAGGTAACAGTGAGATTTCCCCAGGTCTTTGAGTGACGAAAGCTGGAAGTACTTGGTATAAGCCCCACCGCAGAGTGATGCAGCAACAAAGATGGAGAATGTTAAAACATCTTGTTCAGTCTTTCACAACACATTTTGTTTTTGCAGCTTTATGGTTCAGAAATTGTCCAATGGTCTGCATGCATTCTGGTTAATAGTTTTGGGGAAATGTATGCAGAGGAAGGTGACTAACATGTCTGTTTACAGCATCTCTCCTAGGTGCTTATGGTTCTGGGCCAGGGGCTTTTACTCACAGTGCCTTGTTTCATCCTTACTACAGCCCCTGGAGATCAGAACTGTCATCTTTAATCGACTAAGAGAGAGAGAGAGATGTTGGCTCCGGGGTTACGTGTTTACCAACATCACAGAGCATCATCAGGGGCAGATCCTTGACCGTACCCGAGTCTCTGTGTACTAGTCTAGGGCTGGTTCTACCACACCGTAAATGTATCTTGTTCGTGTACACTGTCTTACTAGTGTTATAGAAATTTATATCAAACTCTTTTTTTTAAATGTGAGGAAAACACATAATAGAAAATAAGTTAAAAATTAAAGGCTAATTATAACCTCAGTTCTCCAATATCCCATGACCAAAAAATTCACCCCATGGACATTTTTATAGATTCTCATGTTTTCTGCCACAGTTTTTAGAGAGAGGATGAAATGCATTTGTAGTCTCATGAGAAAAGTTGCCAAAGGGACTCACTCCTTCTGTGATACACTTGACCACTGAATGAACTATTCATTTTAGAAAAACGTGTAGAGCGATGTGGAGCAGCTAAATATTCTGGACGTCAGGGAAACTGCTCAAGGACATGAACTCTGTGCTCTGTGCTCTCTTGGTGTTTAAAACAGGGCCTGCTTCCAGGCAGGCGCTCCACAGACATTTACTGACTGAAGTAATGACTGAATGGCAGTAACAGGTAGTCATGAGCTCACAAAGTGTTCTCTTGAGGCTAAGTCATCCTCTGCTCAATCTTGGCGTGCAACGTGGGAGCAGTTATGGTGCCAGGAAACTCCTCGGGCATTCCAGAGGTAATTTTTTTTAAACAAAAACATAACCAAACAAAAATTTTAAAATTTTAAAATTATAGCAAAAAACATGTTTTCTGAAATTTTATCGACCCTTAGACAACCTCCTAAAACCACTGAACTCTTTCGTTATATGAAAGAAAATAGACAAAATAATGACATGTGCTGTGAATGGTAGTGGGAGAGCAGTGTGTAGATTGTTGGCCGGACCCACTTGAGCAGAAATGCTGACCTCTAAAGTACTTATTACTGTACAACTGGAAAGCCCCTGAGCTTGTTTACATGTCAGCTTCCTCACTGATAAACTGAGATATTTAATTCATTGAGTTACTGGGAGAATTAAGAATGACGAATAGGGCTTGGCACTTAGCAGGCTCAGTAAGCATGCGCGCCCTCCCTCGCTTCCCCCCCATCCCTGATCTTTCCTTCTCTGACACTCATTTATTCTAAAACCACAGAAGTAGGTGAGATCATGTAATCATTTATTAAATGTTCTTATTCCTCCTGTTCAAAGACTTTTTAAAAACATAAGTTGAAGGAGCTCTAAGTTTTCTATTCATTTTTTTTCTGAGTGTCAGACCTAAGATATTCAATCCTATTATATAATAGAAAAACAGGGAAGCTGAGGGCTAGAAAGTAAAAATTACTGTAATTGGGCCATAGGAAGAGAAAGGTTGTGGTTTCCTAGGCTTCCAATTTTGTTGTTGTTGTTGTCATTATCTCTAAAAATGTATACAGATACAATCGAAGGGGAGATGGCTCATGCTTCTGAAGTTACTGCTGTATTAGGAGCTTTAACAAGGACATCTGTTGGTTTTTTAACAAAGGAAGCTGGAGAGGATCAAGGGAAAGTGCAGGAGACTATGGTTCACAAGGGAACCACATCTGTTTGGTATTCTCTCAACTGAGAAAGCTCAACTTCTGAACAGCACAGGTATTCTAGTTAAACTGGAACTTAGGGGCAGATGAAAGCTGTTCTTTCCTCCTTGTTTCAATGGTACTGATCAACAGCTGTTTATATTCTTTAATACCTAACTAAGGGTGAAGGCTGCACATCTGTCAGTATTTTCCGGTTCTATTTCCTTGAATCACAGTGGGGAGGAGGTGAAGTTTGAATCCCTCCCAATTCCCAGGCAAGAACACAGAAATATGCCTTGGATTCAGAGCTGTAACGCTAAGCAGAAGTCCCTATTTCTCATCCACCCAGGGTCTGCTGTTTGCTGAGAATTCTTCTTCTACTTTATCCTGACAGACGTCTTGATCATTTTCATGATAATGATGACTCATGGCAGCACAAAGATCAAAACGAAGAAAAGTAGGCTGGAATAGGGGGGAGGAAGAAGAGAAAGTGAACTCTAACAAAGAAAGTGGCTCCTGAAGATAAGTTACTTCAAAAGAGAGCAAAAATATGGCAAATAACAGGGGTGAGCAGGGTGCTGATGAAGACCCCCAGGGTGACAGTGGGTGGTGGTGGTTTATACTAACCTCTACCATTTTACCTTGAAAAATTTCAATAGACAAAATGAGCCCTGGCCAGTGGCTCAGGGGATAGAGCATGAGCCCATCATATAAACACCCTGGGTTCGAATCCTGATCAGGACACACAGGAGAAGTGACCATCTATTTCTCCCCCCCTTCCCCTTCACTTTCTCTTCCCTTCCCACAGCCAGTGGCTTGAGTGGTTTGAGCATGTTCCCGGGCACTGAGGATGCACTGTTGAAGTGCATCAACCTTAAACACTAAAAATAGCTTGGTACTCGAGTATTGGCCCCAGATGGGATTGCCAGGTGAATCCCAGTCGAGGTGAATGCAGGAGTCTGCCTCACTATCTCCCCTCCTCTCACCTAAAAAAAAAATTAAACTTTTTGGAGGCAAGTTGCACAAAATACCCAGGATGGTAATAAAGGGATTCAGAGACATTTGTTTAACTTCACTTTGATCATCAGCACCATAGACATGTTGGGACTCTGTAAAGATTATTTTTCCTTCCATCCATCCATCCATCCATCCATCCATCCACTCACCCACTCAGTCAGCAACTTGTAAGGCACTAAAGCTGGACTTAGTGCTAGGGTAGTGAAATGAATAAGACATATTCCACAACTTTAAGGGGCTTACATTCAATGAGTGAAAGACACATGGTACAGGCTGCATAGACTTACACTAGACAGAAAAGATAGAGGGTGATTCCAGAAGAAGAGAACAACATGTATAAAAACCAAAAGGTAAGAAACAGACTCTTTCTGGGGAATGAAAAGCATTCTGGGTGGTTACCATTAACAGATGAGAGAGCAATGGGTTCTTACTAAAAGTTCAAATGCTTACATCTTCCTATGAGATTCTACTTTAGTTGTTAAGGGTTAGGACCAAGGAATTTACATTTTTAACAGAAGACCCAAGTAATTCTGATACAAAGAAAAGTTTGATAACTCTAATTTATATCGATCCACATTTCCCAAAGGATGCTAAAATGATATTCCATTAAAAAAAAAGAAAGCCAGTAGGTTCTAATTAGGAAAAACCATGTACTAAAGTATTATTCCTTTCTTGGAGATTTATAATGCATATTAGCATATTAAAAGTCCTGCAGTGAAGAAATCAATTTCACTCAGCATTTCTCAAACTAATTTTTCCATGGAGGAAAAAAATCAAGGTACATCAATTCAGATCTCTCAGAACACTGGTGTACTATGGGGCATAAATTGGGAAGGATTCTGATCAGGTGAGTATGGTTCCCAAACCCATTCAATGGCTAAAGAAATGTTTAGAGCAAGATGGCAACATCAGTTACTCTGGGGGCCATGGCAGCCTCCACTGATTTCCCCCAAGCAAAGTCTAACACCACCCCAGGAGTTTCCTCCCTCTCCACTAACACACCATGGCCTTGTGAGATTATTTCTTGTCACCGACTCTACACAGTGACCACAACTGCCAGAGATCGTAGAAGTGCCCAGATTTCAAAGCATCAAGGGGTGGGGCCTGAAGGGGAAGGACAGAGAGGGGGTCTCCTTGCCCACATTTATTTATCTTTATTGTTATCATGTGTTCTGCACAGAGCATTTGGCAGTGGCTTCTAATGCTTTTGGAAAAGAAAAATTCCTCTCAGCAACAAAAGAAGCCTCTGACAGTCGAAGAAAGTGCAAAAAGGCATGAACCTAAGCGACTCCCACCCCTCGGAGGTGCCTCTTCTATGTCTGAGAAAGGGGGCTGGAAACCTGTCTTCTTCCTCCTCTTTTGGGCTTGCATCACCCCCACCTCCTTCCTTAACAAGGGAGCACAGGGAGAAAGACGGTGAGGGAACCGGACAGGTCAAGGCAACACCATGATGCTGAGCAAATTGGTTTCTGTGCTGAATATTTCAAGATGTACTCAGTGCCCTAATCAATTTATACACTTTTTTTTCCTGATATTAACTTAATTACTTCCATATGCCCCACCTCAATTTTCCATATGCCACTTGGGGACACACACATCCCAACTAGAGGTGATTTCAACAATGTGTTTCAAATACTTCTTTTAGACCCCAACCATCTCAGAGCCTTTTAATAATACTTTCCAACAGCACAAGTATTTTTTCAGTCATTCTGCAAGTATTTCCTGAATGCCTAGGACAGTTTTAGGGCACCATGCTAACTCAACACTGGAGATACAACAATGGAAGTAAGGAGCCTGGACCTAAAAAGAGGGAATTTTAAATTTAGCCTGTCAGTGCGTGGAAAATCCAATGATCAGAAAGAAGCATAAAGAAACACAAGGGGTAGAAAAAGTTTGGCCCTTCCCTTTGAAGTTTTATGACTCAGAGCCCAAAGGGAACAAAAGCATCTGCATTTCAAGTGCCCTGGTGGGTCTGGTCACTACACAAGGGTCCAGAGTCAACAGTGCAGCCTGGAATTAATAACCTGTGATCAGAGAGGGTAGGACAGAATGGCAGGATCTTTATTCTCCCAGAATGCCAACCCCTTGTTTCGTGGATCCCCAAACAAATCCATGGATTCTCACACTGAGATTTGTTTTTTTTTTTTTTAATTTTTTATTTATTTATTCATCTTACAGAGGAGAGGGAAAGACAGAGAGAGAGAAGCGGGGAGGAGCTGGAAAGCATCAACTCCCATATGTGCCTTGACCAGGCAAGCCCAGGGTTTCGAACCGGCGACCTCAGCATTTCCAGGTCGACGCTTTATCCACCGCGCCACCCCAGGTCAGGCGCACTGGGATTTCTTAACTTGAGAGATGCATACCAGTAACTGCTCCTGAGATAATGTCACTTTAATTATTTAACTAGTTAAATAATAAGAACATTTCCAGAATGATGGGGTGGGTTTGAAGTGTAGTCCTAAGGGAGCCAGCAAGATCAAACCTAGCATGTCACCAAGTCAGTGTTCCCTGGCATGTGGCATGTGTAATTTCATGACTGGGGTCCATGAAATTATTGCAAGTGATCCACAAATGATATTTTTCAAAATTTCAATCAGGTTCTTATATATGGAAAAAGACACTTCAGGTATGTGAGAGATGGAATTTGGGGCAACATTCATTGATAATGTGTGATATCCAGCACTCTAAGGCAGTAGTAGAAGAAGCCCCTGTAAACTTTCTGAGCTTGGGTGGGACATGACAGGATCATCAAGAAGCTGGTCATGGACTTACCCACACATGTTGGAAATATGTCCTCATTGTTGATCTGGACCTCGATCCAATCCATAAGAAGATTCATGTACTGGGGGGCAGGCAGTGCTGTCGGCTTCTTGTACTTGAGGTCATCCTGCCACCGATACTCATATTTGGGCCCCCCTGACATCACTGGGCAGGTACGCTCGGTGCAGAACTCGCAGATGGTGCCATAGATGAGGTTGATCCGATTGAAGAAGTCGACCACGTGCACTGCCACCCAGTCATTCTGGTCCTCCCCGCTGGGCAGTTGCACGGCTGCCTTCAGGTCCACGCCCGAGTTGAGGGATGCCTGGGCCCGTTTGTGGAGCTCAAACCTCTGTGTGCCAGGTTCAAATTTCCTCTTGGGCCGGAAGGTCTTGTCCTTGTTGAACACTTGCTTCAGAGCTATAGACATGGTCGTCTCCTCTTCTTCCTTTGTTTTGCAGGAAGCAAAAAAGCACCTGGAACTTTTCAGTGAGAGATCACAACCCAACAAAGTTTTCCACTGCCAGCCCTCTGGCCCCAGTCTTGCAGCTTGCAGCTTCGATTCTATTTTAAATGGCCCCTTCTGTCTTCCTCTTGAGTGATTTCCAGAGGAACCTCATGTTTCTTCCTATAGGCAGGAGAGAAAAGAGTCTCATAAGTGCCTAGTTTGCATTTAAGAAATGGCAAAGGTTTAGACCAGATTTCCACCTTGCCTTTGTCTGTGCTAACTTCTATCCAGGTATGTATGTGTGAAGGTTAAGCCAAACCCCTGGGAATCTGTATTGGTGATTTAAACTATGCAAATAACCAAATAATAAAAAAGGCATCATACCCCTTTTCTTCATGATCATAGGCTCAGTGGACCTCTCCAAGGTGTTAAGGATGAGAATGGTAGTCAATGACTCATCCCCATCCCACAGATGCTCCTTTGGAGACCATCTACCCACCCCACCCCCACTGTCCCACTGAGTTAGCATGCGGCCACTACTCCCATTCTCCTGGACACAGCTGACTGTGGCTATTACAGCGAGCTGTCTAATAAGAATATTTCTCCTGGGAATTTAGAATCAGGACCTAGCCTTTGTTCTGCATTATCCCTGAGAAGTGATGAAAACTAGATCAAGTTGAGCTCTATTCGGACCATATGTTGTGCAGTTGAGAAAGCTGGTCTTCAGAGAGAGGAGGGATGAGGGAAGAAGAAGTGGAAGTGGAGGGAAAAGAGGAAGTGGAGATGGAAGGAGATACTAACATACAGAGAAACAGGCAAGAACACAAATGGCCACAGGGAGAAGACAAGAGAAAAAGAAAGAGACAGGAATGGAAAGAGTAACTTATGTAGTTCCTGATAACCTTCAGAACTGGTTCCAATTCCTTTTAAAGCCTCACTATGATTCCAGCCCTTGGAATTCATAAGTTTTTTGTGAATTAATCAAATAAATTCCTTGTTTTACTTCAGTTAATTTGAGTGGGTCTTGTTTCTTTCCCAAGAATCCTTAACTATAACAGTTTTCTCACCCCTAAAATCTGACATCCATTATGTCCTTGATATCACCCTCTAGATAGCACTTCAGGGCAGAGCTGTCTAACAAAACTCTCTGTGATGATGCAAATGTTCTATATCTTTGTTGTTTAATATGGTGCCCACAAGACACATGTGGCTATTAAGCACTTAAAATGTGACTAGTGTGACTGGGGGGCTAAATTTTTCCTTTCGTTTCATTTTAATTAAATTCAAATAGCCATATGTGGCTTGTGGCTACCATATTGGCAGTACAGCCTTGAAATCTTCAAAACTCTCTTCTTCATGATCTCATTTGACACAAAATTCTGGACGTTTATAGTAGATTTATAGTAGACATAGTGGATTTGTAGTAGGTATCATTATCTCTGGGTTTCCAAGATATAAAATGACTTGACTAACAAGGTCCCATAGCTAGTTGGGGGCATGGTTAGGATTACCGTATTTCCCCATGTATAAGACACTCATGTATAAGACGCATCTTAATTTTGGGGCCCGAAATTTGAAGAAAAAAAAATGTATTACATAAAGCTATTGAACTGAAGTTTTATTCATCATAAAATTCATACAACTCCTCAAGTGGGAAATGCAAGTAAAAAAATCTACAACCACTGTATAAGATGCACCTAGGTTTTAGACCCCAAATTTTTCGGGAAAGGGTATGTCTTATACATGGGGAAATACAGTAAAATTAACTTTCTTAACACTTAGCAAATGCTCTTTCCATGTGGTGTTATAGTCTAAAAAGCGATGCCCTCGAAGCTGTCTTTCCTGTTGGTTCATGAAGCTGCTTTACCCAGAGCTTCCATCCACGTACTCCCCAAAGATGACAAGTATAGACTGGCTGGAGGTAAGACTGTATTCTGTGGCCTAGAAATAGCGAGGAGGTGACCTGACCCATTCATAGGTCAAGTCTTAGCAAAATGAGCCAAGAGCTGTGGCCAGACGCAGAGGGCCCATCATGAAACCTGGACTTGGAGTTAGAAGAGTTAAAATGCACTGAAGCACTTTCCCTTCCTAGAACGGCTTCCGTCATTCCATCTCACACACTGCTCAGTGATGTATTATTCAACCTTCGTTATTCAGGCAAAACAAAACCATCCCACAAAACAAAACAAAAAACCAGCTGAGACATCCAGATTCTCTCCACAGCTCTGCTAGAACTGCTGACCCTTCAGCTGAATGCCCACTCTGCCCACCCACCACGCCCCAAGCTTCTGCGTTCTCACTCCCTCCCTCTTACCCCACCCTCTTCCTGGAGGGTTTACACTGAAATTACATAGGGAGAGGTGCCTTTTCTCCTCCTTCTGTGGCTTTGAGCATACACACACCCCACTAGAAGACCCATGTGGAAACGCAGGTCACGTGACACTCTGCCTGAGACTACGAAATCCCACTCCTGGCCACTTTGAGGTCTCACCAGGAAGGATATCACCATGCAAATTCTAAAACTTTAGCAAAATAAAGGGTAATCTCTTTTTCAAAACTACACTTCCCAAAGGCTTGGCCTACCTGTTAACAGGCTTAAGAAAACTGAGGGCCTTAAAAGGGTATTTCCAAAATAAAAACATGAGTTAAAGGTTGGGAGGATAGAGAAAAGATGGTAAGCCTTTTTCTTTCTTTTCCGCTTCTTTTAAAAGAGATACTGTTGTCAAGTACTGTACCCCAGATTCTGAAAGGCACTGTAGCTCACTTCATCGGGTTTATGTAGAGACACCAAGTTCAGATAAATTTTGAAGGGTTTTATTAAAGGAGATTTATTAAATATGCCAGCCGCATATGGCTGACACAGGGCAACAGACCCAAGTCATGTGTGCCAAGTATATTTCAGAGGCTGGTTATATACCCTTGCACTACACACAGTTTGGGGGGCATGACAGTACGACACAATCATTAACAAGATTATATATAACATGTGTCTAGGGCAGGGGTAGTCAACCTTTTTATACCTACTGCCCACTTTTGTATCTCTGTTAGTAGTAAAAGTTTCTAACCACACACCGGTTCCACAGTAATGGTGATTTATAAAGTAGGAAAGTAACTTTACTTTATAAAATTTATAAAGCAGAGTTAAAGAAAATTAAAGTAATAATAATAATTACTTACCAAGTACTTCATGTTGGATTTTCACTAAGTTTGGCAGAATAAATCTTTATAAAACAACTTACTATAGTTAAATCTATCTTTTTATTTATACTTTGGTTGCTCCACTACCGCCCACCATGAAAGCTGGAACGCCTACTAGTGGGTGGTAGGGACCAGGTTGACTACCACTGGTCTAGGGGATTTACAAAGAATGTTAAAACTTTCAAGGTAGCCCTGGCCGGTTGGTTCAGCGGTAGAGCGTCGGCCTGGCATGCGGGGGACCCGGGTTCGATTCCCGGCCAGGGCACATAGGAGAAGCGCCCATTTGCTTCTCCACCCCCCCTCCTTCCTCTCTGTCTCTCTTCCCCTCCCGCAGCCAAGGCTCCATTGGAGCAAAGATGGCCTGGGCGATGGGGATGGCTCCTTGGCCTCTTTCCCAGGCGCTAGAATGGCTCTGGTCGCGGCAGAGTGACGCCCTGGAGGGGCAGAGCATTGCCCCCTGGTGGACAGAGCGTAGCCCCTGGTGGGCATGCCGGTTGGATCCCGGTCGGGCACATGCGGGAGTCTGTCTGACTGTCTCTCCCCGTTTCCAGCTTCAGAAAAATACAAAAAAAAAAAAGAAAAAAAAAAACTTTCAAGGTAATACAGTCAAAGACATTCACAAATCCTTTTAGTATCTATCTCTCCTCCTTTACATAGAGGTACATGTTAATCTCAGATTCCAGGAAGAGAGGGAGAGCTAAAATCAGTGTAGGGTGGTATGTAAATTTTGCCTCTTATTGAAAGCGAAAGGGAGTTCTTCAGATAACCTTAATCCTTTCAGAGAACTTAAAAACCAAATGACCCTAGTTATCCTTGTAAGTCAGGAGACTTCTACATTCTTTCTCCTCCATTTTCCAAAGAAAGGACAGGAAAGCCTGACCTTTTCCTCCTAGAATATCAATATTAATTTTGCAGCTTTTTGGTACCTTACAACAGCACTAGGTTTTTCCATATCACAAATGCTTAATTGCTGACAGTGAAGCAGCAACAATGGAACAGCCACACCTCACATCTCCAGCAAATAAGACTTGTTCTGCCTGACCAGGCAGTGGCGCAGTGGATAGAGCGTCAGACTGGGATGCAGAGAACCCAGATTCAAGACTCTGAGGTTGCCAGCTTGAGCGCGGCCTCATCTGGTTTGAGCAAAAGCCCACCAGCTTGAACCCAAGGTTGCTGGCTCCAGCAAGGGGCTACTCAGTCTGCTGAAGGCCTGCAGTCAAGGCACATATGAGAAAGCAATCAAAGAACAACTAAGGTGTTGAAACGCTGTTGGGCAGTTGTTGGTCAAATAAGTTTGTAAATATGATATATATGTTTGCTCGCTTGTGACTTATATTGGGTGTGGGGGACAGGCTATAAGCAGGCCAGGTCGTTGTAGCCTAAGGTTTGGTTTTGGGACTAAGCTTTTCCCCACACCCTTGACTGATTGTATGATCTGGGTGGTGCACTCTCATGAGGAATCCAATTATGCCTTGGATGGGTGACTTTGTATCGGGGACTTCCTTGTTTGTATATTGGATTAAGGGATTTTGGTTTTCTACATTATAAAGTGGGACAGACCAGGAGCTTGGACACACAGTTCCTGCTATCACAATTGCAGGGGCTTCCCTGATCCCTTGCCCTTCATGGGAAGAGCTGGTTTTCTGCTTTTCCCTTGTCTTCTTTTGTGGTTTGCCTGTCTTGGTGAGACACCAATAAATAGGATGGCCCCCCGTCCTCTGACTCCGCCATTTCTTTATCATCTGCCCGAATCCAATGGGAACCTGCATGTGAATGGCCACGATGGTGGCTCCTGGCCTTACAACTGGCGTAGTTTCCGGCAGGATTCAGAGATTGGTATGGAGCCACCACCCTTGATGGGTGGGATAGAGTACTGGTTGCTGCTCTGGCTCCCCATGGCTGTCCTTTTAGGGGCCATGGGCTACATGTTTTTTACTCAAGAGGAAACTGCCCGAGGTCAAAAGCTTCAGTATGAATTGCAAATAGAATGGCAGAAAAGGCTGGAATTGGAGCGAGCACTGGAGAAGGAATTACGGGTTCGCGAGTTGCAGTTTACCCTGGAAGCTGAACGTTTGCACGGGCAGTTGTTGGAGAAACAACTGCGGATTCAAGAGCTCGAGTCTCAGCTTCTGGCCAAAAGCCAGCAGCCACAGGAGCCTAAACGGTCACCAAAGGAGCAACAGCATCCGTGCCAGTGGATTGGCTTTGAGTCAGCGGGAGCAGGCGCTTGCGACTCCTCTTCTGAGGATGAGAAGGCTCAGGCTGAAGCTGCCATACGCACACTGAGAGCCCAACCAGTTGTTGCCAAGAAGGTAAAAACCCAGCAACAAAGAGTCCCTCAGGGGCAGCCACAGCCTCCAGCCCAGGTAATGGAACACTCTGTGGTCCGGCCCTATACCCAGGCAGAGCTGATGGAGTTGGGGGCACAATTTAGGCAGAAACCTACTGAATCCCTGGTAGCCTGGTTACTACGATTATGGGATATAGGGGTGGATGGCATCATGCTCTCCGGAACAGAGATGGAGAAATTGGCCGCCATTACCACACACTCTTCCTTGAGGCAGCGTCTTCAGAACTGCCATGGCAACCCAGGAGACCATACCCTATTAGAATGGGTGATGGCTGCCATTCGTATGGTCTGGCAGAATGCTGGAGAACTGCCGGGGGCAATGAGTCGGTGGCAGTGCTACAGTGAGTTAGTAAAGGTCCTTTGAGAACTAGGTATGAAGAATGCTGTTTTCAACCCTGGGTCTCGTGGGCCAGACGAGGAAGTGTTTACGGCCAAAATGAGGGAATTTGTCCTTGCTAGCGCCCCGTCAGCCCTTTTTGGGTCACTTGTGGCTATCTTGGGCCCCTATGTGGGGCAGCCCATCAATGCAGTTACACAGATGGTAGCAGATTTGGGAGAGCTGGAGGCCGCTCGGGATCATAAAGCAGTGAGGGCTGCTGCCTATGTTCCCCCCCCAACTAACAAGGGAAACGGGCCTGTAAAGGTTACCCGAACACAGATGTGGGTAGACTTGATTGCGGCTGGAGCAGATAAGGGGAAATTGGATGGCCAGTCTAATAAAATTCTTTTGGAGCTTTGGCGGCAGCTTAAACCAGAACAGAAGTTCCAGCCACTGAGACGAAAGGCCCCAGCAGCTACCAATAAAACGTTTGGTGCGCGCACAGCTCGGTTACAAGATTATATGATAGAGACGGCCGAGGGAGAGGGGAACTCCCAAGACCCACTGTACCAGTTTGAATAGGAAAAAGGCCGAGGGACCCGTCTAACGGGGATGGGTGGGGACCGGAGCCACATGTGGAACTGGCTATCCACTGGTCCCCTTCCAATGTACAACAGGTGTTGGCCTTGGTGGATACAGGTGCAGAATGTTCCCTTCTCTATGGAAACCCAGAGTGGTTTGCTGGGACACCAGTGGCCATTGACAGTTATGGGGGCCAAACTGTTCAAGTGAAGCCAATAACTATTCCATTGGGGATAGGGAGACTGCCTCTAAGCCATATAAGGTGTATGTATCTCCTATTCCTGAATATATTTTGGGGGTAGATGTCTTGCAAGGACTGTGGTTGGAAACTACAGCTGGGGAGTTCCGGCTGCGGATCAGGGTTGTGAAGGCAGTATTGTGGGGACATGCATCATGTTCCCCTTTGCAATTACCCGTCCCTCGGCGTGTGACTAACACCAAGCAGTACCGCCTGCCAGGTGGTTATGAAGAAGTCACAGGGACAATCCTTGAACTAGAAAAGGTGGGGATCATCCGGCCAGCACACAGTCCTTACAACTCCCCAGTATGGCCTGTGCGCAAAGCAGATGGAACCTGGAGAATGACAGTAGATTACAGGGAACTTAATAAAGTTGTTCCCCCTTTGCACGCTGCTGTTCCCTCGATAGCTAACATGATGGATCGGCTAAGCCATGAGTTGGGGACATACCACTTTGTGGCAGACTTGGCCAATGCTTTTTTCTCTATTGATATAGCCACAGAGAGTCAAGACCAATTTGCCTTCAGTTGGGAAGGGAGACAATGGACCTTTACAGTGTTACCCCAGGGCTATTTGTATAGCCCCACCTTGTGCCATGGGCTGGTGGCTGCTGACCTGGCTAAATGGAAACAGCCAGAGGTAGTCCTCATGTACCATTATATTAATGATATTATGCTAACTAGTGATTCTCTTTCAGAATTGGAGCAAGCAGTCCCTACCCTGCTATCCCATTTGAAAGCATGTGGCTGGGCAGTTAACGAGAACAAATTACAAGGACCTGGGTTATCCGTTAAATTCTTGGGAGTTGTCTGGTCGGGTAAGACAAAAGTTATCCCTGACGCAGTTATAGATAAGATTCAAGCATACCCCGTGCCCACTACGGTAAAACAGTTACAGGAATTCTTAGGTTTGTTGGGGTATTGGCGAGCATTTATACCGCATTTGGCTCAGTCACTACGCCCCTTGTACAACCTTATTCGAATGGGGGTTCGCTGGGATTGGTCTGAGCAGGCGCAAGGTTCATTTGCAGCTGCTAAGAGAGCTGTCAAGGTGGCACAGGCCTTGAATGTGTTTGATCCTGCCAGGCCCTGTGAGCTGGATGTTCATGTAACCTCGGAGGGGTTTGGATGGGGCTTGTGGCAGCGGACAGAGCGCCTACGGCAACCTATTGGATTTTGGTCCCAATTGTGGAAAGGTGCTGAAGTTCGTTACTCATTAGTAGAGAAGCAGCTGGCAGCTGTGTATGCTGCCCTCCTGGCAACTGAGAGTATTACAACCACAACACCAGTTACAGTCAAAACAACATAACCTATAGCTGGATGGGTGAGAGATTGGGCAACTAAACCACGTAGTGGTATGGCCCAAATGTCTACCCTGGCCAAGTGGGGTGCCTATCTGCAACAACGCTGTGCTCTTAGCACCAGCCCATTGAGGGCAGAACTGCAGGAAGTCTTGGGTCCAGTCACCTATGCGACCTTAGAGTCAGGTGCAACTGGGGCTCAGGAGGCAGAACCTGAGGTCAGTCCCTACCAGGAGGGGCGGGTGCCCATCCCCGAAGATGCCTGGTATACTGATGGTTCCAGCAGGGGCCAACCTGCCAAATGGACGGCTATCGCCTTCCATCTGGCCACTGAGACTATTTGGATGGACACGGGTACAGGCCAAAGCAGCCAATGGGCAGAATTAAGAGCTGTTTGGCTAGTTGCCCATAATGAACCTTCACCTCTGGTGATCTGTACTGACAGTTGGGCTGTCTATCATGGACTGACCCTTTAGATTGCTACTTGGCACATTAACCAGTGGATGGTAATGCACCCTCCATTATGGGGTCAGGCCATGTGGCAGGACTTATGGGAAATAGGACACCAGAAGCAGGTGACAGTATATCATGTCACAGGGCATGCCCCTCTAGCCCATCCTGGGAATGATGAGGCAGATACGTTGGCAAGGGTGCGATGGTTGGAGACTGCACCTGCAGGTGATGTGGCACAGTGGCTCCACCGGTGCCTGCTCCATGCAGGACAGAAAACTATGTGGGCTACGGTTAAGGCTTGGAACTTGCCTGTGTCCTATGCAGAGGTACTTGCAGCCTGTGAGCAATGTGCAGTATGTTCCAAGGAACACCCTCGGAGACCACTGGTGTCACCTGGACAGATCCAGAGGGGTCATGTCCCACTGACACGATGGCAGATAGACATCATTGGACCCTTACCAAAATCAGAAGGGTACCAGTATGCAGTCACTTGTGTAGATACTGCCACTGGGCTGCTTGCTGCTTACCCCGCTCGTAACCCTGACCAGAGGGCAGTCATACAGGCTCTGGACTGCCTGAGTGCTGCATACGGGCGACTGCTGGTCCTTGAAAGTGACAATGGTACCCACTTCACTGGTTCAACGGTGAGGCAATGGGCTCAAAAGCTGGGGGTGGACTGGAAGTACCATGTTCCCTACCACCCCCAGGCTGCTGGTATCATTGAGCGTTATAATGGACTCTTAAAACAGGGACTGCGACAGGAGGGGGACACCGGCTCTCTTACTGGATGGACACGCCGCTTATGGACAGTACTTCGGATTTTGAATGAGCGACCTCGACGGGGAAGCCCAGCTCCAGTAGAGGCCCTCCTGCATCGGACAGCTGCCCCTATTCAGTTGCAGATATGCACCAAGGACATTTTACTCAAGCCAGGTTTCGGACAGCAGGGCAACGTGCTCTTGCCTGCTCCAACAGCCCTTCTTAAAGGACAACGGCTTCAATGGACTTGGCCCTGGACTGTACAGGCCCCCCATCTGAGATGGGTGGCCTTGTTGGCACCATGGGGAAAGGGGTTAGAGGTGGACCTCCAGTTAACTCCTTGGGCAACCAGCACCTGGCCACCTAAGGTAGAAGTGTATTATCCCTTGAGTGCTCAAGGGGACAGCATTTTGAAGGGCACCTTTGTAATTTCTTTATGGCCAATAATGAGTTCCCCTATTTTACTACACATAGAACCAGCAGATGCTGGTGTCTTGGCCAATAAGGTTTGGTATGCCCGCTCAGGGCAGCCTCTGGTGCCAGCTACGGTGCTATCTGCAGACAAAACTCTGGCCTGTATTCTGCCAGAGGGAAAAGATTTGCCTCTCTTGGTGCCACTGACAGCTCTCTCATTTCGCCCATAGTTTTGATCTGTTAATCCTATTGCTATAGTTGGTACTATTTCTGTTTATGCAATGTATCCTACTCCTTGCACAGTGACCATCATGGAAGATGCCTGTGGTTTAGATTGTAAAGCGAGCAAAAGGGGTGGAATGTTGGTCAAATAAGTTTGTAAATATGATATATATGTTTGCTCACTTGTAACTTATATTGGGTGTGGGGGACAGGCTATAAGCAGGCCAGGTCGTTGTAGCCTAAGGTTTGGTTTTGGGACTAAGCTTTTCCCCACACCCTTGACAGATTGTATGATCTGAGTGGTGCACTCTCATGAGGAATCCAATTATGCCTTGGATAAGTGACTTTGTATCAGAGACTTCCTTGTTTGTATATTGGATTAAGGGATTTTGGTTTTCTACACTATAAAGTGGGACAGACCAGGAGCTTGGACACACAGTTCCTCTATCACAATTGCAGGGGCTTCCCTGATCCCTTGCCCTTCATGGGAAGAGCTGGTTTTCTGCTTTTCCCTTGTCTTCTTTTGTGGTTTGCCTGTCTTGGTGAGACACCAATAAATAGGATGGCCCCCCATCCTCTGACTCCGCCATTTCTTTATCGTCTGCCCGAATCCAATGGGAACCTGCATGTGAATGGCCACGATGGTGGCTCCTGGCCTTACAGCAGATAAAATGTATTATGCTCACTGTTGGGCAGATAAAATGTATTATGCTCACTTTGTTAAAGATGGCGTTACCCAGGTGATATTAATGTGTGTCTCTGGGCAGGCAGGATTGTTGTAGCCTGGGGCTTGGTTTTGGGATTAAGCCTTTCCCACCCTTTTTGATGTAGGGTGGTACAATCCAATCATGCCTCAGAGAAGTGACTTTGTATTAGAGATTTCCCTGTTTTGTATATTGGATTAAAGGTTTGGATTTCTACACTATAAAATGGAGGCAGAACAGGAGCTTGTGCTCTTGGTTCCTGAGATTAGCATGAGAGAGCAGAGAGAGTAGAGCCAGCAGCGGAAGGAGGCCACATGGAGGAGGCCAGGAAAAGCAGCCAAGATGGCAGAGTGCTGAGTGAAATGCCAGTTTGTGTAATTTGTATCTGGGATAAGGAAAGAGATGGGGAACTGAGGAGAATAAGGCTGGTGAGCTAGGAACCTTTGATTCTAGGAAACTCGGATCAGTCAGTGGCTTTGTGAGCGCTGAATGTGAGTGGGTTTTGGAGCCCAGTGTGTGTTTTTACTTGCCTGCTGGGTGCAAGCTAGAATTAAAGATGACAGCCCATCAGTTCTTGGCTCCGTTGTTTCTTTACCGACTGTCCGAATCCAATGCGAACCTGCATGGGCCAGGCTGCTCTGATGGTGGCCCTGACCCTGGCTTCTGGCCTTACATTTGGCGTAGTTGGCAGGATTCGATACAGATCGGCAAGGAGCCTTTGAGTGGTGGAGCAGAGGACTGGCTAGTGTTAGGGTTCCCCATGGCTGTCCTTTTGGGGATTGTAGGCTGGCTGACTTTTACAGCCAAGCGTGAGGAAACTGAGAGCTCTGTGGAAGAGGCTGCCCGGGACCTGCAAACCGAGCAGTGGAAGGAGCTGGAGCAAATGCAGGAGAAACCGATGCTGACCCTGGAGCTGGAGGAAGTGCTGGAGGAGGAGGCCGACTAGGTTTGCGAGATTCACCTGGAAATGGAGCAAACGCTGGAGGAGGATTCAGAGATTCATGAGTTGCAGCTTGCCCTGGATGTTGCAGAGAGCCAGCAGCAGCGGGAGGCCGGGGCTGAGGCCAGAGATGAGGCTGGAGCTGCAAGGTCTGCAGAGCAGAAGGCTGCGGCAGCCCGGGGCTCGAGCCTGGCAGTGGGAGCTGATGTTTCCAGTTCCTCTTTGGAGGTTGAGGAGAACCAGGTTGGAGTTGCGATCTACAGTCTCCAGAAGATGGAAGCCCAGCTGGAAGGAGCACCTACTGTGGCCCCGGTAGGTCTGCGATTTTGGGACATAGGGCTGGACATGCTTTCCGGAGCAGAGATGGAAATGTTGACTTCCATTGCCATGTGGCCCTCTTTGGGACAGTGTAAGACCTGCCAGGATGGCAGGGATGAGGGGGGTGGCTGATGCCCCATGTGCACGGACTGATTTCCTGGACTACGACCGGAGTGGGCATTGGCTCCTTTGTTGGATGGATTTACGGATTACGGATTTTGGACAATGTGAAATACCCTGATGGGGGTGAGGGGTGGCTTTGCTGGAAGCACTCCCCTGTCCCGGGAAGCTTTTCCCGTGGCTAGAAAGAAGGCCGAGGACATTTTGCGCTTTGGGCTAAGTGCTGAGAGACTGGTGAAATGTACCTTTGTAATTGTTGAAACTGTATGATTTTTGCTGTTTAATCTGTGTAATGTTCTAATTTCCTTGCACAGGAATGCTGGTGATGTAAATTGTGGGTAGTAAAGTGAGCATAGGGGTGGATTGTTGGGCAGATAAAATGTATTATGCTCACTTTGTTAAAGATGGCGTTACCCAGGTGATATTAATGTGTGTCTCTGAGCAGGCAGGATTGTTGTAGCCTGGGGCTTGGTTTTGGGATTAAACCTTTCCCACCCTTTTTGATGTAGGGCGGTACAATCCAATCATGCCTCAGAGAAGTGACTTTGTATTAGAGACTTCCCTATTTTGTATATTGGATTAAAGGTTTGGATTTCTACACTATAAAATGGAGACAGAACAGGAGCTTGTGCTCTTGGTTCCTGAGATTAGCATGAGAGAGCAGAGAGAGTAGAGCCAGCAGCGGAAGGAGGCCACATGGAGGAGGCCAGGAAAAGCAGCCAAGATGGCAGAGTGCTGGGTGAGATGCCAGTTTGTGTAGAGTTTGTATCTGGGATAAGGAAAGAGATGGGGAACTGAGGAGAATAAGGCTGGTGAGCTAGAAACCTTTGATTCTAGGAAACTCAGATTAGTCAGTGGCTTTGTGAGCACTGAATGTGACTGGGTTTTGGAGCCCAGTGTGCGTGTTTTTACTTGCCTGCCAGGTGCAAGCTAGAATTAAAGATGACAGCCCATCAGTTCTTGGCTCCGTTGTTTCTTTACCGACTGTCCGAATCCAATGCGAACCTGCATGGGCCAGGCTGCTGTGATGGTGGCCGTGGCTTTTGGCCTTACGCTCACTTTGTTAAAGATGGCGCCACTGCCCACGTGGAGGCCGTTGCCCAGGTGATATTAATGTGTGTTGGGGGCAGGCAGTGGGCAGGCAGAATCCTTGTAGCCTGGGGCTTGGTTTTGGGATTAAGCCTTTCCCACCCTTTTTGATGTGGGGTGGTACAATCCCATCATGCCTCAGAGGAGTGACTTTGTATTAGAGACTTCCCTATTTTGTATATTGGATTAAGGGTTTGGATTTCTACACTATAAAATAGGGGTAGAACGGGACCTTGGGCTCTCTTGGTTCCTGGGATGATTAGCATGAGAGAGCAGAGGGAGCAGAGCAGAGAGCAGAAAGAGGCCATGTGGCCAGGAGAAGCAGCCAAGATGGCGGAGTGCTGAGTGATATGCCAGTTTGTGCAGAGTTTGTATCTGGGATAAGGAAGGAGATGGGGAACTGAGGAGAATAAGGCTGGTGAGCTAGAAACCTTTGATTCTAGGAAACTCGGATCAGTCAGTGGCTTTGTGAGCACTGAATGTGAGAGTGGGTTTTGGAGCCCAGTGTGTGTTTTTACTTGCCCACTGGGTGCAAGCTAGAATTAAAGACTATGGCCCACCAGTTGGTGGCTCCATTGTTTCTTTACCGACTGTCCGAATCCAATGCGAACCTGCATGAGCCGGGCTGCTGTGATAGTGGCTGTGGCTTCTGGCTTTACAAACACGCAATGAAAAACTAATGATTGATGTTTCTCATCTCTCTCCGTTCCTGTCTGTCTGTACCTGTCTATCCCTCTCTCTGACTCACTCTCTGTCTCTGTTAAAAAAAAAAAAAAAAGACTTGTTCTGCTATTCTAATGATGAAGGTATTATCAACTCCAGGGTCCTTAAATTGATATTCTTTCTTTATGTGACTCTCTGTAAGGCCAGGAGCCATGGCTGTCACTATCAAAGCAGCCACCTGGCCCATGCAGGTTCCCATTGGATTCAGGCAGACGGTAAAGAAATGGCGGAGTTGAAGGATGGTGGGCCATCCTATTTATTGGTGTCTCACCAAGACAGGCAAACCACAAAAGAAGACAAGGGAAAAGCAGAAAACCAGCTCTTCCCATGAAGGGCAAGGGATCAGGGAAGCCCCTGCAATTGTGATAGCAGGAACTGAGTGAACAAGCTCCTGGTCTGTCCCACTTTATAGTGTAGAAAACCAAAATCCCTTAATCCAATATACAAACAAGGAAGTCTCTGATACAGTCACTTATCCAAGGCATAATTGGATTCCTCATGAGAGTGCACCACCCAGATCATACAATCAGTCAAGGGTGTGGGGAAAAGCTTAGTCCTAAAACCAAACCTTAGGCTACAACGACCTGGCCTGCTTATAGCCTGTCCCCCACACCCAATATAAGTCACAAGCGAGCAAACATATATATCATATTTACAAACTTATTTGACCAACACTCTCGATATCACTAATGAGTGACTTTTTCCCTGTGGTCTGGAGTGTCTGCTTGCATGGGCACAAACGTGGCAACCTTCCTCCACCCCACTGCCAGACTCTCCAGTCCCTCTGGCCCCTCTGATGAGAGGCGTGAATGAGACAGAACAATCAGAGCAAGTCCTCCTGTGGCAAAGCCCTGCACGGGCTGGTGCTCACTATTATCTCCTTATCACAGATGCAAAAATTCTGATCTCCTAATGCTTGTTCTAAATGTGTTATCTTTTTGACATGCTCAGACCTGAGGATGTCTTTTTTGGTTAAATTTTTAGTCTAGAATGAAGTTGTCTGGAGAGGAGATAAGGTTAGTGTGTAGGCCAGTGGCAATCCAGAATGGATAATAACAAATTAATCATGCCACTGAATGACTAAACAAAGAGGCATATGTCTGTGTATTTATCTGAATGTCAGATGCTATACTGGGGCAGGTATCCAAGTGTTTTGAATTGGAAAAGGGAACAGGAAATCCACCTGGCCTAATTTTCCAACCCAGAGCCCCACTGGGACCCCTGCTAATAATTTATATGGTAAGCATATTAAATGGTAATAGCAATGCTCCTCAAATGTTAATGTAAGATCTTGTAAAACCCAGGTTCTGACCCAGTCAGTCTGAGATGGTACATAAAAGTCGGCATTTCTAACAAGCTCCCTGGTGGTACCAAATCTTCTAGTCCATGGAAGACGCTTTAACTCTCAAGGCCTGATCTAACTAGGAGATCTTATTAGAAATGCAGATTCTCGGGCCTCCTCCCAGACTTAGATTTAAGCCTGCATTTTAATAAAATCTCAGAGGTATGTGCTTTGAGGAACAGTGAGTTGGAGGGTTGCCTGGCTGGCTGGGTAGAGTAATGATTAAATGAACTTCCATTTGTAGTTTTGCTGGCATCATAAACATAGTCTTCAGTTAAGTCTGCATATGTGTGTTTGAGAAAAAGAAAGATGACAGACTCATTGTTTTGAATACAATGGCCTTGACAGATGGTGACAATGAGTGGGTCTTTTGATCTGGATTGGTTTGGACGACAGCACAACACCGAGAAACTAGGAGGTTCCCACTGAATACCTTCTCCTAAATACCAGATGCAAAGTGGCTACTGATAGTGCTGCTGCAGCTGCCCCCTAGAAAAGCTTCTTTGATCCTGGCCAGAGAGCCTAGTTGGTTAAAGCATCTTCCCAAAGTGCAGAGGGTGTTGGTTCGATCCCCGGTCAGGGCACAGATAGGAACAGATCAATGTTCCTGTCTCTATCTATCTATCTATCTATCTATCTATCTATCTATCTATCTACCTATCTCTCTCTCCTTTCCTCTCTCACTTAAGTCAATAAATAAAAATTTTTAAAAAGAAAAAAGAAAAGCTTCCTTGGCTAATGAAATGCAGTGCTAGCAAGAACAGTCGTTATTCTCTGCCCTTGTTGTCTTCAGGGAAAAAAAAACAAGTCATAAGTTTTGCCCCCTAGGTAGAAACTATAAGCAAATTCTACATTATGAACAGCATGCACTACAATGCTTGTTATCAATAAATATTTGAAACCAATTGATCCTTTAACCAATGAACATTACCTAAAGGCATTTTATGTGCCAGACATGGGGCCAGGGCTCAAAAGATACAGAGCTACTGACAACTTCGTCCCTGGCTTTGAAAAATCCACAATTTGATGTCTAGTTTTGAGGATAGTTTATTGGCTTTTGTTCTTTAAGCTACAAAGTTAAATGAACCAATATAATTAGTGATGTGATTCCTTCACAGTATTACCTAGGATAGGAATGAAGAAAGATGACAAAAAATGAGATATTGTAGAAAGAGAAAAGTAGAATTCCAAATAAACAGCAGAAAATTGACAGGAGCTCCATGTGTTCTCCATATTTTCTGCTTAATAGATCAATTACAGCAATAAAACATGATGTGCACTATAAAAACATGCAGAGAGAATGCAGCTGGGCTGTAAGAGAATGTTGACAAGGTAACTAAGCAACGCTGGCAAGGAAAGTTCTTATTTTTCTTTTCCTATTGATGTCTTCTGCCTTATTAGTTAAAAAATCAGAGTCCTTGCCAAGGATAAGTAAGAAATAAAACAAATCTCCCATTTGGTCCTGAGAGGTCCATCTTCTCTAGCTGCGGTCACCTCTAAAGAGACACCGGTGGCACAGAGGGTAGGTAGGACAGCGAAGAGAGGGATTGATTATATAGTTGGGAAAAAGAAGTTCAATATTCATCTTTGAGATGAAGGATTCCTCCTGGCAAGACAATTCACTAAAGGAAGGCCATAAGAGAAACACCCCAGAAGTATCCCACATGAGGGAGATACCATGTCTTCATCATTGCTGGGCCCCAAGAGCTAGGATGGTGCCTGGCACAGAGCCAGCTTCACTGACTGCTTGCTGAACGAAAGAGTAAATGATAGTGAATGAAGAAAGCAAAAACACCAAAGTGAAATAAAATTGGCCTTGTGTCTTTCACTCTTTGGGGGCACTATCTCAACCTGTAATCTCACTACCAACTCACTGAAGTTGGATATTACTGGCTGCTGGACTGCTCTGAAGTGTCCCTTCTTGAAAGATCTAGACATCTCTCCAATGTCTCTTTCAAATGGGCTGTTCCCTCCTCCTGTTATCTAAAATTCCAGTTCTTCAGAACTGAAAAATGACTAATCTGATTTCCCATCTTCCCACTAGATTTTTCTCTTTGTGGCTAGAAAAGTCTATAGAACCTTCCTCTCATACCCCAAATACTGCAGAGAAGTAGATTAGGTTTTTATTCTAAAGAAGTAAGTGTGTGAATAAAATGAACATCATCTGACCTTCCCAGGCTCCAATAAAGGATATGCCTAAAAATATATTTCTATCAACATTCATTTACTATTTCACTTCTGCCTACTTGTTAGGGGCTATATATCTTTGCTCACAAGGCAAACCCTGAATTGGAGAATCCTGCTTGAGAAGCAGCCTTGCTATTTTTATTTTTTTGTCCAACTAATCTACCTCCTTCAACTTTGAACTGCCATTTTGTTGTATTTTAGATTAGTTAGCAGAAATATTGTGGTCTCCTTTTAATGTTCCAGGATAAGCATGATTGAAGAGCTTGAAAAAGTCCACGTTATTTCTGAACACAGATGAAGTAAGGAAATACAGGTGCAGCCCGACAGAAGTATGCCACACGACCTTCACTCCCCCATCAATTTCTAGCTCTTCAATGTCCAGACAAGTTGCATTCTCACTGTTCTGTTTGTATATTTGCTGAGTAGGACATTTTAGCATCAGACTAGGAGTAAATATTCCAAAAATAAAACCATCACATGCGACCTTGCACTCTGCAGCAGCAGCAACAGGAGTGATTGCTAAATGCACAGTGTTCCCAGCAGAGACTCAGAATGATTCTCCATTCTACAGACTCAAAACATTGCCATTCAGAAGAGGACACTCAATGATGAAAAAAGGTGAAAAGATAAAAAAGGGCGAGATTGATTTGGTATGGTTTAAGTCACTACATATTCACATTCTACTAAAGAAAAGGCAGACTTTTAAAAATTATTGTTTTTTACGGAGAATAAAATTCTTTAAAATACAGGCCTTCATGAGGCCAGTAGAGACTGGCTTGGGTTCATAATAATGAGGAAGATGGCAAATGGTCCACCCTTGGCTAGGGTTGATCCAATCTTACCATGGTTTTAAAAATAAATAAGGTAAAATTATTATAAGTGCTTAGTTGACTCACTTCTAATTTATAAAATAAATTTAAAAATTAAGGCCCTGGCCAGTTGGCTCAGTGGTAGAGTGTCGGCCTGGCATGCAGGAGTCCCGGGTTCGATTCCCGGCCAGGGCACACAGGAGAAGCGCCCATCTGCTTCTCCACCCCTCCCACCTCTCCTTCCTCTCTGTCTCTCTCTCTTCCCCTCCCGCATCCAAGGCTCCATTGGAGCAAAGTTGGCCCAGGTGCTGAGGATGGCTCTATGGCCTCTGCCTCAGGCACTAGAATGGCTCTGGTTGCAACAGAGCAACGCCCCAGATGGGCAGAGCATCGCCCCCTGGTGGGAATGCCGGGTAGATCCTGGTGGGGTGCATACAGGAGTTTGTCTGACTGCCTCCCCATTTCCTACTTCAGAAAAATACAAAAAATAAAAATAAAAATATAAAAATTAATAACTTAAAATTATAATTAATAAAATTAATAAATAAAAAATTAATATTTTTTTATTTTTGAATGTTTATTTTATTGATATTTTTTATAGAGAGAGGAAGGGAGAGAGAGAGATAGGAACATCCATCTCTTCACATATGTGCCCTGACCAGGAATCGAACCAGCAACCTCTGAGCTTTAGGATGATGCTCTAAGCAACCGAGCTTCTGGCCATGGCAACAATTTTTTCAAAGAATGAAAAACTCCAAGTAATGTATCACTTACTCTTTTATTTCCAGATCTTTGGACTAGCTAGAAAATATTTTTAAGATAAAAAAAAGACATTTGATTTGAGAACATAATACCTAAAGCAGGAATGGAGGATGGGGAGGGAACTACAGATAAAGATAATTTAACAGCTGAAATTTTTTTTTTTAATTAAGGCAGAAAAATGCATTTTTACTTTTTCAGTCACAGGTGTATACTAGCTAATGTGCTGACACTCAGAACCTCCATCTGATACAGGGATAAAGGTCATTGTCAATCACCATTTTCTTCTTTCTCTTTGAGACAAGGTATGCCAATTCTGTTTTGGAAAAGTCTTGCTTTAAAGGGAAAAAATGTTCAAATTCAAGAAAGTTGGTTCCTGTAACAGACTTATTTAATCTTAGCCACTCTAAATGAATTTGAATCTTAAGGTCTGGAAAATTTTTATCCCTGGCACTATGTGAACTTATGAATGACATCTGGAATGGAGTTCGTTGAAGGTGGGTAGAGAATACAAAAGAGGCTAGAAGACTGAAAATTGGAAAATACAGTTCTAATTTTCAAAAGGGCCCTGTTTTAAGCTTGGGAGGGGGTTATGGGTAAATTGACACCAATTGCAGGCAAGACTTAGAGGCAATATAGCCAAGTGGCTAAGAGCACAGCATCTGCAGGGTTGCTGTGAAAGTTCAGGAGGATCAAATGTTTGGAACATAGTGGGCACTGAGTAATGTGGTTGTTACCATCATTCTCGTCATCATTACAATCAGCCATCTAGAATCTTAAAATGTTTAAAATTCTATCCAACTTAATTGCATAATAGTAATAATAACTCGACTGTATTTTGCTCTTTATTTTGATTTTCACAACAACCCAGTGAGATAGGTATTATTATTTCTCCCATTTTGCACTTAGGGAAACTCGAGATACAAAACTCGAGACACTCCCAGGTAATAGAATCCATAAGTAGCCAAGCTGACTCTAAAACTCTTTTTTTTCTTTTTAGGTGAAAGGAGGGGAGGTAGTGAGGCAGAATCCCACATATGCCCCAACTGGGATCCACTCAGCAACCTCATCTGGGGCTGATGCTTGAGTACTGAGCTATTTTTAGCACCTTAGGCTGATGTGCTCCAACAGCAGTATCCTCAGTGCCAGGGGTGAGTTTGAACAAATCAAGCCACTGGCTGTGGGAGAGGAACAGGGAAAGAAGAAGCAGATGGTCACTTCTCCTATGTGCCCTGACTGGGAATCGAACCCAGGACGTCTACACACCAAGCTTATGTTCTATCCACTGAGTCACCAGCCAAGACCACTCCAGAATCCTTAACCCCAATTAAGACTGCCTCTTAGCCTGACCTGTGGTGGCGCAGTGGATAAAGCATCGACCTGGAAATGCTGAGGTTGCCGGTTCGAAACCCTGGGCTTGCCTGGTCAAGGCACATATGGGAGTTGATGCTTCCAGCTCCTCCCCCCCTTCTCTCTCTCTCTGTCTCCTCTCTCTCTCTGTCTCTCCCTCTCCTCTCTAAAAAAAAAACGAATAAATAATAAAAAAAAAAAAAAAAAAAAAAAAAAGACTGCCTCTTTAGATGATTGGGTATTTCATAGAAATAAATAAATAAATAAGAACCAGAAGAATTCTTAGGGCACATTTGAGGTGGTTGGAGAAACGAATGGGAGAAACATAAACCTAGCCCTAGTTCATAGATAGACACATGCCACTCCCAAAGACGTAGATTTATTGAACCTTTGTGGTCTAGTCAGATGACCTGGACTCAGGTCCTGACAACAACTTTAACTGGCTATGCCTTTGGCCAGAAAACACATTATGAACCTCAGTTTTGACTTCTTTAAAGATAATGGTACTTATTTTCCAAGATTATTGTGAAAACTTAAAGAGCTACTACCTGTGAAAACACTTCATAAATGGAAAACCATCATCTAGTTTTTAACATGGCCATGAGTAACAAAAGAAACTAAAACTTTGACATGACACCAAGAAATAATGTGAACAATGAAAAATAATTAATTTCAATGCAAATGGGTATTTCTTAACAAGAGACAGGGCTGTGGGAGGGGTGACAATGGAGCCCTGGACAGAAGAAAAGAATAAAATCAACACTTTCTTCTTGCTTCATTTGGATGCACTTCTAATTCTCACACAGAAGGAAATAATACCATTAATCTAGAATTCTGATAAGGAGTCAATATTCCTCAATATTTATAACTCACTTAGCTTAATATAGTGAGGCAATTCCCATCTTTTTTCATGCAATAAAATTAATTGCAATATTACTTTATGAATTTTGATATACCAGGGAAAACACATTTTAGAATCAAGTATTAAAGTTCTTGTTTTAAATTTTAAGGGCTAGTCTGACCTGTGGTGGTGCAGTGGATAAAGCGTTGACCTGGAATGCTGAGGTCGCTGGTTCGAAACCCTGTACTTGTCTGGTCAAGACACATATGGGAGTTGATGCTTCTTGCTCCTCTGCCCTCTCTCTCTCTCTCTCTCTCTCTCTCTCTCTGTCTCTCTCATTCTCTCTCCTCTCTAAAATGAATAAATAAAAATTTTTAATAAATTTTAAGGGCTTTCCATTTAACACAATGCCTTAGGTTTTTAACTCAGCTGTGATCTCAGAGTTCTGATAACAGGAATAACTTTCTGAGTCATTATCTGGCTAGAGGATTAAGGCTGCATCCCAGAAACTCTCCAGGGAGAGAAGTCAACCCTCTATCTAGGAGCTTTTCAATTTGCTGAGGTGAAAACAGATGAGCAGAACAGATAACACTGAGACAAATAATTAATGACGCTATCCTCACTACACTCCGGAACATGTCCACAACGATACAAGAGATCAGAAATAAAATAGAATCAAACAAGTAATTATAAATGATGTGGTCACTTGGAGCACTATAAAGAGCCCTATTTTTTAGTGTCAGAAAGATGTGAGCTTAAGTCTCGACTCTGCCCTTAACTAGCTATCTTCCTGGGCTGAACATTACTCTATGTTTCAATTTCTTCTTTGGTTGAAAGAAGGTACAAATACAGATACTGCAGCATGCTGGATCAGTGGGAGCATGTGAATAAAGAGGGACAAATGTCAGTGCTACCTTGATTAACCCAGACTTCTCATATAATCAGGTTATTTCTCATGTTATAAACTAGCTTCGTGGTCAACAGGGATCCCAAACATCACTGGTTTGTTCTTCAACTTCTTTCCCACAGATGTGGGCACATGGCCCTCAACATGTATAAAATCTTGGAAAATTTTAGAAGACAAATCCATTTCCTCACTCCTGGTTTTTATGAGGAAGCGTTTTCCCTAAGTACACAACTGGCCTTTCTCTGTCCTTTTACTAATGTGGCATCGGGGGAGTTGGAGGAACTAATTAATTTAATTGATAAATTTGAGAAGAACCAACTGGGCATGCTCAGCTGCAAAATTTACCTCCTGGGAGGTGCTTGTCCTCCAGGGGTTGCTATTTGTGCTTTCCTAGAGAGAGAGAGAGAGAGAGAGAGAGAGAGAGAGAAGAAGAAGAAGAAGAAGAAGAACAAGAAGAAGAAGAAGAAGAAGAAGAAGAAGAAGAAGAAGAAGAAGAAGAAGAAGAAGAAGAAGAAGAAGAAGAAGAAAGGAGAGAAATAGGAAGCATCAACTAGTAGTTGTGGCACCTTAGTTGTTCAATGATTGCTTCTCATATGTACCTTCATGGGGGGGGGGGGGGACCCTCCAGCCAAGCCAGTGTTCAAGCCAGCAACCTTGGGATCATACTGATGATCCCATGCTCAAATCGCAATCCCTCGCTCAAGGTGGTAAGCCTGCACTTAAGCCAGCAACCTCAGGGTTTTGAACCTGGGTCCTCATCGTCCCATAAGCCACCACCACTCAGGCCTCTTCCCTAAATTTCTGAAGGGAGAAAGACTTCACTGTCCTACACATCATGGGAAATGGTGGGCGAACCTAGTGTTTACATTTAGCACACTCACTTGGCTGACAGACCTAGAGCTCTGTCCTCTAGCCAGACTTGTATAAGCAATAGGGATGATCTGCTTCTGAGTTTTCAACCAACTTCTTCCAAAACCATGTAGAGAAGAGTGGTATTGTTAGTTTGTTGGAAACTGTCTTAGAGACCCAATTCTATGCAAAGTTAGCCATTTTTTAGAAGAGTTTCATTGTGACATCAGTTCAAGCATAACCGATCTGCATAAGTTCTGTGTCTACCCACCAGGCATGCACAGTCTTTCCAGGCATTTTCTCAGACATGAGAGACAACCCAGTAACTGTCGAGTCACAGACACAAAGAGTGACAATGCTCAGAACAGAAGGCCCTCACCGGTGAGGTGTTCTGAAACATTCCACAACAGTTGGTGAGCATCAGGTTTGGCAGCCCCATGCTCTGTAGGTGGCTACTGTCCCATCTGAGGCCATGCTCTCCATGGGGAATCTGAACACTTCTACCAGGTAAGGCCCCTCCCACACCCAGCCTCATCTTCTCAAACTTCTCTCTGGTTTAACTTCAAAACTCTGGTAAAGGGAGGTGAAAGAGGGGGAGAGAGAAGGGTAGGAAGAAGGAAAGAATGGCTGATCATTCCTGTCCCGTGGTGCCTGATTTCCCCTGCACTTCTCCCTCACACGCACACGTCTTTTCCCCACACTGCATGTCTGCCCCTGCGTCCCCATGCCATTGGCCTGTGATGGACAGTCGCCCCCTGGGCTCCACCAGAGCACTGACACCTAACCCAGGGCCCAGCACAGACGGGAGCTCGGGTTTTGTGCTAGAACTATGTATCTAAATTATTTCTGATCAAACACTGCACAGACAGACAGTTCCTTCTCCAGCTGAGAGGGCCACATTCCCAGAATCATGATGAGACATAATCCACAGAAGAAACCTTCTCAGAAAACAGACACTTCCTGCAGAGGTGCACAGCAGCCCTGCCTGTGCCTCCCCAGGCCGAGCGGAGCAGCTCCACGTTTGCATTTCCAGCCTTCCCTGACAAGGCGGCTCCTTTAGAGAGAAGCAAACCTCGCTTTAAAGGAACATCTAAAAATTCATGATAGCTCTTTGGAATATCTTTGTGTGGTGCTGCAAAGACCTCTACCTGTGCGCTTTTTTTTTTTTTTTAAGAATAAGTTTTAAAAATAAGCCTCAAAAGAAAAAATAATGCTTTAGAAAGGAGGTCACTCAGTTGGGAAATTTATTTTTTCTAATGTGAGAAGAAAATGTATCCTATCCCCTCCTTTACTGCGAACTCCACTCCTGTGTTTGTTGCCCATCTCCACCCCATGCTTTTGCTGCGGCTGCAGCCCCCTCCTCCCCTTGTGCCCTTCACACCAGGATGTGTCCGCAGAGCCGGTGTCCCTCAGTCTTCCCGCACAATAACATGAAACTCATTCTCCTCCAGCCATGATCTGCCGCCTACCCTCAGGTGAATGTGGGGGAAGCCTGGAGAGAGATCACTGCTGAGAGCATTTTATAGCAGAAAAGAAAATCACCTTATTGAATTCAACCTCTCAATGTAATAAATACAAAAACAGAAGCAGCCACACCTAATGCCCAGAAAAGTGAGGTGAAGCCCACGGCCCAGAATGGAGCCGAGAGCACAGCCTCAACCTGGAGGCCAGCACTCCTCCCACCACGCCATGGATCTCTTACAGGCTTGCAAACCCGACACCACACTGCCCTACAAACTGCCCCAACTTAACTAGCTTATATATATAGTATTATATATATATATAGTATTTTTCATCCCCTCTCTGGGTTTTTTAGCCTTTTTAAAAAAAAATAACGTAACTCCCCCAATGAAGTCTAATGCAAGGTCTAATTATATAAAAACTGATAAAAATTCTCTCTTCTGTGGCTGAAGTAGAGAAAAGTACCCTCTCTTAGTCTACCCCCTCCCAACAGCCGCCGAGGCCCCTCTGAGGGTTTCCAGGTTTGGCTTTATCTCTGAGGGTCTCCAGGTTTGGTTTATCGTACAGTCATGGACTCCCAGTGCTCACTGCACTCGCCAGCGACCACGTCTCTGCCCTGGCCCCTTCCTCACCCATCGCCTGTCGTCATCTTCATCCTTCGAGGCCTGGGGAGTCGCCACCGCCTCCAAGCAGCCTCTCTGGACCCTGTTACTGGGAAGCGGCTCTTATCTTTCCTTTGCTCCAAAGCTCTGCATTAGTCACCTTTCCTCTGTACCCAAACAGTCTGAACTACTTGTTATTCTCGTGCCTCACCCCAACCTTCCAGCCCACTTATCACGAGGGCCCACCCACTCAACTGGGAGCCCTGCAGGTCCATTGGAGCAGGCTCCCAACGTGATGGCCACCCGGGTGAAGGTTCAGCCCACCCCTTTGCCTTCTCTCCTGACCCTTCCCCGACCTAGCTTTGTCTATGTCCATTCTGATTGAACTCATTTTTAACCCCGGCCTCTAACAGACCCCTGAATAGGGAGTGGCTAGCTCTTCCTGAGTTCCATGCTCTGTCCTCAGCTCTGCCTCCCATTCGTTCTTTTCCTCTTTTAGTTTCTTCTCTTGAGCTATGGAGCCTCTGCTAGAGGCGAGTGTCTGCTAACGGGAAAATACGACCCCTCCTCACTCTGAACCATCTGTCCACTGACTGACTTCAAGCTGCTGCTGGACCAGGCTCAGAAAAGATGGGAAAACCAACATTGACTGGCTGCTTGTTTAAAATGTGACACTCAGGGTCCCACCCTCACCTTCTGTGGTAGGTGATTGATTAATGCATTCCAATGTTTAAGAACTCCTTGAAACGGGGAGTCTCACACTCCAGGCCTGTCCAGGGTTCCATGGGCCAACAGTCATTTATATACTAAGGAGAATGGCAGAAAGAAATGTGGTCCTCAGCAGAGCCGAATTTCCAGCAGCAAGAATGACAGAAAAGTCCTTAGAAAAGAGGAAGACAAACCTGAATTGCACTGGAGAATGGAGAACGGTACTTCCCTCCCTGCTCCACTGGCTGCTCTACCGACGGAGAGACTGGTCCATCCACCACCTGCTGCCTCCCGTGTCTCTTGGCCCCTGTATTGTTCAGAGGGGTGGTTAAGTATGGCTGAGATCAGGCTGCCTGGATTTGACTCTAGGGTCTATCACTTTCAGGGCTGCAGTCTCTTGAGCCTATTATGTAACCATTAAACTTCAATTTCCTCTTTTATAAAATAGTGATGATTAAAAATTAGCTGTCTTGAAGAGTTGTTGTGAGAATTAAATGACATTATCCAAATATAGCATTTAACACAGCACCAGGCACAAGATAAGTTTGCAATAAGTATTAGCTTTTAATTCAGATCATTCACGTAATGCTTTCATGAACTTACTCATTTATGTGTCTGTTCCCCCACCCAGGCAGCAGACGCGATAGGCTTTCTACTTTCTCTCCCTTATAAAGACACTCTTAGTAAGTTATGCCTCACAGGATTGAGGTAAGGATGAAATAAGACGGTAGGCAAACAAACAGACTAAACAGAAACAAACTGATAGATACAGAGAACAAACTGATGGTTGCTAGATGGGAGGAGGGTTTGGGAAATGGGTGAAAAAGGTTGAAAGATGTTAAGAAAGTACAAAATGACAGTTATGAAAACGGTCACAGGGATGTACAGTAAGTATGGCACAGGAAATATGATCAATAATATTATAATAACTATTGTAATAACTATAAGGTATTAAATATCTAATCACTATGTTATACACCTGAAACTACTATACTATTGTATGTTAACTGTAATTGGAATATAAATTAATTAATAAAAGACAGTAGGTGAAAAGAGCTCAGCAGTGGGTTTGGTGCACCATAGGCACTCTGTAACAGACTGAAGAGGCTGACCTACCTTGACACGCCCTGGGCACCGGCAACAGCAGGAGCTTTCCCTCACCAGGTCTAATGCGCCGCAACCTCCCTCCAGCCACGAGGCAGGGGAGCCCTCCACAAAAACAGAAGCCGGGCTTAGAAGGTTTCTCAAGGAACCACACGGAGCAGCTGGCCAGAAAGTCTGTGCGGACTGGACATTTATACCTATTATGTTATGACGGGAATTCGAGCTCTCACAGGGCTGTGCCAGATCAACTCATCCTGAGTTGAGGGGTGTGTTTCTAATACAAAATATCTTCATTCTGATTTTCTTATGCAACCACATGTGTAGACTTGCCAAAAATGTTAAAAATAGAAGACAATAAAAAAAATCAAAGAGAAAGTCTTCTCATAGTTTCTAGACCAACTTGCATGGAAACAGTTACCCCACGAAGCATGACGGGTGTCAATTTCTTCATTCCTTTAGGGGAGTGGTTTTTGTTTTTCCTCTTATTTCCTTTGGGTAGTTTTATTTATTATTCCAACATTATTCTTTAATGACAAGTGAGGGTGTCACCACTTTTCTTAAAAACAATAGAGGCTACAGGGGAAAATAAAAAGCTCTTAAAGCCTGCAAAGGCTTGGGGAATCTTGCTCCAGCAAAGCGTGGCAAACAACCGCCTCCGCGGCACTGGGCTGAGCCAAACCCCTGCGGTGAGGACTCGCTTTATTTTTGGTCCAAGCACAGAGTCCAGGAAGCCACATCTACTCCCTTCTTTTTCATTTAAGATTATACATTCATCAATAAGCCTTGTCGAGAAAGCCTCCATTAGAGATTTCCTCTATTTGTTCTGAGAAAGGACAGGAAAAACAGAAAAGCAGACACCAATCCCAGGAAAACAGCAAGACCCGGCGGGTGACCAAAGCAGGTGTGTGCTCTCTCCTTCTCGCTCTTTACATTGCATTTTCACACACACACACACACACACACACACACACACACACACACACACACGCGGCAAGCAGCTCCCTGAGTTTAAACGATGTTTGATTTTATATAAGCGCCAGATGACTCAAACTCATTTTAGAAGAAGGAGGTGTAGCGATCTATAAAAACACTGATAAGCATTTAACCACAAACAGTTCTTCCATCAACCGCAGTCAATTAAAAAAATGTTCAAAGGCTTAATATAGTCAAAGATGGAAAAATACAGAGTCCCATGTTATGTAAGACTGTTATGTCAAAAAATGGGGGGAAAACCCATCTGAGCCCCTTTAACACATCTCAAATGCAGACCTTTACATAACTGATCAAGTAGAGCATTTCAAAATATTTATATTTTCAAATCATATGATAGCTGTTACCAGACTTAAGAAATTGAGACTGATTGCACAATGAGCTGGTCCTCATTTGGTCTCCCCTAATTTGCCATAAACCAGCGTGGCTTCTAGAAAAAGACAGAACCTGACAGACCACAGCAGTGTAGCCAAGGAGTCCTGATTTATTTCAGCTCTGAAAGGCCACTGCACCGGGATTTTCATTTCTGCCTGGAATGCAATCCACACGACTGGCCTCGCTGTCCTGAATCAAATACTGTACACGTTTTTCTCATCTAGCAGAGATCTTGTGAACTGTGAGCACAACCTGCACAGGCGTAGGGGGGAGAAAAGAGGCGGAGCGCGGGGTCGTGCTGGGACGCGGAGTCACTCCATGTTGCGCCCATGGCACCAGGCTCACAGAAGGGCCCAGACAGGAAGAAGGCAGGGCCTTCGCTTCCAGACGTCCAGTGAGAGAAACGTTCCAAGTTGGCATCACAAACAGAGATGAATCTGCTGCCTGGAGAGCTAGGTCCCTAAACTGATCCAAAACAAGGCGGGCCTCGTGGCTTCTGCGGACAAGATGGGGACCTGAAGGTGGAAAGTGGGGGCAGAGTGGGGGGCAGTTCCATTCCCTTCTCCACCCGGGGGGCTAGCCACAAACAAGGAAAGTTGATGATGGACCCCATGAAGGCACTTCCTCAACGTCCACGGAGGTCACGCACTCTCCCCAGCTCCTTGCTCCACCCACCCTGCTCCTAGGAGTAAGGGGGAAGAAAGCACCTTCGTCTTCACTTGGGAAGCTGCCCAGATAATCTATGCTTTCACCTGGGCCACCTCACCTGAGAGCAGCCAGAGACAGTTGAAGCACCAACTGTTTCACTTTTATAATTGTCTAGGTTTAGGGTGTATTTAATTTCATAAAGCTGCCTTAAATTGTGTGGGAAGGAGATAAAATCATTCTGATAATAATTTGTATTTCCTACAACGATAGCCTAGTAAACATAAGAGGGACTTTTTAAGTACAGGTGCTTTCTGACTAATGATGAAATAAATGTACACCTCATTATCTCATAGCCCACCAAAAACTCCTAAGGAAGGAGGACTTAGAAGGAATGATTCAAGTGGAGTTTCCCTCGTCCTTATCAGCTCAGCCTACCTCTCTCCCCACTGTCTGTTACCTTTACATCCCTCTCACAAAGGCTGGCTGAATAAACCTCACCTAAGCCAGCAAACAAGTGGAGGCACAGACATTTTTCATGGCACAACCCAGGTCAGCATACCCTAGACTAGTTGCTAAGGATTGTGTGCCTGCTGGTTAGAACGTTACTATGGTTTCTGCTACGAGACGCACAGCTATTTCCTGTGCAGGGAAATCTTGGAGGGGCAAGGAAAAGGAAGGTGGGAAGGAAGGAGAGGTGCCTGACAAAGCCCAGGGAAGCCTCTTCCAGGGTCTATAACACTTCCTCTCAGGCTGTATAGCAAATACTGCTTTCAAAATGAACTTTGAAATTCAGAGTGAAGCGTTTAAAAAGAATTCTAGTGTTACAGTTGAAATTTAAAAATATGCATACCTTTTCCCTTAGCAAACCCACCTTTAAGCAAAGAATTTTCAAGGACAATGGAAGTGGACTGTTGCATCCAACTGACTCCCAAGATGGCCCTCAGTGATCTCTACCTCCTGGTATCTATGGCCATTTAATACTCCTCTCCACCTGAGTGAGGGCTGGGCCGAGTGACTTACTTCTAGTGAACAGAATACTGCAAAAGTGATTAGGTTACAAAAGACTGTGACTTCTGTCTTGACCACATACTCTGTTGCTCTCTCCGCTTGCTCACTCTGATGCAGCCAGCTGCCATGTGTGAGGTCTGCCACACAGAGACCCACATGGCAAAGAGCCGATGGTGGCTTTTTGTCAAAAGCCAGTGAGGAAGAAAAGCCTTCCGGCCAACAGGACACTAGGAACTGAGTCCTGCCGACAACTTAAGAAGCTCAGATCCTTCCCCAGCGAATCTTTGAGAAGATGCAGCCCCAGCCTACCCTTCGTGACAGCCTTGTGGAGCACCCTGCCCTGGAGAACCCTGCTCGGCTGTGCTCCGGTACCTGACCCAGACAAACGGATAATACATGTTGTTATTTTTAAGCCACTAAGTTTTGGGGTCTTTTGTATATAGCAAGACAGAAAGAATACAGCTTTTAAGTAACATTTTTTGTTTTTGTTTTATTTATTTTGTTTGTGTGTATGTGAGAGAGAGAAAGAGACAGACAGACAGACAAACAGGGACAGACAGACAGGAAGGGAGAGAGATGAGAAGCATCAACTCAGAGTTGTGGCATCTTAGTTGTTCATTGATTACTTTCTCATATGTGCCTTGACGGGGAGGGGGGGGGGCTCCAGCTGAGCAAGTGACCCCCTGCTCAAGCCAGCAACCTTGGGCTCCAGCCAGCGACCTTCGGCTTCAAGCCAGCAATCTTTGGGCTCAAGCCAACTATAAGGTCATGTCTATAATCCTGCGCTCAAGCTAGCAACCCTACACGCAAGCTGGTGAGCGGGCACTCAAAGATGGCAACCTCGGAATTTTGAGCCTGGGTCCTCAATATTCCAGCTGATACTCTATCCACTGCACCACCACCTGCACAGGTTTAACATTGTTGATCATCACACTCAGGAAAGGGAAAATTCCAAAAGTCCATTCAGAGGGAGCTACTTCAGTCAAGAGTAGCACTTCCACACCAGAAATATTGGGTGACCGTCAAAACACAGTGAGGTCGATGTATCTGTACTGATACAGAAAGAAGTCCATGAAAATGAAAAAGTTGCAAAACAGTGCGAGACTTCTAAAATATATCAGACATCTAGATTTTCGTGCCTTTAAACTCCAGACAAGCCCCTTATCCAGTGTTTCCATCCCAGAAAATAACACCTGCAATTATCTAGTTGCTATAGGCAAATAAGCAAACAAAACCAAAAAAAACAAAATAGAGAGGAAGAGAAAGAGAGATCATTCCTGAGTCTCCTCTTTCCCTCATATTGCTCATGTAATCCATTAGCAAATTATACAGTTTACCTTTTTTTTTTTTTATAGAGAGAGACAGAGAATCAGAGAGAGGGGTAGATAGGGACAGACAGACAGGAATGGAGAGAGATGAGAAGCATCAATCATTAGTTTTTTGTTGTGATACTTTAGTTGTTCATTGATTGCTTTCTCATATGTGCCTTGACTGTGGGGCTACAGCAGACCGAGTAACCCCTTGCTCGAGCCAGCGACCTTGGGTCCAAGCTGGTGAGCTTTGCTCAAACCAGATGAGCCCTTGCTCAAGCTGGCGACCTCGGGGTCTCAAACCTGAGTCCTCTGCATCCTAGTCTGACACTCTATCCACTGCGCCACCACCTGGTCAGGCTATACAGTTTACCTTTGAATTGTTACTGTATCCCACCCTTATCACCACCTCTGCAGTTCCTACTTGGTCCAAGTCACCATCCTGTCTTTCTTGGGCAACAGCAATAGACCTGATTCGTTGTCCTGCTTCCACTTCTCTCCAGTCTACTTCCAGATAATAGCCAGAGTGCTACTTAAAAATATATAACAAAATCAGGCCAGTCCCCTCTTAAACCCTGTAAAGTTTTTCTTTCACAGTCAGAATAAAAATCAAAGTTGCTTTGTTGATTCACAAAGCCATGTTTTACAGATATGGCCTCTGGATACCTCTTCCTTTACAATTCTCCCTCTTGCTTATCAAGCTACACTGGCCTCATTGATGTTTTCATAACACACCAAGTTCACTGTCATTTGTTTAATTATTTGTTTTTAGATTTTTTATTTATTCATTTTAGTGAGAGGGGACAGAGAGAGAAGGAGAGAGAGAGAGAGAGAGAGGCAGAGAGAGAGAAGGGGGGGTAGGAGCAGGAAGCATCAACTCCCATATGTGCCTTGACCAGGCAAGCCCTGGGTTTCGAACCGGCGACCTCAGTGTTCTAGGTCAACACTTTACCCACTATGCCACAGCAGGTCAGGCCTTTGAAGGGTCTATTAGTATGCTAAGGCTGCCATAACAAAGTACCACAAGCTGTGTGGCTTAAATAACAGAAATTTAATTTCTCACGGTTTTGGAGGTTAGAAGTCTGAAATCAGGTTGCTGGTACGGCAGGTGTCTTCTTTTTAGGCTCTAGGGAAGGATCTGTCTCATGCCTTTCTCTTTGCTTCTGGTGATTTGCTAGAAATCTTCAGTGTCCCTTGACTTGCAGGCACATCATCCCAAGAACGGTGCTGTCACCAGATGCGTATCTGTCTCCAAACATCCCCTTTCTATAAGGTCAGATTTGCATTACAATCTGATGACTTTCCCAGGTCCCCACCAGCTCCCTCCCCATTTCCCTGGCAGTCAGAGCACAGCACTTAAAAGGGTCCTACACGGCCCTGGCCGGTTGGCTCAGCGGTAGAGCGTCGGCCTGGCGTGCGGGGGACCCGGGTTTGATTCCCGGCCAGGGCACATAGGAGAAGCGCCCATTTGCTTCTCCACCCCCACCCCCTCCTTCCTCTCTGTCTCTCTCTTCCCCTCCTGCAGCCAAGGCTCCATTGGAGCAAAGATGGCCCGGGCGCTGGGGATGGCTCCTTGGCCTCTGCCCCAGGCGCTAGAGTGGCTCTGGTCTCGGCAGAGCGACGCCCCGGAGGGGCAGAGCATCGCCCCCTGGTGGGCTTGCCGGGTGGATCCCGGTCGGGCACATGAGTGGGAGTCTGTCTGACTGTCTCTCCCCGTTTCCAGCTTCAGAAAAAAAAAAAAAAAAAAAGGGTCCTACACTTGGTGGAACTCTGCTGTATGTACCATCTCAAAATGTCATTTTTGAACAAAGGGACCCACATCTTCGTTTTATACTGAACACTGGTCTTGCTTATAGGGGTTGCCTTAATATTTCTCTTGCATTGCTAATCTGGTCTTGGTGTCTGCTTCTTGGAGGACCCAGACTGATACCCCAGATATCAACATGACTCTTTACCACGTCATGTAAGCCTCTGGTCACCTCCACTGAGAAGCTTCCTTTGCCATTTTAAACAAAGCACATCCCACCTAACCCAGGCCCTGCTAATAATCCTGCTTTAATGTTCTTCATAGCTCCATCTAATTTTACTGCGTATTTTTATTTTATATTTGTCTTGTCTTCCCCTTGAGAAGATAAACTATACAGAGACAAAAAATAATTGTTTTCTTTATTGTTAAACTCCAGCACCAGTAACAAACCTAGTTATGTGCAGGTACCCAACAGTCTGTGAATAAGTTAATTTAGTAAAACAAACAAACAAAAAACCCCATAATTTTAGCCCTGGCCAGATAGCTTGGTTGGTTAGAGCATCATTCTGAAGCGCTTAGGTTGCTGGTTCAATCCTCAGACAGGGCACATACAGGAACAGATAGATCTATGTTCTTTTCTCTCTCTCTCTAATATCTATAAAATAAACATAAAAAAATAAATTCACCCAGATCCTCCTTCAGATCCAAAAAGATATAAGATATAACTTAGTATGACCGTCTTGAGAAGGTACTTCAAACATCGATGAAATACAACTTTTGAAAAATACAGGCCAGAAACGAATAGAGAACCCAAGGCCAAAGCCAAACCATGAGAGAAGTAGGCATGAGCTGGGGGGTTGAATCTGGACACAGCTACCCCAGGGCATAGGTCTGGAGTTCTAATGACCAGGTAGGATAAGGTGATGTGGCTCTCAGTCCATGCAAGGTAGGAGAATGGAACTGACATAATTTCATACAGTTAGAGTTCTTGAAAACCTCCTTCTACATGAAAATGGGGTTAGAAAACTATCACTGTTCCCTAGTAGCTCTGGGAAGAGGCAAGTAGGTCTGCAGTCTGCCCCAATCCCAGGGTGAAGAAAACAAAACACCAAGCCCATGCCTTGCACAAGTATGCTGCCCAAATTTACATTGTTTAAATTATGCAAGAATCCTGGGCTGATAAGTCACTATAAACAGGTTTTTAGGACCACAGTAACCTCTGTAGAAGAAAACTCAAATTGCTCTTTAAAAATATTTTTATAACTCAGGACTCAAAGACCCCCTCAGAATAAATAAATCCTATTGAACAAACCAGACAAAGAACCAACCAATCAGAGGGAGAAGTCATATATACAACACAGAATTAACATACCAAAAACTAAAGTTAGTAAAATCATCTGATGAATCTAAAAAATAATTATGTTTAAAAGTATTTTAAAAATGAAATAGTTCATTTCTATACAAAAAGAAAGGTCAGATTTTAAAAAGTAAATAAAGTACTAAAAATTAAAAATACAATGTTAAGCTACATGTTAGATACAGCTAAAAAGAGAATTAGGATCATGAAAAATGGGTCTGAAGAAATTACTCATAGTGTAGCAGAAAGAGAAAAAAAGAGATCGAAAATGTGAGAGGTTATAAGAAATAGAGAATAGATTTAAAAAAAAAATGTATATTTGAGTCTGACCAGGCGGTGGCGCAGTGGATAGAGCATCGGACTGGGATGTGGAAGACCCAGGTTTGGGACCCTGAGGTTGCCAGCTTGACATGGGCTCATCTGGTTTGAGCAAAGCTCACCAGCCTGGACCCAAGGTTGCTGGCTCAAGCAAGCAGTTACTTGGTGTTGTAGCCCCACGGTCAAAGGCACATATGAGAAAGCAATCAATGAACAATTAAGGTGTCGCAAGGAAAAACTAATGATTGATGCTTCTCATCTCTCTCTGTTCCTGTCTGTCTGTCCCTATCTATCCCTCTCTCTGACTCTCTCTCTCTGTCTCTGAAAAAATAAAATAAAATTGAAAAAAAAAATGTATATTTGATTGACGTTCCAGGAGAAAGGAGCAGAAGATTATGAAAGAAGCAATACTGAAATGATAATGGCAGAATTAAAGTAATACTTTGTTTTCTGCATTTGAAATATCACAAGCCCTAAGCAGGATTCAAAAGAAAAACAAGAAAAAAACAAAAAAGCCTGACTAGGTTCTTTTTAGTTACAGACTGCATACTAACATTGCCTGTACTATAGACTTATCTTATTCTTGTGATAAAATAATGTACATAAAAGAGGATTTTGAGCCTGACCAGTAGAAGCACAGTGGATAGAGCATTGACCTGGGATGCTGAGGACCTAGGTTGGAAACCCGAAGGTTGCTGGGTTGAATGCAGGGGCATCTGCTTGAACATGGACTCACCAGCTTGAGTGTGAGATCATAGACATGACCCATGGTCACTGGCTTGACCTCAAAGGTTGCTGGCTTAAAGCCCAAGGTCAATGAACAACTAGGATGCCACAACAAAGAATTGATGCTTCTCATCTTTCTCCCTTCCTGTCTCTCTCTCTCTCTCTCTCTCTCTCTCTCTCTCTGTGTCTTTTGCTAAAAAAGAAAAGAAAGAAACACAATGACACACATATGTGCATGCACGTACACAAGCAACACACACACCTGGACTCATTGGAATAAATTGAAGAACCAAAGAGAAACTCATGGAAGAACCAGAGAGAAAAAGGGCACCAACTTAATAGTGGTAATCAGATTAGCAGCAGACTTTCCATCAGTAACATAGACCCTAGAACAGGCATGGCCAACATACAGCCCACGGGCTGGATCCCGCCTGCGTAATGAGTTTATGCAGCCTGCGATTAAATTTTTAAAATTCTCCGCACGACGCACTGTGGAAATAAAATAAGTGGTACTTTTAAATCGTTATACATAAACTATGATATCTAACCACTGTACAATAATGAAAGTTAAAATCTCAGCTGCTCAGAAGCGGAAGTATTTTTGATTATTGGAAATTAAGATATTTAAGAAGATAGTGATAGCAGAAAAGAATTCCACGTGTGACTAATCTAGGGTTAACTTCCAATAACTGGTCGAATGGATTCGTGATACTTTTTAAAAAAAATTCCATTGTAAAGATTTAAAACTTTTTTACTCGTCTGTGCAATTTTTATAAGCAATTGAATAATGGAAAATATGGAAATTTAAAAAAACTTGCCAAGGAATATTTAGTAATCTTCAGCTCAATTTATATTTGTGAACAAACTCTTTCTCTAATGAATCTAAATATAAGTACAAGAAGATCAAGATTGAATGATTTAGATTTGGAGGCTGTGTTATGAACAGCTACTACAAGTATAGATCCAGATATTAAAAAAATAATAGGCGATGTAAAGGGCCTCAACACATCACATTAGTTTTTTTCTTAATTTGTTGTACTAAATTACTTACATTTATTCATAAACAAATTACATAATAAAATTTTGTTTACTTAAATGAATCATTTTTATATTTAACATTTTTTAATTTTAATATTTCGTCTGGCCCGTGAAAAAAAACTTTTCTTTCTAATCTGGCTCGGGGCAAAAAATATTGGCCATGCCTGACCTAGAAGATAATGGAATAACATATTCAAAGTGGTAAAAGAAAATAACTATGAAACTATTATTCTATACTTAACTAAATTACTATTCAAAAATAAATGTGAAATAAGGACATATTCATACAAAAAAAAGCAATATCCAATTCACAGACAATAATAACATTTCATTTGAAGTAAACTAAATGAAGAAAAAGTAAAATAAACAATGATGAGCAAAGAAGATAATACGTATGGTAGTCAATTTATAAACACACCCACTGTTTAAAAATATTTCAGATTAATGGGGGGAGGAATTATAAACAACTTGGAGATAAAATATTACATAGTAATTATACACTAAGGGCAGTTACATTAAAATATTCTCAAGGCCATGTGTTACTTGGTAGGAAAAAAGCAATTTTAAATATTTTTTTAAAAATGTAAAGCTAAGCACGCAGATTATATGTAAGGGAAAATAAGGAAGTGATGGAATGTGTAATTTCCAAAGTAGTAGTAGAGTGGGAAGGGAAAACAGGATATTTTTTTTGTGTGTGTATTTTTCTGAAGTGAGAAGCGGGGAGGCAGAGACAGACTCCCGCATGCGCATGACCGGGACCCACCCAACAAGCCCACTAGGGGGCGATGCTCTGCACATCTGGGGGCATTGCTCCTTTGCAACTGGAACCATTCAGCACCTGAAGCAGAGGCCATGGAGCCATCCTCAGTGCCCTGGCCAATGCCCCAATGGAGCCTTGACTGCGGGAGGAGAAGAAAGAGATAGAGAGAAAGGAGAGGGGGAAGGTGGAGAAAAGATGAGCGCTTCTCCTGTGTGCCCTGGCTAGAAATCAAATCTAGGACTTCCAGATGCCAGGCCGACGTTCTACTGCTGAGCCAACCAACCAGGGCCCAGGACATTTTTATGAGACACATGCAAACAAAAACCCAGAAAGAACTTGCCGGCAACAGATCCTCACTGAAAAAAATACTAAACAATGTGGTTCCAGCAGAAGGAAATCGATCACAGATGTAAGACATATAGGAGGAGATATAAGAAGGAAGACTATAAGCAGACATAAAATTCTGACATATAAGTAAGGAGTAAGAGGACAGAAAGTGGTAAATTAATACAAGCATTGATGCTATAAAAAAGTAAAAGGAACAATGCCTTGTGGGATTTTAAAAGAAAAAATGCATATACATGGTATTAAAGCATACAAAAGACTAACATAGGGATTGGAGGAACACAAGTGGGAAGGGTGTTGTTCAGAGGGAGGTAAAGCTATTGATCACCGAAGAATTGAGCAAGTTAATAATACATGCTGTAATTACTAGGTTAACCACTAAAGAATAAAAACAGATGGTGTAAGTTTTGGAGTGATACAGAAGAAAAAGGGGAGACAGAAAATTCAATCAATTTAAGAGAAAACAAGAAAGGAGAGAAGAAACAGAAAAATCGTGGGACAAATAGAAAGCACAATGGCAGACATAAATTAAAATACATCAGTAATGATAACATGTAGATTTGCCAAATGTTCCAGCTAAAAGATGGCAACAGACTCAAATGCCTCCTGGGCAGACCAAGTCACATAGAGTAAAGAGCAGGTCCAGGAAACAACAGTTCAAATGAATGTGCACTGATGTGTCCTCGGGGTCTGGGAGACAAGAGCATATAGTGGAATGTGGGCAAAGCTCTTGAGCATATTTGTCTGAAGAAAGTAGCTCTCACATACTGTTGCTGCCGTTTGGAATACAAACCCAGTGTCAGGTAGGTCAACGGAGACGGAAACTCAGTGTTTTGTGGGAACCTGATTTTTAAACATAGGCTACTACTCTTTTAAAGAATGAACACTAAAAAAAGAAAAAATGGAGGCCCTGGCTGGTTGGCTCAGCGGTAGAGCGTCGGCCTAGCGTGCGGAGGACCCGGGTTCGATTCCCGGCCAGGGCACACAGGAGAAGCGCCCATTTGCTTCTCCACCCCTCCACCGCGCTTTCCTCTCTGTCTCTCTCTTCCCCTCCCGCAGCCAAGGCTCCATTGGAGCAAAGATGGCCCGGGCGCTGGGGATGGCTCTGTGGCCTCTGCCTCAGGCGCTAGAGTGGCTCTGGTCGCAACATGGCGATGCCCAGGATGGGCAGAGCATCGCCCCCTGGTGGGCAGAGTGTCGCCCCTGGTGGGCGTGCCGGGTGGATCCCGGTCGGGCGCATGCGGGAGTCTGTCTGACTGTCTCTCCCTGTTTCCAGCTTCAGAAAAATGAAAGAAAAAAAAAAAAAGAAAAAATGGAAAAGAAAATGCTATCAATCCCATAAATAGGAGGGGAACAGCTAAAACAAATATTCAAAGAGCATGGTAAATAAAATGCAAAAAACAAAAACAGAAAATGAAAGACAAACGGATAACCCTTGCAAACCTTTGCAACAGGGATGGAAGCGATGGCTTATACTAAAACACCACTGAGATCCACACCCTATAATTTCCACTCTGTTCAACCTTATCATTTGGCTGAAGAGGTCTAACATTAAAGGATGGGAAAAACACTGAATAATCCAGACAGAAAAGTACATGGAGCACCAGTGGTCAGTCGGAACTCCAGATAATGTCCGGATGTTTGTTCCATCAGTTCTGCGTGCACCAAGTCTCCTCTGGGGCTTACTGGACACTGGGGTTTATCTAGCTGTTAATAAAATAGTGATGTTCAAATTGCCTAAAAGGATAGAAAGGAGGAGATGAAAAAAGAATCAATTATGTTCACCTTCTGTTCATCTGAGTCTGTTATTTGAATCAATCCTGGGATTCAGTTCTTCCCCACAGCCCGTGAGGTAATGTCCCACATTTTCAGTGCAGCTTCCAGGGTCTTCCAGACCCGGCTCAGCCCAGTCCTGCCAGGGTGCAGGAGACACCTGTGCCAGGCTCATGCCTCTGCCAGGATGTCCTTGTGAACCCCTTCACACTTCAAACAAAACCCACTCCCCAGTGAAGTGTTTTCTAAAGGTTGCTTAAGGTTCCTGGTGAAATCCCTGTATGAATAATGCACCAGATGGCAATATTTAAGGTTATCTGGGCTCTGAAAAAATATGTGTAATGAGACAAAGGAAATTGTGTTTATCATAATTCCAGTAGGCACAAGGGGTCAATGGGTTGCCTGGATGGGTCCTGCTCCTGGCAAGAAGTGCAGCCTTGGTGAGGACTAACACTTTCCTAGATGGACCGACCTCCTGTTGAAGCTGTCTCATTCACTGTAGCATAGCTACAGTGCCTATGGTCTGATCTCTTTATGGGTGTACCCAAATATTCGAAGGCTTAGTAGAGATTATTGTCATACTGGCTGGTAGCTCAGTTGGCTAGTGTCATCCCGATACACCAAAGTTGTGTTCAATCCTTCGTCAGGGCACATATGAGATTCAATCAATGAAAGCATAAATAAGTGAAACAACAAACTGAAGATTCTTTGTCTTTCTTCTTCTCTCTCTCTCTCTTCCTCTCTAAAATCAATAAAAAAAGAGAAAGTATTGCCTCCAGAAAACAAAGATAAAAACCTAAAAAATAACAACTGTTGAAGTAAATGTCTACAAATGCATGATGTTTACTTCTGTAATTGTTAAATATAATATGCAAAGATATTTTATTTTATATGAAAAAAATTGGTAGGTTATATTTTCTCAGTTTGTTTTTTTTTGTATTTTTCTGAAGTTGGAAACGGGGAGGCAGTCAGACAGACTCCCGCATGCGCCCGACCAGGATCCACCCGGCATGCCCACCAGGGGGCGATGCTCTGCCCATCTGGGGCGTTGCTCTGTTGCAACCAGAGCCAATCTAGCACCTGAGGCAGAGGCCAAGGAGCCATCCTCAGCGCCCGGGCCAACTTTGCTCCAATGGAGCCTTGGCTGCGGGAGGGGAAGAGAGAGACAGAGAGGAAGGAGAGGGGGAGGGGTGGAAAAGCAGATGGGCGCTTCTCCTGTGTGCCCTGGCCGGGGATCGAACCCGGGACTCCTGCACACCAGGCCAATGATCTACCACTGAGCCAACCAGCCAGGGCCTATTTTCTCAGTTTTTAAGAACATGCAACTGTAAAACTCGTGAGAAATCAGAGCCAACCAAAACTGAATGAGTTACTTATAGTCAACTTCAAAAGCCAAATTATAAAAGTACTTTTCATTTCTTGCAGCAAAAAGAGCTAAGGTGGGGTGTGGGTGCACACTGGCATGTTCGGTATGTGTGTGGGCAGAAGAGGACCGAGGGCCTGAACAAGTCATAAAGACCACATCCCGTGTGCAGCCGGAGGGCCAGGGAGAGCTGGCAGACCCAAAGAGACACAGGGGGACACAGCAGAGGGTTGGTCACAGTGGAGGTGGTCCCTCCTCTCCTCCCTGACTCTCATGAAATCATTAATGAAAACAGAGACCCAGGAAAATGCTGACTTCCTCTGAATTTATTGTTGAGATGGAAGCAGGTTGAGGCTTGGAGTCTAGATGAGATCCTGAGTGGAAGAGAGGAGACTAGACTGCACAATTCAGGAGAAGGGATGGAAAAGCCAAAGGGCGAGGGGACAGAGAGCCAAAGGGGAGCCAGGGCAGGGGTGAGCGGGACGGAGAGCAAAGTGGGGGTCTGACTAGGGGTGAGGGGCCATGTTGAACTCACAGTGCCAGGAACTGGGGTTCAGACCAAGTTTTATCTAAGTCTTTGAGGGGCACAGATGCCCCAAAGTGAGAATGTTAACCTGCGCTTCATAATGTATGCTCTTCTAAGAATATGCAACCTGTCACGATTGTTAGCCGGGCTACAAAAGAGAAGTGGTCAGGGCCCTTCATAAGGGCTCCGCTCAGAGACTCTCGTTCATTAGGAGAGATGGCGGTGGGGAGGGTTAGTCAAGTGCTGCACAGAAGACTTTGATGCAACCAGGGCTCCCAGGGTTGTCACAGCAGGTTGCTGCCTCCCAGGTGGAGCTGAGAAGGTATATCTGTACCTCCAGTTACAATGAACCAATATTAAAAACAAAATGAAACAAAACAAAACTTCGGGTGGAGCAGGAAACCATAGGAAGTGCACATTTCTCGCTGAGCAGAGCTTGTGGGTGGGAAGCAGTTAGCGGAGAGAAGAGTAAGTTCATTATTTTGAGCTTGTTTCTATAATACTTTAAATACAAAGCGTAAAGAATTTGAAAAATATTTGCTGTTAGCTTCCACTCTGGAGTCACACTAACCCATCTTTATAAAAGGCCGATTATAAAGGCTCCACGGGCAGCAGTGAACCACCCTGGAAAATTGGCCTTGCCACTGTGTTTATACAGACCAACCATTCAAGATTTAGACCAGCACTGTCTATTGCCAGGTGGACATTTTCAGCGGATGTGTCATTATGCCAGTCCACATATTGATAAAATATTAATAACAATAAGAGTCATAGCAAATACTTCTATAGATCACTCATGACTATTGGCTACTGGTAGCTATATAAGAACACACTAGCTGAGCTGATATTTAAGCCTCTTGACAATAAAAGAGTCAAACCATTTAATATGTCCAATCAATATTTCTTGAGCACCTGCTATGTCAGGCTGTCTTTGCTGTGGGTGAACAAAACAGATGTCATTTTTATGTTAATGGAGCTTAGAGTGTGGTGGGGGAGAAGCCATTACACACATACACATACACACACACACACACACACACACAGGCTATACAGTAACGAATTGTGCACTGTGCTAAGAATAGAATGAGCAGAGCTACAAGAGAGGACAAAAGGGCAAGGGCTAGTATAGACAGACAGTGGCCCAGGAATGCATTTGAGGAAGACACCTGTGCACAGAGACCACTGGGATCTAGGATAGCTTGTCAGAGTGGGAGAAGTCTCCAATGCAAGAAGACTGGCGAGTGAGAAAGCCCACGCTGGGCCTACTGAGTGCTTCAGTGACCCCTTTCAACACTGCAGACATTTGCATTTTCTAGGTCTCGCCCGCATCATCGCTCTAGCTCTTTCAGATCCTTATTTACAGGTCTTAAGAAGTATGCCATATTTATCCACAAAGTACCTGCTGGTCTCAGCCTCATACCTGCCCTCTGAGACTCTGCTCTGTACTGCCCTGGGGCTGGAAGTCTGCAAACAATTTTCTCACGCTTCCTTACCAACAGGTTTCCTATTATGTTGTAGTCGTGGGAGACAGAGGAGGGAGAGCATCGGAAAGAATAAGCACAAGGCTTCCCGCAGCTAGCAATTCCAGTGCAGCAGCTGTTGGAATGGCAGCAAGAGTGAGCGATTCAGAACTTTTACCAAACCACCTAACTCAGTCAGCATTGCGCCCAGCAGGTATCATGGTGAACTGCAAACACAGTTTTTTACACAGAGTTTCAAGACTGGCATCACACCTGTAGAGGGTTCACGATAAACCCAATGAGTAGCACTAACTTAATCACACCGGAGACTCCTCTGCATTCCCTGTAGAATACCACGCACCACGGCCATCACAGGGAGGAATGAGACTGACTTACATCATGTACATTTCAAGGCTGCCTCTGCCCACTTACCTTGACAGTCTCAGCCTGGAGAAAGAGAAGAACTGGGATAGGATTATAACCATCCCATGGCAGGGGCTCACAATCATTCCTAGTTCTTCTGGAAGGACTGGTAACTCACTAAAAGACTGGCACAGACTAAAAAGGTGAGACATCATCTTTCATACGACAGTGTAAGGTGGGGATTCTAGATAGTTATGGTTCCTGCCCTCATTTTGGAAAACTGGATGTTGCCACCTGGTGTTCTAGCCAGCCATTCTGAGCTTGTTTTTCAGCTTCTCTCTGCTGTTTTATACTCACATATCCCTTTGCCTTTTGTCAACAGTGTTCTCTTTTACTTCTCCTGGCCTATCCTCTTCTCTCACTTGCAGCTTTCTTCCTTTGTCACTTAAGCTTCCTCAGCTATATGCACAGATAGCCAACAGGAGCGTTTTGTGGGGGGGAGGGTTCCCTCACTCTCAGGCAGCTCCGAATGCAGCAGGTGCCTCTGCAGAGGCTTCTGTTGGACCTTGGACTTATACCCAGCAGCTGGTAATCCTGGGCACTCACTCTTCAAAGCAGTACTAGGAATTTAAGTCAAAAAACAAGTGTGGTGCGGTTTCACTCTCTCCTCTTGAACTTAAGCCACTCTTGCCTTGACATTTTCCAAAAACACTAAGCTCATTTCTCTTGCCATGGGAAGGGAGAACAAACTATCTTGCTGGTGCAGAGTGTGGTTTAAATGAGAGGTCAGGCCCAGGTTTCCCTGAGCAAGAGATGAATATAAACTGTGGGTGGGAAGGTGGAGTGATGGGGGGAGGGGGAGGATTGAAGGATAGGGGTCAGAGATGCCAATAAAAGCACATGTTTCCCGGGCTGGAAATAGGCCCCAGAAAGGGAACTTCACACCAGATAAAAAAAAAAAAAAGAATCTAATTTCTTTTTGGAACCTGAGGCCCATGCTTTCAGTGAGCAAACATATCAAAGACCTACTTTGCATCAGGGGAAGTTCTAGGCCCTGGGGAGATAAAGATGACACGGTTCCTGCCCCAAAGGTGCTCATGGATTAGTGAGTGAGGTTTAGACACACACACACACACACACACACACACACACACACACACAGACATATGAAAAATATTATCTTGAGTGTTTGCAGAATTATGAGTTTGCTTAAAAAGAAAGAAGCAAGTAATAGTATTTAAAAGAGGGACTCAAGAAATGTTTCCCACAGGACATGAGATTTGAACTTGGTCATTTAAGATGAGTACGAGTTTGTTTGGTGGCAGACAAGAAACAGCATCTGGGGCAAAAGAAACGGTGCTTGTGAAAGTGAGCAGTGTGCAAGCACTTGATCTGCTGGGGACACTTCTGTGTCTGGGGCAGGGGGGGAGGGGAGGAGGTCTGCAGAGGTTACCTGACTTGCCCTGAGGCCAACAAGGATATGTCTCCAAGAACCACCCAACCAGGCTTCTTCTCTACCCTCTTGCCAGTGTTCTTTCCAATGGACCTCCATGCCTTTATTGCCAATGAACTACAGTCATTTTCATTAAACGCCATCAGATGCTGTGGGCACACTGGGAGCTCGAGGAGATGCCAGGTGGAAGCACAGAGACGTGAACGAGTAGGTGGATTATAGCAACAATGACAACAACCTGAACAAAAGGTTATTGTCAAAGCCCAGAAGAACATATCAGGTAGCCACCTTTCTTAATTTAGAAAATAAAGTATTCCAGATGTAGAGGGAGACGATACTACTAGTGCTAATAATTGTAACAAATGTGCCTAATTCTTACACATTCAAAATCCCCCCACCTTTTTTTTTTTTTTTTTTAGCAAGATAGAGACAGGAAGGAAGAGAAATGAGAAGCATCAACTCATAGTTGTGGCACCTTAGTTGTGCATTGATTGCTTTCACATGTGCCTTTGGGGGAGAAGGGCTCTGTCTTGAGCCAGTTACCCCTTGCTCAAGCCAGCAACCTTGGGCTCATGCCAGCGACCATGGGATCATGTCAATAAGCCCACACTGAAGCCCATGAGCCCATGCTAAAGCCAGCAACCTTACAGTTTCAAACCTGGGTCCTCAATATCCCAGGTTGACTCTCTATCCACTGCAACACCACTGGTCAGGTTCAAAATCCTCTTTTATGTATATTATTTCATCACTAGAGTAAGAGAAGTGTGTAGTATGGACAACATTACTATGCAGTCCGTAACTAAAAGAACAAGATACATTATTTTTTTAATATTTTTTTAAGAGAGAGAGAGGTTTGAGGAGGAACAGGAAGCATCAACTTGTAGTAGTTGCTTGTCATATGTGCCTTGACTGGGTAAGTCCAGGGTTTCGAGCCTACGACCTCAGCTTTCCAGGTTGACACTCTATCCACTGCACAACCACAGCTCAGATGGGATATATTATTCACAACTGTTCATTTGAGGCTGTCACTGATGTCAGGACATAAAACAAATAATCTTATGCTGGGGAATTTGGCACCAATTCCACATAAACCCGGAAGGTTAGAAAAAGAGAAAGCAGAAGTGTATTCATGGCCCTGGCCGGTTGGCTCAGCGGTAGAGCGTCGGCCTAGCGTGCGGAGGACCCGGGTTCGATTCCCGGCCAGGGCACACAGGAGAAGCGCCCATTTGCTTCTCCACCCCTCCGCCGCACTTTCCCTCTCTGTCTCTCTCTTCCCCTCCCGCAGCCAAGGCTCCATTGGAGCAAAGATGGCCCGGGCGCTGGGGATGGCTCTGTGGCCTCTGCCCCAGGCGCTAGAGTGGCTCTGGTCGCAACATGGCGACACCCAGGATGGGCAGAGCATCGCCCCCTGGTGGGCAGAGCGTCGCCCCTGGTGGGCGTGCCGGGTGGATCCCGGTCGGGCGCATGCGGGAGTCTGTCTGACTGTCTCTCCCTGTTTCTAGCTTCAGAAAAATGAAAAAAAAAAAAAAAAAAAAAAAAAAAAAAAAAAAAGAAGTGTATTCATGCTGGTTATTAAGGAAGAGAATGTTTCACTTTCAAATGATGGGGGAGGGGGCTTTGAAGTTACATAGGACAGCACAGTGACAGGCACAGAGAAATAAGCACAGCATAGTTTTGCACATTTTAGGCCCTTCAATTATTTTGCCAAAATAAGGTTTATTTTCATTCCAAAAATAGTCACTGTCAATCAGCTTTGGAGAGTGGAGGTAAAGACATATCAGAATCAACCATTCCTTTTCTATGTTGTAGACTTGAAAGAGAATTCTTATAGGATCAACACAGGCATATTCATATTTTACAAGCACCTTTTATTTGGCATCACCACCCTTGTAGGTTTGTCTCCTAAAACTCTGTGCTGAGATGCTTAAATTAGAAGCAGTCTTCTCTTTACCCCCCACTCAAACTGAAAGCATTTGTAGTGAAGAAAAAGAATTTTGCAAATGAGAATTGAGAGTAGAGGGAGGGATGTCCATTGACATGGTAAAAGCGAATTGCAGAGTATTTTTTGTACAACTGAAAACCCTGTCTATGCACATATCTCTCTGCGTGTGTTTGCACATGGAAGGGGAGAGGTGAGGAACAAAAGAAGCCAACTTGCGAAGGAAGTGGGAGGAAGGGAATGGGGAGGCAACGAGGGGAGACATGAACTTTTCCTTCCTACTCTCATAATGTTCACACTTGTTACAACAGTCATAAATGTCACCCCTTCTCTTTAATTGAACAGAAAAAAAAACTAAATTGAAAACACTTGACAAGAAAAATAGATCCCATGAGTAAAAAAAATAAACGTTTCAAAATTAATTCAATAAGTATTCTGTGAGTCAAATATATCCCATAGCAAAGAAATAGTCTCTAAAGGCCCAGGTATCTGACAGGTAGGCTGCCAGCCAAATGCTGCCCAAATGATCCCCAAGGTGGAGATACCCGAAGGTTTCCAGAAAAGTAATTCATCTAATAAATCCAGCAAGGGGATCCAACCACTGCCCAAAACTGCATTTGGAACTGGAAGCTGCTAGGCAAGGCATTATGCCAGCAATTTTTAATTGTATCTGGAGAAGAAAATTAACGCCAGGGTTAGACTGTTTGGGTTTAGTGTACTAAATTTCTAACACGAAACTGACAAAGGGCACTAAGTGTAAAGTAAGCTTGTGGAGACGCGTCCCAGTGCCGGGAATCTGTGAGTTCTGCAAGGAAAAGAGCGAGGGTTTGGAACCGAGCAGTACTGGCTGTACATTCTGCTAGCTGTTACTTGCTGCATGGCCTTGGTCATTTTCTAATGTGCAATATGGTGGTAGGTATTCCTTTCTTGTGGGTTGTAGAGAAAAGTGACTGTGATCATATATTTAAGTCACTTGGCAGCCACCCTGGCAAGCAATTAGAAAAGGAACTATTATTGCTGAATAATCCCAACACCCAACGATCAAGAGCTGGCCCTCCCTGTGCACTGTTCAGGGACACACATCTGTAACAGTGCTCCTCCCCTACTGACACAGGAGGAGTTTTAATCATGTGACAAAATTTGGATCCTGGGATCTTGATAAAATGCAAATTCTGATTCAGGAGGTCTGGAGAGATGCTGCATTTCTAACAAACTGCTAGTGAGGTGGATGCTGCTGGTTGTGTGTCTTAATCAGAGGAGGAAAGCTCTAGGGTAAAATCGTTATAAATTAAAATAAAATGAATGAAGCTGAGGGAGATGGGCTAGGCTTTGAGACGGGGTGAGCTACTCCATCCTGTGCCTGCACACACTGGGTGCACTTGCACTTGTAGCACTTCTCCCACAACTGGAGTTCTCTCATCTGCTCCACTGGGTTAGAGCTCCTTCAAGACAGGGAGCCCATTCATATACCCCAAGTGGCTTCTGCACTCATCTCAGATGCTCAGTTCAATTATGAGTCAGTAAGTCAATGGAGGAATGGATATATGAATGTGGTGAATGAATGAAATTCAGGGAAATTGCTATTGGTTAATGTTAAAAGCCTAATGGGTTTGAATTTCATAGTTTTATAATCACTGAGCTAACTTCTCATATTAGTGTTGTTGGGATTAATCTCTTCATTGAGCTTGATACACAAACAAAACAGCCATCAGAAAATAATAATTCTGGACATTCATTCTAGAAATATAAAGTTTCTAGAGCTTCCTTTTCTATAACATAAAAAAGAAAGATTCAGAACTCCCTTCTCTCAAGTGAAGCCACCTGTCCTCAGGGAACAGTAACAATAGTTTACAATACCTGGAAAGGACAATGTCTTTTACAAAACAATCATGAAGCAACACATTATTAAATTAGCAATAGATTCTCTTCTAAGACATGTGACCAATTTATCCCTCTATGCTCTTCGTTTATAGGTTTTCTAAGTAATTAAAGATCACACACACACACACAAATTCATTGCTTTTATAACAAAATATATCAAGATCTCCAACTGGGCCTTCATATTTGCATCAGCTTGTACAATCGAGTCATGTAGTCTTTATATGGTTCATCTTACTGCATGGATAACAGAGAGTCTATTTGCTAAGTAAACTACCACAGCAAAATCTCTTATTGCAAGGAGTTAGAAACCTCATTAAACTCAGGAGGACCACTGAAAAATTAAGTTTCATTAGAATTTTATCTATTTACATAACATGATTCTTTTCATCAGAACCTCAAGTTCTAATTCAACTGGTCAGTTCAGGGCCTGTCTTTGTGTGCTTCTTTTGTTTTGCAAACTGGGACACTGTGTATATGGACAGCACAGTATCTATTTCTCAACCTCTTCAGCTATGCTTAAAATTTTAGTCCTGAAGCCTAAATGTTCAAAACTATGATTGTGGTTAGCTGTGGTTCATCTTCTCAATAGAATAATAGGACTCCAATAAACAGTGCATTAAATTTATAATAGAGGACATTTAATTAAATCCAGTTCTGATGTAATCAAGTCACCCCAGGTAGTCAGACACATTAACTCTCTCAGTGAAGGAATCTACCTTTTCCGAGCTGACTCCTTCTGGAGAGCATACACTCTCCCTAGGATTCTGACAGACTTTGAAATCAATCATCCTTTAATGTGACCTCATTATGCATTTTATTTTCTTAGTCTCAAAGGTTCTCAAAGCAAATACATGTTTCCCCAGCAGACATTTCTATCTTCTTACAGAAGGGTTTGTTTTCCATTCATGATAGAAAACAAATGTTAATTAAGATGATGGTTAAGATGGTCCACACTTTCCCCAAACACTTTCATGGTTGGTAGTTCTCCACTTTCCTCTTCCTGTACCCCAAGAAACTGAATTGGTTAGTTTTCTGCATGGGGTAAAAATATTGAGGTAAAAGCAGTCAAAAAATATTCAGAGTAGTTTCCCAGGAAGACATTCTTAGAAAGTTCTCTGTTTAGGGCTCCTCTAAAATACCACTGGGAGGGTCAATTCCTGCAACCTCTCTGAAGGTCACCATGAAACCCAGCCACAATCTTTAAGTCACAGGTCACTTCTAGGAATTTTTTCAAATGAAAAATCATAGATGTGCTCAAAACTTGGAGTGAACCCTTATGAATGTCTGTGTTACAACAATGTCTATCATTCAAATTTGAAAAAACTTCTTTCCAAAAATAGATCAGGCATGAAGTATCCATATAATGTAATTATATAGAGACCTTTGAAAAGCTTTAGTGCAATATTTAAAGATATGAAAATAAATGAGTGATGAAATAGCATGTCTAGAATTATATCAAATTTCTAACAAATGTATTTGACTGAAAAAAATAAAGTCAAAAGTAAAAAATAACTATCTCTAGATGGTAGACTAGGGTAATTTTAAGTTTTTTCTTTTCTATTTTCCTGGATTTTTATAGTTTTATATTTTCTATACTAATGGAAAATATACATATATACATAGTAGGACTGACTATATATGTCCTACTTTGGTAAACAGAATATACAGTACTGTGTTTTTTTCATTCTTCTTCCTGTTATAAGCATGAATAAAATCTTCATATTTGTAAAATTAGTTAATTAGTAGATTATTAGGAAATAAAAAAGATTAATGAACATAAGCTTAACTTATTATATAGATCTGCCATTAACTTTTTATATTTAAATAAATTCCTCCTCTGTGTAGATTCTCTACCAACTACCAATTTCTACTAGCTGACCCTTTTTCTGCAGCAGTCCAATGAGTCTTAGTACATAGATCCAAATGAAAATCCGAGGCAGACAAGGAAATGAAACGTGCGGAGGAAGCGGGTCTTGGCTGTACACAGAGGCAGAGACCATGAATATGAATGGACGGAGCTTTTGGACAACAGGATAATGGGAGAGGGAAATGCTATTCAAATGACAGCTGCCAGCTCCCTCTCCCCATGCTCACTGCCTTGCTGCCCGCCCCTTTCCCAGCCTTGATTGGAGCCCACAGGAATGCTGTGGTGCTTGTGGCCTTCCGTGTTCTCACACTCCGAAAGCAAGCGCAGAGGATAAAAGCCCACTGTGCTGAAAGCTTGTGCCTCATAGAATAAGCACAGGGCTCAGAGGGCTTAAGAATACGTTGCTACTTTTGATATCAATCACAGCCTTTGCCAAGCTGCTCCCCAATCTACTGGGAGGTGCAGGGTGAACGTTGTTTAATTGGCTTTGCGAATCTTCTGAGCTGTGCTAGACCATTAATTAGTGGAGATGCTGGAATTAAGTATGTAACAGGTATGTTGGGGAGGGGAAGGCTGCTTATGCCACGGTCTTGGAAAAGCATCTGTAAATGCCCCTTTGGACAAACTTAAAAGAAAGTAAAAGAAAGAGAACTCACTTCTTACTAAAGAAAGTTCAAGACAGCCATATCCTAAGTTTTTGTTCAGGTATCTAATCTCTTTGAATACAAAAACCACTTAATAATACTTAAATTATTTATTCTCAATGCCAGAATTCTCTCATCTAGACCAACAGAGAACACTGATTTATAGTATCAGGGCCTCACACTCCCATGCTTTTAGATGAGATAAAGACAAACAGTGCTGAGCACGGCGCACGGCGCCACTTCAAGAGGGCAGTTAGTTACCCAGCACTAGCAGCAGTGGCTAATGTGCAGACAATACCAAGAATTGCGGGACGCCACACAGGCCCGCAGAATGCCAGTTTGCAAGCTCTGATTAAAAAGAAAAATATCGGGAAATGGCGCCGTGAGAAGCGCGTCCGACAGATCTCCCCAAAATCACAACAAATTTATCAACTAGAAACAGGAAAATTTATCTTCGGAGCAAACTGAAAGCAAAAGGACTGTTATCGCTCGAATCTGAGAGACGAGGGTGTGGAGGAAGCTACCGCAGGGACGTTCATTCAAGCCGCGAGAAAGTTCGCTTGTGGTAAGTCATCCCGCACTCGGAAGCCGCCGCCAGCTGCCGCCGCCGCCACCGCCAGCCGCCGCCGCCGCCGCCAGCGGCCGCGGACAGTGCCCGGGTTGGTTGCAGAACGAGCGGCGAGCAGCTGCTGGCGCGCTCCCGGTCTGGTTGCAGACCGAGCATTGCAGACCGAGCACCGCTAACGTTCCCAGCGGCCCGCGCACGGGGAGCGGGAGAGGCCCCAGGGCGGTATTCCCTACTTGGGAGATTCTCTCCGCGGGCGGGGCACCTCACCCAGCCATTCAAGCTAACAATCAAGTGTTGGGGGAGGGGCGCGCGCAGGCAGCCTGAAATACCTTTGGGAGCACAGCTGCGACCCAATTACTAAAATTAACTTAACCCGTGAAATCTGCGCACCCTCGGTTCTAATTGATAAGATCTCTCTCAGTTCACCGACCCAAGACAAGAGGCGTGATATTTTTTGGTGCCTCTCGCTAAAGGGGCGGGGGCAACTTCTGATTGATAGAGCCTCCATATTCAGGGATAAACGCTAACAAGAAGGACTTGGCAGATAATAAGATCTATACCAAACTAGTCGCAAGCAGAGACTAGTGCCTCTTCTTACCGGCCAAAACAGGCTACAAAGTGTGGAAAGCCTGGGTTGAGAGGTCCAACGGAATGCTAGGCGCTGAACAATCACCTTGACAACAATTGACTCCCACCCCCGCCTGATTACACTGGAGGCCCTGACTGTCAGAGCCCTTCCCAGAGCCTTGCACTGAGTGGGGATAGAGTGGGGATTTCCCAGCTCTTTGAGCCTCTTACTCCCCAGGCAGAAGCAGTGGCAGCCTTGTGGCTGGATCGCCAGGCTGCTGGTTCGGGAGGGGGGGACTGGGAGAGAGAATCCACGAAGGCGAACTCTCTCGTCGTTAGACCCTGCAGACGCCGGCAGGCCTTGATTACCAGCAAGACTAAAGCCAATTGTGTGACATTGCCGTAGAACCCCATCAACTGCAAGTCCCTGCCTGGGTGTGGCGCAGGGGCAGGGCCTGGGGTGCAGAGTCGCCAACCGGGAAGAGGGAGAGAGGAGAAGGAGGAAGAGGTTGACATCTCAAAATCAGGAAAAATCCACAGACTTTGCAGCTTGTTCCACTGTTTTTTTTTTTGTTTTTTTTTTTGTTGTTTGTTCCTTCTATCTTATTGTCTTTATTTCCTCCACCTCAGTCCTTCTATTCTCTGCCCATCTTATGCTTCCCTTTTCTTGAACTACACTACCCATAAGTGTTACATTTTATTTCTCTTCTTCATCCTCACCCTCCTTTGGGGTTATACTCCAGGACACTTAATTCTCACTCTCTCTTCTTTTGTTTTTTTTTTGCCTTATTTTTTTTTTTTCTCTTGCTTTCTTATTTCTTCCTTCGTTTTTCTCTTTTTCTTATTTTTCCCTTTATATTCGTTTTTTCTTTTCTCGTTTTACTTTCCTCCCATTTAATCCTCAATCACGAACAAATTAGTTAATTTGGGACTCAAGGTTTTTTTTTTTGGCTTTGTTTTTCTTTTTCGGTTTTGTTTTTGTTTTTTTCTGGTTGGTTTGTTTTTGTGGCATTTTGGGTCCTCCCAACCCAAGGTCTCCATTGTATTTGGTCTTTGCTCCACTTAATACAACGTATTTTTACTTATTATTTTTATTTTTTCTTCTTTATTATTCCTTTTTTTGTCCTTTTTTCTGGTTCCCTCTTCTCCCTCTCATTATATCTCTTGGTTGACCATCACCCGCAGGCAGATCAACTTATGCTTGTCTAAGATTTTCGTCCTTTTTTTATTTTTAATTTTTTTTTTAATTTTTTTATTTTTATTTATTTTTATTTTTTTTTTTACCCCCTTGAACTCTTCACCGCAAACCAGGCCCTCCATTATAGGCACGATATTTCCCTGAGGAGGGGAGAGGAGGGAAGGGGAACAAAGAAAAAAAAGGGGGAAACAATAAATTATTACTGCTTTTTTTGTGGGGTGTTTTATAAGGAGTGAAATAAGTAAATCAGAAAAAGACAAGAACTACATGATTCCATACATTGGTGGAACATAAAAATGAGACTAAGAGACATGGACAAGAGTGTGGTGGTTACCAGGGGTGGGGGGAGGGAGAACAGGGGGAGAGTTAGGGGGAGGGGGAGGGGCACAGAGAACTAGATGGAGGGTGGCGAAGGACAATCTGACTTTGGGCGTGGGGTATGCAACATAATTTAATGACAAAATAACCTAGACATGTTTTCTTTGAATATATGTACCCTGATTTATTAATGTCATCCCATTACCATTAATAAAAATTTATTTAAAAAAAAAAAAAAAAAAAAAAAAGAAAATTATCTTTTATTTAAATTTTTAAAAAAATATTTATTGATTTTTAGAGAGATGGATGGAGAGAGAGAGAAAGATTTGTTATTCCATTTATTTATGCATTCATTGGTTGATTCTTGTAAGTACCCTGACCAGGAATGGAACCCGCAACCTTGGTGTACTGGGTGTACTCTAACCAACTGAGCTACCCAGCCAGGGCCAAAAGAATAAGATTTTTTTAAAAAAAATAAATTTATTTATTAATCTCTAGTGAGAGGAGAAAGAGAGAGGGAGAGAGAGAGAGAAAGGTGCGTGTGTGTGGTGGGGGAGAGAAGTGGGAAGCATCTACTACTCATAGTAGTTGCTTCCTGTATGTGCCTTGATTGGGCAAGCTTAGGGTTTTGAACCAGCAACCTCAGCATTCCAGGTCGATACTGTATCCACTGTGTCACCACAGGCAAGAATAAGACCTTAAAAGAGGATTGACAAAGTGCTCTTACTAAATTTATCTGTAAATGCATAAATTACCCACCAATACAAAGACTAGAAAAGAATCATGAATTTAAATTCTAAATTGCTTGACCAATTTACCCAAATCAGGTTCCTAAATTCATTTCAGGTCTCTTTTCCTCCTTTTATGAATATAGGAATCATATAATATGGTTTAACAATTTAGTATATGTCTTACCTGGGGACTTAAAGGAGCAAATGTATTTATTTTTATTCTTAAGATGCTAATGATTTATTTCTTTCATGTACGACTGTAAAGCCAGTAGCCGCTGCCACCATCACAGCCGCCTACCTGTGCAGGTTCACACTTGATTCAGACAGACGGTAATGAAACAACAGAGCCATGAACTGGTGGGCCGTTAGCTTTAATCCTAGCTCGCACCCGGCGGGCAAGAAATACACGCAGTGGAAAAACACTTCCCTTTTCATTCTGGGCTCCCAAAGTTACTGACTTATCCGAGTTTCCTAGAATCAAAGGTTTCTACCTCACCAGCCTTATTCACCTCTGTTCCCCATCTCCTTCTCTCTGCACAAACTGCACAAACTGGCTTCTCCTTCAGCACTCCACCATCTTCACTGCCTGCCTCTCCTCTCCTCCACGTGGCCTTTCTCTGCTCTCCCTCAGCATGGGCTCCTCTGCCCCATTTTATAGTGTAGAAATCAAAACCTTTAATCCAGTATACAAACAAGGAAGTCTCTGATACAAAGTCACTTATCTGAGGCATAAATGGAATTCCTCATGAGATTGCACCACCCCACATCATGCAACAGTCAAGGGTGTGGGAGAAAAGCTTAGTTTTAAAACTAAACCTTAGGCTATAAGGACCCTGCCTGCTTACAGCCTGTCCCCCACACCCAATTGAAACTATAAGTGAGCAAACATATATATCATATTTGCAAACTTATTTGACCAACATCAACAAACTTGAGGAACAAAGAAAAAACACATGGAGGCCAGAGGATGAGGCTGGGAGCCAAGAGTCCTGTCTCCTTATAATTGAACAATCAAAGAAATCTTCCCTAAAGCATGACAAAGAATGCAAGCTTGGTCCTGGCTGGTTGGCTTAGTTGGTCAAGAACCTTGTCCTCAAACAACAAGGCTGTAGGTTTGATCCAGAGTCAGGGCATGTGCATGCACGCGCGCGCGCGCATACACACACACACACACACACACACACACGCGCGCGCGCACACACACGCACACACACGCGCGCGCACACACACAGCCCCCCCCCCCAAATAAATGCATGACTGGGTGGAACAACAAATGCTTCCCTTCTCTCTCCCACCTTTTCTCAAAATCAATTTTAAAAAAATTAAGCCCTGGCAGGATAGCTCGGTTTGTTGGAGTATTGTCACCAAGCCCAGAGGTTGCTGGTTTGATTCCCTGGTCAGGGCACATATTAGAGTAGCTCGACATTCTTGTCTCTCTCTATCTCTCCCTACCCCTCCAAATTAAAAAAAAAAATAAGACTTCAAGCTTATTAACACTTTGGGCTTAGGAAGCAAGTCATCATCATGTATGTAAAGCCAGTAACCATGGCCACCATCACAGCCGCCTGGCCTATGCAGGTTCACATTTGATTCGGACAGACGGTAATGAAACAATGGCGCCAAGAACTGGTGGGCCATTAGCTTTTACATTCTAGCTCACACCCAGCAGGCGAGAAATACACACAGTGGGAAAACACTTTCCTTTCCATTCAGGGCTCCTAAAGCCACTGACTTATCTGAGTTTCCTAGAATCACCAGCCTTATTCACCTCTGTTCCCCATCTCCTTCTCTTTGCACAAACTCGCTGCTCCTTCAGCACTCTGCCATCTTCACTGCCTGCCTCTCCTCTCCTCCACATGGCCTTTCTCTGCTCTCCTCCAGCATGGGCTCCTCTGTCCCATTTTATAGTGTAGAAATCAAAACCTTTAATCCAATATACAAACAAGGAAGTCTCTGATACAAAGTCATTTATCTGAGGTATAATGGGATTCTTCATAAGAGTGCACTACCACCTATCATGCAACAGTCAAGGGTGTGGGGAAAAGCTTAGTCTTAAAACTACACTTTAGGATATAAGGACCCTACCTACGTACAGCCTGTCCCCCACACCCAATGCAAACTATAAGTGAGCAAACATACATATCATATTTACAAACTTATTTGACTAATAGTGTACTATCCCAATGGTCCCAGAAAGATGAACACAGGACAGGGCCTCAGTGAGAACAGATAGAAAGAAAATGTGTCAGGTTAATAACTGGAATATTAATCACATCTAATCCAATGTACCATATTTTTTGTTCCATAAAGTAGAGGGGAAAATGTCCCTGGGTCTTATGGAGCGAAAAATATGGCATTTTATTAAATATTTTAAAACACCACTTGGTTCAGAATTTTTTTATTTTCCTCCTTAAAACACTGGCCTTACATTTGGCGTAGTCTGTGGCAGGATTTGATACAGATGAGTATGGAACTACCATAACCTTTGAGCGGTGAAGGACTGGCTGTTGTTATGGTTCCTCATGGCTGTCCTTTTGGGGACTGTAGGCTGGCTGACTTTTACAGCCATACGAGAGGAAACCGAGAGCTCTGTGGAAGAGGCTGCCCGAGACCTGCAAACTGAGCAGTGGAAGGAGCTGGAGCAAACGTGGGAGAAAGAGATGCCGACCCTGGAGCTGAAGCAAGCACCGGAGGAGGCTGACAAGGTTCACGAGATTTGTTTGGAAATGGAGCAGATGCTGGAGAAGGAATCACAGGTTCGTGAATTGCAGCTTGCCCTGGACACTGTGGAGAGCTAGCAGTGGCAGGAGGTCGGAGCTGAGGCCGTGTCTGGAGCTGCAAGGTCTGCGGAGCAGAAGGCTGTGGCAGCCCGGGACTCGAGACCAGCAGCGGGAGCTGGTATTTTCAGTTCCTCTTTGGAGGATGAGGAGAACCGGGCTGGAGTTGCAATCCATGGTCTCCAGAAGATGAGAGCCCAGCAGCAAGGAGTACTTGCTATGTTCCTGGTAGGTCTGCAATTTGGGGACATGGGGTGGATGCCATAATGCTCTCCGGAGCAGAGAGGAAAATGCTGACTGCCATTGCCACGTGTTCCTCCTTGGGACAGTGTAAGACCTGCCAGGATGGCAGGAATGAGGGGGGTGGCTAACACCTCATGTGCATGGACTGATTTCCTGGACTACAACTGGAGTGAGCGCTGGCTCTTTTGTTGGATGGATTTACGAATTTTGGACAATGTGAAATACCCTGATGGGGGGGGGGGGGCGGTTTTGCTAGAGGCCTGCCCCGGGAAGCTTTTCCCATGGCTAGAAAGAAGGCCGAGGACATTTTGCGCTTTTGGCAAAGTGCTCAGAGATTGGTGAAGTGTATCTTCGTCATTGTTGAAATTGTATGATTTGTCATGTTGTAATTTGTGTAATGTGCCTAATTTCCTTGCACAGGGATGCTGGTGATGTAGATTGTGGGTAGTAAAGTGAGCATAAGGGTGGAATGTTGGGCAGATAAAATATATTATGCTCACTTTGTTAAAGATGGCACTGCCCACTTGGAAGCCCGTCACCCAGGTGATTGCTTGAGATGGGCATGATTATATTAATGTGTGTTGGGGGCGGGCTGTGTGCAGGCAGGATCCTTGTAGCCTGGGGCTTGGTTTTAGGACTAAGCCTTTCCCACCCTTTTTGATGTGGGGTGGTACATTCCCATCATGCCTCAGATAAATGACTTTGTATTAGAGACTTCCCTATTTTGTATATTGGATTAAAGGTTTTGATTTCTGCACTATAAAGTGGGTAGACTGGGAGCTTGTTCTCTCTTGGTTCCTGAGATTAGCATTAGAGGGGAGAGCAGAGAGCAGAAAAAGGCCATGTGGGAAAGGCCAGGAGAAGCAGCCAAGATGGCAGAGTGTTGGAGGAGAAGCCAATTTGTGCAGTTTTTACAGAAAGAAGGAGATGGGAAACAGAGGTGAATAAGGATGGTGAGCTAGAAACCTTTGATTCTAGGAAACTCGGATAAGTTAGTAGCTTTGTGAGCACTGAATGAGTGGGTTTTGGAGCCTAGTGTGTGTTTTTACTTGCCTGCTGGGTGCAAGCTAGGATTAAAGATAATTGCCCACCAGTTCATGGCTCCGTTGTTTCATTACCATCTGTCCGAATCTAATGTGAACCTGCATAGGCCAGGTGGCTGTGATGGTGGCCATGGACACTGGCCTTACAAAACCATATGTGTTGGTCAAATAAGTTTGTAAATAATGATATATATGTTTGCTTGCTTATAGTTTGCATTGGATGTGAGGGGATAGGCTGTAAGCAGGCAGTATTCTTATAGCCTAAGGCTTAGTTTTAAGACTAAGCCTTTCCTAACCTTTTTGATGTAGTGTGGTACACTCTCATGAGGAATCCCATTATGCCTCAGATAAGTGACTTTATGTCAGAGACTTCCTTGTTTGTATATTGGATTAAAGGTTTTGATTTCTATACTATATATAAAGTGGGGCAGACCGGGAGCTTGCTCTCTCTCAGTTCCTGAGATTAGCATTAGAGAGGACAGCAGAGAAAGGCCATGTGGAGGAGGCCAGGAGAAGCAGCCAAGATGGTGGAGTGCTGAGGGAGAAGCCAGTTTGTACAGAATTTGTGCAGGGAGAAGGAAGGAGATGGGAAACAGAGGTGTGCTAGAAACCTTTGATTCTAGGAAACTCGGAGAGGTCAGTAGCTTTGTGAACACTGAATGAGTGGGTTTTGGAGCCCAGTGTGTGTTTTTACTTGTCCACTAGGTGCAAGCTAGGTTTCAAAATGATGGCCCACCAGTTCTTGGCTCCATTGTTTCATTATCATCTGTCCGAATCTAATGCGAACCTGCATGAGCCAAGTGGCTGTGATGATAGCTGTGGCTACTGGCTTTACAGTGTGTCTTATGGTCAGGTGCATTTTATGGAGCAAACTATACCGTATATTTCTGAGGACAGACACTTAAATATTTATTAACTTGCCTTCCACACACGCCATTTTGGTTAGTATGGCAATATCCAGTTTGTGAGGGAAATGAGTCAGACCATCCAGTTTCCCACCTTCTAAGGGAATGAGGGGCTCTGGCTGAAGGTGGACTGAAAGGACTGGAGTTGTGTGAAGAAAGTGTGAAGTTGGTGGCGCAGGAAGAGATACTGTGGGGGATGGCTACCAGAACCCTTGTACTGAGTCATTCTCCAGTACTGGAGTCTCCATCTTTCTTGGGTAGAGCAGTCCCTTCCTTGTGGCACCAACCTGGGGGAAAGCAACTGTTTGGCCCTTGGGAATCTCTTCTGCCCCACCCTATGGAAATTCTACCTTTCTGAGAAGTTAGCCAAGAAGCAGGGGTTGTGTCAGTGACTCAGTTTTCTGACACTGAGGCTAGAGCTCTCCCCACATTCTTCCAAGATTATGATTCGTGCTTCTACCTCATGGGAGACTTAGTAGAAACTGTTCAGACTGTGGGCAGACCTAATTTCTGGACTTCAGAGGCCATACCCACCAGATTCCTGGTGGCCACACCCACTAAAGTCTGTGAAAAAATTCAGAACAGACTGACACCTGGAGCTGAGGAGTAGGAGTCCCACCCACCATCCTTCCTAAACTCTGAATTGCCATAGGCTCTAGACTCTACCAGAGATTTTTTTCAGTGGCTAAACCCAACAAGCAGACAGAGGCTGCAGAAGGCAAGTCTCAGGGAACCTTGACCTTTTGCTGACCTTCCCCCAAGCCCAGCATGGGTAAAAGCCAGCCTAGGTGTGCAGCTTGGTATTTCCATGAGCATCTGGGCCCAGTAGAGGCAGCCAAAAACTCTGGGTTGCTTGTAGCTCCATAAAGTTGCTGAGGGCCAGACATGGGCAGGGTTCTGCACTGGTCTGAACCAAGTTCCCTCCAGGGAGGCCCAGGGCTGGCACATCCAGTGGCCAGCTGCAGAGAGCATCAGTTCAAGACCTAACAACCCTTGCTGGTAGCATGTCTGAAGGAAGGGCTCGTGGGACATGGGCCCAGCTGAGGCGAGTTCCACTTTCTGTGATCAGCACCAGCACAGCTGCTTGCACACATTGGACAGGATAGAGCTTCACCAGCCTGGGTCCCAGACATCCTGCTCCTCTGGGCTAGGTTCCAAAGGGGGAAGAGAGAGAGGCTTGGAGCATGGATATTCAAGGTGTGAGTTCCTTGGATCCTATTGTTGAGACTGGTCAAGGGGCTTAGCCATTTTCTGGGGGTGGTGTGGCACAGTCAGTGCTGGGTGAGGACTCTATTCATCTTTCTCCCTGGAGTCAGGGGCTTTGCAGCTGGAAGAACTTCTGTGGAGGGAACTGTCAGCCTTACTCAATCTGAACCTGCTGCTTACATCACTGGGGAGAAATAGAATTGGAGTATCCATCAATGGCTGAAGGATTAGACTCTGTAGTAGGGGCCACTTTTCCCATACTGAGCTCCTGACCAAGAGACCCTTGAAGTAGGGGGTCCCACTAACACTGTATTCCCATCCTTAGCTACCCTAAATTACCAAGCTTGCAATGTGTAAAAGGGTTGGTGGGGTGATGCCAGTCTGAGCCCACACTGCACTCTTACTACAGAAGACTATGTGGGAAGACCACACAGCTGCAAGAGGAGGTGGAACAGCTAAAAAGTAGAGGCAAATCTTACAGGGCTTGGGCCATTTTACAGAGCTGCTGTCAGCTCTAAGCAGGAGGAAACTAATCTTTACGCACAGGTTGGCCCCTCCCACACTATCCAGGCACAGAAAATGCAGACACAAACAGAGAAGAAAGCAGTAGCTCCAGACAGATAGTCCACGGTGGGTACAAACAACTGCTCACGCCAACTCATACCCAAACTCTGTCCAGAAACAGCACAACCAGTAAGGGGTAGCAGACCACACCAATGCTAGAAGCAGCTAGCTACACAAGTGGCATGCTCAAAGGAGCAGTCCAGTAAGCACCAGATACTGTGGCAAATAAATATGTCTAACAGGACGGATACTACACAGCATCAAATATGTAATCGATGTTGATCTTTACAGTCAGCCAGCCTGAAGGGCTAACCCCACCCACAACAGGACCAACTGCATTCAAGACATACAACAGGAGGGAAAACATAACCCTCAATAAGCATTCCTAGAGCCAGGAACTCAAGCAGCCTGGAGGTTACTACTACTGAGCCCACCTTCTTCATAAAGATGCCACAACAAAAGAGCAGAGCTTCCTAATACACAGACAAAATGGGCAAACAAAGAAATATGAACCAAATGAATCAACAACAAAAACCTCAGAAAAACTAAATTAAATTTAAGTAATCAAACTACCAGATGCAGAGTTTAAAATAATGGTTGTTAGGATGTCCAAGGATCTTAGGGTAAGAGTGGATGATCACAATGAAAACATAAAAAAAGAGATAGTAAGCATTAAAAAGGACACTAAAATCATAATAAGGAACCAATCATAAATGGCAAATACAATATCAGAAATGAAGATCATGCTAGAAGGAATCAGCAGCAGACTGGATGTAGCAGAGGATCAAACTAGTTATTTGGAAGACAAAATAAATCTAAGCATATAAGCAGAACAGCAAAAAGAAAAGATGCTCAAAAAGACTGAGGAAACTCTAAGAAACCTCTGTGACAACATGAAGAGAAACAACATCCATATCATAGGTGTTCCTGAGGGAGAAGAGAACAAACAAGGGATAGAGAACCTGTTTGAAGAAATCATAGCTGAAAACTTCCCTAATTGATGATGGAAAAAGTCACAAACAGAGTCACAAGTTCAAGAGGCACAGAGAGTTTCATTAAAGATAAACCCAAGGAGGCCCACACCAAGACACATCATAAGTAAAATGCCAAAGTTAAGAGACAAAGAAAGAATACTAAATGTTGCAAGAGAAAAGTAATTATATACTTACAAAGGAGGCCCCATAAGGCTGACTTCTCAACAGAAACACTTTGGGTCAGAATGGATTGGCAAGAAATATTTAAAGTGTTGCAAAACAAAAACCTACAACAAATACTATTCTATCCAGCAAAGTTATCATTTAAAATTGAAGGAGAAATAAAGAGCTTCCCAGACAAAAAAAAAAAAAAAGGCTCAAGGAGTTATCACCAAATCCCAAATCAGTACTACAAGAAATGTTAAAAGGCCTGCTATAAAAAGAGAAAAGGTAAAAAAGAAATTGAAAGAAAGAAGATTGTAAGTTAAAAGAATCAAATGGCAACAAATAAATACATATCAATAATAACCTTAAATGTAAATAGATTAAATGTCCCAATCAAAAGACATAGGTAGCTGCATGGATAAGTAAACAAGACTCATATATATGCTGTGTATGTGTATAAGAAACCCACCTCAGAAAAAAGATACACATAAAAAGGAAGTGCAGGATGAAAAAAATATTTCATGCAAATAGAAATGAAAAAAATCCCTGGGGTAGCAACACTTATATCTGACAAAATAGCCTTTAAAACAAAGGCTATAGTAAGGGACAAAGAAGGTCACTACCTGATAAAGGAAGCAATCCAACAAGAGTATATAACCATTGAAAATATATATTTATGCACTCAATATAGAAGCACCTACATATATAAAGCAGATTTGAATGCACATAAAGCATGAGATTAACAGCAATACTATAATAGTAGGGGATTTAAAAACCCCACTAACATCAATGAATAGATCATCCAGACAGAAACTTAACAAACTTAACAAAGAAGAGCAGCTTTAAATGACACACTAGATCATCTGGATTTAATTGATACCATCAGAACATTTACCCCAAAGCAGCAGAACATGCATTCTTTTCAAGTGCTCATGGTATATTTTCTAGTATAGACCTATTTTAGCACACAAAACAAGTCTCAATAAATTTAAGAAAATTGAAATTATATCAAGCATCTTCCCAGATCACAATAGCATGAAACTAAAAATCAGCTACAATAGAAAAACTGAAGACATTCAAACACTTGGAGACTAAATACCATGTTATTAAATAGTGAATGGGTTAACAATAATATCAAGAAAAATATCAAACATTTCCTTGAAACAAATGAAAATGAACATAAAACAACCCAAAATTTACAGGACACAGCAAAAGCAGTCCTAAGAGGGGAGTTCATAGCATTATAGGCATACCTGGAGAAGCAAGAAAAAGCTCAAATAAACAATCTGACCCTTCACCTAAAAGAACTAAAAAAAACAAAAACCAACAAATAAAGCCCAGAGGAAGTACAAAGAAGGAAATAATAAAGATCAGAGCAGAAATGACAGAGGCTAAAGAAAAAAAAAATACAAAAGATCAATGAAACCAAGAGTTGGTTCTTTGAAAAGGTATATAAGACTGACAAACCTTTAACTATATTCATCAAGACAAAAACAGAGAGGACCCAAATAAATAAAATTAGAAATGAAATGGGTGAAGTAACAACTTATATCACAGAAATACAAAGGATTATAAGAAAATACTAGGAAGATCTATATGCCAAAAAAAATTGGACAACGTAGATGAAAGGATAAATTCTTAGAAACATACAATCTTCCAAAATGGAATCTGGGAGAATCAGAAACCTAAGCAGACTGATGACAGCAAATGAAATTGAAGCAATTATCAAAAAACTCCTAGGAAACAAAATCCAGAAAACTACTAGACCTAATAAATGAATTTGGCAAGGTGGCAGGATATAAAATTAATATTCAGGAATCAGTAGCATTTATATACACCAACAATACTCTGTCAGAAAGAGAAATTAAGGAAACAATCCCCTTTACTATTGCAACAACAACAAAAAATAAAGTACAGTGGTCCCTCATCTATCACAAGGATTAGGTTCCAGAACCCCCCACAATAGGTGAAAATCCACGAAGTAGTGACCTTATATTTATTTGTTATTTATATATATTTTAAGGCTTTATTTTGATTTAATTAATATTCTTTTAATACATTTTAATTAATATATTTTATATTTTTATATTGTTTTCATTTTTTAGGCTTATTTTACTCCAAAAATAATTAAAATAATAAAAATATAAGATACTTATATACTGCAAAATCCCACAATAGAGCGAAAAATCTACAATACAAAATTAGATACATACAATTAAAAAATTCACGAAACAGTAAGACTGCAAAAAGTGAACCGTGATATGACGAGGGACAACTGTACCTAGAAATAAATTTAACCAAGGAGGTAAAAGACTGTACTAAAAATATCATAAGGTATTGAAAAAAGAAACAGGGAAGATACAAACAGGAAAAGCATATACCATTTTAACAGGTAGGAAGAATTAACATCATTAAAATATCCATACTACCTGTTGGGCAAATAAGTTGTAAATTTTGTGTTATTTGGTTTTGTTCACTTTTAATTAAAAATGGTGCTGCCCATGTGGGGCGGCTAGTTACCTTCATGCTTGAGAAGAGGCTTGATTATGCTACTGTGTGCTGAAGGAGAGGATTGTCCCTCAGAAAGGTTTTAAAAGGAGGAGCTAGGAGGTCATTTTGGGAGAGAAGGAGACTACATTGTTCCAGGGGAGAGAGGCCATGTGATTGGAGAGAGAGGAGGCAGCCAGAATGGAGGCATGCAGAGGTGAATAAGACTAGTGGGCCTTTGATTCTAGGAAAAAAACAGAGAAAGTCAGTGGCTTTGGGAGCCCTGAATGGAAAGGGACGTGTTTTTCCACTGTGGGTATTTTCTCACCCACCGGTTGCAAGCAGGAATAAAAGATGGCCCACGGTTCTTAGCTCTGTTGATTCATTACGATCTGCCCAAATTAAATGGGAACCTGCAAGAGCCAGGCGGCTGTGATGGTGGCCACAACTACTGGCTTTACACTACCCAAAGCAATCTATAGAGTCAATGAAATTTCTATTAATATACCAATGACATACTTCACAGATTTAGAACAACTATTCCAAAAATTCAAATGGAATGAAAAAAGAACATAAATAGCCTCAGTAATTTGGAAAATGAAGAACAGAGTGGGAGGTATCACACTTCCTGATATCAACCTATGTTACAAGGCCATTGTAATCAAAACAGCTTAGTACTGGCATAAGAACAGGCATACAGATCAATGGAACAGAACAGAAAACCCAGAAATAAACTCACATCTGTACAGTCAATTAATATTTGACAAAAGGGCAATGGAGTAAAGACAGTCTTTTTAACAAATGGTGTTGGGAAAATGGAACAGGTACCCAAAATGAATAAAAGACTTAAATGTATATCATAAAATCATAAAAACCTTGAAAAAAAAGTAGGCAGTAAACTCTCCATTATCTCTATTAACAATACAGTGGTACCTTGAGATACGAATTTAATTCGTTCTGTAACCGAGCTCGTCAGTCAGTCAACTCATATATCAAACTGCAGATACTGGACCCATGCACCAACGCACCAACTAGTGGCAGCTTCCAGAATCATGATTCATATCTCAGAATTTCGCTCAGATCTTGAACAAAAATATGGACCAAGTCGCAGCTCATATCTTAAAAAAAATTTTCGTATGTTGGTCTGTTCATATCTCAAGGTACCACTGCAGTTTTGCTGATATATCTCTGTGGGCAAGTGAAATAAAAGACAAACAAAAGGAACTATATCAAACTACACCATTAACAAAATAAAAATAAAACCCACTCTATGGGAGAACATATTTGCTGATACATCTGATAATGGGTTAATAATCAAAATTTATAAAGAACTTCTAAAACTCAACATCAGGTAGGTAAGCAATCCAATTTAAAAATAGGCAAAAGGCCTGACTAAACACTTCTCCAAAAAGGACATAGAGATGGTCAATACAAATATGAAGAAATGTTCAACATCACTAATCATCACAGAAATGCAAATTAAAACCACAGTGAAATACCACCTCACATCTGATAGAATGGCACTCAATAACAATTCAACAAACAACAAGTGCTGGTGAGGATGTGAAGAAAAGGAAGCCCCCTGCACTGCTGGAGGGAATGCAGACTTATGGAGTCACTGTGGAAAACAGTATGGCATTTCCTCAAAAATTTAAAAATGGAACCACCTTTTGACCCAGCTATCCCACTTCTAGGAATATATCCTAAGAATCCCAAAACACTAATTCAAAAGAAAATATGCACCCCTATATTCAGTGCAGCATTGTTCACAATAGCCAAGATGTGGAAACAGCCCAAGTGTCCATCAGTGGACAAGTGGATTAAAAAGCTGTGGTACATATACACAGTGAAATACTACACAGCAGTGAAATAAGTGAAATCTTACCTTTTGCAATGGCATGGATCGACCTGGAAAACATTATGCTAAATGAAATAAGCTAGGCAGAGAAAGATAAATATAGTGTGTTCTCACTTATATGTGGAATCTAATGAACACAATAAACTCGGGACCAAAATAGAAACAGAAGCAAGGTCACAGGAAACAGATGGACAGCTGTCAGAGGGAAGAGGGGAGTGCAGATGGGATCAAAGGAGGTGAAGGGGAGGGAAAGGGGAGATGGCGGAGGGGACAAAGGGAGTGAAATGGGAGTGGAAAGAGACTTTGCATAGGGTATAGAGGGCACAATGCAGTGGGTTGAGGGTGTTTTATTGAGTGGGACATTTGAAACCATGTCAACACAATAAATTTAAAAATTGTATAAATAAATATATACATAAATAAATAAATAAAGGGAATGAATGGCTTTTGTGTGAGTGCTTGTGTGTGTACAAGGAAACGTAAACAAGTGCTCTGCAAGACCAAGACAAGACCAAGTAAGGAGACCTTCAACTGCCTTCCACTTAAGTTATTGTAAGTGAAAATGAGAATGGAGGTGACCCAGGTGGGCTGGCTGTTGCTCTTCATTCTGGGCAGGAGGAGAGGACCTGGGAGGAGGTCCTGACCTGGGCTCAGAAACCTGTCAGCTCCCCTGCACCTCTTTCTCTTCTTTCTGTTAACTTTGCCCCAGATTCTGACTCAAACCTTGCTTGAAGATGAATGGACCCCTCTAAAATTTGGCTGCCTGTTGGCACCAGAATCATAGAATTGTTGAGGTAGTGGGCCCCGTAATGTGCTGCCCAGATCCCTTTAGGACTTTATCCCTGATCTCCACCCCCAGCCCCATTGCTGGTAGTGTTAGAGGCTGCCAGCTCACAGCTGAGTGCCCCTTCAAAACTTAGTTACCTAAGCAATAAGGCACCTGGCTAGAGCGTGATAACCACTGGGCTCTGCTCTGCTCACATCCAATGACTAACTGATAGAGGAACACACATGAAAGTTTGGTTCCCTTGCTTTAGTGCCAACCCAGTTGCAGGAGCCTCACTCCTACCCCCTGGCTCATCACAATCAACTTCTTTCTCTGCCCAGTCCTGCTGGTGCATACATTGTTTACTGACATCCCTAAGCCTTGCATTGGTCACATTCAGACTTTGGTATTCAGCAAATGCATGAGGACATGGCCAGTCAGCAGCCCACCAAGCCACTTAAAACAATTATACTGCAGGATTTGTGCCACAATTTTGATACACGCAGCCCTCCCTCATTTTTTGCATGGTTCTGATATGCATGCATTTCATCGACCATGGTTTAGTTAAATAACAGCAATCCCACAACAGCTGGTTCAGATTTCAGTTACTACAGTATATTAATAATTGCATGAAGAATGAACTCAGCAAGTAGGTAAGTAGCTCTTTTTTTATTAGTTTTATTTTAAAAATTGAATTTAATGTGGTGACATTGATTATAGGTTTCAGGTAAACATCTCTATAGCATTTGAACTGTTGATTGCATGTGTGCCCATCACCCAAAATCAAATCATTTTCTATCACTGTATATTTCTCCCTCTATAATTTTCTCTCCCCGCCACCTCCCCTCCTCCTGGTTACTACTTTTATTTTATTTATTTTTATTTTTTTTAGCTAGAGACAGACAGGCAGGGAGAGCGATGAGAAGCATCAGCTTGTAGTTGTGGCACATTAGTTGTTAATTGATTGCTTTCTCATATGTTTCTTGACCCAGAGGCTCCAAGTGAGCCAATGACCTCTTGCTCAAGCCAGCAACCTTGGGATCAAGGCAGCAACCTTGGGCTTCAAGCCAGTGACCTTTGGGCTCAAGCCAGACACCATGGGTTCATGTCTATGATCCCATGTTCAAGTGGGCAACCTCACACTCAAGCTGGCGATCTCAGGGTTTTGAACCCGGGACCTCAGCATCCCATGGCGACACTCTATCCACTGTGCCACTGCCTGGTAAGGCTTCACTTTTATCTATGTCCATGAGTCTCAGTTTTATATTCCACCTATGTGTGAAATCATATAGTTCTGAGCTTTTCCTGATTCACTTACTCATTTAGTACAATGTTTTCAAGGTCCATCCACATTGTAAATGGTAATATGTCATTTCTCACGGCCGAATAGATTTCCATTGTATATATGTACAACATGTTCTTTATCCAATCCCCTACTGAGGGACACTTTGGTTGTTTCCATGTTGGCCACTGTGAATAATGCTGTGATGAACATGTGTGTGCATGTGTCTTTACGTACCAATGTTTTCGAGTGTTTTGGATTTAGCAGGTAATTATAAAATCCACAAATAACAATGTAAGCAGCATGTGTGCATCACAACCAGTGACCAGTTAAATTGCTTCTTTCAAAGCCTGGAGCAGTACAAGCAAGAGCTGGAGTGATGTTTGGGCCCTGGGCCATGGAGAGGTGGAAGAAGGACAGCCAGAAAGCAGGACCCACTTGGCCAGATGGTGGTTACTGGCCTCCCCCTTGAAGGTCAGTGTCGTGAAGGGGCGCAGAGCTTTAGAAGGACACTAGGTATGTTCATCCATCTACCTTAAAGCATAAGAAAGGTGGGACTAATAGCAGTCCAATGTATTAGATTCTTATGGCCATTGTAACAAATTACCATAAACTCAGTGACTTAAAACAACACAACTTTATGTTCTCACAGTTTGCAGGTCAGATGTCTAAAATGGGTGGCAGGGCTGAGTTCCTTCTGGAGGCTCCAGGGGACACTCCATTTTTTCTTGCCTTTTCCAGACTCTAGAGGCAGCCCACATTCTCTCAGTCTTGGCCTCTCATCACTCTGACCCCTGCTTCTGTCCTTGCACCGCTGCAGATTCTCACTCACCTGCCTCCTTATAAAGCCCCTGTGATCACACTGGTCCCATCCTGATAATCCAGGATAATCTCCCATCTCAGTATCTTTAAACAAACTGCACATGCTAAATCTGTTACCCAGCCAGGTAATATACTCACAGGTTCTAGTGATTAAACATGGACATGTTTGGAGGCCCATTATTTTGCCTACCTGATTTGGCCCCATCAGGTTTTTCCAAATAACAGTGCTGTCCTCAACAGTGACCCCCATTTGGCTACTGGAAAGATAAAGATGCCTGCAAACATCTGGAGTCCCTGGGAGAGGGCAAGCATAAAGAAATGATTTCCACTGGTGTCTCCTGACCCTGAGTCAGCTTTGCCCAAACGGCAGCTCAAGTTTCTGCTCCCTGGACACATTCCACATCAAAAAGGACTACTTTCCGCCTGACCAGGCGGTGGCACAGTGGATGGAGCATCGGACTGGGATGCTGAAGACCCAGGTTCGAGACCCCGAGGTCGCCAGTTTGAGCGCGGGCTTATCTGGCTTGAGCAAAAAAAAAAAAAGCTCACCAGCTTGAGCCCAAGGTCGCTGGCTCAAGCAAGGGGTTACTCGGTCTGCTGAAGGCCCTTCAGTCAAGGCACATATGAGAAGCAATCAATGAACAACTAAGGTGTTGCAACGAAAAACTGATGATTGATGCTTCTCATCTCTCTCCGTTCCTGTCTGTCTGTCCCTATCTATCCCTCTCTCTGACTCTCTCTCTATCTCTATAAAAAAACAACAACAACAAAAAAAAACTACTTTTCAGGGAGTCTGGAAAGCATGGCACTCATGGTCCTACTTCATGGATGCTCACGGTTCTTACTGGCATATCAGAGGTCTTGACAAGTTTTACAGTGAAAAACTTCTTTAACTTGTCTAACCCTGAGTTTTGCAGTTTATTTTTCACATGACATTTCATGGCACACTGTGGGAATGCTGCACCAGATTGTCCTCCAACTCTGGCCAATGCCATGTAATAGCTCTGCAGGAAGTCCACACACCTCTACCTGCCAGGCTCCTCCCCTGACCCTGCCATGGGAAGTGCCCCTGCTGTGAAGAAGGGGGTCTGTCCCCAGGTGCACCTGGGCAAACCCGGGACCTACCTACTCATTCACACCAGCAAAGCATAAGAAGTAACATATTGAAGAGTCATTTCCTGGACAGTGGGAGTTATTCCTTCTCTTTTTCCTCTCTTGGATGACTCTGGATCTCAAACTAAAAGGGATAAAAATGACCAGGAAATAACAAGTCACTAAATCCCTTCATGGGCTTTGCTTTTCTCACTTACCTGCCAAATCAAATCCTTGGACAGACTGTCACATGAAAACTAAAACGCTCTCTTCTTTCAGCCAATGGGCAGCTATCGTCAAACAGAGAGGTGAGCACCCATTCCTTGCCTTACCATTAGTGCTCCAAGCAGAGCCCAGGAGCTCCACTGCAGGGGCTGTTTATTCACTATACTCTTTCTCAAGAATCACTAAAAGTTTTGGAAGAACCACAAAATCTGTGTCACAAAAACTTAGAGATTGCTCATTTGATTTTCTTCTGAAATCATGGAATCTTCCATCAATATCCCTAATTATGAGGCTTTTTATGTATGTTCCTCACATTTTACAACTACCCTCGACCTTTCAATTACTACTCAATAGGACAAATCCTGTGGCCAAGGGGCCAGGGTCAGCTCTGGCCAGGCTGTGTGCCTCCTCCCTGTATCTAACATATCTTCCCTCATCTACCACATTTTTCATTAATACTTGATAACAATAAATTATTTTTTCCTTTGAAATAAATTTTGAAAGGAGATGAATTTGTTTGTTTGTTTAGAACTCAAAGTTACCTGTTAGGGGGTTAAGAAAGAGGTACCATACACCATGATCAAGTGGGATTTATTCTGGGGAGGCAAGGCTGGTACAATATTCGTAAATCAATCAATGTGATTCATCACATAAACAAAAAGAAGGAGAAAAACCATATGATAATTTTAATAGATGCAGAAAAAGCATTTGATAAAATCCAGCACCCATTCATGATCAAAACTCTCAGCAAAGTGGGAATACAGGGAACATACCTCAACATGATAAAAGCCATCTATGAGAAACCCACAGCCAACATCATACTCAATGGGCAAAAATTAAAAGCAATACCCTTAAGATCAGGAACAAGGCAGGGGTGCCCCCTTTCACCACTCTTATTTAACATAGTCCTGGAAGTCCTAGCCACAGCAATCAGACAAGAAGAAGAAATAAAAGGCATTCAAGTTGGAAAAGAAGAAGTAAAACTATCATTATTTGCAGATGATATGATATTGTATATAGAAAACCCTAAAGTCTCAGTCAAAAAGCTACTGGACCTGATAAATGAATTCAGCAAAGTGGCAGGATATAAAATCAATACTCAGAAATCAGAGGCATTTTTATACGCCAACAATGAACAGTCAGAAAGAGAAATTAAGGAAACAATCCCCTTCACAATTACAACCAAAAAAATAAAGTACCTAGGAGTAAACTTAACCAAGGAGACTAAAGACTTGTACTCAGAAAATTACAAAGCACTGATAAAAGAAATCAAGGAAGATACAAACAAGTGGAAGCATATACCGTGCTCATGGTTAGGAAGAATAAACACCATTAAAATGTCTATATTACCCAAAGCAATCTATAAATTCAATGCAATGCCAATTAAAATACCAATGACATACTTCAAAGATATAGACCACATATTCCAAAAATTTATATGGAACCAAAAAAGAACACGAATAGCCTCAGCAATCTTAAAAAAGAAGAATAAAGTGGGAGGTATCACAGTTCCTGATATCAAGTTATACTACAAGGCCATTGTACTCAAAATAGCCTGGTACTGGCATAAGAACAGGCATATAGATCAATGGAACAGAACAGAGAACCCAGAAATAAACCCACAGTTCTATGGACAACTGATATTTGACAAAGGAGGTAAGGAAATACAATGGAGTAAAGACAGCCTCTTTAACAAATGGTGTTGAGAAAATTGGACAGCTACCTGCAAAAAAATGAAACTAGATCACCAGCTTACACCACTCACAAAAATAAACTCAAAATGGATAAAAGACTTAAATGTAGGCCGTGAAACCATAAGCATCTTAGAAGAAAACATAGGCAGTAAGCTCTCGGACATCTCTCGGAGCAATATATTTGCTAATTTATCTCCACAGGGAAGTGAAATAAAAGACAGGATAAACAAATGGGACTATATCAAACTAAAAAGCTTTTGCACAGCTAAAGACAAGAACAGAATAAAAAGACAAACTACACAATGGGAGAACATATTTGACAGTACGTCTGATAAGGGGTTAATAACCAAAATTTATAAAGAACTTGTAAATCTCAACACCAGGAAGACAAACAATCCAATCCAAAAATGGGCAAAAGAGATGAATAGACACTTCTCCAAAGAGGACATACAGATGGCCAATAGGCATATGAAAAAATGCTCAACATCACTAATCATTAGAGAAATGCAAATTAAAACCACAATGAGATATCACCTCACACCAGCCAGAATGGCGCTCATCAACAAAACAACACAGAATAAGTGCTGGCGAGGATGTGGAGAAAAGGGAACCCTCCTGCACTGCTGGTGGGAATGCAGACTGGTGCAGCCACTGTGGAAAACAGTATGGAGATTCCTCAAAAAACTGAAAATCGAACTGCCTTTTGACCCAGCTATCCCACTTTTAGGAATATACCCCAAGGACACCATAGCACTGTTCCAAAAGGAGAAATGCACCCCCATGTTTGTGGCAGCATTGTTCACAATAGCGAAGATCTGGAAACAGCCCAAGTGTCCGTCAGAGGACGAGTGGATTAAAAAGCTTTGGTACATATATACTATGGAATACTACTCAGCCATAAGAAATGATGACATCGGATCATTTACAATAACATGGATGGACCTTGATAACATTATACGGAGTGAAATAAGTAAATCAGAAAAAAAACTAAGAACTATATGAATCCATACATAGAAGGGACATAAAAATGAGACTCAGAGACATGAACAAGAATGTGATGGCAACAGGGGTGGGGGGCGGGGGGAGGGGGGAGGGGGCGAAGAAGGAGAGAGGGGTTGGGGGAGGGGAGGGGCACAAAGAAAACCAGATAGAAGGTGACAGAAGACAATTTAACTTTGGGGGAGGGGTATACAGCACAATCAAATGTCAAAATAATCTAGAGATGTTTTCTCTCAACATATGTGCCCTGATTTATCAATGTCACTGCATTAAATTTAATAAATAAATTAAAAAAAAGAAAAGAAAGAGGTACCAGTAAGGAACTATGAACTGTTTCCAACCCCACACCCCTTTGGGGAAATAAAAGAATACATTTAGGAAATATGACTCTATGCAATATGCACCCAAGTCATTCAAACCCTCTTAACCGTTTGAGAAGAAACAATTTCACCTATATCATAATAAATAGCTTTCAACTAAAGCAGTGATTTCTATCAAGGTTCCACAGTACACTAGCATGCTGCAAGAAGTTTTAAAACATGCAATACCTGACCTGGATGGGTTAGCTCAGTTGGTTGAAGCATCACCCTGATATACCAAAGTTGTAGGTTCAATCCCTGGTCAGGGCACATAAGAGAATCAACTAACGAATGCACAATAAGTGGAACAACAAATTGATGTTTCTCTCTCTCTCTTTCTCTCTCTCTTTCTAAAATCAACCAATAAAAATTTTTTTTAAACCTGCAATACATGACTATTTAGTCAGGGGCACTGAGCTCATTTCCCTTAGCTTGCCAAACAACAAAATGACAACAGTCAATACAACAATAGTTGTTGGTCTAAATGAATCAAAATCATACCTATTTTTTTGTCAGGTTGGCAAAAAGAATATTTTTTGGTGTGCCACAGAATTTTAGTAATTAGTTTGTATGCCATGAGATAAAAAAGGTTGAAAATCTCTGTACTAAATCATGCTTTTGACTGATTGTTGGACTCTCAATACCAAATGTTGATGCACTGCATTTAATTTAATTTCCCACCAAGACAGTGCTTTGTAGACAGAGGAACAACATTAATATGAACACTTAAAATAATATAGTGAATCACTTGGTCTAAATATAAGAAGAAAATGAAAAGAAACCCACCAAGGCCACTTCCCAAGGTCAAACAACTCACTAGAATAAAACCAATGTCTTCTCAACCTTAATCCTGCAGCTACTCCAGGAGAAGCGTAAGACTCTATCCAGTTCCAGTCACTCTGCAGTGGCTACTTGTCTATTCAGGAGAAAGTTGGATCTAGGCTTAGCAAGAATGAGCGCTGTGATCAGTTAGAGGTGTCTGCCACAGCATCATGGTGAGAGAGGCAGTACATGTACTGCTTGTCTGCATCTCTCTAGGGTACCATGCTGTATTATCAAAGTCTACACCAGGGGCAGTCAACCTTTTTATACCTACCGCCCACTTTTGTATCTCTGTTAGTAGTAAAATTTTCTAACCGCCCACCGGTTCCACAGTAATGGTGATTTATAAAGTAGGGAAGTAACTTTACTTTATAAAATTTATAAAGCAGAGTTACAGCAAGTTAAAGCATATAATAATAATTACTTACCAAGTACTTTATGTCAGATTTTCACTGTTTGGCAGAATAAATCTTTATGAAACAACTTACTATAGTTAAATCTATCTTTTTTTTTTCTTTTTTTTAAATTTTATTTACTCATTTTTAGAGAGGAGAGAGAGAGGGAGAGAGAGAGAGAGAGAGAGAGAGAGAGAGAGGAGAGAGAGACAGAGAGAGAAGGAGGGAGGAGCTGGAAGCATCAACTCCCATATGTGCCTTGACCAGGCAAGCCCAGGGTTTTGAACCGGCAACCTCAGCATTTCCAGGTCGACGCTTTATCCACTGCACCATCAGAGGTCAGGCTAAATCTATCTTTTTATTTATACTTTGGTTGCTCCACTACCGCCCACCATGAAAGCTGGAATGCCCACTAGTGGGCAGTAGGGACCAGGATGACTACTACTGGTCTACACAGTCCAAGTTGCCTAGTAACTAATGTAAATGCTTTTCGTTTTGTTAATGTTCATTACTCACATAACTGATAAATTTATTCATCTAGTAAAAAAGATATAAATACCTAAACACATTAAGAGATATTGAGTTTTGTATTCTAATGCCAAGCCTTACCATCAGCATATATTGATATTTGCCATAAGAAGGAAAGGAGGGAGGGAGGGACGGAAGGAGGACAGGTGAGAGGCAGGGAGAATGATCTACTTCAAGTTTCCCAAATTTAAAGAAAGAGCAAATAAAATAATCAGTGCAGTAAGCTTATGTAACACCTTTAAGTGATCATATGTACTGTACTAATACTTTCTCTTCAGTAGAATTTTAAGACATCTCCTGAAAAAAATAAATAAACATTATAATTTCAAGAGACTCATTTCCTGATAGCAAGAAGTTTAGTGTTTCATTGGAACAAACTTTCGAGAAACTGATTTCTATACTTCTACACCTGAAAATGCTGTGTTGAAACTGTTCTATCCACTCTTCTTATTGCTTGATGCTCTGGTCCTACCCACGGGCCTAGGACCCAGGAGCCACTTCCACCTGTGCAGCCCCTGGGACGCTCAGTCTGCTGCTCTGCGGTGGGCGGGCTCTCAGCCCATCTCACCAGAAAGCGGGGCTTTCTCCTCCCTCAGCCACAGAAGCCAGAACTGAGCTCCAACCACACCCCGGAATCATATTTGTCTGGTCCCTGATGTCTGGTCAAGCTTCAGGGGCTCATTAACAGCTTGCAGCATCTAAACTGACTTCATAAAGAGAGAAAGGACCTCACTCTCCATGGGCAGAAAAAGAGACCCGAATGTGTTTACTTCTTTTGTCAGAAGCCAGAGAACTCTTTAAAATCTTTTTCAAGAAAGTTATTTTTGTGGGGTTGCTGTAGTGATATTGCGTTAACAAATTTTCTTCTTTATTAAAAAAAAAAAGCATGTCCTAGGATACTAATATACTTATTTTACATTTTAATAACACTTTAACAGAAAATCGGACAGAACTTAGTTTTGTGTGGCCTTTGCAAAGTTATGTAACATTTTTGCAGATTTGGTTCCTCAAAACTGTAAAATGGGATCTTTCAGGATTCTTTTGGTGATAAAGTGAAATAATGTATGCAAACTTAGTAACACTGATGTAGGATCAATGATGACTATAGAATCAGCTCTGCATTATACTAAAGGATTTGTTCCTACATGCTGGTCCCCATGGGCAATGAATTCCATGGGTTCTGTTTTCTAAAAAAAAGCAAATGACAGTATCTTTCTACCAAAATAGATTTCTTGTAAGGAAAGCATGCTTTTCTATGACACCAAATTAATAATTTCTTATTTGTATAGCCTTGAAAAAGAAATTGGCATTCTTTTATTTCAACAGTATACCTCTTCTACTCTTCAAAAAAAAGAAAAGAAGAACCTTTCTTTTGGTCAGTAATCTGTCTATGGCTGACAATTCCAATTCTCTTCAAGTGTATTTTTCAAAATCTCTGTTGGGTAACTACACTGTGTCATTATCAAGCCAACTCATACCAGGTCCAACACATTTTGATTGCTAGACTTTTTTCTTTTCAATGAATCAGGGACAAGGAAGAGATGAGCTAACTATTCATCGAACTATTCCTTCTTCTTCCGGAGCAAATGGTTGGAATATCTATCCTGGCATCCCTTGCACTTACCTGTGACTATGTGACTGTTTCCACCAATATGCCCTCCAAGCCTTGCCCAGGTAACGCTCCTATGCACACTCCCCCAGCCCCAGCTCTTGCCATTTTGCTCCAGTTTGTTGAAGATAAACTCTGAAACGTTGGAAGCCACATGGAAGATAGCAGGGCCACAAGATAGAAGGCATCTGTGTCCCTGATTATTGCTTGCGAGAAAGCCAAGTACCTCTGTTCCAAACATTACACGTTTCCATACATTTGAGCTATTCTACCTTTTTGGATGTGTTTGCTACAATAGCTGATACCTGAAGTATCTGGAAGTCCTGAGATTTTTGCAAATCTATGAATTACTGATACATTATTTGGAAAATTATAAATCTAATCATTGTGTGCTAAATCAGACATGAGTTCATAAAAATAAATAATAAACAAATAAATAAAATAATCTAGAACTAAGAAGACTAGTTTCTACACAAGGTAAACCATCAGAGGTGCCAAAAGTTTAAGAAAATTGTTGTTAAAAACCTTAAAATATAGACCCTTCATTTCACTTAATTTTTCTGTGGCACAAAAGTCTAGTATTGCTTAATTTTAGTAACAAAAACATCTTGATTCAGTCTATTCAACACTAGTGTTTCATGGGAGTGTAATTTGTTTCAGAGCATTAGTACAGATAGACATTTCTGACAGTTAGACATTTCTAAGATTTAAAAAAATAAATTAGAGAGCATTGGAGTTGTTAACTATAGGCACTCATCTATAAATATATTTAGCAAAAAACAGATTAGGATCACTTTCTGAACTTCAGAAGCTTATGATTATTCCATTATGAGATGACTACAGACAGTAATCCATGTTTTAAATTGATCACAAAACATATTATTTTATTTCATTGTTAAAATGTACAGAAAGGCCCTGGCTGGTTGGCTTAGTGGTAGAGCATCGGCCCTGTGTGTGGAAGTCTCGGGTTTGACTCCCTGTCAGGGCACACAGGAGAAGTGTCCATCTGCTTCTCCACCCTTCCCCCTCTCCTTTCTCTCTGTCTCTCTCTTCCCCTCCTGCAGCCAAGGCTCCATTGGAGAAAAGTTTGCCTGGGCGCTGAGGATGGCTCCATGGCCTCTGCCTCAGGAGCTAGAATGGCTTTGGATGCCCCAGATGGACAGAGCATCATCCCCTAGTGGGCTTGCCAGGTGGATCCTGGTTGGGCACATTCAGGAGTCTATCTCTCTGCCTCCCTGCTTCTCACTTCATAAAAATGCAAAAAAAAAAAATGTACAGAGATAGTCTGCCCAGGCAGTGGCACAGTGAATAGAGCATCAGACTGGGACACAGAGGACCCTGGTTTGAAACCACGGGTTGCAGGCTTAAGCACAGTCTCATCCAGCTTGAGCAGAGGGTCGCTGGCTTGAGCGTGGGATCATAGACATGATCGCATGGTCACTGGGTTGAGCCAAAAGGTCACTGGCTTGAAGCCCGAGGTTGCTGTCTTGAGCAAGAGGTCACTTGCTCTGCTGTAGCCTCTCCACCCCCCAATCAAGGCAATATGAGAAAGCAGTCAATGAACAACTAAAGTGCTGTAATGAAGACTGATGTTTCTCATCTCTCTCCCTTCCTGTCTGTCTCTTTCTGTCCCTTTCTCTCTCTCTCTCTCTCTCTCTCTCTCTCTCTTTCTCTTTATCTGCCATACACACACATGAAAAAAGTACAGGGATATGCATTTATTCTGTGTACCCATGGGAAATATATCTGGGGACATTGTTGGAATTTAATCCTCAGGCTAACCCTGGGAAATTCAAGCCTCAACCCCAACCTAAGTCCAATTAAGTAAATTATTTATTGTGTTGTCCAAAGTATAAGAGATCTAACCTAGTTTAAGGTCATACAGTAAAGATGTAATGCCAAATGAGATTACTTACTGGGTATCAAAAATGATCGTGTTAGTACAGTAGAGACATTATAATCAAATGGATTACCAACAGCACTTCTGGCAAACTGCCTTCACTCATCACAGATGTGAGCCCGGACCTAAATGCATCCTAAAAACACATCTCTTAAATCAGTCTGTTCTTTCCATCTCTGCTGCTCCTATCTTTATCTAGGTCACCACACTCACCTGGCTGAAATTATTGAAATACCTGCCCTCTACTTGGGCTCCGTGTTTTCTATTCTTGCCCTGTTTCTAAATGTTCCCCTGTAAGGAGTCCCCAGAGCGACCTCTTTAAGGCACATGCCATATCACCTCACTCTCTTGCTTGAAATTCTGTCATGTGTATTCATTGGTATTGGAATAAAATTTGGAACTCCATTATGGCCTGCCACGCCCTATTCAGTCCCAACCAATCCTAGTACTAACCCCATTCCTTCACTCTAACCCAACTAATCTCCTTCATCTTCCTTGACCAGCACTGCAAAAGAGGGCAGTTTTTATAAAAAGGTTCGCCATCACGGTTATAGGACAATCTCAATTTCTTTTTTGCTTTCTAATTGTTTTCATTACTCAGTAAAGCTTGCCTGCCTTCTTTCTTTTTTTTTTTCTTTCTTTCCTTCCTTATTTCTTTCTTTCTTTTCTTTCTTTTGCTTTCTGACTCTGTGCCTGTGCCTTTAACACATTCACAACAATTTTCTGCTCCTCAATAAGGAAAGCACGCTGGACCCTGTCACGGACACATTTAGCACACATGGATTCACCACAGGCCCCGCTGACATGCTTTTTCATTGAGACAACCTCATAACTTTAGGTCCCACAGCAGAAACTCTGTGAGGTCGGCCTGGGCACATGCCACATACAGATGTCGCTGCTTTCCCAACTTTCTTGGTATAAAGGTAAACAATTCTATTACCGGGAGTTCAGGACAGCCTAGTTATGTTAGAGGCTATATTGTGGATACAGTATGCCAAATGCTGAACCATTCTGAATGCCTATAGACACTGTCCTTGGAAGAGGGCAATCCTAATTTCTCTTAATTCATCTCTCTTGGGAATACAAAGATGTTTTAATTCTGGGGACTTTCATACAGCCCTTTTCACACAGTTTTCCTCTTAAAGAAAAAACACTCAAGTTTGCAACATTGATAATCCCAAGAGGATGTACCTTAATATTTCATTATTTATAATATTTTGGGGACACAAGGCTAGCCTAGTTTTGAAATTTACCACTCATCTTAAGAAAAGCTCTTTCAGGGGAAAAAAAGAAAGATATCTCAATGTAGTAAGTAAAACCACAGTCCACACCCTTGGGTTTCCACATCTAGCACTATGGCCCCTGGAGGAGAACAGCAAGTGAAACCCAGGATTATATAGAAGTCCCACACACATTACAGTTATGTTTGTGGCACTGGGTAATATGAAAGAATAGCTAAGTTTTCCTGTTCTGACTAAATGGAGGAGAGTCATGCTTACAACTAGCTTTCCTAAAAGTTTCTCTGTACAAATCATAGGAAATGCAGGATTGGATCTGGGCAGGGGCTCAGGAAATGTCAAGGCAGTCTGTCCACGCTGAATGCCTCTGAGCATGCCAACATGGGTGACCACACTTTTCCCCGCTTTGAGCCATGATGAAGAAATGCTGTCCCAATCCAGCTGAACTTGTGAACTCCATTCTGATTCTCACCATGAGAGAACTCAACAAGCCCCTACAGAATGACTGCCAAGAAACTGCACGTCGGCAATGTGACATCAGCCTACATGGAGGGAGGTTACAAGATGCAACCCTGCCTCCCAAGTGGTGGCAGTGGTGATGTTACCAATATAAGGAAGTTGCCGGGTCTTTGCCCAAAACATCCCACAGTGCTCTCTTCCTGAAGGCCCACAGGAAAAATTCCTCTCAGGACTCAGTACCAAAAAAAGCTCTGCTTCTACTGAGGAGTTAGCTTTGTTACTGGTTTGTTTTATCTTTTGGAAACTGTGATTACTTTAACACAGATTGCATTTCCTCTTAGCTTCTAGACTGAACATTTGCAACCCTCTGCAATAATGACACTGGACATTAGGACATGTATTCTTACATTCTTTTCTTTATTTTTTTTACTTTATTTTACTATTTTATTCAGTGAGAGGAGGGGAGGTAGAGACAGACTCCTGCATGTGCCCTGACTGGGATCCATCCGACAAGCCCACTAAGAGGTGATGTTCTGCCCATCTGTGGTATTATTCCACTGCTCAGCTATTGAGCTCACCTTAGTGCCTGAGGTGGATGCCATGGAGCCATCCTCAGTGCCTGGGACCAACTCACTCCAATCAAGCCATGGTTACAGGAAGGGAGGAGAGAAAGAGAGAGAGAAGCGAGAAGGGGATAGGTAGAAAGCAGATGGGTGCTTCTCCTGTGTGCCCTGACCGGAAATTGAACCTGGGACATCTACACACCAGGCCAATGCTCTACCACTACTGGCCAGGGCCTCTTAGGTTTTAATTGTACTCCTGACTTCATTTTGTGTCTTGCACTTGTTTTCCCTCAACTCTGATTTAACTACATTTAACTTTCTTATAATGTATATATTTTATAAGCTGCTTCAAATCCTTTTGGGAATGAAACAGGCTATTACTGCATAGATGTATCCAGTGGATTTTACACCAAACTTTTGCAACCCTCAGTGTTGTAGTAATATAAGGTTATAGTAATTAAATACATAGAAATATAAAAATATGGAAGATATATAAAAGTAAAAGTAATTATTAAAATTAAGTAAAGTTATGCCATTTAGATAGGAATTAATATAGTGGCTTGGTGTCATAACTCTGTAATGTGATAAACAGACTCTGACTTATAAGCAGGGCCCAGTTAGTATGTGTGTGAAGTTATACCTAGATAAGAAGTGGCTTGGTGTTATTTACATTAACTTTGTAAGTAACTGTTTAAGAACATCTTAAAAAGTGGTTTGATGTAAACATTTCAGTAGATTGACATAGAGGGGTTTTCCTGAGTGGAACTCCCAAAAAGGTGGTTTGAAGTGATAATCCTGTAGATTGACACCTGTTAGAAGGCACTGGCCAGAAAAGGTACTAAAGCTGAAGGGCCCCCCTGCTGCAGTAGTCACCCAGATTCCAGCGTTAATGTGGACTGTCTCCACGCCGCTGAGCTCTGACCAAAGCCAGCTGAGAGGAGCATGCCGACGGGGGCCCCCTTAAGCTGTACCCAGGCACACCAAAAGGATTTGTGAGTAATAAATTGCCTGTGTGATTATTGCAACTAATTTGTGTGTTGCTCGTGTCTTTCCTCCAGTGGCATTTAACAGTATCATTCTCATAGCCACCTCAAGAGTAGTCTCAAAGAGGCTGCCAGCCCTGCTGAGAAGCAGGAGTGTCCCACTGCATGGGGAAGTCGAATCAGGGATGCCTGATCGAGGTAGAGCTTGGGCTCTACTGAGACACTCAGGCAAAACTATGTTTGAATCCTGGTCCAACTATGTGACCTTGGGCAAGTCTGTTAATATTTCCAAGCTTTCATTGCCTCATTTTTTAAATTGAGGATAATGACATTTACATTATATAGTGGCTGTGAGAACTAAGCAGTTGGTACCTGTCAGTACGAAATAAATAGTATTCTTTACTATTATTATTCATAATCATGCTGATTGTTACCAAAGAAAACCTAAAGGCAACGTCTGAAGGACACAAGGTCGGCAGACACATGTCATGTGACAATGGAGGCAGAGGGCGGAGTGAAGCACCTATACACACCAAGGGACACCAAGGGACACCAAGGGACACCAACCAGCATCAGAAGCTGGAAGAGGCAAGGGAAGGTTCTTCCGCAGGTTTGGAGGAAACACAGTCCCAATGACTTTTATTAAAGCCTCCCCAGATGATACATTTCTGTCATTTTCAGCCTCCCAGTTTGAGGAAACTTTTTCTCAGCAATTCTAGGAAACTAATACATCCCAAAATTCTTTCTCCTGGACACCACCCTCAAACTCAAACACTAAAAAATATTCTAAAATTTGGAGCATGTGAGTTTTCTGTCAGTCTAAAAAAAGCTCACTTAAATTTTTCCATAATAATGTCCTTTGTTCTTTATAAATGTCAAGAAACCTTATGACCCCATAGAGCTGACAGTAATTAAAAGAAGATATTGTCCTCATCTCTGCAATGGCAGCAACTTTTAAAAAAATATTTATCCTAGATGAGGAGACATCCCTGTCCATCACTCACTTCACTCTTGTCATTTCTTTCTAGACTACAGGCACTTTCAGATGTGGTCTGGGAAGAAAGCACATCTACTCAGTGGGCACAGAGGAGGATTATTCCAGTCATTGTGATCTTTCAGTGCCACCAACTGAAACACTTACTATCCTCTCAAAAATGAACAACCCATTAGGGTTTGAATGAACCAAGAGAAACAATAATGGGATAAGCACATGGATGGAAGCTGTTTTGGGACTCCCAAAACTGAAGGTAGGTTTTACTGATGGTGTGCATTTATATAAATACTCATTCCACTAAGTTAAATTTTTTTTTTATCAGGGGTAATTTTCTTTTTCTTTTTTTTTTTTTTTTTTTTTGTTTTAACAGAGACAGAGAGAGGGACAGACAGGGACAGACAGACAGGAACAGAGAGAGATGAGAAGCATCAATCATCAGCCTTTCGTTGTGACACCTTAGTTGTTCATTGATTGCCTTCTCACATGTGCCTTGACCGTGGGACCACAGCAGACCGAGCAACCCCGCGCTCGAGCCAGGGACCTTGGGACCAAGCCGGTGAGCTTTTGCTCAAACCAGCTGAGCCCACGTCCAAGCTGGCGACCTCGGGGTCTCGAACCTGGGTCCTCTGCATCCCAGTCCGACGCTTTATCCACTGCACCACCACCTGGTCAGGCTATCAGGGGTCATTTTCTAAGCACTCAAATTACTCCTGTGTAGGAAGTTACTATGTGTATAACCTGAAACTGGGCTATAAAATAGAACCAAGGGTAAGTCTGTCCAAAGTCTCCCTAAGGGTGATATGTAAAAAGATGGCTGGAAGCACCTAATACAAAGAAGTGGCAATGATGGGGGTGCGGGGGAAGGGATGGTCTTATAATCTCTCAGCTATTTTGTCTCACAGATTAATACTCAAATTTGAGAACCACAAGATCACATGTCGTCTTTTATCCAACAAGCAGTTAGTGTCTTAGGTAAGAGAGGCCATAGAACAAAACTGAATAAGACACATTTCTTGCCTGGAAGGAAAGACATATGACTCAACCAAATAATATGAAACTATGTGTTACCAACTAGGGTAAAGGTACTCATGACCTAATTAGCCTCAAGAAATCCCAAAGAAAAGCAATGGAAGGGAGAGAGGACCCTGAATGGATGCTTGAGCTGCTACCATTCTGTGAACTCAGCTGTCCCCAACACCTCCCCATATCTCTACACCAAGATAATAAACCACAAAATAACTTCCCTGTTATTGACACATGGCTTCCTTATCTTCTTTTAGTCATCCAACAAATAATTATTGAGTCTACTATGTGTCAGGTATAAGATAGGCACCTGGATGATGATGATGATGATGATAATGATGATGATGATGATGACTTTCTATTTGGATCCTCCTGATCTAGGCCTGATGACCCATTTATCCTGGGCCTCATATTCCTGAAAGTTTATAATGTAGATTTTTTTTTTATAGGGAGAGAAAAAGAAACAGGCAGGGACAGACAGGAAAGGAGAGAGATGGAAAGCATCAATTCATAGCTGTGGCACTTTAGCTGTTTATTGATTGCTTTGATTATCATATGTGCCTTGACCGCAGAGGCTCCAGCCAAGCCAGTGACCCCTTGGTCAAGCCAGCAACACTGCTCAAGCCAGATGAGCTCGTACTTAAACCAGTGACCTCAAGGTTTCAAACCTGGGTCCTCAGCATCCTAGGCTGATGCTATCTATATCCACTGAGCCACCGCCTGGTCAGACTAATGTAGATTTTTTTTTATGTTCTCTCCAGATGATATCATATATACAGTCAGAAATTAAACTTACAGGATTAAACTTCCAAACATATTACCATTTTTGTAATCTTGTTTTGGGAATTAAAAAAAAATACAAATCGCCCAACTCTCAAGCCACATATCACCCTCCCACGGAAGTGATTCAGCTCTCTATTGATGTCTTTGCGGTCTGCTGGACACTCAAGAGGGGGGAGCAGCAAACATGCCAGTTGTTGTACTTGCACTCACAAAACTCAGTGTTTAGCGTGGAGACAGAGAGCAAATCAGGATACTCACCAAACTGATGCTTGTAGCTACTGCACGAGAGGACAGTGGTATGGTGTGGGGCTGAGCGGGCATGCAAAGCTTTCACTTTATCTGAAGTGTTTGAATTGCTACAATATGGACATATCCATGCAGCACTTGTGTAGTCATTGTACATTTTTACTTAGATATGTCACTGAGAGAGAAAGAGATAGGAAGCGGACCGCAGCAGAGGACAGTCCCAGGTAGGGAGAATGAGAGCAACACCGAGCTGTTGGAGCTTCAGGGTTGGTGTGGAGCTAACACAACTGCGCTAACCTTTGTGGTCACTGCTGTGTCCATGCCCTGTGGGAAGCACTGCCAAACATGGACACAGGCTTCACACCTCTGAGCTGGCTCCTGGGCTCAGTCGTCTTCTCACCCCAAATGGAATGACTTACTCTTGTATACTGAGTAACATAGATGATCAACTATGTTACTCTCAAATGCTGGTTTGAAACTTGCCTTTCTATAGAGAGCAATCAAACTCACCAGATGACGCCAAATGTCCCTGAGCTGAATCATAGTTATCTTGTCTAGACTGAAATGTCTCATCTCTATTTTGTTAAATTGTGTCTTGTCCATGACGGTTAGCCATGTAATCCACATGGATTTCCCACAGTTCCATCAACAACAGGGCAGCTCCTGCTAATCAGCTTTCCCTCTGAGGAAAGCTTGACCACATGCAAATAATCTCAAGATATGCTTGAGATTATTTAGAATTAAACAAATAAGAACAGATATCGTGGAAACATTAGCTGTGTCTACAGGAAGTCCACTAATGACAAACTGGACAGTTGTGACAATTTTGGGGATCAAAAAATGTCTTCTTACACTGTCATTCTTTTTAATTTTCTGATTATAGTTTGAAATATATTCAAATGGTATGGCTTTTATAGAGCAGATGTGTGATTAATAACTGATCATCCAATCCATAATGCTTCTGATAAAAGCCATTATGCGTGAGCATACATGTGTGTGTGTGTGTGTATGTGTGCATGTGTGTGCACGCGTGTGTTTGTGTATACTATTTTGTTTTAATATGGCAGGTTCCTCCTTTGGAGTGTGCATGGCTGTTAGAGGGATATGTACTCAAGTAAATCCAGCACAGACAGCTAATGGGAAAGGCTTCCTGCAGATGACTTTATATCTGCGTTCTGCTCTAAGAGGTCAATGGGAATTTGCATGGTGGATAATGAGGAGCCCTGAGGAGTCACTGCGTCACCTCAACTGCAGGTGTTGTAAAGTACCAAAAGCTACAGAATCAATATTAATATGTTAAGAGGCTTAAAGAATATTTTATTAATTTGGGTTAAGGTGTGCAGAGAAATTTTGTGAATGATCTCTGTACTGTGTGATTGGCATAAACCAGGATGGCCCTTAGCATTGTATTGTAAATGCAAAGGGAAAGAAAACATGGATTCCCTGACATTCCACCACACCTGTGGGGAAAGGGGTGAATGGCTAGCCAGGTGCAGAAAGAGACATCTTTCTGTCATTGCGTTGACTTCTAAATTTTGTTTTCTCCAAAATGATGTATGGCTTGCAAATTGAACATGGTCCTATCATGTTAAAGGGCATATGACTATAACCAATAGTGGTAAAAGGCACCTAATTGCAATTTTTGCTTCTGTACTTCTCGCTTGCAAAACTATAAAAACTAGGTAGAACAAAGGGCCAGCACGCTCTCCCTCAGATTTCTGTCGGAGTTGCCGCCGCTTGGCCAAGCTAGACAATAAAGCTTTAGTGTGGAATTGACAGATTTTGTTCATGTCTTCAATGTTTCGAGTCCCTCCAGATTAGGCTTAACAGATAAGGTTGCCAGATAAAATATGAGAAAGTCAGTTAAATTTGAATTTCAAATAAGCAACAATTGATTTTAATAGGTACATCTCAAATAGTGCATGGATGTGTTCCATATTTTTATTTGCTAAATAAAGCAATCAATCCTAATGGTGGAAGAGAGCAATATATGCATGTCAATCAACTTTTCTTCTTTGTCATGAATATTGACAACATCAGCATCAATTGACACTTATAGGCTTGACCAGGTTGAAGTGCAGTGGATACAGCACAGGCCTGGGATGCTGAGGAGCCAGGTTCTAAACCCCAAGATCTCCAGTTTGAGCATGGGCTCATCTGGCTTGGGTTCAGGCTCACCAGCTTGAGCGGGGGGTCACTGGCTTGAGCAAGAAATCATAGACATGACCTCATGGTCACTGGCTTGAGCCCAAGTTTGCTGGCTTGAGCAAGGGATCACTGGTTTGGCTGGTGCCTCAACAAAGAGTTGATACTTCTCATCTCTCTCTCTTCCTGTCTGTCTGTTTTCTCTCTGGCTCCCTCTCTTTTTTTCTTTCTCTCTCTCTCACTAAAAAAACAAACCAACCAACAAACAAAAATATACTTATAAGACATGGGGAATGAGGTCCATGCTGTAGGGAAGGCCTATCAATGACTCCTGCTGCTTAAAACCCTCGGAATATGCCTGCTTCTTCAATTATGGACTCCTTGAGATCCTAGACCAGTCCAGTCCTCATTCCTCCTTCAAGACCTAGCCCAGTGACTGGCATGTGGTAGATGCTAAAAGTACAGTTTTGAATAAATGAAGATATGATGTAGAATGATTATGAAAGGAGGAAATTTGGGCTGACAAAACTGTGCATGGCAGAAAATACAGAGAACTTAAAGACGGTTAACAGCAGCTGTTAGTTAAAAGTTGATATGTGAGGTATATAAGAAGGTACAGCCAAAAAAGAGAAAAAGAGGAAGGTATGACCCTCAGAAGTGCTTTCCACTTTATAGAATCTGTGTGTGTGTAATTATAAACATATGTGTACATCTTCATACACAAATCTATTTTTAAATGAAATCCTGAAATAGTACATTAAACTCCCATGTCATTCTAAGTCAGCGGTTCTCAACCTGTGGGTCGCGACCCCGGTGGGGTCGCCTAAAGCCATTGGAAAATACATAATGCATATCAGGTATTTACATTCCGAATCATAACTGTAGCAAAATTACAGTTATGAAGTAGCCACCAAAATTATTTTTTGGTTTGGGGTCACCGTATTGCGGAGTCACGGCATTAGAAAGGTTGAGAACCACTGTTCTAAGTCATTCATATTAACTGTACTGGAACTGAGTCTTAGGGAAAATTCACATTTCCTGAAGTAAGCTAAAATGGAAATGTTTAACTAATGTAGTATTGTTCCCACTGAAGATGTAAAATAACTTTTTTTCTTTTTTTAATTTTTCTTTTTTAATGTATCTTATTTTAAAAATGATTTGCCTTATTATTATAAATAAGAATTTCTTGCTGACTACACAAACTTTAAAAACCTAGGTAAATATGAATACAAAAACAAATATTTTTTTCAGTCAGAAATAATGATTCAATATTTGTAGCATATATATTTCTAAATATTTTTTGCACATGTAGCCATATTTATTAAATACATAATATACATAAATATATAACAAATATGGTATCAGCCTCTATATACTACTAAGTAAGCTTGTTTTTAAGCTATGATGTGAAACTATTCAAGTGGCCAAAAATATTACAACATAATTCTTTTTTTAATTTTTAAGATTTTTATTTATTCATTTTAGAAAGAAGAGGAAGAGCAGGAGAGAGAGAAGAAAAGGAAAGGCAGGAAGCATCAACTCCCATATGTGCCTTGTCCAGTCAAGCCCAGGGTTTCGAACCAGCAACCTCAACGTTCCAGGTCACACTTTATCGCCACCACATGTCAGGACTATAACATAATTTTTAATGCTCGTATAGAAATTTTAACTGATGAATTACTTAACCAAGTACCTATTGTTAAACATTTCAATTGCTTTCCATTTTTTACTGTGAAAAAGTTCCTGACAGCTAATTTGTTAAAGATATTCATCATTATCTCTTGAGCACAAATTTCTAGAGAGAAATACTAAGTCAAAGATTATGTACACTCTTAAGGCTTTTGATACTTATCACCATTTCACTCTCTACAAAGGTTGTGTCAACTTATATAGAAGATCCTTTCTCCCCCAATTATTTTTCTAAGTTAGTATAATTTCACAGATTCTTTTTTCTTTGTCATGAATATTGACATGAATTTCACAGATTCTGTGAAATTATAATTTATATAGAGAGAGAGCATAAAGAGTATGTAGTAAATTTTCCTTTGATGGGAAACCAGTCTAAAAATCAGGATTTCAAGAAATCTCACTTGACCACAATTAGCCTTTGGTACAGCCACCTGCTTTAAATAATATTTCCAAACTCTGCCATATGTGTGGAACTGTGGTTGCTCACCATTTTAAAATGACTTTACTAAAAATTAATGTATTTCTCTTTTTAAAATGATAATTAAGCTAGCCTTGTTTGACAACACCCCACTTCATGTTCCTAGAGAAAGAAATCCATTTGCTCTTGACCGTCACCAGAAGAAGCTTATTAGATCAAACAAAGGGAACATCATAAATGGTGGCTACTCATCATTACCCCGGAAATACTGGTCCAGGTGTAAAGCAACTTGGCTAAAATGGGTAATCACCTATACACACACCTCCTCAATGAAAAACAAACAGGAACAAACAAAAACCTTTACAGTGTCAAGAACCTCCAAAGAAGAAAGAAAGCCAGCCAAGAAAAAGTTTGAAAATACTGTCTAAACCATCTCCAAAGTTAAAATAAACAAATAATACACAAAAAGTATGATACTACAAGAGAGAAGTTAATGAAGCAGAAGACTAGTCCTCCATATACAACTCCCTACAGGACGTCTATGAAAGGTATCAGAGGCCTATGAATTGCTTGGCAAGGATGGAAGTGCTGGCTCCATCCTTTCAGGGGTCGTCAAACTTTTTATAAAAACCGCCCACTTTTGCAGTGCTGGTCAACCTGGTCCCTACCGTGCAACCAAACAGCGCCGCGATTGGCCCATCATGAAAGCTGGAACGCCCACTAGTGGGCGGTAGGGACCAGGTCTACCAGCATTGCAAAAGTGGGCGGTTTTTATAAAAAGTTTGACGACCCCTTCAAGAACCTGACCTGTGGTGGCGCAGTGGATAAAGCGTTGACCTGTCATGTGGAGGTCTCCGGTTCAAAACCATGGTCTTGCCTGGTCAAGGCACATATGGGAGTTGATGTTTCCAGCTCCTCCCCTATTCTCTCTTTTTCTCTCTCTCTCTCTCTCCTCTCTAAAATGAATAAACAAAAAAAACCTTAAATAAAGGAAAGGATAGTTGAAGAGCATTATTTTCTAAATGCAATAGAAAACCAAGCCAGTTTAGTCTTCCATTTGATAAGTGCCGTGATCAATTGACCAACTCTGTTTCTGATCTTTTTTGAGACCCAGAAAAATCAAATAAAAAGAGAAAATATCCAAATAGAAAAGTTTAATTTAACAAGATTAGCCTTACAATCAAACAATCTTTGTCAGTTGGTCAATGTCTCTGATTAACTCAGTGAGACAAGATGTTTGGCTATAGGTTCAATACAGAAAAATTTTCTTGAAGGATCGCTCGCTTTCTCTTATGTAACTGTGCTGAGTGAGTGAGTGTGTAGAGTCACACAGCTTTTGATTCTTTCTGAAATAATCTGCATCAGTCTTGTTATGTTAGTAATGGATAGCTCATTCAGGTATCTAAGAATTTCCAAAGTCAGCACAGTCATCAAAAGTAAAAGAAAAGAAAAAAAGGCTTCAGAGGTATAGGAAAAAGGCCAAAACCCTGAGAAGACTAAAATGACAAATGAGAAAACTCCTCCCTGCTGAAGATATTCAGGTGTATAAAAGGCACTCAAAGGTATACTTAGGAATTAGAACATCTTGAGCCTGGTACATTTTTTGGCATGAAAGAAAAATGAACACCAAGCCTGATGTGGTTCAAAAGTCTTTGTGGCCTGTGTGCCTTGTGAATCTGTTTATCACAGGCATCCTCTCTCTGGACTGTAACTTGCTCCATGTTCACCTGCATAGAGTCACCTGTCGAAATCTAAGGCTTCTGAGCAGTATGAGTAACTCATTTCCTGTGGAGTGTCTAAGAGAAAACAAAGCTTTTGAGTTGCCCCGAAAGATCCTATCATACAATCAGACTATGAAAGGAGACATCAAGGAGGCCTTCTATGAAATGTCCATGCTGGCCTTCAACATCTTCACTCAGCCCACTTTCCAACACATTTGGGAAGAGGAACGCCTGGTACAAATCCAAACTGGACTTTATCAGCAAGTGCACTACCTGCAACAATGCTTGGAAGAAGAGGAGAAGGAAAATGAAGACAAGAAAGAGATGGAAGAGGATGAAAGGAAATACCAAGGAGCCACAATCCTCCAGCTGAAGAGCCTAGAGCTGAGGAGATACTTCCACAAGATAGGCAGTTTCTTGAAAGACAAGAAATACAGTCACTGTGCCTGGGAGATTGTCCGAGTGGAAATCAGAAGATGTTTCTCCTACTTTCAGAAATTCACAGCACTACTCAGAAGTAAATAAGGTAGAATTTTTAAAACTAAAATCTCATTTCTCTCTATAATCTCCTTCCCTTTTATCTTTGTTTTAAGAATTCGCCTGACCAGGCGGTGGTGCAGTGGATAGAGCATCGAACTGGGATGCAGAGGACCCAGGTTCGAGACCCCAAGGTTGCCAGCTTGAGCGTGGGCTCATCTGGTTTGAGCAAAAGCTCACCAGCTTGGACCCAAGGTCACTGGCTTGAGCAAGGGGTTACTTGGTCTGCTGAAGGCCCACGGTCAAGGCACATGTAAGAAAGCAATCAATGAACAACTAAGGTGTCACAACAAAAAACTGATAATTGACGCTTCTTATCTCTCTCCGTTCCTGTCTGTCTGTCCCTACCTATCCCTCTCTCTGTCTCTGTAAAAACATAAAAAATACAAAAAACCCAAAGAATTACTGTGCCATCATCCTTTAAGCCAGCTCTCAGCTGGACTGGTGGCGGTTTATGAAATGGTTACTATCAGCCTTTTAACATCAGCCACACTCACCTCTCTAAGGTGACAACGACCATCCCCTAGGTCAGTGGTCCCCAAACCCCGGGCCACAGACCAGTATCGGTCCGTGGGTCATTTGGTACTGGTCCGCAGAGAAAGAACAAATAACTTACTTTATTCCCGTTTTATTTATATTTAAGTCTGAACGATGTTTTATTTTTTATTTTTTTTAAAATAACAGATAGGAAAGTACTTGGTGGCAGAGGAAAGTTAGTTTTTTGTTTTTGTTTTTACAGAGACAGAGAGAGAGTCAGAGAGAGGGATAGACAGGGACAGACAGATAGGAACTGAGAGAGATGAGAAGCATCAGTCATCAGTTTTTCATTGTGGCACTTTAGTTGTCCATTGATTGCTTTCTCATATGTGCTTTGACTGGGGGGCTACAGCAGACTGAGTAACCCCTTGCTCAAGCCAGCGACCTTGAGTCCAAGCTGGTGAGCTTTTTGCTCAAACCAGATGAGCCTGCGCTCAAGCTGGCGACCTGGGGGTCTCGAACCTAGGTCCTCTGCATCCCAGTCCAATGCTCTATCCACTATGCCACCGCCTAGTCAGGCCGATGTTTTTATTTTTTAAAAATGACCAGATTCCCTCTGTTACATCCGTCTAAGACTCACTCTTGACGCTTGTCTCGTAAGTTCGACAATTATATTTAAAAATACCACAGTTTTTACGCCGGTCACATAATTTTATTTTGTGCATTTATCCGTCCTACCCTAAAGGCCGGTCCATGAAAATATTTTCTGACATTAAACTGGTCCGTGGCCCAAAAAAGGTTGAGGATCACTGCCCTAGGTGACCGAGAGTCTTATTACAAAGTCCTGAAGACAGTTTTAAAGGAATAAGATTCCTTCTCCATCTTCTATTCTGTTCCTCTTTCTTTTTGCTATTTTTTACTTGGCTTTAAACTTCACCTTTGAACTTCATCTAGCCAATGGCTAGCGAATATGGATCAGAGAATGTTTCTAAATGTAACATCTCAATGACTTAACCCCATTGCTGCCAAGGTTGTTTAGGCTGAAGATCAGCTTGTTTAAAGAGCTTATACAAACTTCCAAAGAGCTAAAAACCCTCAATTTCTTCCCCTTCTCTTAAAAAAAAAAAAAAAAATATATATATATATATATATATATATATATATATATATATATATATATATTGAAATTTCTGGTCCATTTGATTCTGTTTGGTTTGTTTGAAATAATACAAAGTTTGTAGGATGGTATTTTATTATTTTAAGAGAATGAAGATCCACTCTCTCATATTGGATGGTTGAATTAGATGACCACTAAGTCCTTGTTTAACCTTTGAGAATCTATGATTCTAATGCAGAGAGCACTGTTCATCCCTAATTCATATTATTTGATTTCTACACTTAAAGACATAGAAAATGATGCGGAAAAGTATAGCATTTGCCTTCGTTGTTTTTTGTGTCTGAAATGAAATGCCTATAATACTCCTATGGAAGAATTTCAAATTGGATTTTCCCAATTAGAAGATCACTTTCTGTCTGTTAAGTAAATTAATTATTCTAATAATATATGATGCTTTAATTTTTTTATCTTTTAAAAAGTTATTTGTGGCCCTGGCCGGTTGGCTCAGTGGTAGAGCGTCGGCCTGGTGTGCAAGGGGTCCCGGGTTTGATTCCCGGCCAGGGCACACAGGAGAAGCACCCATCTGCTTCTCCACCCCTCCCCCTCTCCTTCCTCTTTGTCTCTCTCTTCCCCTCCCGCAGCCGAGGCTCCATTGGAGCAAAGATGGCCCGGGCACTGGGGATGGCTCCTTGGCCTCTGCCCCAGGCGCTAGAGTGGCTCTGGTCGCGACAGAGCAACGCCCCAGAGGGGCAGAGCATCGCCCCCTGGTGGGCAGAGCGTCGCCCCCTGGTGGGCGTGCCGGGTGGATCCTGGTCGGGCGCATGCGGGAGTCTGTCTGACTGTCTCTCCCCGTTTCCAGCTTCGGAAAAATAAGAAAGAAAGAAAGAAAGAGAGAAAGAGAGAAAGAGAGAAAGAGAGAAAAAGTTATTTGTACCCAGATTATCCAAATTATTTATGTAAATTATCTCATATGGTCTCATCTGTATTAATTTATCATCTAGCTGAAATAAACTTTCTGTTTCTCCTCCAAACCATTTCAGAATCATTCATCTACCTTCAAGCAAGAGCTAACATCAAGATTGTGGCTATACAAATTCACAAAAGAGGGAGAAGTGTGCCTGGTTCCACTCTTGGGACACATCCTGCCAGACATCTCCTGCTATTTGTTTCAATAGTGTGCTGCTAAATTGTTTAGATTCAAGATTCATCCAAGTACAGGACTCAAAAAGTATAGCCAAACAGAAAATCTTAGGATAAAGCGGCAGCAAATTTCAAGAAGTTGTGGCTCGTGGTATTCTGGTAATCAGTGGAAGGATCAGCCCACCAAATAAATGAGTATCATTCATTTAGTAAAAGTAACTCATCAACAAAGTTGTTGTCCATGGAAAACAAATAAACAACTGAATTACAAGCTATAAAGGAATTGGAGCAAAGTTACAAAGCAGAAAATATACACTTGGTATATATATATTTCCATGAATTTTTCTAATAATACCTTTATGTGGCCTTTCTAATAACTCTATTGGGATTTTGTCAGTCACTTGAATAATTTATGTCTGTAGTCTTGCCAAATGTTTCCTATATAAGAGGGAAGATAATTAGCACCACTTCATCAATACAGATTGTCTGATTGGACGGGCAGGGGCAGAAGTCAGAATGGTACGCTTTTATTAAGAGCACCTTTAGGTAGAAATTGAAGAACATGAACATGGCCACTGAAAAATAGGCAAGGGCACAAACTGGCATCATCCCTAAGGAGGAAATACTAACAGAAAATGTGTGTTTCATCTCATGATTAAAGAAATGCAGACACCCCCTCCCATTCTTCTGGCAGAGACGGAAAAGAATAATACTATAGATTGTGAGTGGCACATAGAGTATAGGGAAAAAAATCCTCTATTGTTGGGGAGAGGGTAAAGTGGTACGAGTTTCCTTCTGGACAATGAGGCAATCTTAAATATTCTAAAGAGGCAACAACTCTGACTTGGCTCTTCTAACTCCAGATATGTATCCCAAGGAAATAACTGGTTAAGACTGTTCACTGGAGCCTTGTTTATATTATCCATCCTCCCTTTGTTTTCATTGTCACCTCTCTGTAGTTTCTATTTTCTACAATAACTTGGGGGGGTGGAGGGGATTTTTTAAACTTTAAAATGACAGAAACTGTGGAAATGTACTTATCTTCCATTACAATTACCCTGTTTTACTTATTGGGGTGGCTGGGACCAGCCCTGCCCTTTCACTTTATTAATGATACTTTAGGGTACTTCTTGAGCAACCCAAGTCCTTCTTGCCACTTCTTCCTTGCGACTGCTGTTCATCTTCAAAGAATCCTTCCTTGAGGATTATTTTCATAATGAAGTATTTGTTAAGTGCCTTGAGGTGCTTCAAAGATTTTACTTTTCTTCTTTTGTTCGTCTCACTGGTAACATCCAGAAATCACGGGAGAAAGTGCTCTATTCGTCCACCTTCCGATTTAGCAGTCTCCTTTGTTCTTTATTAAGTGTGAGCTCTAAAGTTCGGTTAAGTCAGGTAAAGGGAACTGCAGAGCCAAGTGCACTTAACATGCCTGAGTGGGTGCATAGGTGGTAAGTGTTCAGATGGAACCTGCCTCCGCTCCCCTGGCTTGGGGGAGAGGTAAAAAGGTGAGGGATAAAGAGTGCAACTGAGTCTCCTTTTGGAAGCGGGGCTGATTGGGTGTCCCACTGTAAAAGCTGGCAACACCAGTATATGTCCTATCAGTAGGTATAGCAACAGGTGTGTAGACTCCGCCTGCCTCACAGGCAAAGCCACTCTCAGGGCACCATCAGACGAGGTCTCTGCCTTCTCAAAGTGGCTCCTTTGTTTTCTCCCTAGTTCTTTAATAATCCACACTCACTAAGAACTAGCACTATGTGTAAGCATCTAACTTGTAAGAGAAAGCCGGGCAATAAGGTCACCCAGCTTATTATAATCTAACTGGCGCACACCCCCAGAGAAACTCGGGGCCAGTCCCAAGCCACCGGTTCGCAGGAACTTAGAAGTGTGAACAATGCCTCGGTGACATGAGCGCTGTGTCCTCCGGGTCCTCCCTTTCTAAATGCAGAGAGGGGACCTGGGGTTTTAACTTGGAGCCTTTTGCGAAGCCATAATTCCACGTTCGTTCTAGAAGAGGCCACCTCACCATTGTTTCTAGGCAAAGGCTTGAGGCTCCCTAGGTTATTTCCCTCTTCTTTTTCTTTAAAGCGACTCTCTGCTCTCCAGCCCTTGGAAACTCGTAGATCTCAGAACCTCGGCTTTCTGCCCGCCAGAAGTGTCCTGATCCTATCCGGCTGCCTTGGCAGCGGCCCAGCCACACGCTTTGAGGCGGAGATTGTAATCCGCTGGAACCCACCAAAGGACAGCCTGGACTGGAGCAGAACCTCGCTACCACTCTCTTGAAAGCGGCACCCCTTTCGGATCTGCGCCCTTTGCGGCGCGTGTGGGATAAGATCTGAGAAATGCGCCCTGGGCCACAGGCAGCCGAAGGGGTGGGGAAGAACAACTTTCCCTCCGCCCTCTAACCGCAAGGCTGGGGTGGGCCGGCCTCGCTGGGGTCGAGATCCCTGGCGGGAGCTGGCCGGGTGGCTGGCGTCGGGAGGCGGGGAGGTGGAGGACGCTAGGGGTTTCCTTCTCGCCCCAAACCCCGCCAGATGTTGGAAAGGCACACAATAGGGGGAACGCGGAGAAACAAAAGGCCATTCGCCACGATCTCATTGTGCCTCTGTCGCGCGGTCCCTGCGGAAAGGACGTGGGGGTGGGGAGAGGGGGGTCAGGAAGATGGGTGAAGGGAATCCCAAGGAGTATGGGGTCTCTGGTAGTTACTTATTAATAACTACCGGAGTTCGTCCCTTTGCCCTTATGAGAAGGGTCCAAAGGCAGGAGAAGCAATCAAAGGACAATTAAGGGTTTTCACCCTTTTCCTTCGTAGAGGGAAAGAGAAAGGTTGGAATTCAAGGCGTTTGACAGTTGTTGGCCCCGGGGTTCAGCAGGATTTGTACGTCCTTTACACAGCCTTTCTCCCAAGAAGCATCAACAGTGCAGGAGACAACCTGGCCACGGAGCGGACTTCCCCTTCGCAGCCCCAAGCTGAGCCTCCTCCTTCAAGATGAAGACGCCCTAAACGCTGTCCCCCCGCCCAGGCGCACTTCTGTAAAAGTTTGTCTTCCCGCCACCCATAGTCCAACACGCACCCTGCAGTCATCCGCGACTCGGGATGGGTTCGGGGACAGACTTGCGCCTGGGCGCAAGGAAGATGGATTTTATAGATTTATCTTTTTAAATCAAGGCCCCGGAGCGCAGGGTGGGGACCAGGAAGGGCGCGCGAGAAGCCGGCCAGAAGCCAGGCTGCGGGTAGGGGTCTGAAGCGCATTCCAGCCCCGGAAGCGCGCGGAAGGCAGAGGAGGGGGGATCGGGGTCCGCCACCCCCACCCCTCGGCTGCACCCGCCCCCAGGTGCGCCCAGCACCTCTGCCCGCCTGAGCACGACCCGAAGCGAGCAGCTGCTGGGTGGCGCCACCTCTCTCGCTCAGAGCGGGTTCGCACTCACCGTGGGGTTTCACCTTCAGCCCGGGGCCCTGTCGACTTTCTGCGCCGGCTGAGCTGCAGCGGGGGCGAGAAGACGAGAGTGAACTCAAGACAGAAGGGGCGACTCTCGCGGATCCACGCCAGTGGCTCCGGAGCCGGCGAGCGCGCCGGCGAGCAAGCGATGGGCTCTAGTGCAGCCGCCTCGGCACCAAAGTACCTCCACACGCACTCGGCGCGCGGTTGTCCCGCCGGGGTGCCGTGAGGGTCCTCCTGGCGGCCGCTTCTGGAATGGCAGCTCCGAGGGGGAAAGAAGTCAGGTCGACTTCGGGTCATCTTCCTTCGGCAAAGAGGGAATGGACAGTCTACTGGGACTTACAGCTTTAAGAAAAAGACGTCGATCCTTTGACCAGGGCGATTGGGTGGGTCCTCAAGGCCACATCCAAGGCACCAAGGGACCTAAAGAGGGGGAAATCCCTTATTTTCTCCAAGATCTTCTGACTTGAAAAAATGCCATGCACCGCTTGACAGAAGGGGAGCATTCATCATTGGGCAATACTAGACTGGAAGGAATGAAGTGAGCACGGGCTCTGCAGCCCAGCCCACAGCCTGTCACTTTCTACTTGTGTGATCTGGGTCTGTGACCTATAAGCCTCAGTATTCTATTCTGCAAATTGGGGAGAGCAATACCTACCTCACAGAGTGGTTGTAAGGGGTAAATTAAACATAGAAAATATTTGTACCTCATAGTAAGAGTTATTAATCTTAAGCTTCCTGAAGAAAAGAATGAGTCTTTGCATCCCTTCATTCCCTGTGGGATTGCATCTTAATGTATATTGATTGAGGAGTACCAAATAGCTAAGAACTGCATTTCATTATTCTTACTACACAATTCAAAGAGTTATGAATATATATTAAATGGAAATTAGGATATATATAGAAAACACTCCTCTCCCCAAAGTGGTTTCCACTTCTAGGAAATGAAAACCTCTAAATCCACACACATTCTCTGCCATATCAACTTATTTCTGGTAGTTTAAGAAATATTTAATAGTCGTAGTCTAATGATATCAACCATGGAGTAAATAATTCCATTCAATTCTGTGCCACTTGGGCAATGCAAGGATATTGGAGATTGTAAATATAAAACTCAAACATAAGAGGGAAAAAAAAGACAGATACAAAAATTCAGCCACTAAACAATGTCTCCGTTCATCACTGAGTAATGCAATCTCATTTCCAAACTGCCTCCAATCCTAGTCACTGCTTTGAAACCTCCTTTTGATCTCTGGGTCTTATGGCAGTCAGAGAACTCTTCATCATCCAGAACAATTAGGAAGGAAGTGTCTCTTAATTACTGCAGTTCACCTTTAAAATAGTCCTTCTCTGTCACTCAGTAGTCCCTAATTGGGAAGAGGCTGTTGCCTGCCCAAGAATTCTCATTACATGGTCTTTTCTGTCCTGCCCATAAGAGAAGAAAAATAAAGTTTTTTATCTCAGAAACGAAGGCAGAACGTTGAGATCCAACTTCTACCCCTGCAAGTAGGTTCACCCTCCAGCGTCCAGACGAGCAAGGCTTTTAGGGCAACGAGAGCATTCGAGTCTAATTATGAATCTTAATGGAACTGTTCCAGCCTCTCTCCTTCTGTTTCAGCCTTGCTTGTAGAGAAAAGAAAATATTTATCCCATTTTCATGCCCTTAGTTTAGCCCTTTGTGGATCCTTCCCTGGGGAGAATGGTGAAGCTGGTGATTGAGAGGAACTCTGGAACTTCCTGTATAATTTCCCAGTCGGTGGGGTCAGTGTGCTGAAGGTACCCCAGCTCTCACCCACTCTCAGTCCAGCTTCTCAGCCTGTCACATGGTGGCTGCAGGAGGATGAGCTAGCATTTGAAATTCAAACCTTCCTTGGTCCTCCTCTTGTGTCTTATTTAGTCTTTTCGGGCTGCTATAACAAAGTACCATAGACTGGGTGACTTATAAACAAGGGAAATTGATTTCTCACAGTCTGGAGGAGGCTGAGAAGTCCAAGACCAAGGCACCAGCAGGTTCAGTGTCTGGTTTCCTCATAAATACCTCTTTGCTATATCCTCACATAGAAGGGAGCGGGAAATCTTGCTCTGGCCTCATTTATATGGGCACTAGTCACATTTATAAGAGCTCTCTCCTCAAGGGCTTCCAAAGGCCCCACCTCCAAATACCACCACCTTGGGATTGGGATTCAACATATGAATTTTGGAGGACACAGACATGCAATCTACAGGATCTCAGGCTACTTCTCAATTTCAAATCCAGTTTTTGTTTTTGTTTTTTTGGGTGAGTTTTTTGTTTGTTTGTTTGTTTGTTTCAAATCCAGTTTTTATCAGAGCCTTGCACGGGTGTTGTATAGCAAATTGGCTCCATCATAAACTGAATGAGATACTGTTTCTTAGTGGTTATTAATCCTTATGCATATGCTGCTTTGCTTCTATAGAAAAGCAATTGGAAGGGAAAGAATGAGGCAAAAGAAGGATTCAGGTACCAAAGCTTACCCAAACTGAACTGATCCTCTACCTCAGACTGAGTCCAGCTGCTGTCTTCCCCTTCTCAGCAAATGGCCACCCCAACCTTTCAGGTACTTAAGGCCTCAAGTTACAAAATCATCTTTAACTCTTCTCCTTTTCTATTCTACCTCTTATCTATCAGCAAATTTCGTTTGGCTTTACAGCCAAAAGATATCCCAGAGCAGCCTTCTTCTCACCACCTTCACGGGTACCACCCTGTTCTAAGCCATAAATACCAATACCTCCCTACCTACCTCCTGCTTCTTTCCTGCCCCATATGTTCTCCCAATATAGTAGCCATTGCAATTCAGTTCAAATGTATGCCACATAATATCATTCTGCTACTCAAAGTCCTCCTTGCTCTTCCTGTCTTACTCGGAGTAAAAGTAACACATATAGGCACCCCGTTACCACTGACCTCGTCTCATACCTACCACCTTCTGCTTCCCAAATTCCACTTCCTCCACACTGCCCTCTGCGCTTCCCAGAAATGCCAGGGGAGCACCTGCTGCAGGACCTTGACACTTGCTGTGAATTCTTTCAGGAACACTCTTTCCTCTGATACTTCCTGCCTTACGAGCTCACCTCCTTCAGCTCTTCATCCAAAGGTTACCAGAGGCCTCCCCTTTCGATTCTGTTTCAAATTACAGCCACCAGCGTCTAACACTCCCATCCGCATTCCCTGCTCTGGTTTTCTCCACAGAATTTACTGCATCTGATATTTGATATATATCCTGCCTGTCTTTCCATGGCTGCTGCAACAAATTACCACAAACTGAGTGGCTTTAAACAATTCAAATTTATTGTCTTATCGTTTGGAAGGTTAGAAGTCTCAGTTCTCGCAGGGCTCAAACCAAGGGCAGCAGAGCTGCTTTCCTTCAGTCTGTAGGGAAGAATCAGTTCCCTGTTTTTATTGGCTTCCAGAGGCCTCCTGCATTCTTTGACTCATGGACCCCTTTCTCTATCTTCAAAACCATCAACAGTAGGTAGAGTCCTTTCCATGTTGCATCACTCTGGCCTTTCTGGTTCCCTCTTCTCCTTATAAGGACTCTTGTGATTCCATTGGGACTGTCCACATAAACCAGGATTACCTTCCTGTGTGAAGGTCAGCAATTGGCAACCTAATTCCACCTGTAACCTGATTGTGCTTTGCCACATAATGTAACATAGTCACAGGTCATGGAGATAAGAATATAGACATCTTTGGGGGCCATTGTTTTGTTTGCCACAAAGCTTCACTCTCTTTCCATTAGAATATAAATTTCACAAGACAGGGATTTTTGTCTCTTTGGCTAGTTGCTCTATCCCTAGACAAGCTTGATAAATGTATAGGTACTTGCTATAGACTGAAATGTGCCCCCCTCTCCCAAATTCATATGTTGAAGCCCTAATCCTCAATGTGATGGTATTTGTAGATGGTGCTTTAGGGAGGTAATTAGGGATAGATGAGCTAATGAATGATGGGCCCTCATGATGTAATTAGTGGGTTTACAAAAGAAAAGAGGGCCCTGGCCATTTGGCTCAGTGGTACAGCATTGGCCCAGTGTGTGGGTGTCCCATGTTCAATTCCTAAGCAGGACACACAGAAGAAATGCCCATCTGCTTCTCCACCTCTTTCCCTCTCACTTCTCTCTCTCTCACCTGCCCCCTTTTCCTGCAGCCATGGCTCAATTGGAACCAGTTAGCCCCAGACACTGAAGATGGATTCATGGCCTCTGCCTCAGGTGCTAATAAGAGCTTAGTTGCTGAGCAATGGAGCAACACCCCAGATAGGCAGAGCATTGCCCCTTAGCCAGCTTCTCGAGTGGATCCTGGTTGGGGTGCATGCAGGAGTATGTCTCTCTGCCTTCCCTCCTCTCAGTGAATTATAAAAGAGAGAGAGAGAGAGAGAGGTTTCTCTCTCTTCCATGTGAGGACATAGCAAGAAGTGGCCATCTACAAGCCAAGAAGAGAATCCTCACCAGGAACCAAACTGGCAGCCATCATGATCTTAGACTTCTCAGCTTCTAGAACTGTGAGAAGCAAACAATTATTGTTTAAGCTGTCCAGTCTATGATATTTTTTATAACAGCCTGTGCAGAACAATAGAGCACTCACTAAACATTCATGAGATAATTAATATTATCATCATCTTAGGCATTGTAAATAGTGAACATCTATTATGCACCTATAGTATGCCAGCTACTTGCTAAGCACTTTATATGGAATATCTCATTGAATTCTTACAAGGTTTCTATGAGGTAGGTATAATAGGAAAAATTAAAGTTATTTCAGCTAGAAAGTTGAAGTAAGTTGCTTAAGGTCATGCAGCTAGTACATTGTGTAAGCAGGGTTTAGATGTGGCAGTGTGACTTAAGCCCATGGTTGGAACCCTGATACTCCCCTGCCACTATCATGTGGCAATGGGCAACTGCTGGTCTTGCCCTCAAGATGCTTACAATCTAATAAGGATGACAGAAGATACACAAATAGTAGTAACTTGAAGAAGACTCTTGGGGGTAATAAAGAAGACACCAACACACTTCTGTGGAGCACAAAGCAGGGAAAGGTTAATTCTGGACTAAGCTGACTGTGGGGAGTTTTGGGGATGATGTGGCTTTTGAGAAGTTGGACATTGTTGGGAGTTAGAAAGAAAGTTTGTTTCAGGCAGAGGAGTCAAGATACAGGAAGGTAGAAAAGGGCTAGATGTGTTCTGGAGAGCAAGATTAATCAGCTGGAATGAGGACTAGGGTGCAGTTAGATGGTGAGGGCTAGGATCCCAAAGAAAATTTAATAATTTTTGTTAACAGATATTAACAGAAAAAAAAAACTACCTAAGGGAGCTTTGAAGTAATGTCAGAAGCTGTAAGTCCAATGGTAGCAAGTAGAAGGAAAACATGAACTTTATGCTGGGTAACATGCGCAGAGACTGCTAACTCCACTTGCATGCTATAAAAGGGCAATTGTGGACCTGCAACTCTGGGTCTGGGGCACAGTCTCATATATGGTAGCTTACACTCAAAAGGTTCTAAAGAGATCAAATATGAGTAATGAGACAACTAGGCCACTTCTGACCTTTGGACAGGTATGGTTTTCACCACTTCCATTTCACAGATGAAGCAACTAAAGTGGGAAGGACTAAGTGACTTGCCTGAGGTTACCCAACTAGTAAGATTGTACACTGATTCTGAGTCTTATGACCGTTAGTGCTCTGTGCATCCTGATATATAAGTGGAAACGCCCACAATGGCTGCATTTGTTCAAGGCAAAGTTGCCAGCTTTTCGGCTGCTTCAGATAATCCTCTCCAGAGTCCTGTAAAATAAGCCTGAGGACTCTGGAGGGGAACACTCATGAATTTCCCTTCCAAGCTCTTCTAGAGAAAATAGAGGAACCAGGATCACCTGAAAGATGCATGACAGGAAGGCAGGTGCCTGGTGATTAGGAGAATGGGCATGAGAACCTGCAAGGCTCATATCAGGTGACCCTGACATCTCTGGGTCTCAGCTCCTCACCTTATAAAACGGGGGTAATATAGGTGGTCGTAGGGATTCAATGAAGGTAGGTATGTAAGGTTCTTAGCATGGTGCCTGTCACATGGTTAATGCTCAAGAAACACCATGTGTCTTCTCTTTGCAGCACATCTCCACCCTCAGGAAGGTAAAAAAAAACACAAAAACCCAGAACCCGGCACTAATTACATTCCACACTGAATTCAGGAGCCTCACTGTCCCTTTGGATGTCATTTCCTGGAATTGGGAACAAAAAGAGAATTTTTCTGAGTAGTTTGATATACAATGAATAACAGCCACATTCTTTGCCTAAGTCAGTGCAAATTCCTTTTCATCAATTTCAATTCATGGTTTATACATTTCCTGTAAGAGGAAAGCCAGGCGGGTCTGCAATGGTATATAAGAAAAATCCCAGAGAGTGTCTGTTACCAAACCACCTCATTATAGTTTCCTCTGAGAGGTACCAAAGAGCAAAGGGATATCACGAGGGTGTCACCATGGCAATATCATAACATTGCAGTAGAGTAAAAGTGGAAAGGCATGTTTGCAGTCATTGACAAACAGACCCATAATTTTATTGCTCTGGAGAGTAGTGCTCAGAGTTCAAGGGCTATTCAAATTAGATTTGGTGAGAGAACACTCCTATTTATTCTGACTGAGTCTGACTACCCAATGTCATAGTGCACTGGCTGTAACTGTTACAGGCAGCTTGCTAGCAAACAGCAGAGTTCTCAGAGCCCTCCTTTTCATCCCAAGCGATGAGAGTTCACAGATCCGTGTCCACCTAACAAATGCTCTAAAGTGACGCACACTTTCTCCTTACTTTCATTTTGTTTTCAAAACCTCAACTAATCAGAAGACTGAAAAGACTGCCTCAGTGCTTTATGGGAAATCTCTGGGCCCCGGAAAAGAATGTGCATGGCTTCTCACCAACCACTAAAATAACAGCAATTCAAACAAAAGATATGTAGGTATATCTATGTATAAAACATATAGATATAAAACAACATAGATATCTCTCTTTATATATATAAATATATAGAGAGAAAGATATATAACATAGATATATATACTAGATATTTAAAAATAAAAATATAGTTATGTAAAGTATCTGTACTAGATATATAAAACATGTATATAAATCTTTACATGTAGTCATATACAGGGGTCCTCGGGTTATGACACAGTGCCGTTCCTACAACAGTGACATAACCCGAATTTTGGTGTAAGTCAAAACACACTCTAGCCTAGGTCACTTACCTATCCTAATACAGTTGTAAAATCATAATATAGAACATAAAAACACAACTAAGCCACAGATAAAGGAAAAGGACATAAATATACTGTACTGTAGTAACAGAAAAAATGAGTGTAAAAAAAGTGTGACACTGACGGTGTAAGCCAAAACATGTCTCAATTTTTTTAAGTTTTTATGTAAGTGGGTGTCGTAAACTCAAAAAGCTGTGGGTCAAGACTGTGGTAACCCAAGGTTCCCCTGTATATATAAAACATTTTAAGACATTTCAAACCATTATAGAATCCATGTTATGTTAAAGCATGTTTTTTTAATTTAATTCTTAACATTTATATGACAGTAGACATTTTCTCTGACGTCCGCATTATGTCAGTCTCATTTTGAGAAAGGAACGGAGGCAGGTATAGGAAGGTGATGGGCTGAGGGCCGTGTAGAGCCCAGGACACTGTTCAAAGCTGTGTCAGTGCATCTGAACAAGATGGTGCCATTTGGAATTATATGGACCTTTTTTTCTGCTCCAATTCTGTAAGAATAGAGTAAACTTTTTTTTCCCAAGTTATTTTAAAATAAATTCTATTGAAATGAGACTGTGACTTTTCTTTCCGTTCTTAGAATTTGTTTGTATTTTTCATAGTGCCCCAACAAGGCTCCTTCTGATCTCCCTTCTAGACTATGAGGGATTTTGTGTATGTGTGTGGGGGTGTGTTTAATCATTTGATTCTTTAATAAGTGACTTTTCTCAGAGCCTGATGTTTTCACTGTGGCCTGACACGAGCCAGGTATGATACACCTGTGACCAGCCTCACTACTCTCAAAAGTGTAGAGGAACTGTCTCACCATAAGACAGGTCAGTTTAGATATGACCCAAGGAGGGTTAGTTACCAGGAGAGGGTCAGTTTAAGGTAGTTTCATCTGAAGAAATCATAGCCAGAATCCCCAAAATCAGTTTAAGAATGAGATTTCATCACCTTTTTCACATGGAAAACTCAGATTGCTGTGTGCTCAGTGGGCTTGGAAAGTTGTGCTCTCAAAGTACGGTAATTGTACACAAGGAGGCACAGGAGAACAGAGGAGAGAATGTTGTGTCAGGGACGCTTCCAGGGGATCCCAGGCCCCTCCCTCTTCCAAACAGGAAAATACAGAGGATCTCAAATGGACTTCCTCCTACAGGGGAGGAAAACTCAGCCTGACCACCTTAGTGATCAATGCCCACTACCAAGGCCAGTAAGTTAGTCACTAACTCCCAACTGCTTTACATGGCAAACCAAGAAAAGTCTTTTGTGCCTTCTCCGCAATCCTTGAAGGTCCGTGCGAAGAAATGAAAGAAGTAAATTTTTCTACCGTCAGACTGAAGGTGGCTGTTGATGAAAGGGGAGCCTCTCTAAACCACCCCTTGCCTTCCTGGCATAAAAATAAACAAGATTTTTCTTTTCACATCATAATTAAGGGAAGACACCAAAGTGAGGGTATCACTCATCCTGACCCACATTAGCTTCCAGCTGTTTTACCTACTCAGGACCTTATTTTCTCAAGATTCCAGTTAGATTTGATACTGTGCTCAATATTAATTTCCTTCTAAGAAGATACTACACTATTTAAGAAAGCCCCTTGGGTAAAATAATTATTGAATTTCTAAATAGACTCTGGTCAGTCTCAAATGTGATAGTGTTTCATGTCCAGTAATATAAAGCAGACTTGCCTTGGGTATTGAACAAGCCTGATGATGCTTTTTTGAGAAAAAAAAAATCTTCCTAAAGGTTTTTAGAAAAGTTTCAGGTAAAACTTCCCCCAACTCTTATTGACAATGCTCAAAAAAGTCTCCGAAGAGGTGAATGAATAATTCTCTTCCTTCCTTCTTTTGTTTATTCTTTCCTTCTTCCCTCTCCTTTTCCTCCTTTCTTTTCCTTCCTTCATTTGTTACTTTGTCCCAGAGAGGATTTATGACAGCTAGGTAAAACATCAAGATTTCTACCCAATGTCTCAGTAGAACAATCTCGTTTTTAAATAAAATTGAATTATACTTTGATTCCCTTTCCTTGTCTTTTTGCTTTCCCGTGTTCTTGTCTGTTTATCTGAGCAGATACTAAACCAGGTTCTCATTTGAAGTTGCTCATAACTGATGCTTACATTGTGGACAGTCGGTACCAGAAGTCAAAGGAAAGATCAGTAAGTGCTGGAAGGTCCCTCAAGACCATTTGCCCCCATGTCTAGCATAGCTTAAGAACATTTACAGGAGACAGAGGGCAGGAAACTCACACTTATTGAGTGCTTACTATGTCTTAGGAGCTGTGCTGGGCATTGGCTCATCTCATTCTCACGGAGATTAGGAAACCTGCCCAGGGTTCACACAGGCCTTCTTTGGTGCTCTTAGTCCCAATTTTGCATCGCTTTGCATCTATCAGCCCTATAAGAACTGAGATTGAGTTTAGGAGACATCCTTGGTGTCCCTGTCACATCTCTGATTCTAATGGACTTAGAGTGTCTGGTTTCCCAGATCTCAAGGATACACCAGGTATCACCTCACTGTCTACCTCAAGACCTTCCACAGCCTCAGGAGCTTGTCCATCCCGGAAGGGAGCACCATGGTGATACTATAGGGAGAAAGGGCTAATAAAGCCCCTAGGGATAACTGATAGGAATGAGAGCCAATGAGTGAATGCTCTGTCCTCTTGTCCTTGAGGTGGACAGTTACAGGTGGCGTTCTTGATGTGTCTCACAGGCCTGGGCCTGAAAGTGGCCAGTTGTCGGTTCATCCTTGTATTGTCTTTTCCTCCTTAAAGTTCCGGTCAGCTTACACTCCCACTCCTGCTTCCTGGAATCCCCTCCCAAATAAACTAACTGCATTGACATTCTTGTCTCAGGCTCTGACTTGGAGGGAATCCACAGCAAGATAACTGGGTTCTTAATAGACGAGAAATAAAGAACACCATGTGTGCTGAATAGTGGGGAAGAAGGTTATTGTCATGAGGCCTGCAAGAAAATAAGTTCAGACTAACCCAGAGAGACCTTGAAACTGAGAAAACAATTCCAAGCCATAAACTCTATTAAGAAATTTTCCCTTAAGTAGAACTCTTTTTGAGGAAATATATACAAAGTGTTCAGTAAACACATCTGGAAGGAAATGCATCAAATGTTAACTGTCTTTTTTTTTCTGAGTAAATCTTCAGTGGAAGGTCCCTTGATCTTTTCCACTTTTCTTTATCCATCAGTCTTGACTGCCCCCTGAGGAATTTCAGTTCCTATCTCTGGCCCATTTTTTTTTTTTGCTGTGCAAACTAGGTAGAAGACACTTAGCCATCATTCTCTGCCTGGGCTGCCGCACAGTGTGTTAGTTAAGAACTTGTGGACAGCAGAGGCAGGTCACGTTCTCCTTAGCTGCATAAGTTGGTCTATCAGTCAGGTTTTGCTATAGCTACAATCCCCCAAATTCAATGGCTTACAGCTGAGGTTTAAAAGTTCAGCCTCAAAGCTTAAAACTGAAAACAAAGGTTAATAATGTCTTTCTCATCTTAAACTGATGAGGGTGAGAAAGGGGGCTCTGTCCTGTAGCTCTCACCACAGGACTGAGGCTGTGGGGCAGCCATTCTTGGGCATGTTCATGATCATCACTGGGGCACAGCTCACACTGGCTCTCTAACCTTCCTTTCAAAAGTGACATGTAACTCACTCACATTTCATTGGCTAAACAGTCATGTGGTCATGCCTGAGTCCCACTGAAGGAGAAAATGCATTCCAACTTTTAGGTAAGCAAAGAGAGGAGAAAAAAAGGAATATAGTTGTGAAAAACGTTCATCACACTTGGACAATCACTGAACCTATGCTTCAGTGTTCTCTGTGTGCACCACAGGGATATTCGCTTTACAACTTTGTTGTGAGGGTCAAATTAGAACTTGTTCATAAAAGACCGGGCACATAGCCATTGCTCCCATTACTCAAGAATTTGACCATGATTCTTTGCATACCTAAAACATAATATTAAGGTTTACCTCAATATCTCCTACATCTCTGAGATAAATAATTACAAGTTCTTTAAGTTTTTTCCATAAGTTTTATTTTCTAGTTTTTAAAAATATTTCCTGTGTCTTTCCTCTGTATTTCTCTGAGTTCTGTCCATTCAAAGATATAGATGCTAGCACAGTGTTCTCCACATAGAAAGGACCTGACAACTTTTAAGGGAAGAGAAAACACTTTGTTTTGAAGGGTAGCAACACAAAGAAAATGATTATTACTGAGTTTACAATTTATAGCAAGTATTATTCTAGTATACAGACATATACTAGAATAATACTTGCTATAACACAGCATAAGTTTATTAGAACAGCATAGGTCTCGTTAACGAGAACATATTATTAATATTAGGTTCAAAGAACCAGGGCTAGGTATAAAGTTATAATAATAGTGTGGGCTCCTTTGGCCAGTATGTTATTATATTTTCAATAAAACCATTATCTTGTCAACAGAACCAAGGAAAAGCCTGCAGGGGCTCTTCTCTGACTTTAGTAGACTTTAGCCTCCCGTCATGGAGTCAGGGGCTTGGTAGGGCCTGAGCAAGGGTTTGAGGCATGGGATGTGGCCTCCCAAGCCCTCATCATCCTAGCTTTGTTTTGGAAAGTCAGGATTTTGAGTATCTAGTCAAGGGACTTTCTCATTGTCCTTGAGTCGGGTCATCCTGCCCTCCTCCATCTTGCTCTCACATGATGGCCATTGACTCCTAGTATTATAAGGTGCTCTTTATTCCCACAGAATTTGGGCCAGGGACTCCTTCTGTTCAGCCAAGTGGCTCTGCTCACATGGACCTTGGGATAGTTTATGTTTTCAGGACGTGCCGTTGCAAAACTCTAAAGAAGTTTATTTTACATAGCTGAGTTGCTTTCACTAGAATGAATTAATTTGCTCAAGTTATTTTAAAAATGTGTTTTTCTTAGCTTCTTTGTGAAGCTCTAGGGGCTTGTTTGTGTGGGTCTGGGTCAGAAGAAAATTCCATGTGTATTGACAGAAGCTAGAGAAAATGTCTAGCCAAAGTGGACCAAAGGTTTTCAATTTGCACAGAAAAGCCGCGACTCCCTGAAAGCTGGGTTAGAACACTGTGGAGCTGTCCCAGGGGTGGAAATCCTTGATGTTTCTAGAACCAAGAAGGCCATGCAAATGAACCTCAAGCTCCTACAGGTGTGTGTGGGAGGGGGCACCACCAATGGATAGTTGTTCAGGAGAAACACCCACTGCAGCCAGTTGGAACTGCCAGGCTGGCAGCAGGGAGACTACGGGAGGGAGTTCCACTGTCGAGACAAACAGGCTACTTCATCTGGATCAAACGGGCTGATTCATCAAACTACCCTGTCAACATTTTATTTCACACCTGCTTTTTTCTCTTTTAATAACTCCTTAGGACATAGATTCCTACCTTTTGTGGGAATCAGAAATCCCTTTGAGATTCTGAGGGCAGCTACGTACCTACCACCCAGGAAAAGGCACACACATGCAAACATGTGCTTAAAACGTCAGTGGTATCATCACTGGAATGACGTGATGAACTGCCATGGGGTCCATAAATCCCCTTACTACAGAATTTGGGAAAATTTTAAACCAGAGGCTAATGGTGCATGTATACTGTTCATTCTTTCAGAATGTACCGAGTTCCTGTTTCATGGCAGTCACTGGGGTGCAGGTCGGGGACACACTGATGTGTTACACAAGCACCAGCCTTGTGGAGCTCCCAGTGCACTGAGACAAACAACTCTGATGATGCATAGTGAGCTCAGTGGCATGCTAGGACTATAAGCACAGAAACCTACAAGAGCCCTGGATGGAGGGTAATTAATTCAACATATATTTAACAAACATGACGTGCCAGGCAATTAGGTATAAGCTAGTGCACAGACATGTCCTTGCCTTATGGAGCTTGAAATCCGGAATGCTTTACGTCTGAAGTTGAAGGAGGGGGGCCTAGAAAAACATGACACTATCCTAAGGTGAATCCTGACTGATGAGTGAAAGTTTATCTACATGAAGGGGATATTGCAGGCAGTTAAGAGTAGCATGTCCATAGGCTAGTGACGAGAACAAGGAGAATTGGGAACAGAAGGTAGTTCATCAGGGCTCCCAAGCTGGGGTGAATGATGAGAGAAAAGGGTGAAGAGGTTTGCTGGGGTCAAAGCCCTAACCCTGTGCTTCACCATGGATTACAGGCTTTCTATTATGTCAAAGGTTATCACTGAGGGTTTTTTAAAGCAAGCGAGCGAGGACATCAAAGAGATTACATTAGAACGATCACTCTGCTTTCTGTAGAGAAAATAGATTGGGCAGAAGTGAGGGTGGTGAGTGGGTGACATTACACAGATCAGAAGGGAGAAAGTTGTTGAGCTAATCTGGGTGAGAAATGATGAGGTTCTAACAATGCCTGTGAGGATGAGTGGGTCGATTTGAAACTCAGGATGAGGCCTCTGGATAGTACCTCACAAGCATTCTCCCTCATGCCCTCGAACAACTTCTTGAACAACTTCTTCTAAGGCAATACTTTGCTGTGTGGAAAGAGGTAGGGATGCATTCAACTTAATAAAACAATCTTGCTACCGATATGGCATCACCCAGAAACGTGACTGTAGAACTGTTTTTGTTTAATAATTTGATATTGGGAACTCTGCATTCAGTTGCCTAATGATGCCAGTGACAATAACAAAATGATAACAGCCATAACTAAATTTTGTTGTTCACTCACTCTGTGCTAGTTACCCTTCCCAGCATTCTGCATGTATAGTATTAATACACTCATTCTTCACACAACCCCAATGATGTAGCTTCTATTCTTATTCCTGTTTAACAGGTACTCAGCACAGAGAGGCTGAGAGCCTCATCCAAGGTCACACAGTTGAGAAATGAAAAACAGGGATTTGAGCCTGGGAAGTCTGACTCCAGGACTCAGATTCCTATCAAACTTATGATCTGCCTACTGTGACAGAAATATGTTCCTTCTCCAAAAACCTCACCATAAGTATTAAAACAGACTTTTTCAATTTGTTCTGAACATTCTGAACAATCACACAAAAAGGTGCCCATGCCTCTCAGTTGCCAGAAATGTACAATAGTAAGAGAGGTACATGAAGCAAAATGCTGGGCGTGAATATTTTTTACAGATTCAGGCTCCAAAGAACAAAAAAGCAGAGAAAACAAACGATGGTGTTTTTAAACAATGAATATTGTTTTCCTTTCACCATAAGGGTACTTTGAAACTTGAAAAATCCATTCAGCTTTCAAAGCATTCCACATTCCCCACCCACAAGCAAATGCCAGAAGGTGCCAGTTTGAGCCAACTCTAAGCTCAGGAATGATTTTCTAAATATGGGGTCAAATTTCTTCATTGTCCACACTCCACAGATGCATACTTACCACTGTTCTAATTGGTCTGATAAAAACTACTTAGCAATTTATCAAGCTATTCATTTAAAAAGACTATTTCAGCAAAAGATGAGACAGTGAGGACAAACGCAGAAACAGAAAATGAAAGGGTATTATTGCTTAGAAATGACTGAAGATCACTGCCTTGAAGTCTTTGAAATTTTAGAGCTAGGTTGTGCATAGGCTCAATTTTAATGAAGAATTTTCTAGGGGGGAAAAGTTTCTTATTACATAAAGAAAGCAATTTCCTTAATTTTCAGGAACTCTTTTTGGAGAGGATAAAAATATAATGATTAATATACTCATTGTATTTATTCAGCTTTTGTGCTGTGCCTGGTACCATGCTAGGCACTGAGACACAAAAGGAAAAGGACACAGATGTTGTTCTCAAGCCTGGTGGGGCAGACAGAAGCAAAGGCAGTATAACATATGCAACAAAAGAAGAATTTACTGGGAAGAGAGTGAGAAAGTGAAGAGTGATGTTACAGGGATGAACAGAAACGGTGTGGTAAAGATTCTGAATTTAATTTTGTACACGATACGAAGCCACTAAACAGAAATGATCACCAGATTTAATTTTTACAAAGATCATGCTGCTATCTTTGTGAAGAACGGCTTGTAGGGGGCAGTCATCAAAGGCAAGATGAGTTCTAATCCTCATAAAAATCCTCCCACAATACTGATTCCTTCCTTTCTGATATCCAATCCATCCCTCTTATCCCCCAACACAACTCAGAAATTATCTAATCTTTTTAAAGTGCTAGTTTCCAACTATTTGAGGTTTCCCTAGATATCTGCTATTCATTTCTAATTTAATTTCACATGATCAGAGACTATACTTTGTATAATTTGAATCCTTTTATGTTTATTGAGACTTGTTTCATGGCTCAGAATATGGTCTGTCTTGGATCATGTTCCTCGTGCTCTTGACAAGAACATGTGATCTGTTGTTAGGCATTGGTGTGTTCTACAAATGTCACTTACATCAAGTTGGGTGATAGTCATGTTTGTCTCCTATATCCCTATTTTGTTTTCTTGCCCTATCAAACATTGACAGAGGGGTATTCGAATTTCTAAATGTTAATTGTAAATTTGTCTATTTCTCCTTATGGTTCTATTAGTTTTTGCTTCATGTATTTTTTAAGATAATGTGAGGTAAACAAGCATTTAGGACTGCTATGGTCTCTTGCTGAATATTAGCAAGATGTCCGGCATTATAAAATTTTCTTTATCCCTGGTAATATTCTTTGCTCTGAAATCTACTGTCTGCTATTAATAATATAGCCAATCCAGAATTCCTTCAATTAGCATTAGTATGGTTTATCTTTTTCCATCCTTTTACTTTTAAAGGGTGTCCTTTATTTTTATGAGTTTCTTGTTCAAAGCATATAGTTGGATATTGTTTTTTATCCAATTTGACAATCTCTGTCTTTAAAATTTTTTATTGAATTTATTGAGATGCATTGGTTAATAAAATTATATAGGTTTCAGTTGTGCAATTCTATAATACATCATCTGTATACTGTATTGTGTGCTCACCACTCCAAGTCAAATCACCTTCCATCTCCATTTATCCATCCTTTACATTTTTCTTTTTTTTTGTTTTGTTTTTTATTAATTTAAATGGGGTGTCATTAATCAATCAGGGTACATAGGTTCAGAGAAAACATCTCCAGGTTATTTTGACATTTGATTATGCTGCATACCCCTCACCCAAAGTCATATAGTTTTCCGTCACCTTTGTCTGGTTTTCTTTGTGACCCTCCTCTCCCCCCACCCACTCTCTTGCCCTCCCCACCCCCAGTAACCACCACACTCTTGTCCATGTCCCTGAGTCTCATTTTTATGTCTCAACTATGTATGGAATCATATAGTTCTTAGTTCTTTCTGATTTACTTATTACACTCAGTATAATGTTATCAAGATCCATCCATGTTGTTGTAAATATTCCGATGTCATCATTTCTTATGGCTGAGTAGTACTCCATAGTATATATGTAGCACACCTTCTTTATCCAGTCATCTATTGAACTGCTTTTCTGTTGTTTCCATGTCTTGGCTACTGTAAACAATGCTGAAATGAACATGGGGCTGCATGTGTCTTTACGTACCAGTGTTTTTGAGTTTTGGGGGTATATTCCCAGTAGAGGGATTGCTAGGTCATATGGTAGTTCTGTTTTTAATTCTTTGAGGAACCACCATACTTTCTCCCATAGTGGTTGTACTACTTTACATTCCCACCAACAGTGGATGAGGATTCCTTTTTCTCCACAGCCTCTCCAAAACTTGTTATTACCTGTCTTGTTGATAATACTTAATCTAACAGATATGAGGTGGTATCTCATTGTAGTTTTGATTTGCATTTCTCTAATAGCTAATGAAGATGATCATCATTTCATGTATCTGTTGGCCATTTGTATTTCTTCCTGGGAGACGTGTCTGTTCATGTTCTCTTCCCATTTTTTTATTGGATTGTTTGCTTGTTTGTTGTTGAGTTTTATGAGTTCTTTGTATATTTTGGTAATTAGGCCCTTATCTGTGCTGTTGTTCGAAAATATCATCTCCCATTTAGTTGGCTCTCTGTTTGTTTTGTTGTCAGTTTCTTTTGCTGTACAAAAACTTCTTAGTCTGATGTAGTCCCATTCATTTATCTTTGCCTTCACTTCCCATGCCTTTGGAGTAAAATTTATAAAGTGCTCTTTGTAACCAAGTTCCATGAGTTTAGTACCTATGTTTTCTTCTATGTAATTTATTGTTTCAGGTCTTATATTTAGGTCTTTGATCCATTTTGAGTTAATTTTAGTACAAGGGGACAAACTGTAATCGAGCTTCATTTTTTTGCATGTGGCTTTCCAGTTTTCCCAGCACCATTTGTTGAAGAGGCTTTCTTTTCTCCATTGTGTGTTGTTGGCCCCTTTATCAAAAATTATTTGATCATATATATGTGGGTTTTTTTGGGTTTTTTTTTGCATTTTTCTGAAGCTGGAAACAGGGAGAGACAGTCAGACAGACTCCCGCATGCGCCCGACCGGGATCCACCCGGCACGCCCACCATGGGGCGATGCTCTGCCCACCAGGGGGCGATGCTCTGCCCATCCTGGGCGTCACCATGTTGCGACCAGAGCCACTCTAGCGCCTGAGGCAGAGGCCACAGAGCCATCCCCAGCGCCCGGGCCATCTTTTGCTCCAATGGAGCCTTGGCTGCGGGAGGGGAAGAGAGAGACAGAGAGGAAGGTGCGGCGGAGGGGTGGAGAAGCAAATGGGCGCTTCTCCTGTGTGCCCTGGCCGGGAATCGAACCCGGGTCCTCCGCACGCTAGGCCGACGCTCTACCGCTGAGCCAACCGGCCAGGGCCTATATGTGGTTTTATTTCTGGGCTTTCTATTCTGTTCCATTGGTCTGAGTGTCTATTTTCCTGCCAATACCATGCTGTTTTGATTATCATGGCTCTATAATATAATTTGAAGTCAGGTATTGTAATGCCTCCAGCTTTGTTCTTTATCCTTAGAATTGCTCTGGCTATTCGGGGGTTTTTATAGTTCCATATAAACCTGATGATTTTTTGTTCCATTTCTTTAAAAAAATGTCATTGGAATTTTGATGGGAATTGCATTAAATTTGTATATCGCTTTGGCTAATATATTTGACTATATTTATTCTTTCTATTCAAGAACAAGAAATATTTTTCCCTTTCATTATATCTTTTTCGATTTCCCTTAACAATCCTTTGTAGTTTTCATTATATAGGTCCTTTATATACTTTGTTATGTTTATTCCTAGGTATTTTATTTTATTTTATTTTTTGCAATCATGAACTGGTTTGTTTTTTTGAGCTCGTTTTCTGATGTTTCATTGTTGGTATATAGGAAGGCAATGGACTTTTGTATATTAATTTTGTATCCTGTGACCTTACTGTATTGGTTTATTGTTTTTAGTAGTCTTTTTGTGGAGTCTTTGGGGTTTTCGATGTACAAGAGCATATCATCTGCAAAAAGTGAAACCTTTACTTATTCTTTCCCAATATGAATGCTTTCTATTTCCTTCTCTTGTCTGATTGCTTTGGCTAGAACTTCCAGCACTACGTTGATTAAGTGTGGAGAGAGTGAACAACCTTGTCTTGTTCCTGATTTTAGGGGAAAAGCCTTCAGTTTTATGCCATTTAATATGATGTTAGCTGATGGTTTATCATAAATGGCCTTTATTATGTTGAGATATTTTCCTTCTATACCCATTTCGTTAAGTGTTTTAAACATAAAATGATGTATTTTATCAAATGCCTTTTCTGCATCTATTGATAAGATCATATGGTTTTTGTTCTTTGTTTTGTTGATATGGTGTATTACGTTAACCGTTTTACGTATGTTGAACCATCCTTGTGATTCTGGGATGAATCCCACTTGATCATGATGAATTATTTTTTTAATGTGTTGTTGTATTTGATTTGCTAGTATTTTGTTTAGTATTTTAGCATCTGTACTCATTAGAGATATTGGTCTGTAGTTTTCTTTTTTTGTGCCATCCTTGCCAGGTTTTGGTATGATATGTTGGCCTCATAAAATGTGTTTGGCAGTATTGCTTCTTCTTCAATTTTTTGGAAGACATTGAGTAGAATAGGAACCAAGTCTTTGAATGTTTGATGGAATTCACTAGTATAGTCATCTGCCCCTGGATTTTTATTTTTGGGGAGGTTTTTAATAGTTGTTTCTATTTTCTCCCTGCTTATGGGTCTGTATAGGCTTTCTGCTTCTTCATGACTAAGTCTAGAAAGATTGTATTGTTCTAGGGATTTATCCATTTCTTCTATATTGTTAAATTTGGTGGCATATAGTTTTTCATAGAATTCTACAATAATTCTTTGTATATCTATGATAGCTGTGGTGATTTCTCCTCTTTCATTTTGGATTTTGTTTATATGAGTCCTTTCTCTTTTTTCCTTGGTGGGTCTTGCCAAGGTTTTTCAATTTTGTTGATCTTTTCAAAGAACCAGCTCCTTGTTTTATTATTTTTTTGTACTTTTTCTGTTCTCTATTTCATTTATTTCTGCTTTGATTTTTATTATTTCCTGTCTTCTGCTGGATTTGGGTTGTTTTTGTTCTTCTTTTTCTAGTTCCTTAGGATGTGAAGTTAAGTGGTGTACTTGGGCTCTCTCTTGTTTGTTCATATAGGCCTGTAGTGATATGAACTTCCCTCTTATTACTGCTTTTGCTGAATCTCAGAAATTCTGATATGTTGTATTATTTTTATTTGCCTGTATGTATCTTTTGATCTCTGCACTTATTTCTTCATTGACCCACTCATTTTTAAAAGTATGTTGTTTAGTTTCCACATTTTTGTAGGTTTGTTTACCTCTGTTTTGCAGTTGAATTCTAGTTTCAAGGCTTTAGATCAGAAAATATGCTTGGTATAATTTCAATCCTTCTGAATTTGTTGATGTTATTTTTGTGGCCCAACATATGGTCAATTCTTGAGAATGTTCCATGTACACTAGAGAAAAATGTATATTCTGGCACTTTGGGATGAAATGTCCTGTAGTTCAGTGGTCCTCAACCCCCGGGCTGCAGACTGGTACTGGTCTGTAGGTCATTTGGTAGCAGTCCACAGAGAAAGAATAAATAACTTACATTATTTCCATTTTATTTATTATATTGGAGCCTGAACGATGTCTTATTTTTAAAAAATGTTAAAAAATGACCAGATTCTCTCTGTTACATCTGTCTAAGACTCACTCTTGATGCTTGTCTTGGTCATGTGATACATTTATCCGTCCCACCCTAAAGGCCGGTCCATGAAAATGTTTTCTGACATTAAACTGGTCCGTGGCTCAAAAAAGGTTGGGGACCACTGCTACAGATATCTATTATATCCAATTGTTCTAGTGTTTCATTTAAGGCCAAAATTTCTTTATTGATTTTCTGTTTGGATGAATGATCTAGAGCCATCAGCGGTGTATTGAGATCTCCAAGTATGATTGTATTTTTGTCAGTTTTTGTTTTTAGGTCAGTCAGTAGCTGTCTTATATATTTTGGTGATCCTTGGTTTGGTGCTAATATATTAAGAAGTGTTATGTCTTCTTGATTCAATGTCCCCTTTATCATTATGAAATAACCGTTTTTGTTATTACCGTTTTTGTAATTACTTTTGCTGTCTTGTAGTCAGCATTGTTAGATATGAGTATCCCTACACCTGCTCTTTTTTGGATGTTATTTGCTTGGAATATTGTTTTCCAATGTTTCACTTTGAATTTGTTTTTGTCCTTATAGATTAGATGTGTTTCTTGTAGGCAGCATACAGATGGATTTTCTTTTTTATTCCATTCTGCTACTGTGTCTTTTTATTGGTGAGTTCAATTTATTTACTTTTAGTGTAATTATTGACATTTGAGGGTTTCCTATTGTCACTTTATATATTGCTTTCTGATAGTTTTGTATCTTGTTTGATTCTTCTCTTTTATTTTTCTATCATTTGTTTTTGTTTGGTTGTAATCCATACTTCTTTTCTCTGTTATTTCTTTTTTTAAACCATGTACTTCTGTGTTGTTTTTTTCAGGGGTAGTTACCATTAATTATTGGAAAGCATACATGTCATGTTCATTGTAGTACATTATGTCATGAGTGCTTCTGCACTCCATCCTCCTTTGCTACTGTTAATATTTATCCTCTCCCCATTTTTGTTTCTTTGTCACAGATTAATCTTGTTTTTATTGGGATCTTGATGGAGCTTTTACTTGTAGTTTGTTTTGTTTTGTTCTTTGAATCTGGTCGGAAAACCCCCTTTAGTATTTCTGGTTTTTTGGTGATAAATTTCCTTCTCTTTTCTGTATCTGTGAATGTTTTTATTTCTCCATCAGATTTGAAGGATAACTTTGATGGGTATAGTATTCTTGGCTGGAAGTTCCTCTTTCTGAACTTTAAATATTGGGGTCCACTCTCTTCTATCTTGTAGAGTTTCTGCTGAAAAATCTGTTGATAATCTAATGGGCCTTCCTTTATATGTTGTATTCTTCTTTTCTCTGGCTACCTTGAGAATTTTTTTGTCATTGGTTTGTGCCAATTTCATTATGATGTGCCTTGGAAGAGGTTTGTTAGGGTTAAGATAACTCGGTGTTCTGTTTGCTTCTTTATTTGAGGCTTTAGTTCTTTCCACAGGCTTGGGAAGTTCTCGTCTATTATTTGTTTGAATATGTTCCCCATTCCATTTTCTCTCTCTCCTCCTTCTGATATACCCATTATTCTTACGTTGCTCTTTCTGATGGAGTCAGACAATTCCTGTAGGGCTATCTCATTTTTTTTTTTTTAATTCATCTCTCTCTTCTCTCTGTAGTACCTACCTCTACTTGCCTGTCTTCTAGTCACTAATGCTATCCCCTATTTGGCCTTTCTATTGGCTAAGCTTGTTACATCATTTTTCAGTTCATGAGTTGAATTTTTCATCTCTGTTTGATTCGTTTCCATCATTTCAATTTCCTTGGTGAAGTATTCTTTCTGTTCATTGAATTGTTTTTTGAGCTCCCTAAATTGCCTTTCTGTGCTTTCTAGTATATTCCTGAGTATTTTTAGGACTTCAATTTTAAATTCTCCGTCATTTAACTCCAAGGTTTCTAAGCTATTGCATTTTTTTTCTATAGATTTTTCCTCATCTATCTGAGCTACATCACTGTCTTTTGAATCCATGATATTCAATTTCTTTTTCTTTAATGACATTTGAAAGTGGTATTGTTAATAACACTAAGAGTTGATAAAAAAATTTTATTTTGACAAAATGCAGTTAAAAACTGAAAATTCTATTGTGCTAAGTGGAACAAAAATATGTAGAATGAAGGCCCTAGGTTGGGGGGGGGGGAGAGTGTCAAAGAGGCAAAAAATGAGGCAAGAACCCCCGAAACGCCATTCAGAAAAAAATTTGGATCAAGAATAAAATAAGTTGTTTGTAAATGATGGTCAAATGAGAGAAATAGTGTAAGAGAAAAGAAAAAAAGAGAAAAAGAAAAGAAATACAGTGAAAAATAAAAATTCTATTTTATTAAGTGGCACAAAAACTATAGAATGGAGAGCCAGAGTTGGGGGAAATACTAAAGAGATAAAAAGCAAAGTAAAAAGCACACAAAATGCCACAAAGAAAAAATTTGAATCCAGAATAAAATAGTTTGTGGGTGAGATTCGAAATAGAGAAAATGTGAAAGAGAAAAGAAGAAACAAAAAGAGAGAAAATAAATTAAGTTTTTTGGAATGTAACACTCATAGAAAATAAAAAGAATGGAAAATGTAACACCTATGGGTAATAATGTTCAAAATGAAAAGAAAGGAATAAAACAGAAAGAGGAAAAAATGACAAAGGTAGAAGAAGAAAAAGATAAAAAGTACAAAATAAATGAAAAAAGTTACAAAGACTGTGGATTTTTACTGGTTTTGAGAAGTTTTCTTCCTTTTACTTTCTTCTCCCTTTTTGGACGGTGGCGCTGTACCCCAGGTTCTGCCTCTGTGGCACTCTTAGGCAGAGATTTGCTGTTGTGTCGCTGTGGTGAGGACATTAACTAGGCCTCAGTCCCGTTGGTAGGTGGGACTTGTTAGCGTTTGCAGGCTCCGACAATGGGAGCTTCTTCCTAAATCTCTCCTTCCTGAACCAGCAGCCTGGGAACCCAGCTTTGAAGTTGCCCCAGCCACTGCCTGGAGAGCAAGAGGCTCTAAGAGCTGCCAAATCCTCCCTCTATCCCCACTCAATGCAAAGTTCTGGGTAAGACTTTGCCAGCCAGAGCCGCCAGCGTAATCAGGCAGGGCTGGGAGCCAATTGCCTTTCAGGTGTCTTTCTATGAGTCTCTGGGCATGTCTAGTATGTCTCAGCACTCTGCAGGTCTGCTACCCAGAGGCTGTCTGCAAGCTGCCTGCGCACCCTTCCCCCCACCACTTCCACAGTTCTCTTCCCCAGGAGTGTGCTTTGTTAGCCTGTATGGCTGGCATAGAGGAAGCTGGCATGTAGGGAAGCCGGCTTTCATGCACTTCCTGCATGCTGTTGTTTGGGAAGTCGGGATTATTCAGAAACTCTGGTCACAGCCCACGCAGAAGGCCACTGCTGGCAGTCTCTGACCCAGCCTCTCTGTCCAGAAATGCAGGCACCCATGCCCAAAGCGCTAGGTGGATTCACTCACAACTGCCCGCGCTCACCCACCAGGATACCGGGAGTAAACAAGACAACTGCTCACCCATCTCTGCGGGGGTCTGCTGCTGGTTTTAGGTCTGCGTGGGCTGAGCCGCGAGCACACTCTCTCCTCTGCTTGAACATCTCTGCCCTAGCCCAGCTTTTCCTGCGCCCCCAGCCCTTGCTTTCTCTCAGTTCCAAGTGAAACAGCCCTTGCTCAGGTCAGTGAGGCAAGCGGAATACTCCGTTTTCTGTCTTATTTCCTTCAGAGTGGATTATATATTCAGCCATCTTTTCGCCCAATCATACCTTTGTTTGATGTATGTGTATTTCAGATGCTCCTTAGATTGTTTTTCTGTCTTTAGTTGTTGAAGTTTCAGAGAGAGGCATCGGGAGCACTCCTCACGGTGCCTTTTCTCTGACATCACTCCCCCCCCTTTACCTTTTTCTACCTCCCCTACCCCCCCCCATTCCCTTCTGTAACCACCAGTGTTGTTTGCGTCCATGTTTTTTTTTACCTAATCCCTTTACTTTTTTTCACCATCCCCCAACCCTCATCCCCTCAGACAGCTGTCAGTTTATTCTACATATCTGAATCTGTTTCTATTTTATTACTTCATTTTATTCACAGATTCTACATTATACAAAATCATACAGTACTTGTCTTTCTCTGACTGGCTTATTTCACTTAGCATAAAGCTCTCTAGGTCCATCCATGCTGTCATAATTTCTCTGCCGTTCATTGGATATTTAAGCAAAAATAAAAATAAAGTGTGGGGCTTATAATATATGTAGAAGAAAAATGTGATGTCACAACAGCACACATATGAGAAGGGAGAAATATAAATATACTATTATATGGCTCTTATCCTATATACTTATAGTATATGACTAGTGGTATATATACAGAGGCAGATTAAAGTCAGTTGAGGCCCCGGGCCCAGAAGAAAATATTGGGCCCCCTAAAAAATACAGGGAAAATAAAAATACATGTTATCATATTTTTAAATAAATAAAAAATATTATGTACTATTAATGTTAAAATTGCACATATGAAGCCAAACTTGGCATCATTAGAAAAAGTGTAAAGTTGGAATTTTGCAGTGCCCTTTAGAAATTGGGGCCCAGGGTGTGTGTGTGCCTGGTATGCCTGCCGTTAAATCTACCTCTGGTGGTATATCAGTTGCTATAATCCTAAAGCAATCACTAAAATAACAAAACAAAGAGTTACAGCTAATGAGCCAGCAAGAGATAAAAATGCAATATTAAGTTTTGGGTTCTTCTTTGAGAATCTTAGCTATGCAACAAATCACATCTTCTTTTGAAGAAAACTTTCAATACAATGGATATATTTAAGAATTTTTTTTCCTGGTGTAAATATGTCAAGTCTTATTTGTTTTCCAGATTGAAGAGTTTAGAATCCTTCCACTTTCATTTTGGACTCCTATACTGGCTATCTGGAAGGAGTAACTTCAGCTTAGGGTATATCAATAAACAGTATGGGGATTGCAGGAGGGGAAGGAGGGTGGGGGCAGGTGAAGGGGGGTAAAGGGAGAATAGATGGTGATGGAGGGAGTTTGACCTGGGGTGGTGAACACACAATACAATATAAAGATAATATACAGATAATATATTGTAGAACTGTGCACTTGAAACCTGTATAATTTTATTAACCATCACCCCAATTAATTCAATAAAAATTTTAAGTAAAATATTAATATATAAATTTATAAAATAAAAATGCTATCTGCCTGATCAGGAGGTGGCACAAATGGATGGAGCGCTGGACTGGGACGTAGAGGACCCAGGTTTGAAACCCTGAGGTTGCCAGCTTGAGTACAGGCTCATCCAGCTTGAGCCTGAGGTCGCTGGCTTGAGCAAGGGGTCACTTGCTCTGCTGTAGCCCCCCTAAGTCAAGGCACAGATGAGAAAGCAATCAGTGAACAACTAAGGTGCTGCAATGAAGAATTGATGCTTCTCATCTCTCTCCCTTCCTGTCTGTCTGTTCCTGACTGTCCCTCTCTCTGTCTCTGTCACCAAAAAGAAAGATAAAGAAATGCAATTTTGGGACTCAAGTAAAAAATGTTTTGTGAAAAAAAAATAAGATTTCCAGTATAGAGGTGGAAAAATAATTTTCCTTCTAAGTTCTTCTGGCTGGACTAATAACCAAATTAACACGAGAGATGAACAGGAGAAAGTGACCAAATTTATTATATATGTACATGAGGGTTCCATAGGAATATGAGATCCCAGGACACGGCAGGCAGTTACGGCTTATCTTGAGGTAAGGAGACGGGGAGTGGGGTGTGGTTTGGGACTTCAAAGGGCAGGAAAGCAATTCTGATGAAGATGGAAAAGCAAAGGTTTGGTAAATAAATGTTGGCTGGGCCTTCTTTAACTATGAGATTCAGACTTGAATCTAAAGGGCCTTGCTAGGTTCCTCCTGGCTTATCACACTTAGTTCATATTGAACTGGAGTTAATTAGGATATTATCTCTTTTCCTGGTGCAGTTAGAGGGAAGGTCAAAGGTTCTTTATGAGTCTTTTGCATCTGAAAAATAATCATCTTAAAATAATAAAAAACCAAAAGGCTTATTTTGGGGTGGCAAACTCGGCTTCCCCTCACCAGCATCACATAGAACCTGACATGTATGTTCTTTCAAAATTAAAAAAAAATTTTAAAGTTTAGATTCAACATGACTGTCAGCCGAACAGGAAACCAGTCTTTCCGTATCATAGTACTGTTTTTCTAAACAAACTGTAAGAGACAAACTTTCAAAGATATTTTATTCAAAATTCCCCTTCTAGGAGAAAATATATGTAGCAATGTTTACACGTTTTAATAACTTATTTCACTGTAGAACTTGCATTCTATATAACAACACAATAAACCAGCAAAAAATAAAAAAAATCAGTCAGTACTTAAATAATCTATCATGTACAATCACTGAGTAAAGCGAACATCGAGGTGCTGTGTATGTATCTTTCCATGACTGACACAGCATCAGAGTCAAATCAAGTTGTCTACATCTTTCCTGTTAGTGATGGAAAGGCTGTTAAGAGCATTTCAGAATGGACCTGTTCCCATTAAATCTGGGTAAGGGCAGACAAGGCTCTATCACTTTTATCCCTTTCTTATATAAATATTTTTCCCTTTTGTATCACTTCCACAGTTTTAAATAAAAATTGTTATGCTTACATATATTACTAATATGTCAACACTGTTGTTATAGCACAGAATTATGTTAATCAGTTATTTTTATGGCTGGTAAAATGGTCTAAACACATAAAGAAAAAAAAAAAAAAAAGAAAAGAAAGAAATAGACCACTTAGTTCTGCCAAAGTAGCACCTAGTAAAATAGCATGTCAGTAATGTTTTTCCTGCTGTTCTTCATGTGATGTAGGCAACGACACACAGCAACAACTTCAAAAATATGTGCAGAAATAAGAGAAGACAAGATGCTATTTTCTATTCCTGAAAAAAGATATTAGTATATTCTCTATGGCATGTAATAACCTCAGAGTTACAATGACTGCCAAGTCAGGGTAAGACTAGACGAGAGGAAACAAGATGAATGACTAATTGACTAGTGAAACCCAAACTTCTTCCAAGTAATTATATTTTCCAAGGAAGAAAAGGCACAGGAGGTGCACATTTCTACTTGGCTCAAAAATAATGAAAATTAATTTAAAGAGTTGGCAACAACTACTAAAACATAAAATCCAATTTCCTATATTTTCTTACAGAGCTTCTTACCAAGCAAACAAAAATCACTGTGACTGTGGTTCATCACAATTGGGACTATACACACTGCTTAACATTTCTACACAGACTGAATCTCAATGTCTAAATCTACAAAGTAGGGTCTAATAATTAATTTTAATTAAACATTTGCTTGAACAATATTTTTTTCTAAAGCTTGACCTAGGTTCAAGTTAACTTCCTGTCTTATGGAAATGAAATAATTTAGATGTTCTAGTTTCCAGCTGATTCCAACAGTATTACAGTAACCCCAAATACCAACAAACACAAAAGATGGAAAGTCAACTAGGATTGCATCTGTAGAAGCTAACTCGGATTTCACTTTGATACATGTAAACCATAAATCCTAAGTTTCAAAACCAGTGGCTGTGGTCAAGTTTATATCTATATCTTTTTTAAAGGTAGCAATAACATTTATTATAATTGTAAACATAAGTCAGTATCTCAAGAGAGCATAACTAGGAAAAGATCCATCCACTGTTAACAACACACCTGAGAGCCCCTTGCAGACTTCCTGTGACGACTGTAGTGTGACCACGTTTAAACTGCCATTGCTGAGTACAACTGTTGGGTGTGACCACAGGGACTGATGTGTCCCACACCACTGAGCTACTTTAGCAGCAATGATTGTGACAAAACATACTTAGTAAGTTGCACATTTAAAAAGTCATTAGAACATCTCGCTCCTGTACACTAGTGTAGAAAGACCTTCCGAAGACGAACGAGTGCAGGCCTGGTTTGATCTTCTCGGCTAGAGCCATTACTATGCTAAGGTCGCCCTCTGCTGTTAAATCAAGGTCTATCTTCAGGTTCCGGAGAGATTTAAAGGGCTTTTTCCCCTTCTGCCTACAATTAACAAAAGAAATATATGTATATAACCAGAAAATGTCCAAAAGGGACAAAACAAAACAAAATTTCTTCCATCCAGTTTTACTTACGTATCATCTTCTATATATTTTATCAGTGTCAAGGCTTTTCTGTGAAGGACAAGTAGAAACTGTGCAAGGAATGTACTCCTGAGAGATAAGCCAGGTTTCAAATGAAAGACCTACAGGAAAATGAAGCATTTTAATCAACACTCTGCTCTCATTCTACTCACGCAGCATGTTACTCTCCCAGTGTAACATGGGAGAGTTCTACTACCATGTTAAATATATACAGAAAACAGGCATCCCAGCACCTGGCAGAAAACATATTACAGCAGCTCCCCTCATCACTTCCACTGAGGTGCCTACCAGGCAGGAATAAGATATGAGAGTCTAGAAGCAGTCTGACAGTTTTATATTTAAAAATCAGCACTTTGCATTCTACCTCATAATATATGCATATTTATTATTAAAAACCGTAATTGTAAGTTACTTCCAGTTGCGTTAACTTAATTTTCTCTGCCCACATCTTCAAATAAAGTGGAAGCTCCCAGAAATTGAGCCATGCTTTGATTATGATTCTGAGATTCATATCCCTCTAGTACTCTTGTGGGGGAAGGGGGAGAAGAGACATAGGGAGGGTAGATAGAAAAATTTTATTTCAGCTTGAGAAGTATGGAATTACACGACTATGTATTATCCTTAAACTTTTGAAATATGACACAACTACATAGACCTGGATCAAAAATGTCTAGTTAACCTAAGGATCTCATTATTTCAAAGCTACATCTATGATAATGTTCCTTGACCTGATCCCCAGAATGATAGTATGACAAAGCTCTATTATATTAAGAAATAAGTCTCATATAATCTATACTTTTCTTCAAATGTATAATTAAGAAGATTTTTTGGAAAAAGAGACTAAAGATGCTACCATTGAAATAGAGGTATAGGGTTTAAAGACATTTTTGACTCAATGAAGGTAAATAGACATCATTTATGCGCTCTCTCCCTTCACCCTCAAAAAGAAAATACTTTTGAGTTATAGGTTAGTACTCAAAATTAAAACATTTATTATTTGAACTGAGGAATAATGCACCTTTAATTATTAGTATTCAGACTACTTATTAACAAGTCAAAAGAAAAATAATTTAAACACTTTAAGAAAGATCATAGACACTACAAAACGATAAAGACTCAATTCTACTACTATGTTAAATATATACAGAAAACAGGCATTGCAGGATATATTGAAAATAAAACAAAAATACATGTCATCATTCACTCTAACAATTTCAAGTTTAACATTTACCTGATCCAGGAAGGCTTTTACTAGCGTGTCTCTGTGTAAGACATCTTGAAAAATATTTCTACAAAAAAAATAGTCTAAATGTTAAAATGGTTGCACAATGCTACTTTCCATAATCCTACACTCTAGCCAATAAATTAAATTCCTAGAAATGGGTAATTATATATAAACATTTTTTATAAAAATCAGCTGTATATATTTGAAGACATGTTGACAGCTTTAGCAACTAGTAAATATAATACCCAATTCTTGACATCCTCAAAATAAAGACTCAATAAATATAGACATACACTAATACCCAGAACCCAAAACAAAACAAAGGAAAATGTTATGTACTAATAACTCCCCGTGAACATTTCAGGATGAAAAAGGTAAAAGGACAGATGTTAAGAGTCAGTCTAGTAGGAGTCAAGAGCACAGCTAGATATCTGTAACATCACAACCCCTGGGTTTGTACCAACAAGCACATCACCTAACAAGTAACAGGAACCATCTCCTGTTCTAGGAAAGCACTGCCTACCTTGACAATGATCAGAGCAAAAAGTTAACATGCAATGAGCACCTGATGAAATCTGTATCTAACATACCACTTAGGACAGGCATGGCCAACATAAGGCCCACGATTAAATTTTTAATATTCTCCGCTACTTTAAAATCTCAGCTACTCAGAAGCGGAAGTGTCTTTGATTATTGGAAATCGAGATATTTAAGAAGACAGTGATACGTGGAAAAGAATTCCATGTGTGACTAATCTAGGGTTAACTTCCAATAACTGGTCGAATGGATTCGCAATACTTCTTTATTTTTTAAAAAAATTCCATTATAAAGATTTACAACTTTTGTACTCGTCTGTACTCAATATAAACTGATTGATGTTTAGCGGCGATGTGAAACCCACATTCTTTTAGGCGGAGTTTGCCAGTGCACACCCAAGGTCAAACAATTCGTTATTTTTGTGGTCAAGTGTGCTGAATAAAGTGGCACTGTAGCATAGACAATAGCTGCAGCTGATAACTGAAAACGTGTCCAGGCTGTTTGTATAACGAAATAATAGTTTTATTTGCGATATAACCCCTTCAAGCTCATTCTATTAATTAAATAGTTTTGACTGATTGTGATACAGTTTGGATATTTATACAGTATGTAATTATATTTTTATTAAAATAATATTGTATATTAAAATTTTTTTTACTCACATTTATTCATAAACAAATTACATAATAAATTTTTTTAAATTTTTTAAAATTAATTTTAATGGGTGACATTGATAAATCAGGGTACATATGTTCAGAGAAAACATCTCCAGGTTATTTTGACATTTGATTATGCTGCATTCCCATCACCCAAAGTCCAATTGTCTTCCGTCACCTTACATAATGAAATTTTGTTTTATACAAATCTTTTTTGTATTTATGTTTTAATTTTAATATTTCATCTGGCCTGTGAAAAAAGTTTTCTTTCTAATCTGGCTCGGGGCAAAAACTGTTGGCCACGCCTGACCTAGGATATAGTAGATGCTTAAAAAAAATTGCCCTCTTCCCAGGTCTGAACTCCCTTTGATCTTTCCTCCTCTCTCTTCCCTCTCCTTGCCTTGTATGTACCTAAAGAATTTACTGGCTGGGTAGGTCAGTCAGAGTGTTGTCCTGAAATACCAAGGTTGCAAGTTCGATCCCTGATTAGGGCACATAAGGGAAGTGACCAGTGAATGAACAACTAAGTGGAATAACAAAGGCATGTTCCTCCCACCCTCATCCTCTTCTCTGTCTCTCCAGGCATCCAATTAGGGGCCAATGTGGACAACTGACAGCATCTGTTCTCTGGCTTTGGAGAAAAAATAAGGCTATTTAAGAATATGTTCTGAATATACCTGTTTCATTGAATGATACCTTGGTTATAGTGAATTAGATAAACCAAAATGTTAAGAAATATTTCTAGTAACTGACTTTTCATTTTTTATTGGCAGTGATTGATATTATTTTTAAAGTTAAAATTAAAAAAATCTTAGAAAATAAGTAATATTGTTCATAATAAACTAAAAAGTAAAATATGCAAAATTTAACAATACACAATCTAGTGGCTAAAAACATATTAGGACAGTTTTATGTTCAGAAAATTTACTTTGAGCTGGAAAAAAATTTAATTTCATAACAGTATTTTGTTATAATAAGCAAAACAATAGCTGGCTGATCAAGTTCGTCAAATTAGCAAAGCCAAACATGATTAGCTAAAATGAATGAGAAATCTTAAAGTATACAAAGTATACACATATCTTCTCTAAAAAAATACTAGATGGTTGTAAACCCACTCTGAAGTTTAACACATTCCTCCAAAAGAGCTCTGAAGCAACCAATCAAAAAGAAAAATAATTAAATACTTTAGGAAAGAAAAAAGTGCTTGAAGGAACAAATTATTTCTGAGAATTTCTACATATGTATGTACCAAATTACCAAACTGAATGTGAAAACTTGGTGACCTGGATTTTCAATTTTGACCAATTTCTTTATTTCTAAATTTCCAGTTTTCAAAACCAATTTCCCTAAAGCTTTCTCAGGCACCAACAAAAGAACACTAGAGAGCTGGGGAAAGATGGGTCCTGATGAAGTCATCTTTCTCTACCTGCTACACATGAGGCCAGGGATCCCTTGGACATGGTATTCCTTTCCTGTGTTTCCTTTTTTTTAGAGAGAGCGAGAGAAAGAGAGAGGCAGGAAGGGAGAGAGATGAGAAGCATCAACACATAGTTGCAGCACCTTAGTTGTTCAGTGATTGTTTTCTCATATGTGCCTTGACCCGTGGGCTCCAGCTGAGCCAGGGACCCCTTGCTCAAGCCAGTGACCTTGGGCTTCAAGTCAGCGAACTTCTGGGCTCAAGCCAGCAACTACAAGGTCATGTCTATGATCCTACACTCAAGCTAATGACTCCATGCTCAAGCTGGTAAGCCCGCGACTTCAGGGTTTCAAACCTAGTTCCTCACTATTCCAGGCCAACGCTCAATTCACTATGCCACAACCTAGTCAGGTCCTTTCCTGGGTTTCTGGTCACCTTCTGTGTGACTACTGGTGCTCTACGTGTCGGGTGCCTCAGCTCAAAACTTTTCTTAAAAACTCTGGACAGCTGCTACTCCAATTTCACTGCTACCTTACATACTCAAACCTGTATTATTCTAGGTAACATTTACTGAACACATTCTATGTGTCAGGCACTTTAACTTAATTGAAGAGAATCATAATAGCAACAACAAATCTTTTCCTGATTTCAGAATACCATTTAAGTGTTTTCTTAGACTTAGGGTATTATAATTCAGATTTATCATCAACATTATTTTCCCTAATTAGGTCCTCACTGAATATTTTATTATCATTACTTTTTTACCTTTTTAATTTAGTAATCAGAATTTATGGTAAGAAACAAATACTGCAATATAAAATGCAAAGTAAAAAGAATGCTCTATTAATATGTTTGATAGTTTTGTTGTATCTTATATTCATATGTCAAGAAAGAAACAAAAAAACTCTTTGGTTTTTTAATAAGCTTTTTAGTGCCTCGTATACATTAGACTACCTAGTACTGTGCCTAGAGGCTCAATATATATTTGTTAAATAAATATTTAAAAGTTTTTAAGAACTAATATAATCTAGTTTATGGGAAACACAATTATAATATGAAAAATAAACATTTAAGAAATAATACAAGATTAACCATATATTTCTTCAAGCATAATTCTAATAATGCTTGTTTCCTTTTAAACACAGACTGTTTTGTCACTACTCATGAAAGATACAATTTCATAATACTGTTTAACGACAAATCAAAGAACAGGACATTACTTACAAATCAGGAGTGAAGCTTTCGTCTGTGTAGATGACAGTATCCTGAGCCATGTCTTCTTCTGAAGTGGCTCTCCAGAAGGCTGTCAGCTCTGATCTCATGTATCTGCGCTGATTGTAAATATGTTCATGACAGGGTGGCATCTGCTTGACAGTATTGACATCCACATCGATGTGTGTGGTGGGATAGGGAGCGTACATGACTTGCCGGAAGGGTAGCACAAAGCTTCCAGTGGAATCCTGGCACAATGAAAAGAAAATTTACTGTCTGATATGCCCCAAAATATAAAGAATTATTTCTTTAATTAAAACAAAACAAAAATCTGGCTTTGATTTAGCAAATCCATCTCCAGAAATTTATACTTGGATATTAATCAGGATTGTGTGCAAAGTTTTAGTGGTAGAAACATACAAAGCATCCAAAAAAGAGAAGTGATTAAATTAAGCTGCTGATGTTAATGTGTTGATCTTGAAAGAAATTCATGACACACTGCAAAAAAAAGCAGGTTAGAACAAGCAGAGTATAATCCGTTTTGGGGGGTGGGGAGGGAGATGTGAAAAAGATACATATAGAATTAAAATTTTTTTTTTTTGCAAGGCTCTTGATATGTAATGTTAAGGCATTTTCTGAAAGGCTATACAGTTTATAATTGCATGGAAAATTCTTAAATTTCATTAAATAATAGTTGGAAGTTTTCCTCTATGCATCTAGTATAGAACCATTTCAGGGATAAAAGTATATAATTAAATGACAGGTTGCTGAGGAAATAAAAGTACTAAGTACATTTGAAAGGAAGAGGTTCTAATTTTCAGATTTGTACGGTTCAAATCAGAAATGAATTTCCCTTAAATAGTTTCTATGTATATTTAAATACAATTATTTTTGGCTCATAGCATGCATAGTTTTGAAAATGCAAAAAGTGGAATATAATTTTTATTTGCAACAATTTTTACTATTCTTTCATTTTGTTATGTGTACACCCCAAGAAAACATCCACTGTGAGAGAATCACTTAAACATTAGAAAATGTACATCTTCACGTGTCTGAATATAATCAAAATATCAATATTAGATTCCACAAAGTAAATAATTATCCTCCCAGTGATTATTGAAGATAATGGCTAATTTAAATTTATCTGTTTTGTTCCTTCAAAGGCAGACTTAAATAAATAAGAGAAAAATATAAAATAAATTTTCTAATACACACATAGAGAACAGATCAAATCTTATACACTTTCAAGTTAGAAAGCAGGCTTAATTCTTTTCAATAATTATGGTACATAAACATAAAATGGTGACAAATCCATTCAGTAAAAAAGAAATGTTCCTACTTTAGACATGCAGTTGATTCAAGCACATATTAAAAAGAAACAAAAAAATACCAAGTCCTGCCTGACCAGGCGGTGGCACAGTGGATAGAGCATCGGACTGGGATGCAGAAGACCCAAGTCCAAAACCGCGAGGTTGCCAGCTTGAGCACTGGCTCATCAGCTTGAGCACGGGATCACTGGCTTGAGCATGGAATCATAGACATGACCCCATGGTCACTGGCTTGAACCCTAAAAGGTCGCTGGCTTGAGCAAGGGGTTACTCGCTCTGCAGTAGCTCCCCCTACCCCCCTACCCCGTCAAGGCACTTAGGAGAAAGCAATCAATGAACAACTAAGGTGCCATAACGAAGAATTGTTGCTACTCTACTCTGTCCCTTCCTGCCTGTCTGTCCCTCTCTCTGTCTCTCTCTCTCTCTTGCTTAAAAAAAAAAAATCCTAATGCCAGACAGGCTGCAACAGAAAACCAAAGAAAACACAAAAGAAAGATATTATGTAATGTTTTATCAACTATAAATCCGTAAGTCATATACTATATGCTCAGACCTGTGTAAAAGAAGCTGTCCCCTTGGCATAGAAACATGAGATGCATGAAATACATTTATAAAGAAACAAAAATTAATTTTGTGACAAGAAGTGATACCTTCAGCAAGCCTTGGACAAAGAGTCCTGACTCATATTTAAATGATGATTCTGCTTCACATAATCTGGAGCACTTCCTTTCTGCTGGAGTTAGAAAAAGGCATAATGTTTTTACTATCTGTAAAAGAAGAGATTTTAGTATTAAAATATGGAAAAAATATCATTGGTTGCTTACGAAAAAAACTGGAATAGAAATTTCACTTATTTTTGTCAATAAAATACATCCTGAGAAACAATTTTTAGTCACCCAGAATCATGGGCTATAATAGCTGTTGCTTAAAATTGGGGGTCTGTGGTCAAATAGGTTTGGGAAATGCTGGTAAATTTACAGTATGATATCCCCAAACCTTTAACATTTGAATACATATTGTGACTGATACAAAATGCACTTGTCTGAGCTATTTGACCACGGCACCTTTATTTCAGGAGGAAGTAAGGACTTAGTTTAAACAGTGACTTGCCCCTTCACCCAGCAGCATGTGCTTTTCAAACAAGTAAACAATTCTGGAGACGAAACTAAATGCAGTTAAATTAGGCAGAATTATGGCTTTTGTTTAGTAGTTATACATGTAAAATCCGATTATAATGAATACCAAGAAGGATCCAAATCCTTCAAAAGAACAAGAATTAATTCCATGATATTTGATTTAAAATAAGCAAGCTATTGTTTGGGGTTTAGAAACCTATGATTCTAATAGAATTTGAGCTAGACCTAAATTAAGAGAAGTAAAAAGCCATTGAAGGGAAGCAGAATTTGTTACCTCAAAATACTCCTTTTTGGCCTAAGGATTATTTTAGGCTGATTATTTTTAAGAAACAACAGACACAGGAGAAACCCTTTTGTAAGAGACATTTAAATACATAAAGAAAATCTCCATAATGAGAAGGATGACTAAATCTTAGACACTCTTATCAATGGAGAAGGCAAGAATTTAGATCTGCATAACCATACCTTTATCCTCTTAATCTCTCATCAATAGGCCTTTTACTCATTCCACCCCCCAACATCTTTTGATATTAATTGAGGATGATATTTAAGGTGAAGGCCTGGGCCATTTGGGGAGCTACACCATTTTTCTGCATATCCACCATGTAAACAGGAGGCATACATACTATTAAACGTGTTTGTTTCTCTCCCTTTAATCTAATTACAAGGGGCTTTCAGCCAAAAACCTAGAAGGAGAAGGGAAATTTGTTTTTCCTCCCCTACACCATGTAACTACGTTGGAATTCAGACTATATTTAGACTTTTTATATTAAAGCAGTGGTTTACAATCTAGAACAGTAGCAACCTTTTTCTCAAATTAAAAAGATAAAAGGGGAGGTATTAAACCAGCAAACAATGTGGGATGAGAAAAATATTTAAAAAACACACAGTCCCTACCATAGAGCCTTTCTCCCTTCAAGAATGACTGGGAAGTCTGTGAAACTGGAAGGCTTTAAGGCACTGGAAAGCCAGTAGCCAGGGCCACCATCACAGCCGCCTGGCCCATGCAGGTTCGCATTGGATTCGGACAGTCGGTAAAGAAACAATGGAGCCAAAAACTGATGGGTCATCATCTTTAATCCTAGCTTGCACCCGGTGGGCAAGTAAAAACACACACTGGGCTCCAAAACCCACTCACATTCAGTGCTCACAAAGCTACTGACTTATCTGAGTTTCCTAGAATCAAAGGTTTCTAGCTCACCAAACTTATTCACCTCTGCTCCCCATCTCCTTCCTTCTCCCTGCACAAACTCTGCACAAACTGGCTTCTCACTCAACATTCCGCCATCTTGGTTGCTTCTCCTGGCCTCCTCCATGTGGTCTCCCTCTGCTCTCTGCTCTGCTCTCTCCTCTAATGATAATCTCAGGAACCAAGAGAGCAAGCTCCCATTCCGCCCCCACTTTATAGTGTAGAAATCCAAACCTTTAATCCAATACACAAAATAGGGAAGTCTCTAATACAAAGTCACTTATCTGGGGCATGATGGGATTGCACCACCCCACATCAAAAAGGGTGGGAAAGGCTTAGTCCTAAAATCAAGCCTCAGGCTACAAGGATCCTGCCTGCCCACAGCCCGCCCCCAACACACACTGATATCACCTGGGCAACAGGCTTCCATGTGGGCAGTGCCATCTTTAACAAAGTGAGCATAATATATTTTATCTGCCCAACAGGGACACATATGGAAAGCTACTTTCTTGGAGCAAAAAAGAATATCACTAGACACTTGACACAGCATAATAATAGAGGTAAACCTATCTCACATAAACGGTATTATATTTACCAAATATAATTTTGGTAAATTAAGGCTCATGTCAGTATACAGAGTAGGTCACTGCAGAAAACAAGTTATATATATAGCTGTCAAGCAAATAATCACTCCTAAAATAGCTCCTGTGTAAAACTTAAAAAGAAAAATAGGTTTGCTTAAATTGATAGATACATATATTTATCCTTTAATTAATGGTCAGTGAGGAAAAGTACAAAATCCCTTAGTTTGCTGCCTACTGCTTGGAAATGTAATTGCTCATTAATTCTTATTAACTCACATAGCAATGAAGAAGTGCTCACAAAAGTCACTGAATAAAGTATAACCTCTATTGACTACTTAACAGAAATAGGTCTCTAATAGATTTAGAGGAAAAATAAAATCAAGGTGATCAGACGACATTTTGCTGGAATCTGTACCAAAAGTATATAGCTATCTTCATATTTATTAAAGATAACATCAGGAAATGAAAGACAACTTTTAAAGAATATCTGATTTTAAAGTATTCTCAAAACCATTTATATAATACTGAGACTAGTATATATGAGTTATCAAAATGAAACTGATAAATGACTTCAGTTTACTTTCAATTCCTTTTTACTTAGGGTACTACTGTAATTTGGTCAGGTTATATTGCCTCCTTATATTATTAGATCATTTTGACTGTGACCTAACCTTTTTATTTATTTATTTTTTATTCATTTTTTTTTCTTTTTTTTTTGTTTTTAGAAAGGAGAGAGAGAGGGAGAGAGAAGGGGTGGAGGAGCAGGAAGCATTAACTCCCATATGTGCCTTGACCAGGCAAGCCCAGGGTTTTGAACCGGCGACCTCAGCATTTCCAGGTCGACGCTTTATCCACTGTGCCACCACAGGTCAGGCACCTTTTTAAATTATAATTCATGATATGTTAGCAGTTATTAAAAAGTCAGATTATTTGCTAGATTATAAAATAAATTACCTTATTTACTTTCTCGGCACTGCTACCTACTACTACAGAACAGCCACAGGTTTGCAGGTGTGAGCTAATGGCACTGTAAATTAAAAAAAAAAAAAAGAAATTAAAAACCATTGGCTGTAAAAACAAGTGAGCTTCAAATAATTTAGAATAGCTTTACATGAGGAGCATCAAAGCTACAAGTATAATGCCATCTTTATTTCTATATGCTCTTCACAGAGATTCTTTCACTTGAACTTTAAAACAACCCATTTAGTAATATATCAACATTTTATAGTGGAAGGAACTGAGGTGTAGAGAGGCTAAGTGATTTACTTTAAGTCAAAGGGGACTAAAAATAATGCTATGAATGAATGGCTGACACTGAACAGGATCAGGACTCAAGTGCTTCTGACTCCAGCCACGTACGGCTCCTAGGTTAGAGGGACCCTTGCCTCTATGATTCCACCATATCCTAAAGGAAATGACTGTGGGGCTGAAAAGCAAGTACTTGATCCTTAACTCCTCATTTTTGAAAATAAAAATTTATGGAAATCTGCAATTGTAAAGTAACACTAAAGCAGATGAGACTATACATGTAGAGAAAGCACTTAATTAGAAACTAACATGTAGGCACTCAATAAACATTGGCTATTGTCATAATTTTCCTTAGAAGACATATAAATGCAAATGTTAACTATTTGCTATTATTATGTGCTTCATGTCCCAGGCACTGTTCTAAATGCTTAGTCTGAGTTATATCACTCGATACTTGAAGAGCAATCCCATGAAGTAGGTATTATTATTGTTTCCATTTTATAGATGAGGAAACACAGACACACAGAGTTCAGGTAGCTTTGCCTATGTTACAGCAATAACCCAGGAAATCTGGTTTTAAAGCCCAGTTTTAAGTACCAAAATCTACTGTAAGATGGAAAGGATGAGAAAAATATAAATAATTTTCTTTTCTAGGCCCAATTAAGTCAAGTACACCCACAACGCAACTTATTTTGAAAGGGTTCGGAGTTTCAGCTTTGTGAGAAGTAAAACAAGTCTGACCAGGTGGTGGCACAGTGGATAGAGTGTCAAACTGGGACGTGGAGGACCCAGGTTCGAAATCCCCAGGTCAAAGGCTAGAGTGCGGGCTCATCCAGCTGAGCGTGGGCTCACCAGCTTGAGTGAGAGGTCCCTGGCTTGAGTGTGGGATCATAGACATGACCCCAGGGTCACTGGCTTGAAGCTCAAGGTTGCTGGCTTCAGCAAGGGGTCACTCGCTCTGCTATAATCCCCAGTCAAGACACAAATGAGAAAGCAATCACTGAACAACTAAGAAGCTGCGACAATGAATTGATGCTTCTCATCTCTCTGCCTTCCTGTTTGTCCTTATCTGTCCCACTGACTCTGTTTCTGTCAAAAAAAAAAAAAAAAAAAGAGAGAGAAGTAAAACAGGAAACCGGAACCAAACAAAGAACCAAGATTTCTTGTTCGAGTATTATGAAAACTCAGCTTCTTTAAATATTAAAAAAAAAAAAAAAAAGAGTGGCATTGAGTATATCACAAATATGTAATAAATGAAAAAATAACATAAAACTAAGTAATACTCAAATATGCAATGTTGTCCCAGAACAATGTTGGGTAGCCATTCTGTGTTTACTTCCTTCCACATCCTTTCACAGGTGAGCATAAGATGCGTACCTGCTTCATCCAGCTTTATAAAAGAAATAAAATTCTTACTTGAGAAGAAAGCCTTCGTGGCAACTATCACCAATATCATCATCATTGAGAACTGTATCAGCAATCTAAAATGCACCAAAAGAAAATATTATTCTGGAATAATATAATGTTAAAAAACACTTTTAGTACATAAGTTTCCTGAAGTCTAGGATTCAATATAACACACTGCCCTGATTTCTGGCATCAAGATCCCCATAAAGCAATCTCTGTGCACTACCATAAACTTTCAGAAGGACAAATATGAAAGCTGGTCAGGCAGGTTAAGCTACAATTTTTATAAGAACAACCTTCTCTTCTGAATCAGGAGAAAATCTTAATGACAAAAACATCAGAACGCAAGAACAGTTTCTGAAAGACTTCTCTATGCGTGCATAGTGTGTGACTGAAAGTGTCCTCAACAAATGATTAAGGAAACTAGATTAGCATATATGAGTAAACTTCCATTTGTACACTGTTTATGTATTAAATACTGATTGCTTCTATAAGGTCTAAAATTCTCTCATGTCTAGGATATGAAAGAGGTCAAATAAATAAATTTAAGTTATCATAATCATGACACTGACCAAAAAGCCTCCAAAATTTCAGTGTGTTTGTTAAAGTGACTAATATATTTAACATGCATAGTATGTATGACAAAAAATGCATACTACTAAAATGAGGATACTACTAATATCCATAACAGTGAGGTAATACAAAAAAATTGATAAGGAATACTACTACTTCTATTTAATAAAGAACTTACATCTATTTCTTCAGGAACACTGTGTGATTTCATAGATGAAAGCAGTTCCATTACAGGAATTACCTCTCCAGTAAGCATTGGAATAATACTCTGACCCTGCACAAAAAGTAAAATGAGGTAAAGAGAATTATACAATATAAGATAAGCTAGACAATAAAAAATTAAATACTGAAAGCAAAGAATAATGCCCTTTCATAGGAATACTTGACAACTTGTTCAAACACAGCTCCAAACAAGTCTACTATTCCAAAACATTTCTAAGAAGCTGACTTTTCATTTATTGATTTGAGAGAGAGAGAAGTGAGGAGGAGCGGGAAGCATCAACTTGTAGAAATGGTCTCTTGTATATATATATGCCTTGACTGGGCAAGCCCTGTGTTTTGAACTGGCGACCTCAGCATTCCAGGTCTAAAACATTTCTAAAGAATGTACATGCTGCTTAAAACTCATTTTCATTCTTCCAGAAGTAACTTTCTTTAGAATACAATTTATCATTTATCATATACTGTTTTTTTTAAACTTTATTATAGGCACTACTGTTACTACAACCTGTTCCACTTTTTGTTTTTTTTTTTGTTTTTTTTACAGAGACAGAGAGAGAGTCAGAGAGAGGGATAGATTGGCATAGACAGACAAGAACAGAGAGAGATGAGAAGCATCAATCATTAGTTTTTCATTGCGACACCTTAGTTGTTCATTGATTGCTTTCTCATATGTGCCTTGATTGTGGGGCTACAGCAGACCGAGTAACCCCTTGCTCAAGCCAGCAACCTTGGATCCAAGCTGGTGAGCTTTGCTCAAACCAGATGATCCCATGCTAAAGCTGGCAACCTCGGGGTCTCGAACCTGGGTCCTCTGCATTCCAGTCCAACACTCCATCCACTGAGCCACTGCCTGGTCAGGCTATCATATACTGTTAAATGCAGTAATTGAGTCATCACGCCAAATTTAGAAAAGATCCCTTTTTGAAATGTGAGCTAGTGCTTGTTAATTAAAGGTCATTGATGTGTTTTCTATTTAAAAACGAGGAAAGCAATGAATACGTATGACTTTGAAATCCTCAGCAATTAACTCAGTAGTAAAGCCTGAATCAATACTGAATGTCCACATTCATAATAAGCTATAATTGTTGTAAGGTGCTAAAAGCTACAGAATTAATGTTAATATTTTAGGAAGTTTAAAGAACATTTTATTAATTTGGGCTAGGCGTGCAGAAAGATTTTGTAAGTGTGATTTCTATGCTTGTGTGATCAGCATCAAAACTAAGATGGCCGATGGCACTGTGTTGTAAATACAGAAGAGGAAGGAGACTTGGATTCTCTGACCTTCCCCCATACTTATGGGGAAAAGGATGAATAGCTAGCCAGGTACAGGAAGAAAAAGATTAAATTAAAATCTTTTCTTATACTGATGAACCATTTACAGGCATTTGTCCCTATGGAAACTACCCCTCCCCTCCTGAAAGCAGGCAGTTAATGTATGTATCTCTAAACAAAAGGTATAAACTTATGGTGTGATGTCAGGTTTTCTCCCCTCCCATGTATGATTAGGAGTATATAAACAGCCCCTGAACTAGTTTTGGTATCTGCACAATTTGGGTCTGTTGCCCTGTGTCAGCCATATGCGGCCGGCATATTTAATAAATTCCTCCTTTAATAAAACTTTTCAAAAACTTATTTGGACTACGTGTCTCTATGAACATCCGTGGAATTGTAGAGTGGGTACTTTACAACATAATCTACCCAAAAACAAATCAAAATCATCATATATGTATATTTAAAGCATCATTATACACAAGTGTCCTTTAGCATTCTTCAAGATAAATAATTCTTACATTTCAAAAATGTAATTTTGAAATCTGTAGTTTCTATAGTGAAACTGAATAAAAACAATATACTAGAATACCACAAAGGTAAACCATCTAAAAATCAAGTGATCCCTCTTTTAGTCACTACCACCACCACTCTCCCCAAATTTCTGACCATCCTCAATATGTAAACTTTTAGAGAGGTAGATGAAATTGTTGTGCATCTATCAATCTTTAGCTAATCATGTTTTTAAAATCACATATTAAGTTCAATCAAATAGTTTTTCCCCTCACTTATATTTCATGAAACAATTTTTATTGAAACTTCTTCACATGCATTTTCAAATTAGAACCTCTGTCAACCTTACAGCCGTTGTTTGAGTGACCTACTGCAGTTTTTCAGAGCCCCGATTATGTCAGTTGCTTGAGAATTTAAATGTGGTTCTGCCTCTGGAAATTTTATTTTAAGCCAAAAGCCCTTTGCATCATAGAAATTTTTATTACTTAAAAGAAGTCATCTGGTAGTAAGCTCCACAACATAACCTCTCATTGTTTCTGTACATTAAAGTACTATAATTCTTAAGTGCTTGTTTACAATTATAATTAATAACACTGCAAATCAACAGGATAGTGACTGAAGCTCAGAAGATAGCTACAAGCACTGAAGTTATTTTTCACTTATGTGTCATCTCCAGATAGTATTTACTGTTCAAAATAAAGTCACTGAAAGCACAGCATATGAGATTTGCAAGGACTCAATTATCAGGCAACTCCTTTTCAGAAAGCGTAATTGTAGGAAAATAGTCCTCTTAGGTTTGGGCAAATATAGTAGTTCACAAACAGTATCTGACATTTATCATCATAAGCAAAAAAATACCCTTACTGAAACTTAATGAAAAAATCCTACATGGCTAAACAGAGAGGCTCTGTAAGAAAATCCTTTGTTTCCTTTCCTCCTTGAACTTCTGACTTAAAAACTTCTGAGTAGGAGAATATTTCCTCTCTAACAACCTGTCTGTCCCAGCTATATTTTCCTTATGACATAGAAGGGGTGAGACAACATCTTCAAAAGCCCTTAAAAGAAAAAATTCATTAATGGTGGTAACTTTATAAGTATAGGCTTCCAGTTTGAAAAAAAAAAAAAGGCCCAGCAAAAAGCAGAATTTTACTAGGCCAAAATTTCCTTATCTTGAGATAACTCTAATTACTCCATAACTAGAATTGGCAAAGGTCACTCCATTCCTTGAGACCCTGCTTACTGATCCAGTAAGCAAAGACTAGACTTGTCTGGGTAAAGGGAAACATTTTCTTATATGTCTCAGACCTTCCTCCAGAATTACATTCTCTGGCTTGTAAAGTTATTTACAAAAGTGCAGCTACAACAATTTTAGAAAGGAGATCATTTTATAGGGTTTTATATTTTTCTTATTTAACATCCCTGTAGTTTCACAAATTCTAAGACAAGTTTTTGTTTAAAGTACCATTCTGTCTTGGTCATGCTCGAGAACCAGGGAAAAGGCAATCCAGTCATGTTTATATTGGAGTTTCAACAGAAACAAAGAGGGTGGCCAGGGGCAACAGGAGTAAAAGCAAAGAGCCCGGTGTCCACTGGAGAGCCATCTTCAGAAGAGCTCCTCTGCTCTACACTGACATGGCTTGTCCTTTATTTCCACAAGGGGAACCCTATCTTTGCAATCCTGCTTTCCAAACTCTGGTGCCTGCTCTCTAAGGGTATTCAAAGTCATAGAATAAATATGGCACATTTTCCTGGAGACCTGACAGTACAAGAAGCCTGATCGGTCTATAGGTGAGGAATATCACTGGAAAATCATAATATTAAAACAAATAGACATAGATATAACTTAGAAAAAAATGAAAACTGTATGAGTTTTAGTTACAGCTTCAAAGACGTGTTATGCTTAGAGCTGTGCCTACACCTATAGGTACCTTAGGAGTACGCACTTTCCTCCTGTTACAACTAACTACTTTTGTGAAAATGTTTGAGAAACAGTAAAGATCTTAACATACAGTTTTTAAGTTTGACTATGAACAAGTGATTCAGAACTTACGCTGTGCATACAGAAAAAAGGTAGCAAAATAGTAGTCTGTAGATGCAATTACTATTAGACTTCACATTCAACTATTCAAGGTCTAAGACAGGGGTCCCCAAACTACGGCCCGTGGGCCGCATGCGGCCCCTTGAGACCATTTATCCGGCCCCCCGCTGCACTTCCGGAAGGGGCACCTCTTTCATTGGTGCTCAGTGAGAGGAGCACATTGACCATCTCATTAGCCAAAAGCAGGCCTATAGTTCCCATTGAAATACTGGTCAGTTTGTTGATTTAAATTTACTTGTTCTTTATTTTAATTATTGTATGTGTTCCCGTTTTGTTTTCTTACTTTAAAATAAAATATGTGCAGTGTGCATAGGAATTTGTTCCTAGTTTTTTTTATAGTCTGGCCCTCCAATGGTCTGAGGGACAGTGAACTGGCCCCCTGTGTAAAAAGTTTGGGGACCCCTGGTCTAAGACATACAAGTTTCTTTCTTTTTTTTTTTTTTTTTTTTGTATTTTTCTGAAACTGGAAACAGGGAGAGACAGTCAGACAGACTCCCGCATGCGCCCGACCAGGATCCACCCGGCACGCCCACCAGGGGCGACGCTCTGCCCACCAGGGGGCGATGCTCTGCCCCTCCGGGGTGTCGCTCTGCCGCGACCAGAGCCACTCTAGCGCCTGGGGCAGAGGCCAAGGAGCCATCCCCAGCGCCCGGGCCATCTTTGCTCCAATGGAGCCTCGGCTGCGGGAGGGGAAGAGAGAGACAGAGAGGAAGGAGGGGGGGGGTGGAGAAGCAAATGGGCGCTTCTCCTATGTGCCCTGGCCGGGAATCGAACCCGGGTCCCCCGCACGCCAGGCCAACGCTCTACCGCTGAGCCAACCGGCCAGGGCCAAGACATACAAGTTTTTACTCAGTTTATTTCATACATCTCTATAAAGGAGGCTCTGTTCATTTTCAGGCTCATGCTGTCAAACTAACATGGCTTCAAGGCCTTAACAAAGGTGGCCCTCAGCCTTAACATATATATGCCATGTGCACAGCATGTATGACAGCAGCATCTACCTTACCTGATCTTCCATTCTCTCCGTGCCTTCTAACACTATCTTCTGGACATTCTCTTGCCTTTCCTGAGCAAGGGAAAATTCATTAAAATCATTTTAAAAAGTAACATTTGATTATTTTTTTTAACTGTACCCTTAAGCAGCAGACATGCTCTGGTGTAATTTAGGTCATAGGAAAACCACTTTTCACTTTAGGGCAGAAAAAGGTGGGGAAGAGTAACCAAACAAATCCATGGTCTCCGAGACAATGTAAAATAAAGTAAACCACCTTTTTATTTGCAGTTAAAAACATAATTTAGAAGAAAACAATCAATTTAACATCTGCATAATTTCACAAAGGTAAGGATTTGCACTTTTCAAATTAACTAAAGTCAAGTCAAACCTGGGGAATATAGAGCTTCCTGATTTTACAGGATTTTCAAATACATGTAAAAAACAAGGAGGCAAGCCTGCAAACACGACAAAAAACTATTCCTTTAAAAAATACTATTTTTCGCCTGACCAGGCGGTGGCACAGTGGATAGAGCGTCAGATTGGGATGTGGAGGACCCAGGTTCAAGACCCTGAGGTCTCCAGCTTGAGCTTGGGCTCATCTGGTTTGAGCAGAGCTCACCAGCTTGGACCCAAGGTTGCTGGCTCAAGCAAGGGGTTACTCGGTCTGCTGAAAGCCCATGGTCAAGGCACATATGAGAAAGCAATCAATGAACAACTAAAGTGTCGCAACGAAAAACTAATGATTGATGCTTCTCATCTCTCTCAGTTCCTGTCTGTCTGTCCCTATCTATCCCCCTCTCTCTCTCTGTCTCTGAAAAAACAAAAACAAAACAAAACTATTTTTCCTTACAATCCAGTAGAAATCTCATAAAATGAATAATTCTTTAGTGGATTTCCATGTTAGTGTCAAACTGCAAAGTAAAAAGGAGAAATAAATTTGTTCTTCAGATGTCCCAGAAGTATATGGAAATGTATCACTATATATTAAACTCTAAGATTTACAGAATAACAATAATTTCCTTTAGCTCAATCTGCAAAAGGAATGGAATGAATAGGAATATCATTTATAACATGAAAATGAAATAAAAGAAGTATCTTCTAGAAACCTCATTTTACAAATATGGAAACTTGGCAAAGAAGTTAAAGGGACCAAAGGTACCATGGCCAACTGCTATGAAACAAGTATTTTGAAATGTACCCACACACAGTATGTGAAACACAGTCATGCAATTCCAAAAAAAAAAAAAAAAGCAAAAAAACTTTGAGGCAAAGGATCCCAAGACAAATATGGACTCTAAAACTTACGTTCCCTGATTTCTCTAAGCTTTAGAGTTTTATTTGTAATATGGAGCTATCATCCCCCTACCTTTTAGAGTTATGATTATCACAGATATCACTCTACATCTATCTATATCTACTGAATAGATGAAAATAATAGCCAGTGTTTAAAGTTAACTGCATATAATTTCTAAAAATTAGATATAAATGCATCAAAAGATAAACTTTCAATGGCTATGTTAAATGATGAATAAGCTCAAAACCACTCACCTTATGCATCCATATCCTTCCTTTCCGGATAATGTGTGTTAATCTATCAACACACACTCTGTGAAGTGGGAGGTAGAAGCTAAGTTCTGTCTGTGGAAGTATAATTGATAGCCCGTATGTGCTCCTATCCCCATTCCAGTTTCCATCGAAGATTAATGAGACAATAATTACTCCCTTTTCAGACAAGACAAAAAACTTTACATCGATAGCCCCACTCTCTGCATTTCGAAGGATTTCTCCATTTAAGGTGTGGTTGGCAAGAAAAGTTATTTCTCCATCACTGAGAAGTACCTGTTCTGTCTTTGGAGCCCAAATGTGTCTTACTCTAGGACCAAGAATATTGTCCCAGTAAGCAAAGGTAGCTGCTAATAAAGGTGATTCACCACTTAAAGCAATCTCTGTCTTGGCAACAGCTGGAGATGGTGGAGGACAGAGAGTCGACATCACTACATCCCAACTGTCACATTATCCAAATGCTCCAGGGATATCTAAACAAGAACATACAAAACCAGTGTTTAGGTTCAGCGATTTTAAATTCATCCGTCAAAAACGCAAATCATTTCAGCATAGATGGTTTTCTCCTCTTCAGTCAAAAAAGATTTGGAAACATGTCTCCAACCAGAATAGAAACATTCAACTAGCATGACAGGTACACATAAGTGGTTGCTGATAGAATCTTATGATATATAGTAACCTGTGAGTTACACTCAAAAATATATTTACAAGTCCAAAGTAACAATGAACTAAAAAGAGCCTCTGAACACTCTGATGAAATATTATAAACTGAAGCTCAGAGTTCCTCACTGTTCCCAAATATCCAGTCTATGGACAATTGTAATATATTGAATAATTGGATATTTGGTTCCTAAATCATATCAACTAAAGAGGATCAAATGAGGAAGGGGAGGCCTCATTTAGAGACAATGACTCTTACTGTAGGTCGAACTGTGTCTCACCCCAAAATTTGTTCAAGTACTGACCACCAGTATCTATGAATGTGACCTTATTTGGAAATAGGTATAATCTAGTTAAAATAGGGTCATAATACATTTGAGAGAGTCCTAATGCAATGTCTGGTGTCGTTACAGGGAGAGAAAGATTTGGAGATACAGAATAGAAGAAACAGGGCCATGTAAAGATGAAGGCAGAAATCATAGTGATGCAGCTATAAGCCAGCAATGCAAGGTCAGCTGGTAGCCACCAAAAGCTAAGAGGAGGCAAGGAAGGATTCTTCCCTTGAGCCTTCAGAGAAGCACATCCCTGCCTACACCTTATTGCGGACTTCTAGTTACCAGAACTATGAGAGAATGTTTGTTGTTTTACATCACCCTGTTTGTGGTACTTTTTTTATGGCAGTCCTAGAAAGTAGTAAAACACCTGACAGTAGAAATACCTTAAAAGCTGCTAAAAGGTTGGCCCTGGCTGGTTGGCTCAGTGGTAGAACATTGGCCAGCATGTGGATGTCCCAGGTTTGATTCCTGGTCAGGGCACACAGGAGAAGTGCCCATCTGCTTCTCCCCCCTCCCCCCCCCCTCTTCTCTCTCTCTCTCCTTCTCCCCTCCTGCAGCCATGGCTTGATTAGAGCAAGTTGTCCCCAGGCGCTGAGGATAACTCCCTTGCCTCCGCCTTAGGAGCTAAAAAATGGTTCTGGCTGCAACAGAGCAAGGGCTCCAGATGGGCACAGCATCGTCCCATACTGGGCTTGCCATGGGATCTAGGTCAGGGTGCATGTGGTAGTGTGTCTCTGCCTTCCCTCCTCTCACTAAATAAAAAAATAAATAAAAGTAAAATAAAATTTATATAAAAAGAAAAATAAGCTGCTAAAAAGGTAAAAAAATTGCAAAAACTCAGCAGTGTGGATCGATAACAAAAAAATGAGTTAACAGTCCTGTTATTCTCAATGAACCCTCTGGGTACCAGGGTACGAAAGCCCATTCACTGCAGGTGTTTAAAATGACACAGACACAAAAAAATATAACATTTAATATGCTAGTCAAGAAAGCAGTATTTTTTATCACTACAAAGAGAGTTCTATGCAAATGGCTTAAATAAAAAAGCTTCAGTTTTTAAGAACAGTGCTTTTCAATCTTTTTACACTTGGGGGCTGGTGAAAATAGAATTATTTCTGGGACTGCTAAGGAAGAAATTACCCTGAGCACAAGTGAATTTGACTAAGATCAGTGGGTCTATAATCTTCATACATCAGGTGGTTAACTCTTACCCAGACCAGCCCACTGACTGGCAGTTGAAAAACACTGATATAGAACTTGAGAGAACAACACAACTGGATGGGCCCTGTTCAAGTCTTTTAATCTACTGAGAAAACAAGACACGGAGACAAGAATGAACTGCCCACAGCCACAGAGCAGACCTCTTGTATATCTTAACATTCTCAAATATATCACTCTCTGGGGGTACATTCTATGTGATGTTAGTATAAAATAAGTCATTTTTGCCTAATATTAAAATTGAATATTTCTATTCAAAGACGGAAAATGAAAAAAATGACAATTTCATTTAATCAAGTCTTATTTGTAGAATCCATTCATCAAAATTGTAAAAGACAGCAGTTGTTAGCTGAATAGATCTCTTTGTCTATATGATTGCTTTGGGATAACACATTTAATCAATAAATTACGTCAAAGCAAACCACTTTACTTAAAGAATTTTATCTATGTCTTGTCAAAAGTCCACAGATTGATGAAAAGCAGCGACTTCTATTTTTATAGTATTAGATACACACTTTATCATTATGTCAAGAATAGATATACACAGCCTGGCTAAACATTTTAAGTACAGTGTGTCCGTAAAGTCATGGTGCACTTTTTTTTTTTTATCACCGTGCATTTTTGACCGGTCACAGGAAAGCAACAAAAGACGATAGAAATGTGAAATCTGCACCAAATAAAAGGAAAACTCTCCCAGTTTCATACCTATTCAGTGCAGTTCGATGTGGGCTCATGCACAGATTTTTTTAGGGCTCCTTAGGTAGCTATCCCTTATGGCCTCTACAGACTTGTCACTGACTGATGGCCTATTTTAAATTTTCTTTAAAAAAAATAATGGCAATCCATGTGGTGCCCCTTTATTTATTTATTTTTCTGAAGTGAGAAGCAGGGAAGCAGAGACAGACTCCTGCATGTGCCTAATGGGGATCCACTCAGCATACCCACTAGGGGGCGATGCTCTGCCCATCTGGGGCATTGCTCCATTGCAACGGGAGCCATTCTAGCGCCTGAGGTGAAGGCCATGGAGCCATCCTCAGCATCCGGGCCAACTTTGCTCCAATGGAGCCTTGGCTGTGGGAGGGTAAGAGAGAGATAGAGAGAAAGGAGAGGGGGAAGGGTGGAGAAGCAGATGGGCACTTCTGTGTACCCTGGCGGGGAATCATACCTGGAACTTCCATACGCCGGGCCGATGCTCTACCACTGAGCCAATCGGCCAGGGCGTGGGAATGTTTTTTTTTTTTAATGTTATATCACACTGTAAGTGGGTATAAGCTCTATAGCTTGTTTAAAATATTCACCATTCTGGATAGAATTTAAGTAGTCAGTTTACAATGATAGAATACAGGAATGTAATTTGAATTGAAACTGTAATGATGCTACTGTCATCATTAACAACAGCAAACAGAAAACCAAGAATATTAATTAACACACAGCTACAAAGTAGTATCGTAGCATCATTTTTCTTTTGCTCTTTGTTTTTGGATAATAAAGGCGGATAATCATAAAGGTTTAAGAGTGCAATTCAAGCACTGCATCATTTTGTTGAAAATAAAAGCATAACTGATAGTGAAAATTAAACTATGCTAGACCACCAATTATATTCAGTCTCAGAGCTAGTATCCTTAGAAAACAAGGATCATATTGATTGTTTAGCTTTAAATTCTGTCAAAAGAAATAACCTGAGAAATGAAATGTCACTAAGAAGTATAATTTGGAGCTGTAAAAGTGATTTTACTAACACTTTTAAGTCATCATTCTGGTGAGGAAAGTGTACTTATACAAATGTGGCTGAAAAAAAAAATCAGCTCAAAACCAGTCGTCCCTTTCTTTTTTTTTTTTAAATCTACATATTTATTTACATATAGTGTTGCCTTCCCCCACAGAGTTACCAAATGTTAGCCTTAAGAGTCTTTTGAGGAAAGCCAGGATCCAAACTGGATGACACTGTGGTCTGCCACTCCTGTTAACAAAGAATCAGGTTGATGAAAACGTACCCAACATACTTTCCTAAAATAATCCAACCTATGTAGATTATTTTAACTATCATTTGTTTAAAATGTTAGCAGAGTGGCAGATCTTAAGCTTTGCTTTTTCTTAAAGCTTTACTAAAAATCAGCCATCTCTTCTCTGAATGGTATTTAGAAAGTCGGGTGGTCCATTGCAGTTAGTTGTAAATCAGAATTTAACCATCATTAAGATCCACACTTCCAGTAACCATACTTGTTTATTTTCTTCCAGTCCTAAGAGAAGCAGGGTCCTAAATCAGTCCACCTTAGGAAACAGGAGCTGTCAAACCAACTTTATGGACAGTGAACTGCTTGTAACACCAGACAGTTTGCAACTTTCCACATTTTCATTAGGCAAGACTCAGAGATGTTCCAGATACCTCTATCAGGCCATCTCTCACAGCTTCAAATTTCAGTTAACAAAGTAACCTACCACTCCTCTGAACTACTTTATGGAGAGCCCAAGGGCAGGCTTGAAAGCTAGGAGTTTTTACAGGTTTTCTACTTCTTTCCCTGGACTGCTAACAGAGCCAAAAAGAGAGACTATTTTATCAACTTTAGAAGGAAAAAAATTCTTTAGCCCCTATGTAACTGTTTCCTGGAGCAGATTAGTACTAGTTTACTGTACAATTTGCAATGTAGTTCATAATTTTTCCCACTTTTCATATGTATAACGAGTGTAGTAATCATAAGGCAATTCCAACTGATTCCCTTTACTAAATAGTGGCAGGTTTGACAGGTGCGGGCAACAGTGCCTTTGTCCCGTAATACCACCACAGTTCAAGTATTCCTGCGCCTGTGATGTTTCCATTACGTTTTCCTAAGTCTGAGAAAGATCATATCTAACAGTGCTTTCCAGTCCCTTTGGCACAAAGTAATGGCACACGTACTGTGTCCCTTTGCTTTGCATTACAGTTGAGAGATAGTGACAATCTGAACTGGAATTGATCCACTGGCCACAACCAGACTGTTCCTTTGCTAAGAGCCTAACAATGCTCGCCGTTTCTGAGAGGGCCATCTCTCTTGGCCCACTGCACGACCTCCCTCCCTGCCTCGGAATACAGACGCCTAGAAGAGGTCACCCGGGCCACTATGACCCCGTGTGGACAGGGCAGACCTTTAATCAGTGTACTTCTTTCCAAAAAGTGATACCATCAGTCAAGTGATGCCCAAGTCACCACGGCCACTTCCTTTAAGTAAGTCTGTGTGACCGCCAAGCTGTGATGCAAGCGGGTCATGTCCCACAGAACGGCGCATAACCCAGTCTAGAACTAACGCCAAAATATACGAGTGGGCGTGCGGGGTGTCCGCACCGCGTCCCGACCCGCATCTCTCCTCTCCGCCCCACCCGGTCCGGGGCAGCCGCGCGCTGCTCGTCCCCGGTCCTCCCGGGGCCGGGCCTCTCGGTGCCCGAGGCCCCTTGCAGTGGAGCCCGCGACATAGCGGGTCCCGCTGGTTCTCACGTGGGTCTTGGGAAGGAGCTGGCTCCGCACTGCGGGAGGGACAGCGGCAAAGAGGCTCCATCCCCACCCGTCTCTGCGCCGCCGCCGGGAAGCCCGGGGCCCGGATGCAGGCAACTACACCAGTAGCCGGGCGGGAAGTCCGAATCCCGGCCTCGGTCGCCCAGGATAGAGAAAGAGAGAGGATAACGCGAACCCAGGGGAGAGCTCCCAATGCCGCCCACACGCGTACCGGACCCCAGAAACCCGCGGCCCGCCTGCTTCGCACTCACCCACACGCCGCCGGCGCCGCCGCCGCCGCCGCCGCTGGGACCGCAACCGCAGCCCCGCCCCCGCCCGCCTCTGGCCACGCCCCCGACCCTGACACCGTGCGCGTCGCCCCGAAGCCGCTGACTTTGTATGGCCTTGTGTCCTTCTGGTTCAATTTACCGAATCTTGACTCGTTCGCTCTGGGCGAATACTGTGAGAGCAAAAGGAAGAGGGAAAAGGGCGGGAAAAACTAAAACACACACTTCTGAAACACACGCCTCCTGCTCCTCCTAGACCCCGCCCTGACAGGAAGGAACAGGGCAGCAGGGATGAACGAAGAGTCAAGCGCCATCTTTTGCGTGGGCGGAACAGGTCGTTGCCTGAAGATAACTTCATTTCCTCGCGAGGCGCCGTAGGAACCGTCTTGCGTTTTGGATCTGCTGTGAGGTGACTAATGCAGTCTGTGGAAAGGGGTTCGGTCCGTGCAAATGTCATCTTTACGCATTAATCGAGATAGGAAAGTGCTAGTCCCCTGGAGAAAGGCTGCTGGGAGCTGACTAAGCGAAGCAGAGCTGGTGGTTATCTTTAGCAGGTATTGGGCTCTGCACAAATATTTGATAAATGAGTGTTTGTTTACATATGACGCAATTAAGTACACTGTGACCTCACCCCAAATTCGGTTAGGCAAGGTGACCAAGATTTTTACAGTGAAAAGGAGGACAAAAATAAATTGAAGAAAACAATATAAGTAAAAGAAACATTTTATTCATTGCAGCAATAATACACTATGATATGATAAATACAGAATAAAAACATTTGTAATATTTTATATTGTAATTATGCTTACATACCTATTAATTTTTAATAATAATTGTAAGAAAAAAGTACTCATTTAGTAAAACTAAATATCAAAACCACTAATTTGGAGTGATATTCAGATGTATTTATCATTTTCTAATTTAAAAATGTCTTATGCAATTATTTAATAAAAATTTATTTTTTTAACATTAATTCTTTTTTTAGTAATTTTAATGGGGTGACATTAATTAATCAGGGTACATAGGTTCAGAGAAAACATCTCCAGGTTACTTTGACATTTGATTATGTTGCATACCCATCACCCAAGTCATATAGTCTTCTGTCACCTTCTATCTGGTTTTCTTTGTGCCCCTCCTTGCCCCCAACCTCTTCCCTTTCTCTCCCCATCCCCGGTAACCACCACACTCTTGTCCATGTCCCTGAGTCTCATTTTTATGTCCCACCATGTATGGAGTCATATAGTTCTTAGTTTTTTCTGATTTACTTAATTTACTCATTATAATGTTATCAAGGTCCATCCATGTTGTTGTAAAGGATACTATGTCATCATTTCTTATGGCTGAGTAGTATTCCATAGTATATATAGTATATATACGGTCTACCGGAAAGTTCTGTTCATTTTTGGAATAAAACAAAATACAAATTTTTCTTATCATTAATAAACTTTATTAAATAATATAATTGACATTATTATTAATGATTTCTTGCCAGCGTGAGGGCAATTTGTATATCCCATTTTTGAAAAATGATTTATCTTTTGATGTGAAAAATTGAACCAGTGCTTGTTTGATATCTTCTTCATTTTTGAATTTTTTGCCCTTCAAAAGATTTTGTAAGGATAAAAACAAGTGATAGTCAGAGGGTGCTAAGTCCGGGGAATATGGTAGATGTGACAGAATTTCCCAGCCTAGTTCTGCAATTTTTTGACGAGTCCCCAAAGCAGCATGTGGCCTGGCATTATCATGATGCAGTATGATGTTCTTCCTATTGAATATCGCCGTCCTCTTTTCTTGGACTGCTGTCTTTAAATTATCCAGTTGCTGACAATACTTCTCCGAATTGAGCTTTTCATTCGGTTTTAAAAGCTCATAATGTATTAGTCCTCGAATATCCCACCATATACACAACATTCTCTTATTCAGAGTCAAATTTGGTTTAGAGGTGGAAGGGCTAGGTTTTCCGGGTTCACAATGTTCACAATGTAAACATTCCTTACAATGTTTTCGTAGGTAATCCACTTTCATCCCCAGTTCTCATCCAGTTCGAGAAGGGCTCGATTTTGTTCCGAGCAAGCAGAGATGTGCATATGACGATTCGATCATCCAAATTCTTCTGACTTAATTCATGTGGCACCCATCTTGAATATTTCCACACCAATCCTATCTTCCGAATATGGTCCGAAATGGTTTGCTGAGCTGAATTAAGCCTTTCTGTGATCTCTGATGTTGTCAGAAAAGGATCTTGCTCCAACACGGTCTTAACAACATCGTCATCGATCAAAGATGGTCGCCCAGAATGTGGCTTATCAGAAAGGTCGAAATCACCTGTTTTGAATTTTTTGAACCATCTTCTGCATGTCTTATCAGAAACTGTACCTTCACCAAACACTTTCAATAAATTTCTACATGCTTCTGTAGCATTTCTTCCTTGTTGAAATTCGTAGACAATACAGTGGCGTAATTGAATTTTATCAGTAGCCATGGGTACACTATCGCTTCACACATAAGACTAACATGAATCAACTTTGTTTTAGTTAATTTGCTACGTCAGTATGTATACATTAAGTGATAAAAATAAAGAGGCACACATACGCCAAATAAACATGTGTTTATGTGTCAAAACTTCTTGTGATAGAAACGGACAGAACTTTCCGGTAGACCTGATATGTACCACATCTTCTTTATCCAAACATCTATTGAAAGGCTTTTTAGTTGTTTCCTTGCTGCAATGAACATGGGGCTGCATGTGCCTTTACGTACCAGTGTTTTTGAGTTATGGGGGTATATTCCCAGTAGAGGGATTGCTGGGTCATATGGTAGTTCTATTTTTAATTATTTGAGATACCACCATACTTTTTTCCATACTGGTTGTACTACTTTACATTTCCATCAACAGTGAATGAGGGTTCCTTTTTCTCCACAGCCTCTCCAACACTTGCTATTACCTGTCTTGTTGATAATAGCTAATCTAACAGATATGAGGTGGTATCTCATTGTGGTTTTGATTTGCATTTCTCTAATAGCTAATGAAGATGATCATCATTTCATATATCTGTTGGCCATATGTATTTCTTCCTGGGAGAAGTGTCTGTTCATGTCCTCTTCCCATTTTTTTATTTTATTGTTTGCTTGTTTGTTGTTGAGTTTTATGAGTTCTTTGTATATTTTGGATATTAGGCCCTTATCTGTGCTGTTTGAAAATATCATCTCCCATTTAGTTGGCTGTCTGTTTGTTTTGTTGCCAGTTTCACTTGCTGTGCAAAAACTTCTTAGTCTGATGTAGTCCCATTCATTTATCTTTGTCTTCACTTCCCTTACCTTTGGAGTAAAATTCATAAAGTGCTCTTTGTAACCAAGGTTCATGAGTTTAGTACCTATGTTTTCTTCTATGTAATTTATTGTTTCAGGTCTATATTTAGCTCTTTGATCCATTTTGAATTATTTTTTGTACAAGGGGACAAAATTTGGTCAAGTTTCATTCTTTTGCATGTGGTTTTCCAGTTTTCCCAGCACCATTTGTTGAAGAGGCTTCCTTTCTCCATTGTATGTTGTTGGCCCCTTTATCGAAAATTATTTGACCATATATATGTGGTTTTATTTATGGGCTTTCTATTCTGTTCCATTGGTCTGAGTGTCTATTTTTCTGCCAATACCATGCAGTTTTGATTATCGTGGCTTTTAATATAATTTGAAGTCAGGTATTGTAATGCTCCTAGCATCGTTCTTTTTCCTTAGGATTGCTCTGGCTATTCGGGGTTTTTTATAGTTCCATATAAACCTGATGATTTTTTGTTCCATTTTTTAAAAAAATGACATTAGAATTTTGATGGGAATTGCATTAAATTTGTAAATCACTTTGGGTAATATAGTCATTTTGACTATATTTATTTTTCCTATCCAAGAACAAGAAATGTTTTTTCATTTCATTGTATCTTTTTCAATTTCCCTTAACAATGCTTTGTAGTTTTCATTATATAGGTCCTTTACATTCTTTGTTATGTTTATTCCTAGGTATTTTATTTTATTTTTTGTTTAAACATGAAGGGGTTTGTTTTTTTGAGCTCGTTTTCTGATGTTCTATTGTTGGCATATAGGAAGGTAATGGACTTTTGTATATTAATTTTGTATCCTGCGACCTTACTGTATTGGTTTACTGTTTCTAGTAGTCTTTTTGTGGAGTCTTTGGGGTTTTCGATGTATAGGATCATATCATCTGCAAAAAGTGAAACCTTTACTTCTTCTTTCCCAATATGAATGCTTTTCATTTCTTTCTCTTGTCTGATTGCGCTGGCTAGAATTTCCAGCACTACGTTAAATAAGAGTGGAGAGAGTTGACAACCTTGTCTTATTCCTGATTTTAGGGGAAAAGTCCTAAGTTTTATGCCATTTATTATGATGTTAGCTGATGGTTTATCATAAATGGCCTTTATTATGTTGAGATATTTTCCTTCTATACCCATTTTGTTAAGTGTTTTAAACATAAAATGATGTATTTTATTGAATGCCTTTTCTGCATCTATTGATAAGATCATATGGTTTATGTTCTTTGTTTTGTTGATATGGTGTATTACGTTAACCGTTTTATGTATGTTGAACCATCCTTGTGATTCTGGGATGAATCCCACTTGATCAGGATGAATTATTGTTAATGTGTTGTTGTATTTGATTTGCTAGTATTTTGTTTAGTATTTTAGCACCTGTATTCATTAGAGATATTGGTCTATGCTTTTCTTTTTTTGTGTTGTCCTTGAGAGGTTTTGGTATGAGGGTTATGTTGGCCTCATAAAATGTGTTTGGCAGTATTGCTTCTTCTTCAATTTTTTGGAAGACTTTGAGTAGAATAGGAACCAAGTCTTCTTTGAATGTTTGATGGAATTCACTAGTATAGCCGCCTGGCCCTGGACTTTTATGTTTGGGGAGGTTTTTAATAGTTGTTTCTATTTCCTCTCTGCTTATAGGTCTGTTTAGGCTTTCTGCTTCTTCATGACTAAGTCTAGGAAGATTGTATTGTTCTAGGGATTTATCCATTTCTTCTATATTGTTAAATTTGGTGGCATATAGTTTTTCATAGAATTCTACAATAATTCTTTGTATATCTATGATAGCTGTGGTGATTTCTCCTCTTTCATTTTGGATTTTGTTTATATGAGTCCTTTCTCTTTTTTACTTGGTGAATCTTGCCAAGGGTTTTTCAATTTTGTTGATCTTTTCAAAGAACCAGCTCCTTGTTTAATTAATTTTTTCTATAGTTTCTCTGTTCTCTATTTCATTTATTTCTGCTCTGATTTTTATTATTTCCTTTCTTCTGCTGGTTTTGGGTTGTCTTTGTTCTTCTTTTTCTAGTTCCTCACGATGTGGAGTGGTTTACTTGGGCTC